>NC_140941.1:119072675-119672675 GCF_014529385.1 Adiantum capillus-veneris
TAGGTTCTGTAACATTTTTACCATATTGAGAATATTGAAGGACTTTAGCGCATTCATCCATTTTTGCCAAGATATAAAAGAAAAGTTTGAACCAATAAAAATCTTAAGCAGAGTAGTGTTCTGAAATCCATCAGTGAGCTCACCATCTTGGTAAGAGAACCATTCTCCTAAAGCCCATATCATGCAAGCCAACCCTAGAAGGAGCCCAGTAGATGATAAATCAATAGTCAACCACAACTAGAGCACCTTCAAGCCATACTGCTGACATCATTTCATGCATAAACCTCAAAGGGTTTTTTTAATCAATAAATGTTAGCAAGAAGACCACAATAGCCAATATCCTCATCTAACACCCTTGCCAAACTATCCCCTTTGCTTGTTTATTTCTTAGTCTTAATGTTATCCTAAAACCCATAACATGTACTTAGGTCCCTAAATAACATATATATTTGTAGATAGCCATCTCTACATGTGCAACTAGAATCCTAGTACAATAGATCCAATCCATTGTTGCTAAAATAGAGAGAAAGAAATAGAACCAATCAAAAGCTCAAACATAGTAGTGTTCAAACCATCAATCGGCTCACCTTTAGATTCTTGGTAAGAATCGTAAAGTCCATGTTATGCACATCAACCTAAAGTCCATCTTAGGCATACCCTGTGCCATTTGCTACCAATAAGTTATGAGCATCTAACGTGGTAGTATTTGCCAGTGGTTATAATAGTATTTGCCAGTGCCTACCAAAGCCTTTGGCCAAGAATAATATACTCCCCAATACTCATTTTAAATGGGTGTATAACCGGCACGTCGGTAAACTTTTTAAAGAAATGTTCATACATACTAAGTGAGAAGTGTTTTGATACAGAGGTAGATAGCAAGTTAAGGATGGAAGCGGACACACGAGCTGGAAATTTTTTCGGATGTAGTGGGATCCTCACGTGAGTTTGATTCTTTAGACTCGCACTGTAGCCACTCATTCCTTTCGCCCTCTAGTGCCATTGGTAATGGTAAAAAGGAGAAGGAAATCTCAAAAAAGTCTATCTCACCACACTTAAGGCAACACATCGAGAATAACAGTGCGATTCAAATGAGGCCAAGAGTGATAGAAATCTGAGCTACTTAAGCAGTAATGTGGTCGGATATATAGTGTACTGGAATATTTGACATAGAATGCAATAGGTTCTCATCTCTTTATTATCTTTTCCCAGATTATGACTGTGTGATTGGTGCACGTTTGATTTATGTAGTCCATGTATGGGTGTATGCATGATAAGGTGTACCCACTTTCAATAGTCTCTCTCAGCAGAATTACCAAAAAACACTCTTTTTTTTCACACTCTTATGTATATTGACTTGCTTGCATGTACTTTTTAGTGGAAAGTTTTGGTGGTCACACAAAATGCATAGTATTAAACACTATGGAAAGCTCCGATCTTTAATTTTTCAAACGAAAATAAAAATTTTAGTGTACAAGAAATACTCTGGTCTAACCTGTTATGACCTGTCACAATAGTGTGACCTTGATGAACAATTATCTATATCTTTATATGGATTTCTTCGTTTGACGTCCTTTTGCACATCAATTATTCACTTGACAAACAATTTAACTTGATTTTTGATAAAATTTTTTAGTCTATGTAATTATTGTTTATTTTTCTTTGTTAAAATCGTTGTTTAAAAAAGCCTTAATTTTTTATACCAGATCTCTAATGATGTATATACTATTTTCCAAGATTCAACGGTTATTTGATAGATTACGACCTGTAGAATGTGACCATGTAAAAAAGTAGAATCTTTAACGGTTCATTTTTTTAAAGACTAGCTTGAAAAATAACAAAGATTGCTTAGAGGATCTTATGGGAGTTTTTTTTAAAATATAATAAATAATGTATATTGCTATTCAATTTGATTTTCATGTATCTTATGGCTCTCATCATAAAGTACTCTCGAATTTTTTTTTGAGTCAATTTGAGTTAGAGAGGTACTTTTCTACAAAATTATTTTTCTCACTTCCACAATTAACTTAAGGTGTGTCTCCTTAGGTTTGGTAAAGTGTCAAGCCTAGAAATTTTGACACTTGTCCATATTTCATGGTTTGGTCTCTTTCTCCCAATCCTACCTGTCTATTCCACGTCATACAAGGAGACTGCCACATCACCAAAAGTCCATATCATCACCTCATGTCACCTTCCACATCACCATAGTCAAAAGTTTGACGTTACACTTGGCGTGCCACATCATCCTAAACGCCACCTCATTCGCCAACCTCAAAACCACCTTGCATGCCACCTCACATTAGATGCCATGTCATCCACCGCCTCACGTACCACTTGTCCGTGGTGCTTGCATGGCTTGCCATGTCACTCGAAACCTCACAATCCACTAAGCATGACACATCATCGACTCTCTAACTCACCATCCACCTTTTTGCCACCCGAACATTCCATGTCACCATTTTGCCTTTTCACATAATGACATGGCAGTTGAGGAGGATTTTGACCGCCATGTCATATTGCCACATAGACGGCCATGTCATCCATGCATGGCCACCTCATAGCCACATCATTTTTCTATCTTTAATAAATTTTTATAAATAATAAATTATATAGATTATATAACATAATTACTAAAAGACAACTCAAAGTAAATTAATTTTAATTTTTTATATACTTTATTATTTTATAATATTACTAATATTATTGCATTTTATTTATTTAGATTACTATTGGATAAAAATGAAGCATTGTATTTTTTTTGAAGAAAAATTTACTAAATATAAGTCAACTAAGTTAAAAGACAATTAAAGTTTTATATAAACTATATTTCTAAAATTTGATTGGTGTAATCTCATCGAGATTTACACCTTTTTAGATTACATTAGGGAGACAATGTATATAAACCCCCTTTTTTTTTAGTACACTTCATTTGAGAGTTTGAGAGTGAGTGAGTTTGGAGCATTTATGCTCTTTTGATTCAATCACTAACTATTCTAAGAATCATTTTTCTAAATAAGCATGGGGTTCACAGTCTCACAAAGGTCTCAAAAGCAAGATATACATCACAAAAACCTCGTTTATAAAGTTTGGGATGCGGAGGCAATTATCCATGCGGAAGAAAATCGATGGAAAGCTCGAGAATGCAAGCAACACTCTAGAGAAAGATTACATGCGGATGTGCCGCAAGGGTCCACTACAGACCCTACAATTGAGGATTTTGGGGGTGTTTACATGCATGTATCACCGTATGAGGGTGATACGTCTTCTCTCCCTCTATCGCCTAGCTTTTTGACTTCTTCCCTTTCCTTGGCCCCTCTACCATTTTCCTCAACATCTATAGTCCTGCTAGGAGAGGCGTGACCCCGCTGGCAACCTCACACCTCCCACAATGTGTGCCTTTGGCGAGTCTCACTTGGTATTGCCAGCCTTGGAGCATTTCGGCAGTCCATCGATTCAACACAGTCGCCTCATTTCTTCGAGTGGATCTTCCACGCTTGTTCTTGGAGAACCCTTTGGAATTGACATGGTGGCATGTGTGGACCCTACGGTAGCTTTAGAGCCCAGTCCTTCGGCGAGGTACGCTTCCTTAGCGCGTTTAGAGCCAGATATCATGCAAGCATCATTGTGGAGACCTACTTCAATGAAATTGATCTTTCCTCACGCACTTAGGTGCTTGAGCATTTGTTGCGACACCCTTGTGTCATTGAGGCCTGCACAACTATCGAGATCCGTAGTTCGAGGACCTGTCGGGCTACGACGACAATTGTAGATAGTGTCAGTCACTCTTACATTGCACTATGTCGACAGGGATCCATGGATGCACTTGTAGCTTGTCGCACACTCACCACAGTAGTGACAGCTACATCCGTCATCACAGGTATTTATTGGGCCACTTCTCGTGTGTTGTGCATTCGTCAGCCCACCTTGTTTGCCAGACGCCTTAGGAGACATCGACTTGATTTGGGGCATATTGATGAGCTTTGGGCGAGCAATGGGCGTGCTCCCCGATGCTCATGCATTCTAGATTCATGCATGAGAGAGCTCATAGTTTTGGAAGGAAAATTTCCGCGCCTTGTCAGACTTTAAAAAGGCAATTCGACATCGGATTGGTCGCAAACAATACATAGAGCATGGTGCTATTAGCCTAGAGATTACATAGAGTCAGCAATTTCATGCATTCCCGGATTTCCACCGTGAGATTAGCATTGGTCAGCGTTCCTTCGAGGCTTGCAAGCCTTGGTAAGTACGATTCATGTGCGAGAGGGAGACATGTTGTTGCACATACCATGTGCAGTTTTAGATTATGTATGATGTGTTCCACGCTCTTTTGGGGCGTGCAAGAGAGGTCCCGACGGGGCCACAAGACTTCATCCACTCTTTGTTGTGTGAGCGTGTAGAGAGGGCCTCCTACCATAAGATTTTGTGTGTGGAGGGCAAGTGTGCCCAATGGATCTTGCACAACTTACACCTGTCCTAGATGATGGTGATGTGGGTATAGTTACATGGAAGCAGTATGACTACCAAACATACACAGGTCTTTGAGGTGGCACATCTCGTAGGTTGCAACTCACATCTCATACTGCACCACGTCCCTACTTCATGCAAGCTTTTAGATCCGTTGTGTATCCATATGTGCAGCATTCACATCGTGCAAAGTGGCAAGATCGTCAGTTTTGTGCTTGCCTTGCCGCCTTCCCCAATGGCACTGTGGTCTCTGTCGTGGATTTTGCAGAGAACTATACCTTTGTCCCACAGCAAGAGATCGAGTCCAAATATTACTTTTTTGAGCAGGTAGACATGATAATAGTTTAATAACTTTACATTTTCTTTGCATTTTTAGCCACATAATTTAATTGCATTGTTTCATTTACTCTAACCTTTTTAAATTTTCTTGAAGGTGATAATCCTTGTCCATATATCTTATCGTCATGCAGAGGCGGCAATTGATGGAGTGGAGAGCATTGAGGATTCATGAGTGATCATACGCGAGTACCATTTCTACATCAGTGATGATTGCTCCCACAGTGCACAGTTTGTGCAACATTGTTTCTAGCAGCATGATCTTTTCCTTCGTGAGTGCCACATCTCATTTGTTACCATATACATGTGGTAGTGATGTGTGTAAACACACTTAGGATCGCCGGGGCATTTTTTCCCTCACTAGGAGGTTTTTCCCCCCGTGCATTGTATATACGCCCATCATTCTAGGGCTTTCTATCTTTCCATTTCACACTAAGTAATACACTCTTTGTTGTGTGTCTTGAGCTTCCTTCGTCTTCTCCAAGCTGTGTGTGTTTTCCTGCAACCCTAATTCCAGCAATTGGTATCATAGAAGCTTGCGTCCTTCCGGGCTTAGTCGCCAGCAGCTCCAGCACACGCCTCCTCACTTTCTCTAATTTTAGCGAGCTTTGGCTCATTTTGGCCTCCGTTTCCACTATAGGTAGTACTGCACCGGCTATTTCGTCATTTTGTGCAGAATTTCTGTCAATGCTGTTTTTTGCATAACAAGTCCTTACAGTCTTCTACGGTTTGTGCTATATAGCATGTGTTGTTTTTGCTTCATTTCTCCTTTTTTCGAGTGGTTTTCACATTAGGTACAACATTTACCATGGCTGTCAACAACACAGATGTGCTCAAGATGTTTTTTTGTTGAGGACCGATTGGATGGGGACAATTACCCTATGTGGTCTTATATGATGCAACATGATCTTGTATCAAAGGGCGTCTAGAATATTGTGTAGGGCATTGATGTACGTCCTGGTTCTAAGGATGTAGGCAATGTTGAGGATGTTGCAGGTCTTGCTGCAAGGATTGTTGTTGTTAGAGTTGTTTTGCCTATAGCTGAGCAAGCTCGTTGGGATGTAAAAGATGCACATGATCATGCATTGATTGTGTTGTCTGTGAAGCGCACTATTACTCCTTACATTCGTTTAACAAAATATGCCAAACAAGCTTGGGATATTCTGGCTGGTCTTTATGCAAGTTGCAATGCGGCTAAAATTGCATTGCTGCATAAAGACCTGGAATCAAAGATTATGCATGAGGAAGATGATATGGACACTCTCCTTGCTGGTGTCAAGGATATCAATGAGCAACTTATTTTTGCAAGTGAAGTCATTTCAAGCAGTTCCCTCATGCAGACTGTTCTTGATGCCTTGCCATATTGTTACTAGATTTTTGCTAGTACTTGGAGACTTATGACCCAAGGAAATCTTGACGTTGTCAAATTTGATGCATTATGCACATTGCTGTTGTAAGAGTCACTTTCCAGAAAAAACAAGATTAGACAATGTGCAATGTAACAGGCTTTTATTGCTGCTCAAAGAAAGGGTGGTAACATCAATGCAGCCACTTCTTATGGTTCTTCTGCGAGTGGAAAATCACATGTTCCTAATGCTGCTAGCAAAAATTCTTCTGGAAATTCTAGTAATAAGGGCAAAAAGAAGATGCGTTGGCATTATTGTAAAGCTAATGATCACTTGATCAAGCAGTGTCCTAAGTTGAAGGCCAAAGAGGCTAAGAAGAAAGAGGGTGGTTCCACTGCAAATGCTGGATCCACTACAAATGCAGCTATTGTTGAGTCTTCTGTGAAAGGAGACTGTGATGCTGATGTTGATGCAGAATGGGCTTTTAGTGCAGAGTGTACCTATAATCTTGCTGTCCATGATGCATGCATGTCAGTTGTGCTGCTGCAGATTCACATGTGTGGTATTTTGACAGTGGTGCTATAAAGAACATTATCTCACATTGTGATTTGTTCACCTCTCTTGAGTCTGTCCCTCATGGGAATTCAATTACTTGTGCAACCAATGCCTCGTATCTGGTTCAGGGAGTTGGAAAGATTGTGCTTATAGTTCTTTCACAGTTGTTTATTCACTTTATGTACCTTGGATGAAGAAGAATTTTTGTCTGTATCTACACTTGCTAGACTTGGTATTGTAGTAAAATTTGTGGATGATAGATGTACAATACATGATCTCAATTTCGGTGATGAAATTGTTGCATCTGGCATTTTATGCCATGGACTGTATAAGCTCACTTTGTATGACAAATGTGGGAAAATTTTTGCAAATGCAGTTGTGGATTCAAAGGCTATTTCATATGCAAAAATTTGGCATGCACGTTTCAATCATCTGAATTTTGCCAGTTTGTTGCGTTTGCAGAAATCTGATATGGTTGCTTCTTTGCCGCCTCTTGAAACACATGTCAAACATGTTTGTGAAGGCTGTATTTTGGGTAAGATGCAGAATTCTAAGTTTCCAAACGATGGTTCAATTAGGGCCACATGCAAGTTGCAGCTTGTGCATAATGATGTTTGTGGACCCATGCAAACTCCGTCCTTGGGAAATTACCTTTACCTCGTGACTTTCATTGATGATTACTCCAGGCATGCATGGGTATTTCCGCTTAAAGCGAAGTCCAAAGTTTTTATGTGCTTCAAACAATTTCTGGCTATGGCTGAAAATGTCTCGAAATGTACTATAGACACCCTTCGTTCCGATTGAGGGGAGAAATATATGTCTCATGAATTTAATGCATTTCTAGCTAGTTGTGGGATAAAACACCAATGTACAGTGCCTTATATGCCTCAGCAAAATGGTGTTGCTAAGAGGAAAAATAGGTCACTTATGAAAATGGCACGATGTATGGTCAAAAGTCAAGCTTTACCACATTCGTTTTTGCTTGAGGTCATCATGTGTGCCACTTATGTAGTAAACAGATGTCCTACAAAAGCTTTGCAGTCTTTTACTCCATATGAAGCATGGCATGATAGAAAGCCTTCTATTGAGCACATGCATTTTTTGGCTGTTTGGCATATGCTTTGATGTCACAAACACAATGCAAAAAATTGGATGATAAGGCTGTCAAATGTATTTTGTTGATTATAGTGCTGAAAGAAAAGGTTACAGGTTGTATCACCCGCAAACAAAGTGTATCTTGGTCTCAAGGATATTGTGTTTATGGAAGATTCTATTCAGCCCTTGCTGTCATGTACTAGAGATAGTAATGTCAGCTCACAGGACATTTATGACACTTTGTTGCCTCTTTTTAGTGGTGGAAGTTTGAATGTAAATTCCAACGAGGAAAATGTACAGCCTATGGGGGTTTGTGAAAATGTTACAAATCAGCCTATTACTAATGTAGATGTACATGATGTACTTGATGATGAAAGGGCTGAAAATGAGCAGGCTAGAGGTATGCCAAAATGGCTGGTGCATACATTGCGTGATAGTAAATTGGATGCACCTTTGTCTAGTCGTACACGTTTAGGCTCTCGCCATGCATCTTATGCATCAGACTGTTATGCTTTGGCTGTGTCTTGCTTACATGATGTTGAGGAACCTCTGTCTTTTGATGAAGCACATAATTCAAAAAATGGCTACCATGCAACCCGAATATGATGCACTTATAGAAAATGACACATGGACTTTATGTGATTTGCCTTCTGGCAAAAAGACCATTGATACGACGTGGGTTTACAAGTTGAGATGCAAGCCGAATGGTGAGATTGATCGATATAAGGCTCGACTTGTTGCATATGTAAAGCGTGAGGGTGATGTACCTCTCATTGTGGTTCTTTATGTAGATGATTTGCTATTGTACTAATAGAGAGACATAATGCTAAATTTAAGGCTGATTTGAATGCTACTTTCAAGATAAAAGATTTTGGGGTTTTGCATCATTACTTGGGTATATAACTTAAGCAGTGTGATGGTGGTATTGCCTTGTGTCAGAAAAGTTACATAGAGACATTGCTATGTAAGTTTGGAATTGAGGATTGCAATCCTATTGCCACTCCCATGGAAACAGGTTTGAAATTGAGTCTTCATGATGCTGGTGATCTTGCATATGTCACTCCTTTACCAAAATATTGTGGTGGATGCCTCATTTATGTATGCAACACGAGGCCGGATATTCAGTTTGCAGTCTCACAGGTTAGTAGATTTATGCATACAGATGGCACCATAGTAGTGGCATACCTTCATTTGGAGCTTCTTTGAGTCAAGGCATGGAAAGGGAGAGCACAAAGGTGCAGGCACTTGTGTAAAGCGCGCTCTTCGGTGATATCATCTTCGGAGTGACAGTGATTGATTTAAAGATGCTAGACAGGTTGTGGAGTGGTGCTCACAACACATGGCATATGACTCATCTTCAGGTAGTGGATGCTCAGTGAGGAGGTTCTTTTGGTGTGTGCATAGCCAAGATATTGATCTCACTAGCTGAAACTGTGACACTATAGCATGTACGCATCAGTTGTACAACATTCAAAGCACCACAACGAGGGTTCCCACCATCTTTACTAGGCACCACTCATGCTTCTGTGATGCCTGCGTACATGGTGAGTAGGCAGATTGCACCATGGCAGAGTGGGCTGATAGGTGGACACTACAACCTCTTTCACCATCACAAGGTATGTTCACATCGAGTAGCTCCATTGATAGCGAAACCACACAGTCCTCAGATGATGCTGATACTCTCACAAATTACTTGCAGAGGGAGATGATTTTGTAGTTATTGCTGAGGAGGGGAATGCAAAGAAAGTTGAATACTATATTCTTAGGTGCACCAAGGCAAAGTATGTGCTTCAGGAATCCACCGTGGATAATAATGGTGAGGCATATGATGCTCACAATATGGTTGTTTCAAGGCACTATTTCCAGTAGGTCCATGAATGCGGACACTACATCCATTTTGTATATATGAGTGGCCGAAGGTGGCCATACACTACTCCCATCTTATCCTTACTGTGAAGCTAAGGCTA
This sequence comes from Adiantum capillus-veneris, assembly GCF_014529385.1. Classification (NCBI taxonomy): domain Eukaryota; kingdom Viridiplantae; phylum Streptophyta; class Polypodiopsida; order Polypodiales; family Pteridaceae; genus Adiantum; species Adiantum capillus-veneris. Next base: position 119,082,436 of record NC_140941.1, read on the forward strand.
GAGAGTATTGTTAGCAAGAAGAAAGGGAGCACCCCTCGCTGGCGTTTGGGTCTGGATGAGCACGAGAGCATCATGGAGACAGTCCGCAGTAGAGAAGGAGTTGAAAACGTTGCAGATGATACTGGAGATGATTCTTGAGATGATATTTGTGATAATGAGTGCTAGCAATGCCCCCCTACATTTGTGCTATTTATCATTCCACCTTTCGGCCCTTTTGATCATTTCTATTCTTGTATACTCTGGTTCATTCATATTCTATATTATGGTGTTGTACTTTCCCTCATTCATTTGATGTTCATTTTTGAAATTACCATTCATAGCTAGTTATTTTGGTTTACCATTGATCTACTTTTATTTAAGGTTCATGGTCTTACGTTGCCATCTATACTATCATTAGCGGGACGAGTGCAAATTTGTTGTAAGACACCCTACACAATCAAAACGGATTGCGATGGCCATGAAACTTTGCAGGGGTAGGGATTTGTGTGCTTTACCCACCTCTGCATAGTTTTGGGGCCATTTGCTATGCTCCCGTTCGTCCAAGATGGAACACTTGCCAATTTTTTTGCTTTGGGCTCTCCAGGGGCCCAATGGTAAAAAACTAGCGATTGTGCCGCCCTAGACCATTGAGATGGATGTGAAGACGTTTGGTGGAGGCACAACCTCAAAAAAGTTATGGCAGCTGTTGACAGAGTTAAAGCAGGGAGGTCTGCTAGAGTATGCCACTTACGAATCCAAGTTTGTGGATTTGTGGGAGTGATGGGTTGCCTCACTGGATGAAGGTGAAGGAGCACCTAATTTCCTAAAGAAGGACCGTTTCATTGCAGGTTTTTGGTCGCCGCTTAAAAAGAAGTGAAGGGGAGATTCCATGCAACGTATGAGTTGGCAGTGGAAGTAGCCCGCCTTAAAGACAAGAAGCTGCACATGCAAGCAAGAGTCAACGAGTCAGATGAATCTAGCTCAGTCCAACTTACCCTAGTAACTACAACAGCTGCTCAGAGAACCCAACCATAAGAGGCATCAGAAGAGCAGCAAGACCTACTAAGTTGCATCACTACTCAGCTTGAGAATACATCTGTGAATTTGGTGCAACAAGGGCATGCACACAACCGCAATCAAGAGCAAGGGAAAGGACAACAAAGTCAAAACCAAGAATACCACTACTACAATTGTGGAGAAGATGGCTATGGCATGTATTACTGCCCACATCCAAGGAGACAAAATTTCAACAGAGGAGCAAGACAAAACCAGGTTTCACCACCAAGAGCAAGACCACCACCACCGAGGGCACCACAACAAGCACCATCCGTGAAAATTCTCCAACCACCCATTAAGCACATCCACCACCACTACCACAACCTCTCATTCCAGGCAGTAAGTGTCATTAGTCTTGAAGGTAAGGGAAAGGAAAAAGTGAAGGAGGATATCAAGGGAGTGGAAAAAGGTAAGACCAAGTTTAAAGGAGTAGATTCCATGGGGGTAAAGCGCGCTAGGCATGGTGAGTCTTCCCAAATGGAAGAAAAGATGAAAACTAAAGGGGAATCTAGCAAAAAGCAGTCCAAGTCACGACGTAAAATTGACATCGTAGATTTCTCTTTGGGTGAATGTTCTAAACCATATGATTTGGTTCAAGAGGTCTCTGTGCAGGGCCCAAAAATCACCTGGCCCCAATTACTCCACCTAGCACCTAGGGTGAGGAGACAATGGAAAAAGATGGTTAGCACGAGACGACCAAAGCCAAAGATAGCTAAGGCTCTCTCTGGGAGGAATCTAGAGGACATACTACCAGTGATGGATGCTCATATCAAAGGGCAACACATCTCCAATATCTACATCGATGGTGGCACACAAATATGCGTCATGAGTGAAAAAATGACGCACTGTTTGGGTTTAGAGGTGAATAGGCCGGCACCATGCCAAGCCAAAATGGAAAATAATGTAAAAGTTCAATGTGTTGGTGTTATAAATGTAGTTAGGATAAAGGCGTTCAACACCGAGGTAGATGTGGACATCTTTGTCATGCTACACAAAGGGGAGGGCTATCCTATCATTCTAGGGAGGCCTTGGCTTATGGATATGAGAGATAAGTAGGACTCGACATTGGCATAATCCAAATGAAGGATGCCAAAGGGAAGCCAGTAATTTACGACATGGCGATAGGTCGGCAACACGACATGGATCTAGAAACCTCTATGGATGAGTTTTCTACTAGTGACTCTTCAACCACTTCAGAGGAGTCAACAATGACTAAAGAAAGTGACAATAGCATTGAGGTGATGGGGGTCATTTTCAAGGACTTTAAGAAGATGGAGAAACCTAATGCCTCATCATCAAACCAAGGGGAGACACCAGGTATACAACCTCTAGTAGAAGCAAGTAAGGTACATCGAATGCTCTCTAGTGAGTTGTGTGGGAAGGAGCATGAAGATTTTATTTTGATGCTAAGTAAGTTTACCACATTGTTCATTGATGAATATAATAAAATCACTGGCATCACAATATTTCCACATCACATTAAGCTCAAGGAGGGAAGTAAACCTGTAGTGTAGAAGCTCAGGCAGCTAGGAGTAATTTAGCAAGACGCCTTGGTCAAAGAGGTAAGGAAACTCCTAGAAGCAGGTTTTATCTATCCTGTTGAAGACTCAAAGTGGGTTTCTCTAGAGGTAGTCACACCAAAGAAGAATGGTAAGTGGAGGGTTTGTGTTGATTTACAATCCCCTTAATGCAGCCACAAAGAGGGACCATTTTTCTCTTCCTTTTTAAGATGAAATTCTCAATGAGGTAGCAAGATATGAGTGCTACACGGTATGTGATGGCTACTCAGGCTACTTCCAAATTGGCATCATTGAAGAAGATCAAAAGAAGACAACTTTCATCACACCATGGGGATGTTTTGCTTACAGAGTTATGCCTTTTGGTCTCACCATGCTCCAACCACTTTTTAGCGCTATGTGATATTTGTTTTCAACCATTCTTTGGAAAATCAATCTGTGTTTTTATTGATGACTGTTGTATCTATAGCTCCCTCTCTCTTCATTGGGAGAAAGTTTATGAAGGTCTAGCTAGGATGCAAGCTTTGCGTGGCCAACTCAATGTGGAGAATGCCACGTTGGTGAAAGCAAGGTTACTCTTCTTGGCCATGTGATCTCTGCCAAGGGCATTGAAGCTGACCCAAGCAAGGTTCAAGCCTTGGTGGCTTTGACCTCTCCCACCACAACAAAGAAGTTGGTCTCTTTTCTTCAAAAGGTGAGGTCTTTGAGTAGGTTCATTCACTTGCTCTCTCAAGTGGTTCTCCCTTTACAACAAGTTACCCATCAAGGGATCTTCACCTGGAGTGAAGAAAATGAACAGCAGTTCAATGAGGTAAAACAAATTCTAGCCTCACTTCCCACCACTGCACCTCCAAAGTGGACCGAGACAGTTTATGTAAACCCTAGTGTGGGCAATGACACACTTGGGCCGGTATTGATGCAAAAGGATCCTCAAACTTCTTTCATGCTTCCTATCTACTTCTCTAGTCGCATGATGACTCCATCCAAAAAGGGATACATGGAAGTAGAGCATATGATGCTTGCATTAATGTTTGATACCACCAAATTTCGCTCTTATTTATTGTTTAGACCATTCATAATCTTAACAATGGAAGCAGTATTTCCCTATGTAATGCAGCACATGGATGTTTCTTCTAGGATTTCCAAATGGCTCACAAGGTTGCAAGAGTTTGACTACAAAATGCAAGCGGAGAGCTCCACAAGAGCTAGTCTAGGAGGCATTCTCACTTATTGCCACTATGAAAAGAAGCTAAAGATCAAGACAAGTGACAAAAAATTAACACCCGTGTTGGAAGTCCCTAAGATAGAGAGGTCTCACTCTCTTTTCTTTGATGGAGCCTATAAGAGGAAAGTGGACAAAGCTGTAGCAGGCATTGTCACTTTCAATGAACAAAGGAAAAAGGTATTCTCCATTGGGAATCTCTTGGATTCCCACTCCAACAATGAGGCAAAATATGTAGTCTTAACTCTTGGGTTAGAGTGGTGTGTGACACAAGGTATTCAATGGTTAAATGTATTTGGTGATGCCATGCTTTTAATAAAACAAATACAAGGAACTTGGGCTTGTAAAAATCATAGCTTTCTAGGCCATTTGTGCAAAGTTAAGGAACTTTTAGGGAAGTTTCAAGTTGTACAATTACATCATGTTCCTCGAGTAGAAAATCAAGAAGCAGATGCTCTAGCTAGAGAGAAGCTACAAGATGTTCCAGTGGTGGGTGCTATCAAGATGAAGCTGCCTCTCTTCCAAGGTAGCAATGCTATGCCTAACATCATGAGTTTCTTGGACACAAGAGAGTGTCCTAAAGATCTTGATAAGGCCAAAAGCAGTGGCTTGTATGCAAGGCAACGAAATAATGCCTTATCAATGACGACCTCTACACTGCAAGGGTAAGGATCAAATTCTTAGGCGTGTACCTCTCTCTAGAGAAATCACAGAAATAATTTCAAGTTGCCATGATGGTGTTTGTGGAGGGCACTTTGCACTTGACATCACCAGTAGGAAGGTTCTACAAGCCGGGTTTGTGTGGCCTAGTTTACAAAGAGATGTGCATCATTGGTGCAAAAGATGCAAAGAGTGTCAAAAGGTTGGTGTTAGGAGGCTCACATATGAGCCACAGACTCCTATAATCTCATATGGACCATTTGAGAAATGGGGAATTGATGCCATTGGGCCTTTGCCAAGGAGCCAATCAAGTGTATTGTATATCATCATGGGTGTGGACTACATGACCAGGTGGGCTGAAGCAATTGCTACCACCCGGATTACAGCTAAGGAAGTGGCTAAGTTTGTATTTGAAAACATTTTTTGCCATTTTGGCACTCCTTTTGAAATAATTTCTGACAGGGGACCAGGTTTTGGAGGAGACTTGGTAGGAGAGCTGATGGAGAGGCTGGGTATCTCATGACGACACTCAACTCCCTCTATCCACAATGCAACGGTTTGGTGGAAAAGGTAAATGGTATTATCTGGAAGATCATCACTAAACATGTAAACAATCACAAAAGTGATTGGGACAAGCATCTTATGGCTGCACTTTGGGTTTATCTCACTTCATTTAGCACATCCCTTGGGTTCACACCATATCACTTGGTGTATGGTAAGGAGGTCATTTTATCCATTGAAGTACACTTGGCTAGTTTCAGAGTGCTAGCTAGGGAGATGGAATGCCCTAATGCTCATCTTCACAAACCACATTCTTGATCTAGAGAGGCTTCAACTAGACAGAGAAGATTCTACCAACTATTATGCAGCACATGCAGAGCAACGTCGACTTACTTTCAACAAGGGACTTAGGGAAAAAGGTCTCAAGAAAGGTATGTTGGTCCTAAGGTATGATAACATGTTTGACACTAGGAAGGATAAAAATTTTACCCAGATGGGAGGGGCCATCTGTCATTAGAAAGAGCTACAACAATGACAGTTATCGATTGATGGATGCAGATGGTAGGCTCCACAAAACACGTGTCAATGGATGGAGGTTGAAGTAATACTTTTTGAGGTTTGATCAAGCACCTATGATGGAAATACCTGAGGAGGGAGACTTCTCCACCTCAACTGAAGAAGAATCAAGTATAGAGCTAGAGACATAAATGCCTCTAGCTTCAGGGGGAGGGCTAATGAGGGCCATTTTTCAAATTTTGCTCCACCTCTCTCTTCGTATGCACTTGATGCATGAAAATCACAAAAAAACTATGTATTTATTTTGTACATAGCTATGGTTTTGACACATTTGGATCTTGAAATAAGGAGAGGTAGGACTAAACCCTATGAAAAGAAAAAAAAATCAATGCATACTGATTCTACCCCACGGTCACTACCTGACGGTCACTACAAGTGAAGAGTAAAAGTCAATAGTGAAAGGGAGGATAATTCTATGCATTATTGATTTGGACTCAACAAAATATTATCAAATTCAAGCATAATTCACTTGTGGTCACAAGGCTTGCTGTTGGACGGATACGCCGCGACAGACGTCAGCACAACGAGAACTCACCTAACAAGATTTGTCAGCTAAGGACGAAGCTTGACCCGCAGGCGTGTGGAAGAAAGCATAGGGTGTCAACCTACACTCGACCGACTCCTAACTAATTCCTACAGAGGTCTCTACCCAATGTCTAAGCTATAGCCTTCAGGAGTGCATAAGAGGAGATTTCCTACAACGCTTACAAGAGCCAAATACCCATCAAACGGTCTTGAAATGCCACAGAACTTGAAGGAGACCCTACTAACACCAATAGGTCGCTCTCCCTAAGGTCTATGAACCAAAATCTCAACCCAAAACACCCGATGCAAAATCACGTGGATGTCTGGCCAAAATTTGAAGGTTGTCGTTTTCAAAAACTAAAGTGCCTAATGTGTAGCTCTACTCAATGCGAATACGTGGTTATGCTGAAATGCAAAAACGTACAATGTATGCTCACCAAATCACCAAATAAATCTCGTAGGTCAAGCTCGCAAAACCGGACCATATGCGTGCAATGTAGGTATCGACGCGTAGCTTTCGTCGGGGGCAACACGCTGCACTTCTTCGCACTCGATTCAGACCACCGGTGCACGCGTAGCGTCAAGATGAAGCTCTCACTCTCTCTCGTACACAGTACGCTCACTCACAGACTTCAAACTTTTTTAAAATGACGAAAGGTTTTTCATTAAGGTCAAAAAGTGGTATAAATACCTTACAATCGCAAACCCTAAAGTTCCAATTTAACCATCTACTCAATCTAAATGTCAAAATTGGGATACAATCTGGAAACTCTGTAAGCCCCACTATTTACAAAGGTGAAATGTCGGGTTTTCTTAATAAATGAATAATTACAAAAAATAATAATCTGCCGAGCAATCATTTTCCGTAGGGTGTGTCCAGCTTCTAGCACTCCCCCCTCCTTGTTCATGTCATCCCCGAAATGGCTGTTGAGCTGCTTCTTCATCGTAGGCTTTCTCTCATCTTGAGCCGTGACTCATATCTTGCATGTTGAGCTAGTAGCGTCGGGCCAAATATGTCTGTGCTGATTATGAAGAAACCGGTGTAGAAGGCTTCTTCAAAGGCCTGGAGGTGATAAGATGGCAAAAACATAATCCTTTGATACAATGCATGTATCACCTCGTGAGATGGCTAACTAGACAGATCGTATGCACATCTGTATGTATCTTGAAAGAAGAAGATACTGTCTGTCACCTGGCCTGGTTTGAATGTCTCGAAGACTGCCAAAAGTGTTTTGCAAATCTTTCTCATCATAATGCAAGATAGGTCAGTCCAGTCAGTGGAACAATTTGATGGCACCCGTTAGGGTTTTCACCATGTATTTCTCACTTATTCTCTCGCCTGCCTTCAAGCCTGACAGCTTTGGGTAATTTAGCCAAGTAGGTTGGCTTCTTTGCAATAGCTCATGGGCCTTCCACGTCCGCATCCTTGGTAGAGGGCAGAAACTTAGGTTATCTCTGATGACTTTAGGAGCCTCTACCAAATGGATTAGATGCTGTGGATACTTTGTCAGCCGTGCCTTTCTACACCTGGGTTGAGAGATGACTATCAACTTGACCCCTTCAGGCTTGGAGAGGTGTACTTTGTATAGTGGAACTCTTGGCTCCTCTCTGATCCGCTTGTTGATTGTGGGAGTTTCATATTTCAACAGAGGATATGGGAGAGAGGGCTGTAGCCATTCACGCCGTAGGTTGCTGGCATCTATCTTCTGAATAGTCATTGATTTAAAGACCCTCTACTCCCATTCCAAGGCTTCTTTTGCTGTGTTTTTGACTGCTGCTTCTATTGCCTCTTGCAGCTTCTCTTCTTCTTCTTGTGTCAGATCTTGTGGCTCTTGAGAGGGTCCTACAAGGATTTCCTCTTGCATGGTGGTGTCCATTGGATCTGCTACATTCTCTAAGTCTATTCCCTCCATGGCTGCTGGCCCGGTGCTAAACTGCTCTTCTGTTTGCTGATAGCCTCTCAGTTCTTCTATTTGCTTCTGAAATGTCTTCTTTTCTGCTTCAGCTTGTTCTCCCATATTCACAAGGAGGAAATTCAAATCGGCATTTATATTTTCCACCTCCTCGAGCTTTCTCTTGATGGCTTCTAGCTCCTTCTTCATGGATGTGTTTTCTTCTTCCATGCGGTTTTGCATAACCACTGAGACCTCAGCCAACATCAGTCTTTGCGGCTTCTCCAGGGTTAACTCCTTTTGGAGCTCCTTCATTTTCTCTTTATATAAATCCATCTCAGAAGTAGTGTGAGTCGAGCTAGTAGCTCTGACTCTGGCAGGAGATGCCCTTATAGCTGTTGGATGGTTTGATCTTTGACTTTCATCTGGTCTTTAAGCTCTATTACCTCATCCGGGCTCGCCTCATTCTCTAGCTCTGCCTTTTCCTTGGCATTTCTCAGTGTTTCCACTTCCTTGGATTCTTCAGCAAGTTGTAGGGTTAGGTTATCCCTTCCCCTCTCTGCATCTGTCAATGCCTTGCTGAGTTTTCTGTATTCTTCTTCAGCTCTTTGAATTCTTTGATCAGCTGCCTGATTCTCTTTTTCCATCTCGTGGAATCTTTGTAATGCCGTGGCCAGACTGGCTTGCAGCTCTGCTTCTTTCTCTATATGCTCTTGGTTCTGTCTTTGTAGTGTGTCTACTTCGGATTTGATAAAAACTTCATTGGCTTTGAGATTAGACTTTCCGTGGCCATTGATTGTGCCCTGCTGAGCCCGGTTAGCTTGTTCATCACCATATCCCAATCATTGGTGGGTGGCTGCAGGTCCACTATATCAATGGCCATCTCTTTTAGTTCCTCTAACCGTCGCAGGCTCTGCATCTGTTCTTTGGGCCTTGTGCTTGCCAAGTCAAATGCTTATGTAGCTGCCTCTTCTCTTGAATATCCCGTAGCTAGTAGATCACGAAATGTGTTAAACCTTCTTTCCTCTGGATCTATCTTTTCCTCTTTCTATTCATCTTCTTCTTGCTGCTCTTGCTCTTGGCTCTTTTCTTGCTCAAAATCTTCTTGTTCATCCTCCTTTTGTTGGGTTTGTGGAGGGCTACGAGGAGGTGGTGATGGCGGTGGGTTGGATTCCGGGCTTGACGGTGGAGTTGGTGGCTTCTTCTTGAAGTCCCGGTCTGCCTTGGTCTTCCGCTCTCTTTCTTGGCCTTCCTGCTCTTCTAGCAGTTGCCGTCGTACTTCATCCACTTCTTCTTCTGTAAATGGGATGTTAGGAATGTTTTCTGCCGTAGCATCCAGGATCTCAAAATTTTTGATATATTCTTCAAACCTATCTCTGTGTACCCTTTGGGATGACCCCGACATGGCTTCTGGTGATGGCTTCCATAGCTCGCTCAAATCTCCCTTGAGGGCTCTTTCGGCTCTGAAGCTTTCCATTAATCTTTCGAGCCGTGCCGCTTTTTGTGATTTTGTCTCTTTGATCGGCACTTGTACAGTTTCCTTCTTTCCCTTCTTCAACTCTGGCTTCTCCTCTTGCACGGTCTCTAACCAACGCTTCAATCGTGTGGCAACTCTGGGTGCTTTGGGCGGTTCATCCTCTTTATCTTCTTTGAGCCTTAGCCAGTCATTCTGTGATGGAGGGTCAGGCCATCTTTCCTTGGCGTGCAATGCACCATAAACCACTTTCGTTATCAGCTCACCAGGCACAATGTAGGTGGGGTTCTTGTTGCCCATCTTCACCAGATATAAGCAACATAATTTATCACCTTTGGCTTGCTCTTCTGCATTGCCCAGGTGAAGGTGGTGGCAATGGCTCCAAGCGGCATTCTGTACTTTTGTGGCCGCTTTGTACACATATGGAAGTACTGGTTATAAAGATGGCTCATGACCGCCACTTTAGGGTTTGGAATATCTTCGAAGGTGTAGTTGTTTTTCTTTTCTGAGTACACCTTGACTTCATCTCTTCTCTTTGTCACACTATCCCCTTTGTTGGAGAGGTCTAGTGCTGCTGCCACCACTCTCTCTGTGATTACAATCACAATGTCCGGCTTGCCCTACAGATCAGTGACTCTGGCCACTCCATCTTCTTTGATTGTAGTTATGAATTCCCACAATCTTTTGATGTCGATTCCTGCCGGCACAGCTTCAAAATAGTTATGGAGATCTATCTTCTCCAGGTACTCTACCATCTTGCTTCTGACAAACGCATTGAGCTCCCGAGGTAGCATTGGTGCATACGTGTGTGCATCGACCATTGGAGTCGAGAGATGGATGTGGTTCCCTTCGCATGGTGCAATTCCCAAGGCAAACCCAACACACAAGCACCCTCCCCGTGATGGTGATAGTGTCAATCCTTCCTACTACACTCTACCAAATGCTTGGTTCCTCATGAATTGTCCCCCCCCGATAGTGACCTCTCAGTGCCAATTTATAGGTGTTGGTTGTTTGGATTATGGTAATCCCAGTGTGGTTAGGGTAATCTTAATTGGGGAGACAAAGCAAGTGGTGGGCCCGGTGTGGTTGACCCTTGCTTTGTTTTGGGGAGGTTATTAAAAGAGGGGAATCTCTAGGTGGGCCTTTGTGACCATCACCTAGAGAGAGGATATTTACAAAGAATGGAAATTTACAATGGCTTGGGTGAAAACTGCAGATAATGATGAAAATAACCTATAAATTACTGGGATGGCGTCGTGGTTGTGTGTTGCCGGTGAATGGCGTGTTGCCGTTGCGTCGGTGTCGAGCGTACTTCTTTTCGGAGTCGGCCGAGGCATGCCTTCGATGCATTTTCTCTTTTTGTTGTTGGCGGCGCGTGCTTTGGATCCTTCTTCTTTTGTTTGTTGATGTTGTAGCCGTTTTCTTCGTATTTGCGGTGCGGTGCGTATATGCGTGTGTGTGTATATATTCGTGCATGAGGGCGGGTGTGTGTGTTTTGTATAGGCATGTGTGTGCGAAAACGTGCGTGGGAAGGGGGGGCTATATATATATATATATATATATATATATAGTTTTTTTTTTCCTTTTGGCGGATGGCCGACGGCCTGTTTTTTTGCGCAAGGTGGATGGGGGGAGGGGGGGGGGGGGGGGTAGAATAGAGGTAGAGTGTGTGTGTGTGTGTGTGCATGTAGGTAGGGTGTGTGTGTGTATTTGTGTATTGCGGACTGCGTTGCCCGTGAGGGTGTGTGTGTGGATTGCGGACGGCTGCGCACAGTGAATGGGTGAAATGGGTGTGTGTGTGTGTGATACTACTGCGGACTGCTGCGCACAGCGCGAGGGGAGAGGGGGGGGGGGGGGTGATTGTGGGTGTGTGGGTATGGTATGTGAGGCGCTGCCCATGAGAGGGAGAGGGACAGTGGATTCCTTGCTTGCGTGGCCTGAGCGCCCGGATGAGAGAGAGAGGGAGTCCGCGTGGAGCTTTGAGAGGGAGAGTGTGATGGAGAGGGAGGGGTGAGGATTTGGGATAAGAGAGAGAGAGTGTGTGTGTGAGGGAGAGAGAGATATTAGGGAAGGGGTATGTAGGGAAAATGGGGGAGAGAGAGAGAGAGAGAGAGAGAGAGAGAGGGTTTTATCCGATGCCCGTAGGGGGGGGGTGAAATGAGTTTTTTTTCTTTTTTTTCTTTGATTTCCGAAATTCGGCTATCATTAGCCCTCTCCCTTTTGGCTAGAGTCATTCATGCTTCTAGCCCTTCTTCTGCTTCTTCAACTGTAGAGTTAGAGGGTTCTCCCTCTTCTAGAATGTCTAGCACGAATTCTGGGTCAAACCTAAGAAAATACCTTTTCAGTCTCCATCCATTGACTCTAGTCTTGTGAATTCTCCCATCTGCTTCCATTAGCTTATAGCTGCCTTTGTTGTAGCGCTTCTTGATGATGAATAGCCCATCCCATCTGGGTTGAAAATTCTTGTCCTTCCTAGTGTCAAATCTGTTGTCGTATCGTAGTACTAACATGCCTTTTTCCAGTACTTTCTCTTTAAGCCCTTGATTGAAAGTGAGTTGGCGTCGTTCTACCTGTGCTGCATAGTGATTGATTGCTTCTTCCCTATCCAGTTGGAGTCTCTCTAGATCCAAGATGTGGTTTCGGAGGTTTACAATTGGACCGTGTGTTTGGCTAGCCAAGACTCATAAGCTGGCTATTTGTACCTCAATGGGTAGAATTGCCTCCTTCCCATAAACTAGATGGAAAGGAGTGAAACCTAGTGATGTTCGGAACATTGTTCTGTAGGCCCAAAGAGCTGCCATGAGATGTTTACCCCAGTCTCCTATGTGGTTGTTCACCTATTTTGTGATGATTTTGCAAATCATTCCATTTACCTTCTCTACCAGCCATTGTATTGTGGGTAGTATGGTGTGGAATGCCGGCATGTGATGCCTAACTTCTTCATCAGTTCTCCCACCAAATCACCTATGAATCCTGGTCCTCTATCTGATATTATCTCAAGAGGAGTGCCGAAACGGCAAACGATATGCTCAAAAATGAACTTTGCCACCTCTTGGGTTGTAATCCGGGTGGTGGCCGTTGCTTCTGCCCATCGTGTCATGTAGTCTACACCCACTATGATGCACAGTTTACCTGGTTGGGCCCTTGGTAAGGGACCGATTGCATCTATTCCCCATTTCTCAAAAGGACCATATGAAATGATAGGGGTTTGTGGCTCGTAGGTTAATGTGTGATCACTGGCCACTTGACAAGCCTTACATGTTTTACACCAATGGTGTACATCTCTGTTCAAACTAGGCCAAAAGTATCCTGCCTGTAGAATCTTCCTACTGGTGATATCTAGAGCAAAATGACCACTGCAGACGTCGTCATGGCAACTTGAAATTACCTCTGTGATTTCACTAGAGGTTGGCACCCGCCTGAGAATTTGATCTTTGCCCTTACAATACAAGTGGTCGTCTACTATAAGGCGGTACCTAGTAGCCTTCCTTATCAGCCATTATTTTTGGCCTTTGGTGTGTCCTGCTGGACATTCTCCTGTATCTAGAAAGCTGATGATATTAGGCATAGCATCACTACCTTGGAAGAGGGGTAGTTTTAATTTGATTGCTCCTACGGGAACATCTTGTATTCTTTCTTTAGCTAGTGCATCTGCCTCTTGATTTTCTGCTCTAGGGACATGGAAGAGCTTCACTGCTTCAAACTTCTTCAGAAGGTCCTTAACTTGGCGAAGTTGACCAAGTAAAACCTGATTTTTGCATTCCCAGGTGCCATTTATCTGCTTATCAAAAGCAAAGCGTCGTTGAACACATTCAAGCGCTGAATTCTTTGTGAAATACATTGTTCTAACCCAAGGATTAGGGCTGCATATTCTGCTTCAGTCTTGGAGTGGGAGTGTAATAACTGCCCCATGGAGAATACTCTTTCTTGCTGTTCATTGAAAATGACCATGCCTGCTGCAGACTAATCCATTGTTCTCTTGTATGCTCCGTCAAAGAAAAGAGAGTGAGATCTCTCTAGCTTAGGAATTTCTTTATCTGGTGTTCCTTCCTTTGCTTCCGTGTTGACCTTCAACTTCTTCTTATAATGGCGATGAGTGAGAATTCCCGCTAAACTAGCCCTGGTGGAGTTTTCTACTTGCATGGTGTAGTCAAACTCTTGTATTCTAATTAACCACTTTGAGATCCTAGATGAGACATCCATGTGTCGCATTACATATGGGAAAACCTCTTCCATTGTCAGGATTACAAATGGTCTAGGCAGGAGATAGGAGCGGAACTTTGTGGTAGCAAACATTAGTGCCAGAACCATGTGTTCTACTTTGGTGAATCCTTTTTCTGATGGGGTCATGACTCGACTAGAGAAGTAAATAGGGCGCATGAAAGAAGTTTTGGGATCCTTTTGCATTAGCACTGCTCCCAGTGTATCATTTCCCACACTAGGGTTCACATAAAATGGCTCGTCCCACTTAGGAGGTGAAATAGTGGGAAGCTTAGCTAGGACTTGCTTCACTTCAGTAAACTGTTGCTCATTCTCTTCACTCCATGAGAAAACATCCCTTTGGCTGAGTTGTTGTAGGGGAAGGACCACTTGAGATAGCAGGTGAATGAACCTGCTTAAGTATCTTACCTTCTGAAGGAAAGAAACCAACTGCTTGGCGGTGGTGGGTGATGATAAAGATACCAGAGCCTGAATCTTGCTAGGGTCAGCCTCGATCCCTTTTGCTGAAATTACATGACCAAGGAGAGTGACTTTGCTCTCACCAATGTGATACTTGTCCACGTTGAGTTGGCCACCCAAGGTTTGCAGCCTGGTTAAGCCATCATAGACTTTGCTTAAATGAAGGGCCTCGTGAGCTATAGATGCAAAAATCATCTATGAAAACCCGTATTGATGCTCCAAAGTAAGGTTGGAAAACAAAAGTCACATAGCGTTGAAATGTGGTTGGGGCATTAGTGAGGCCAAACGGCATCACTCTGTAGGCAAAACATCCCCAAGGGGTGATGAAGGTTGTCTTCTTCTGATCCTCCTCCGCAATGCTAATCTGGACGTATCCTGAGTAGCCATCGCATACTGTGTAGCGTTCGTGACCTGCCACTTCATTGAGTATTTCATCCTGGAATGGGAGGGGAAAGTGGTCTCTCTTCGTGGCTGCATTGAGAGGTTTGTAATCCACACAGACTCTCCACTTACCATTTTTTTTTGGTGTGACTACTTCTGGGGAGACCCATTCTGGGTCTTCGACAGGGTAGATGAAACCTGCTTGTAGCAAACTTCTTACTTCTTTAAGAAATGCCTCTTGTTGGATTACTCCAAGTCTTCTGAGCTTTTGTACTACGGGTTTACTGCCTTCCTTGAGCTTTATGTGGTGTTGCACTACTGTAATTCCTGCGATCTTATCATAGCCATCAATGAACAAAGTAGTGAAGTTACCTAACATGGAGACGTACTCCTTCCTTTCTTCATTGGTTAACTCATTTGAGAGCATTTTTTGTAGCTTACCTGCATCCTCCAATGACTGCATACCTGGTGATCCCTCTTGGTTTGCCGAGGTTGCTTCAGATTGTGCTAATCTGTATGGGTTTTTAAGAATGACTTCCATTACTTCGATGCTACTGTCACTCCCGTCGGTGGTGGTTTTGTCTTCTCCTGAGGTAGACGAGTAATCGCTGGTGGACTCGTCTTCTGAAGCCTCCAAGATCATATTGCGCTGCTTTCCAGTCCTCATGTCGTAAAATATGGACTTCCCTTTGGCATCCTTCATCTGGATCATCCCGGTGCTCCAGTCTTGTTTAGCTTCCATAGCCATAAGCTAAGGCCTTCCAATAATGATGGGGTATCCCTCCCCTTTGTGTGGCATGACAAAGATGTCTACCTCTACTTCTGTATTAAATGCTTTTACTTTGACCGCATTTACAATGCCTACGCATTTTACTCTTACATTGTTTGCCATCTTGGCTCGGTAGGATGCCGGCCTACTTACCTCTAGACCTAGATGGTGCATCATCTTTTCACTCATGACGCATATTTGTGTGCCACCATCTATGTAAACGTTTAAAATCCGTTGCCCTTTGATGTGAGCGTCCATGGTTGGCAGGATGTCGTCGAGATCTCTCCCAGAGATAGCCCCAGCTATCCGTGGTCTTGATTTCCTGGTACTTACTATTTTCGTCCATTGCCTCCTCATTCTGGGTGCAAGGTGGAGTAATTGGGGCCATGTTATCTTTGGGCCCTACATTAACACATCCTGAACTAAGTCATAGGGTTGTGCATCCTCACCTAGTGAGAAGTCCACGATGTCTATCTTCCGCCACAGTTTAGCTGCTTGCTTGCTAGACTCGGCCTTCCCTTTCATCTTCTCTTCTTTTTGAGATGCCTCCTTGTGCCTCGCACGCTTCACTCCCATAGCATCCAATTCTTCTACCTTCGCTTTTCCTTTGTGCTTCTCTCGAACTGACTCTTCTACCTTCGCCTTCCCTTTAGCCTCTAAGCTAATAACACTCACCGCTTGGTTCACAGCAGGTGGTGGGGGTAGTGGAGGAATGAGAGGTTGGGGTGGTGGTTGCTAATGTACAGGTGGTCGCAGGATTTGGACCGGTGGAATTGGTCCCGGATGCCTAGGTGGTGGTGGTCTTGCTCTTGGTGGAGAGATCTGATTCTGTCTCCCCCCTCTATTGAAATTCTACCTCCTCGGGTGTGGGCAGTAGTACATTCCATGGTCGTCTTCCCCGTAGTTGTAACAGTGGTACTCTGGGTTCTGCCTTCGTTGTCCCCTTCCTTGTTCTAGGTTTTAGCCAGATGCATGCCCTTGCTGCACCAGATGCACAGATAAACTCTCTAGTTGGGTGGTGATGCGACTCAGCAGGTCTTGCTGTTCTTCTGATGCCTCCTGTGGTGGTTGGACTCTATGATTGGCTGTTGCAGCCACTGAGGTTGGTTGGGCCGAGCTTGTTTCCTCTGACTCGTTTACTCTTGCTTGCATGCGCATCTTCTTGTCTTTAAGGCGGGCTACTTCGACTGCCAACTCATATGTTGCAGGAAACCTTCCCTTCACCTTCTCTCTAAGCGGACCATAGACCAGCAATTAAACGGTCCTTCTTTAGGAAATTAGGCACTCCTTCACCTTCCTCCAGTGTGGCAACCCATCTCTCCCATAAGTCCACAAACTTTGACTCATAGGTGGCATACTCCAACATGCCTCCCTGCTTCAATTCTGTCAGTAGCTGCCATAGCTTCTCCGAGGTTGTGCCTCCACCAAACCTCTTTACAAAAGCAGCCCTTAACACATCCCATGCATTCTTGGTAGCCTGGGGCAATGCATTATACCAAGATTTGGCCTCTACTTTCATCAATAGAGGAAAAATTCTAAGTCGTGAAGCGTCGTCATCTTTGTTGGAGACGACACAAGCAATGTCGAAATCATCCAAAAAGTCGGTGGTGAGATCCTCTCCCTTCTTTCCACTGAACATGGGGAAAGAAACACTTGCCATGGTGGTGACTCGGGAAATTACAAACCTTTTTCTTTTTCTCTTCTTTTTTCTATAAAAATAACATCAACAGTAGCGGCTCATAGCGGCTTTTTACAGGGGTGGATGGATGGGTTAAAACATGATAAAAATAGAGACATTAAAGGAATGATGGTAATCTAATATGGGGAGAATGATAGGGTTCGGGGAATTGAGGATTTCTCCTAGTACCGCCACACCGAATAGGTAAACGATCTTCTGTTGGTAGAAGACTTTCCTATCTACATAGATATTCACATGCATATGCTGCAGGAATCTGAACGGGAATGCCGTCGTCCCGTTTTCCATCATGCACAAAGGGTGAAATACTTACTTATACTCTTACCGTTCCATTGTTGATGAGTCGACACATCCACAAGAGGTCGTCGCTTTTCATGGGCTCTACCTTTCCTTCGTTGCTCAACACGTAGGGGGTGATGGCGATGCGTCTGACCACTCCCAACCTTTTGGCCAACAACAATTGTAGGTAATTTTCGTAATCGGCGTGTTGCATGAATTCTACTCCATTCAGCTGCAGCTCGTCTCCAGCCCACTGGATCTCTCCTGTGGTAGAGAGCTTCTTCAGGATAAGTTGTACAAGGAGAGGAGGAAGGTCCTCCAATCGCTTCCCAAAACAGCGAGAGCAGTAGCCGAACCACTCTTCCCTAGGACATGGGAATCTTCTCACCACTTCTTCTTCTGGATTGTCGAAGTGGATTGGTAGCACTCCCATGCGTTGTGCAAATCGATAGGCGACCTTCCGCCGCTTATCTTCGGATGACTTCTTCTTTGACAAAGTGGGTACAACCCGGCTCTCTGAGCTTGAAGCACTTGCTTGGCCAGATGCCTCCCCCTTCGGGGTCATGTGTTTCCACGCTAGCCTATCTTCTCCTTGCCCTTGGCTCGAGCAGCCCCTTTAGGCCACTTTGGAGTGATATCTTTGTCTGCAGTTTCTTTAGGGAAAAGAGGCCTCACCGTTTGCTTCCCTTCCTTGACGTGAATGACTTCTTTGTGATAAATGTCGATGTAGATGACTTCAGCCCTTCTGCCGCCTTCGTTGTTGCTGGCACTCATCGATCATGTGCCTTGGTTGACAACAATGATGGCACTTCACCAATCTCCCACCTGATGCTTTTGATTTATAGTTAGAACGAGCGACACGAGATGGAGAATTTACCTCTTGAACGCTGATGACACTGCAGCTTGGCAGTAGAACCTCAATGAAGGCGGCTAGTGCCTCCTTCGTCTCCTCTTCTTCCGTCCTCCAGTTAGAAAATTCCTTCAGCCACTCGTCCATGATTGATAGTGGGCGTCACTATCAGCATTGTAAACTGAAAGGTCTTAGAAAATCCCTCCTCAGTGGGGGCACCAAATGACGGACGCAAAGCGGACCCCAAACCCGACGGCCTTTAAAACACTGGGAGCCGAATGGCGCGCCTCGAGCGTGCCACGATAAAGCGAACAGGGGGCACCACCTAGATTTGAGTGGCTAGGACGCAAAACCCACGATGATATGAACACCGCAAGCCTACACACACACACACACACACACACACACACAAAGAGAGAGAGAGAGAGAGAGAGAGAGAGAGAGAGAGAGAGAGAGAGAGAGAGAGAGAGAGAGAGAGAGAGAATACTTGCAAATGATAAAAACCCTCGGGGGTGTGAGGGCGAATTATTTCTGCAATATTTACAAGGCAGCATGCCGTGGTGGTAGAGAGGTAGGGGGAGGAGGTGGTGCAACCTACTTGGTGCGTTCTCTAAGGTGGCTCAATGATTGTGAATACTCACCACCAAGAGCATGCATACGTGTGTGCATCGACCATTGGAGTCGAGAGATGGATGTGGTTCCCTTTGCATGGTGCAATTCCCAAGGCAAACCCAACACACAAGCCCCCTCCCCGTGATGGTGATAGTATCAATCCTTCCTACTACACTCTACCAAATGCTTGGTTCCTCATGAATTGTCCCCCCCCCGATAGTGACCTCTCAGTGCCAGTTTATAGGTGTTGGCTGCTTGGATTATGGTAATCCTAGTGTGGTTAGGGTAATCTTAATCGGGGAGACAAAGCAAGTGGTGGGCCCGGTGTGGTTGACCCTTGCTTTGTTTTGGGGAGGTTATTAAAAGAGGGGAATATCTAGGTGGGCCTTTGTGACCATCACCTAGAGAGAGGATATTCACAAAGAATGGAAATTTACAATGGCTTGGGTGAAAACTGCAGATAATGATGAAAATAACCTATAAATTACTGGGATGGCCTCGTGGTTGCGTGTTGCCGGTGAATGGCGTGTTGCCGGTGCGTCGGTGTCGAGCGTACTTCTTTTCGGAGTCGGCCGTGGCATGCCTTCAACGCATTTTCTCTTTTTGTTGTTGGTGGCGCATGCTTTGGATCCTTCTTATTTTGTTTGTTGATGTCGTAGCCGTTTTCTTTGTATTTGCGGTGCGATGCGTATATGCGTGCATTTGTGTGTGTGTGTGTGTGTATATTCGTGCATGAGGGCGGGTGTGTGTGTTTTTTATAGGCATGTGTGTGCAAAAACGTGCATGGGAAGGGGGGGCTATATATATATATATATATATATATATATATATATATATATATATATATAATGTATAGTTTTTGTTTTTTTTCCCTCATGGCGGATGGCCGGCGGCCTGTTTTTCTACGCAAGGCGGATGGGGGGGGGGGTAGAATAGAGGTAGAGAGAGAGTGTGTGTGGTGTGTGTGTGTGTGCATGTAGGTGGGGTGTGTGTGTTTGTGTGTGTGTGTATTTGTGTATTGCAGACTGCGCTGCCCGTGAGTGTGTGTGTGTGTGTGTGTGTGTGTGCGTGGACTGTGGACGGCTGCGCACAGTGAATGGGTGAAATTGGTGGGTGTGTGTGTGATACTGTTGCGGACTGGTGCACACAGTGGGAGGGGAGAGAGGGGAGAGGGGGGGGGGGGGGGGGGGGGTGATTGTGGGTGTGTGGGTATGGTGTGTGAGGCACTGCTCGTGAGAGGGAGAGGGAGAGTGGATTCCTTGCTTGCATGGCCTGAGCGCCCGGATGAGAGAGAGAGGGAGTCCGCGCGGAGCTTTGAGAGGGAGAGTGTGAGGGAGAGGGAGGGGTGAGGATTTGGGATGAGAGAGAGAGAGAGAGAGAGAGAGAGAGAGAGAGAGAGAGAGAGAGAGAGAGAGAGAGAGAGAGAGAGAGTGTGAGGGAGAGGGTGCGGGGGGGGGGGGGGTTGTGGGGTATGGGAGATGTGTGGGTGAGAGGGAGAGGGGGGGGAGGGGGGGGGGGGGGATGAGGCCGAGGGGAGGGGAATGAGGCTGAGGGAGGGTGAGGCGAGCGGGTGGGGGAGAGGGAGGAGGGGTCAGGGAAGGAATATCAGCGGGCCAAAGGGAGGTGGGGAAAAGTGGTAGGGGGGGGGGGGGGGGGGGGGGTAATGTGAGGGGGAATGTAAGGGTGAGGGTGTGAGTGTAAGAATATGGAGAGCGGAAGGGGGTGGGGTTCCATGCGGCTCACATAAAGGGAGCACGAGAGAGGGGTCGGGGAATTTTTTCAGAGCCTCTGCCTGGCCGGGGAGGGTAAATTGGGAGAGAGAGATATTAGGTAAGGGGTATGTAGGGAAAATGAGAGAGAGAGAGAGAGAGAGAGAGAGAGAGAGAGAGAGAGAGAGAGAGAGAGAGAGAGAGAGAGAGAGAGAGAGAGAGAGAGAGAGAGAGAGAGGGTTTTATCCGATGCCTGTAGGGCGGCGGCGGGGGGGGGGGGGGGGGGGGGGGGGTGTGAAATGAGTTTTTTTTCTTTGATTTCTGAAAGTCGGCTATCAACACCTTGGTAAATCTTCAAGTCGTTGGACTCTAACAAATCCTCCTGAATCCATGTGCTGGTTGGCTTCAGTGTTCCTTCTGGGATGACAAATAACTCTACTTCTTCCAAGTAATCTTTTATCGTCGTCATTCTCTTCTTCTTTGCAAGTGATTTTGCGGCTGCCATAGATCTTGTTGCACTCAATAGTCCGAAGTGAGCGTTCTTTCCATATCAGCTGAGAAACTGAGTTCTAACTATTCAAATGACTTGAAAATTGAAAATAAAACTTATAAGGAACTTGGGAAACCCTGCATGTGCTCACAGTATCCTTCTGGACAAAATTTATCATTTAGACATCCTACGCGTAGGATGTCTTTTTCATCAGTTTTTGGTGAAACTTGGCAGGCTGGTGGCCCTTGGCCTGTGCAACATGGCTATGTGATTGGAATTGGGTTTGGGCATCAAAAAGTGCATTTTTGGGCAGATTCAGGCTTTAGGCTCACAATTTGGTAGGATGTCCCCAACAGGTGGCAAATGATATTCAAATGGGTTGAAATTTAACATATGAGCTCCTTGCACCATGGTAATGGCTCCCATGAGGTCATTTCTTGCACAGAAGGTCAAAATTGAGCTGGAGACATCCTACGCGTAGGATGTCTTTTTTTATCAAAATTGCTTGAGATTTGTTCTATGGGAAGCTCTTGGCACGTGGAACATGGCCCTGCTCTTGGATTTTGATTTGGACAAGATTTGGTGTTGGTAAGAGCATGTGTAGTGATTTTGGGCTAAAAAATTGCATCTTGGATGTGTTGGGGGCCAAAAGTGATGGGAATGGCTTGAAACTTGATATATGAGCTCATGAAGGGGTAATAAAGAGATCTGGAACTGAAAAATGCAAGCTGGGGGGCAAAAATGTCATTTAGACATCCTATTCGTAGGATGTCTTTTCATCATTGTTTGCATGTGACCACACAGATAGGTTGGCAATGTGCTCATGAATGTATTGTGCAAGTTTCATGTGATTTGGACAAGTTTTGGTAGATCTATGGCCCATTATTGCCTCTATGTCCCGACTTTGCGTTATTTTGGTGCACATGAGGTCAATTTTTGTCCAAATGTGATGAAACTTGGTGACTAGCATGTAAAGGCTATTCAGAAACTTTGTGTGATGAGAGGTGTTGGGGTTGGTGCCCAGAAATGGCCTTGAGACATTCTACGCGTAGGATGTCTCCTGATTAAAGTTTTGTGGAGACTGCTAATGGTGCCTGCCCTTAGTCCCCCTGAGTCCCTTTTAAGCCCTATTTCAACAAAAAAGTCAAATAGATAGAAAGTAACTCCCTGTGTGGATTTCAGAGCCTCCTAGCCGTTTTTTAACTTTTGGAGTGCTTTTCGGCGATGAAATTTCTTGATGTTTGTCTCAATAGCTTCCCGATCCCTTGGGGATCCTTGCCGTATGGTTTTTGTTGACTTTGGCTTCATCGGAGCTCCGTTTGGCAATTTGTCGCTCTAGAAGCACCCGTGGTTGCGTTTATATGTCTTCGATGACTTGTGGTGGTCTACCACCATAGAACTTGGTTGTTGATGGTCTAGGAAAGCCGCTCGTGAAGTTTGGTAGCAAACGGACATGTGGTTTGGCCGCGAGAGCTATTTGACGCTTTGTGTGTCGATGCCGTTTCTGAAGTTTAGTGCCGCTTCGGGTCACCTTTTGGCCATGTGGGCTATATAGACTTGTCGAGCATGTTGAGATGCTCCTACTCATGAGTTTTGGTAGCATTTGGGCGCCTCTCCGTGGATTTCCCATTTGGTGGCCTCTTGCGGGGCTCTAGGAATTAGGGTTTTTCCCGATGGTTTTCTACTACTGCCTTTGGGCATCCAAGACTGGTCTCCTATGCTAGGGTAAGCTACCGATGAAGTCTCATTGCTTTTGGGTTAGCCGTTAGGTGGCCACTTCTACTTGTAGGTCTCTACTGTCCACTTTCTGTGTGAACCCTACGCTAGTTTTCGCGACAAAACAACAAACATGCGCGAAAAGCTCAAGGTGGTGAGCCTACCTCTCATGTTTGGAGCCTGTCGGATAGTCGTGCGCGTCGTAGGAGCTGCTGGAAGTCCCGTTCGCTCTAGGTGGCAGAAGCTCTCTCTCAAAAGTCAATAGTAGAAATGAGCTTATAAAACGAAGTGAAAATTTCTTATAATGGGGGTCCCCGAACCACTTTTCATGAAATTTGACATGTGCTCCCAACTTCTTGCGATATGCGGTTTAGGCTCAAAAATTTCTTGATTTGGACCCCATTTGCCCAGTTTACAAGAAATTTGACATTTTGGTCAAAATCTGGCCAAATCACGCTTTCCGCTCCATTCACATAATTGCACCCCCATTGTACCATAGGTTGTTCTATAGTCACTGATTATCCCGCAAAACACTATATACACTCACATACAATTTTTATTGCCAGATTTATCCAATTTTTCAATATTTTGCTCAAAAAATGGCTATTTTTACTTATATACACACACCTAGGGGCTTGATTTGGGGTTTGGCCCCATATACTTGTAGATTCATGTTGTATAAGGGCATATGTACTTAAGTTAGTCAAGAAAATTTCGCAATCAAACAACAACCCTTAAAAATAGTCGAAAAACATGCCCTTTTTTGCTTTTTCCGCGATTGGGTCCGCATTGAGAATGCCTCCCCCCTCCGAGCCGGAGTCCTCCCGGATGACAAGGTATCGCCTCGGTGTATGTGCCGTGCATGGGTGAAAACTCGTGCTAATGCTTGGCCGTGTAATGTGGCCCTATATGATGCATCCTTGGGCAATGCATGGAAAAATTAATGCTGTGCAAGAGGAGGGTATAAGCAATATGCTTATTGGCATTCTTCGTCAAGGTTTCCTATTTTTTGTTGATTTGGTTGGTTGAGTTTCTTTGCAAGTAAAATTTGTAACTCCACCGCTCTCTGTTTGATTGTCTTTCTCGCAAAAGTCGCATGGTTTGCCGCTATTGTCGATATGGCCATGGTTGTCTCCTTGGAGAGAATTGTCTTGGCTGAATTGCCCATTGACTTTGTCTCTTTTGCTTTCCATTTGTAGCTTTGATCTTCCGGGTTTTGTAGGTGTATTGCTACTTCCTCGGTTGTCATTGTTTTGCTGCTGATTGGCACCCACATATATCGGTTTGCCGGTTTCATATGCAGTGTTTGTCTGCCTTCCGATGTTGCTTGTACTGAAGGGAGTTCCTTTTGTTTTGGTTTCGGGATCCAAAAGCGAGTCGTATTTAAGTTGTTGCTGAGCATTTTCTTTGGGATCCATATCTGTTTTATTCCCTTGGTTATTGGTTGAACTGTCTTCTCCTTTTGATTTTTTATATAGTATTGTGGTTTGTCTGCCACGTCACCTCTATCCTTCCGCACCCATACTTGTTTGTCGCATGTTGGTAACCTTGATCTTTTCACTGCGGTTGGTGACTTTGTATGCTTGTAGTGAGCATGGTTGGCTATTCCCTGTTTGTTAGCCTTGGGTATCATGTTGTTCTTTAGTGGCACCCTTCCTTTTGGCTCTTTATCCAGTGATTGCATTGCTGGCAGCTGATTCTTTCGGGGTTGCTGAGCAAAGGCTACCACCTGTTGTTCTTGTGCATATGCTGAATCTTGACTACATTCGCATTCCAATCTATCTGCACATTATACTCTTTTTGCCAAGGTTGTCCCAACAACATGGGGTGTTGTGTGCTCTCATCCTCAACCACATAAAACTTGTGTGGGTAAATATATTGATGTATGCAATATAGTCCAGTCCAATGATTTTAGCGAATGTGATATACTACTTTCCAGTACTTGTGGAGTAGAATGTAGTTGACCTGTGAGCTTGAGCTGTTTGTATAATCTGTAAGAGATTAGATTTGCTTGAGCTCCAGAATCAAGCAATGCCGTCATTCAACTTGATTACTACCCACTTTGACTGCAATTATTGGCTCCACTGTGTCTTCATCAAAATTCGTTAGTCGAATGGCATTGATTCGCAATGGTGAGCCACACTGTTGTTGTTGTCGTAGAAGCCGTCTTTTTGCAATGAGTTCTTTTGCTTCTGCTTGGGCCTCTTCTCGTACTCTCTGTTTCTCCTGCATCCGTTGTTTTTCTTGATGGATTTGTTGAAGCATATCCTATGTTAGTGGTAAATGATATTTCTTTAATCGACACCCACTAATCCAATTTGGCATTCCTTGACCTGCTAATGTAGCAAGCTTGACAGCTCCACTTTGTGATAAGTCACTAATCACAATGGTTCCCATCCCTCGCTTCTTAAGTTTCTTGGCATGTTGCTTCAAGGTATAAACAAGTACATAATCACCTGTTTTGAACTCTTTTGTGCTCACATGCTTGCCAAAAAACTCTTTTTGTCTTCTCTTTTTAGCATAGATCGAAGCTACAGCTCATAAGCGAAGTTCATTTATCTTTTCAAGATCATCTATTCTTGAAGAGAGCTCATGCCCTGTCCATTCTAAGCGTTTCGCTACTCGTAGAGTTGGAATTAAAAACTCTGTGGGTAATATAGCATTTAGGCCAAACACCATGTTGTACGGTGTCATTCCTATTGATGTTTTGTAAGCTACCTTGTATGCCCATAGTGTCGCGTGTAGCTGCTGATCCTAGTCTGTTCTTGACTCTGATACAATTTTAGTGAGAACCGTGCATAGTGTTTTATTTGTGGCCTCAACTTGTCCATTTTCCTGTGGATGATATGGATCACATTTTCTATGTATGACCATGGATTCCTCTAGCAGATATTCAACGACTTCATCAAGAAATGTGTTCCTCGGTCATTGACAATTTCTATTGGTAACCCGTATCATACAAAGACATTCTCATATAAAAATTGTGCAGTGGTTCGTGCATCTTCTTTTTGTGTTGCCTTGGCTTCCGCCCATTTTGTGAGATAGTCCGTAGTCACAATGATATATTGGGTATGGGTGCGATATGCAAGGGTGAAATAGGCCCCACAAAATCAATGCCCCATTTTGCAAATGCCCTTGCTCCAATCTTGTCCGTAGTGGCATCTCATCTCTCTTTATCGGCACCTTGGTGCATTGACAAGCGTCACAACCCTTTACAAACTCTTCAGTATCCATATGCAATGTAGGCCACCATATTCCTGCGGTTAAGCCAATTTTTGCTGTCTTATCGCCTGAAAAATGGCCTCCACTTATTTCGCCATGTGTGTGTTCTAGAATCACCAGGTATTCACTTTCACTTACACAGATTCTAAGTTGATTGTCCTTTCCTCGCTTATAAAGTTGGTTCCCAATTAAATTATAGTTTAGAGCCTCCAGCTCTATAGCCCTTTTCCGTGCTCTTGTGATGTTTTCAGGAAACGTCCTTGTGGTTAAGAAATCAATGATATATTGACTCCATGCAAGTGCAATGTTTACCTGAAACAATGTCGCGTGATCCACTGGTCGTTTGGCACTACATATAGTACAATTGTTAACATAAGCATGTGTGTCAGCGTACATAGTTGGCCAATAAACCCCTAATTGTTTCAGTCTAAGGTGTGTTTTCATTGTTGAACAATGAAATGCACAATCTTGAAATGTGCTTCTTCAAGATAACACTCGAATTCCTCCGGATTTATACATAATCGTAGATCTGGTCCGCTCCCAGATGATACAGCCGTCCTGCAATCAACTGGAAGTTTTTTGTTTGTTGAATTGTTTGTTGTTTGGGTTTGTCTTCCTTGTTACCAAATCTACCTCCCAAGGAAAGAATGCTAACAATTTCCTGAGACCATTTGGGTATCATTTTAATATTGAAAAGATAAGCATCTGGTATGTCATTATCTACTCCTTCAAGAACTTCCCCGTTTTGTATCCTTGAAAGATGATCTGCCCGTAGATGAGTTTTTCCCTTTTTGACCACCACTGTGAAATCAAACTCTAGCAATATAATAAACCAGCGTACAATTCTCCCAGTATTGCATGGTTTATTTACCAGATACAAAAGAGCTTGATGATCTATGAAGAACACAAATTTGTTTGCGAGCAAATAATGCTGAAATTTCTTTACAGCATAAATCATTCCTAACCCCTCTCTTTCAGTGGTTGTGTAGTTCTTTTCTGCACTGTTTAACTGTTGGCTTGCATAACAAACTGGAAAATCCATTGTTCCGTCTCTAGGTTGAGCCAGAATATTCCCAATTGCATATGCAGATGCATCAATGTGAACATGGAATATCTTTTCCCAATCTGGTGCTTTAAGTACAAGTGCTAATACAAGGTTTTCCTTAAGCTTTTGGAATGAAGTTTCACACTCCTCAGTCCAGTCGAAACTGACTAACAAACGATACAGAGGTTGTGCAATGACTGCATACATATATATGAATCTTTGATAATATCCGCAGTGTCCATGAAGGATTGCACTTGTTTCGCATTAGTAGGCCTGGGTAGGTCTACTAAGACTTTGATTTTGTCTAGGTCAGTGGTTATGCCATTTCTTGAGACAATCTGTCCTAAGATGCGGCCTTGCCTAACCATAAAAATGCACTTTTCCGGGTTAAGACAGATTTGATATGTTCTGCAGTTCTCAAATACCTTTTGTAAATGGTCAAAATGTTACTCACATAGAAGAGAGTGTACACAAAGATCATCCATATATATTTCTAAGAATATTCGCAGATATTCTTTGAATGCATGCGTCATTAACCTTTGAAAGGTAGCTGGGGCATTGGTTATGCCAAAAGGCATAACTCGATACGCATAAATTTCCCATTCTGTGGCAAACGTTGTTTTGTGTTGATCCTCTATTGCAATTGCCAGTTGGTTATACCCTGAAAATCCATCTAGAAAGGAATAAGCCCGTTTCTCGACCACCCTCTCAAGTACATGTTCTGTGATCGGCAAGGGATAATTATCCCTTATTGTGGCTGCATTTATGTTTTTGAGATTCACACACACTCACAGCTTTCCGTTCTTTTTGGAGACAACCACAATGGGTGACACCCAATCTGTATGCTCGATCTCATAGATGAATTCAACATCCATCAGCTTGTCAATCTCCTCTTTGATTCGTTTAGCAAATGTGTCATTATATGTATAAGGAGGCTGTTTGCTAGGTTTGGCATCTGATTTCAAAGGAATTGTATGTTGGCATATCGATGGATCAACTCCTTCGAGGTCTTTGTAGGACCATGCAAACACATCTTTATACTTCTTGAGAAGTTGTGTTAGCCGTTCTTCTTCTTCAGGCTCTAAATCGGTTGCGATATAGACCGGGTGAAGCTTTTCACCTAGTTTAGCGAGGTCTATCCGTTTTGCATTTTCCGGTGCATCGTAAGATTCTTGGTTTGTTCTTTCCCTGACTGGTGGTGTCATTATGATTTTTCTGTCCTGGATTGTGAATTTCCGATAGTGTGATGGTACATTCATGTTTCCTTTTTCCGACTCCTCCTTACCATCACTATTCTCCTCAATAGTCCATACGTCTCGTAAAGACCGTTTTAGTTCTTGGTATTTCTTTTTACGCTCCAGTTTGGTCCACTCTTGGTCTTTTGTTGTTTCTTGTTTTGATTTTTGACATTTTTTTGATTTTGTTTTTGTTTTAGCTTTCTGTACTTGTTTTATTTCCTCTTGCGTTCGTTCCCTTCACACTCTCGAGAATCTTCCTGATATTTGGTCTTTTACACAATCCTCTGCTTTGGCAAGCATTAGATAGTGAGTTTTATCTTTTATCCTGGGCATCAGATTCTCTCTCCTTTTGTTTTCTGCTCGTTTTCTCCTATAGCGTTCCTGGCATCTAGGGTGCTGATTGGCAAAATCATAGAACTTGATATCCGCTATTTTCTCCCCACGCTCGCTTGAGCTATGTGAACATTTGTTATCTGCATCGTTATTTACCTCCAGATGCTCAGAGGAGTTATAAAACTCTTCTTGTTCTGGTGGTTCTACAGTCTCATCTCCTTCTCGTATAATGATTACCATGTAGTAGGGTAGCACATCATAGCCATCCTTATCGCAAAATTTTGTCATTGGGCTATCTGTAATGGTACATACATCCAATGTTGCTAGTATGTGTTCCCATTCTAAAGGTTCCAAGGCATCTTCAGGAAAAGTTTCCGAAATATAATCCTTGTTCTCAATCGCTCTTTCTAAGACACATTCCTATCTTTTTAAGCTCCCACAATGTGAAGCTCCGCACATCCATAGCTCTTTCTGTTGCCCTAACCATGCTGGGAGTTCTGACCCTGCCAATGTAGCTGAATCAAACTCTTCTACTGGTGTCTGGTTCACATCCTTGTAACTATGGTCTTTCAAGTGAATTTTGGTTGTAGTCTCGCCATGTTTGAGGTATATGTGGTCATAAACCCAATCTTGGACCATCTTTAATTGTCGCATGAATGGTCTTCCCAAGATGATCTCGTAATTGTTCTTTTTGTCGAAATCGACTATTGCAAATGTATGCTCATACTCGATTCTGCACGAAGTGAAAATTACTTTTTCTAAGAGTCCTAAAGGCTTCTCCATGAACCCATCTGCCAATTGCAATTTCATTCTGGTAGCTCTCAAAGCCGGTCTTCCCCATTTTTTCTAGATTTCCTTAGTGGCAATAGCGACTCCTGCTCCACTGTTTAGAATAGCTTTGGAAACTACTCCTTGAAATTCTATTGGTAGTGTGGTGTTTCCATCTTCTCCCTTGCAATATTATCTAACCTTGTTTAAAGGTAAAGGCCTAGTGTTTAGTTGAGGCCTGTCCAATTCTCTGATCCCTTCTTGAAGCTTCAAGGTGGGGTCTTTCACTCCAAATTTTTCTAAGCATTTGCCTACGGTGGTCCACATGTTTGGTCGTAACCTTAGGAGTTCGGCTAATGTGATTGTGCATGCCACAGGGTGGACAATAACTCAATCAACCCTTGTGAATCCATCACTCTGTTAGAAGAAAGTCTTTGAGATGGGATTGCTCTCACCTCAGACTTGGCTTCATACTCTCCTAGGTAAGAGGTAGAGTTTTTAGCGAGTCTGGTTGGGTGTGCCCCGAACTAATTGATCCTTGGTCTCCCCCTTCTAAATGTATATCAAAGTTCATTTGTGATCCTACCTCAAATTATTCAATAGAAGGTAAGATCTCTTTCTCTTTTCTCGTGCTATTCATGTGGTAACTCACCCTGTTAGCTTAGTTGGCATCACGGATTTGCTTCCACAGATCATCTAGACCGTTACAATCCTTACCCATTTCTGCCAACTTTTTAGGTTGGAACCCGTCACTTGCCTCATCTGTTGTATTTGGCACTATGATAGGCTCTCCCCTAACTCAGAGGCATTTGTGAGTCTTTCCTTCGTTTCTACTTGTTTTTCTATAGTTGGTTTGATAGGGGTTGGAGTTGGTACTTCATACCAACTTGCAGGTTTACCAAGCGGGTTTTCTATCAAGGATTGAGCTGTTTCAATCATCTTTCAACACATTTCCAACCTCTGTTTTTCTATTTCAGCATATATATAAGTAATCCATCTTTGCTCTTGGGTTTGGTTCTTTTTGAGTCTGGCTTCGTAAGCTTTTAGAAGTGCATCTAACTGCTCATTTAACTTTTCTGCCAATACTGATCCTGCACTTTTGGGTTCTGCTATTTCCTTGGGTGCTATGGTTGCCGCAGTGTGTGAGCCTAGGCTAGCTAGATCCTCTAACTGCTCTAATCTATCCTTTGTGTGTTTTAACTCCTCGGATAGAGCCGTTTGCTCTCGTTCTCTCCTGGCTTTCATACGCGCCTTTCTAGCTTTCCAAGTGCTTCTCTGATTTTTTGTTTCTGAACTTTGGGCATCGATTTTTGGCTCTTCAATTATGGGTTTGTTCGTCATTCTTTGAGCTTGGGCTCGTGTCACTGCCTGAATAGGTATGATTTTCTCGTTTTCTGACCCTCCACTGAAAGGCACTGCTTCCAGTATGTTCAAGGTAGTCTTTGCTCCTTTGCTCGGGTTCTTAGGGAAATTAGGAATCAAATGAGTAACTCCACACTCGGTGCAATATGTGTTGACTCTAATGATTTTATCATGAGGACAGTCTCTTAGCCAATGGTCTCCACCACACTTGTAGCAGGGTCCCTTAGGTTGTTGAGGTGCTCCTTGAGCTCCTCTTTTTTGGTATGCATGTTTGTGTCCGCCCATGCCTCTGTTGGCTATGAACATCAATTTTCGTTCATCCAAGCTATATCTTCCTTCTCCTACTGCCCATGCAGCTGTTGATGGTCCTGCACCTCCTATCATGATCCATGGTTCTGGCGTTGAGGGTTCTTCCGGTGGAAAATAGACAGGATTTGCAGCATATCCATTGGGATCTTCGTAATATGCATGCATAGGCACCAACGCCTTCTCTTCTGGGTCGGTTACTGTTGGTGTGTATCTTATGCCAACTGGTCGTAATCCTGGTAGGGGTGATTGTTGCCCCAACACTGGTTGTGGTCTTTTTGCACCTACAGGTCCTGGTAGGTTGCCTGCTTGATACCTAGGCATCGGTGGAAGTTGAGGTGATGCTACCTAAGCCTGGGGAGCATAAGGTCTCTCTCTCACATATCCCTTGTTATAATAACATTCCTCCATCCCATGGTTTGTCCATTTTTGTTCAATAGCACACCACTTTGGCTGTTTAGCCTGAGGTTTGGCATACAAGTTAATATTTTTTAGCACTTCCTCTACAAGCTGCTCCTGGTTTACAGCTACTTCTCCTTTCGGTGTTGTCTTAGCGGACTTGCCTCCACTTTGTTGCGAGGATGAATCGTCATCAAGATCCTTGAATTCACCCTCTTTGTAGACCGCACAATTGTCTACAAGGTAAAGAGCCTCCTTAGTTAACTCATTTAACATCGTGCTCCTCTTCATTTGTAAGTGCTTCTAGAGATATGCATTCCTTAGTCCTTGGATAAATATAAGCATAAGTCTGGATTGAGTTGGTAGTTCTTCCAAAGGGCATAACTTAACATATCTTTTTAGTTGTAGGGCTGCCTTTCGCACAGATTCCCCTTCTTTCTGTTTGAATTTATGGATTTGTGAGACTGTATTATGAGCTCTTCCCCTTTGTGAGAATTCGTCAATAAACTCGTCAAACACCTCCTCCATAGACTCAAAGTCTCTACGCTCCACAGAGTCAAACCAAGTAGCAGCGTCATCCTCTAGGATTAGTCCAAACCCTGCAAATTGGGTAGGGAAGTCTAACACCTCTTCAGCTCTAAATACACGCACAAAGGCTGCTACATAATCTCTAGGATCTCTATTTCTCATGTATTTCTTGTTTACCCATTTTTGCACTTGAGAAGGTCTAATTCTACGATGGTCTACAAATCTCATCATTGGATCTCCTCGTCCCAATATATATACCTCCTCTGGCCTTCGGTAGTGGCCAGGTTCCTCTCCCAGTGGTGCTCCTAAGTCATAATTTCTAACAGTTCTTGCAAGAGATGGTTCATCCCTTCGAACTCGCTCTATAGGTGGTCTTCCAGGCTCTGTTGACCCTTGAGTTTTTGGCTTACTCTCTCCTTGATACCTTGAATAGAGTGGTGGTTCTTGTAAATCCCTTAGCCCTCGTGTGGCTTGATAAATATCTCGGTTTTGGTCTTGTTCTAATGTTGCACTCTGTCGAAGCCATGCCTACAATGATGGCTGAGTTGCTGGTTGGTTTTGGTTGTTGAATGTTTGCGGTCGGGTAGAATGGGAGGTTGCATCATAATCTTTTGAAAAGGGATTTGTCGACTTGCTAGGGGTGTAGGTGGCTCTTGGCACTTCTTCGGGGGCATATGTGCATGCTCCTAGAATTGTTGCCTTTTCTACCTTCTCTGGGAGAATACGTTGGTATGCTCGCCTGTACCTATCAACAAAAACAATATCCTTCCCCATAGCAATTTCATAAGAGAATAAGAAAAGAACCTTTTCTTTGCTTAATTCATTTGGGTAGGGTTCTTTGCATCGAAAGTAGGAGACTATTCCCTCGCTTTCATGCTTGTAAATTCCCACATTCTCATTATAGGTTGAGACCCTAGTTGTTTTCTTATCATACATAAAAAGCGCTCTAGGTCGATCAATGTTTGGTGGCGGTTCTTGAGTTTTTGAAACCATTTTTCCTTTTGCCACGTTATCTCCATATCTGTTGTAATCCTCAGGGTTACTAACTATCAGATAGTGGTTCCCCTTTTTGTCTGGGAATCTATCTCCATCATCATAGACTCGAATTATCTCCAGTCTCTGAGCCGGCCTTTCTTCAATACAAATACACTTGTGTCCTCGATAGTCAGAATAAACTAGGTCTCCCCTCGAGTTTGTTCCTTCTAAGAAGATTACAGTGAACTTGGGATCGTTCAAAGGATTTAGGGAGGTGCTTCCCCTTGACATTGGTCCGTCATAGGTGAAACCTCGTGGTTGTTGATTACCCATCATGAAGAAGGATTTTTCTGATGAGGTGTCAGTATCACTACCCTCCTCAATAATTGGTGCTAGTGGGTCTAGCCTTGCTTGAGTTACACTCTCCTCGGTGGACACTAAGCTACCTTGGTCACCTGCCACCTTTTGGTCTCTAAAAATGTATCTTCCTGATCTTAAATTCATCAAACTTAGCAATGCAATTTATCACAAATCCAACCACTCACGTGGAAAAGAGTTAGTTTCTGCACAACTTCTTGCTTTGCTGCCGCCGTTGAATATACCTGTACATACACAAGCGTTTAAATTTCGGCAATCGAATCAAAGCGTCTAACCGCTAGAGGTGATTTTAGTAATGATTGGTATAACTGGAGAGTTAACCTCAACCACTACTGTATTCTATACACTTCTGATGTTCTGGATTAGGTCTGCTAATCTGGAACTGTACTCCCTTGGATGTCGGTCAATTTACCTGAAAAAGTCTTAATTCTGTCTTTGCTCCGTCAAAAGGTCAAACAAGGTCCAAATTCACTTCTGAAAGAAGTTCTGGAACCATTAAGTCAAATGGAACATCATTGTATAACCTTAGTCAAATTTTCTCTTCACTAAGCTCCAGTAGACATCCTACGCGTAGGATGTCTCCTGCTCTATTTTGCGTGGATTTTTGCACTATGGATTCCCCTTGATGTGCTGAGTCCACATCTTTTTTTACTTTTTGATTTGGACACCTATAAACTGGTCAATGGATCAAAAATCTGTTCCAACAGCCTGATGTTGGTCTGATTAGTCAAATCAATCCCAATTTGGACCAAAATTGACTAGGAGGCTTGCCTCAAGCTATACAACACCCTGCTAGTCCTACAGGCAGTTTCTGGCTTGAATTTCTTGCTTTAGACATTCTACACGTAGCATGTCTTTTTGCTCAAAATGGCTTCAATTGCAAAGCACAAACTCCCCTTAAGGTGCTCATCACTTTGGTATGCTCAAATTAGGCTTTGGAGTACCAGATCACCCAAAACACATCCTACACGTAGGATGTCTTTTTGGCCTGTTTGACCCCAGACTTGATCCACAGCTCCCCCTTGATGTTAGCAACCCAGTGGTATGCTTAAATTTTGGTTTGGATTTCAAAAGTCTCCAATTTTAGCTGTTCTAGCCTTTTTCAGTCAAAAGTGCTAAAGTCTGCTTAGAATCCAATTTTTTCATCCAATTGAGATAAAACCTTTCTCAGTCACTCAATATATCATGCAGATCATGCTCATGCAGGCATCCTATGGTTTTGGTCTTAAAATAATGCCTTGGCACAATTTGGGTAGGATGTCTGGCAATTTCAGTCTATCTGGCCTTATCCTGTCAAGATATGGTCAAATTTCCACTTTCCAGGTGAAAATAGGGTAAAACCTACCTTCTGAACACACTGGTCAACTCAAAATTTCAAAATTCCCATCAGATCACCGTGTAGAAATCCTACGCATAGTATGTCTCCTGGCTTAAAATGTGATTTTTTCCTGATAGAAATGCTCCTGATGCTCTGCAACTCTATTCAAAACTCTCATAGTAACTTTTGGAGTTCACTTCAGCTTTCAAATACACTTTTGCGTCTTTTACAACCTTGTGATGAATCTAACAAGCAAGTATACATGCATAAAGTGCTCTAGATCCTGAATCATGATGTCCTACTTACTCTACTCCTACTCATCATGTGAAATGGTGATAATGGTGTTGTGGTTTCTTCCTGGCCTCTCCGGACTCTCAAGCTCTCCTCTCACCGCTTCTACCACTCCAACTCCTACTCTCTACACCACCAACTCAACTCAAAACTAAAAACTATCTAAGTCTACCTAAGTCTACCTAAGTCGAAGGATCTAGGCTAGACACACGCTCCCTAGAGTCCCTCCAAGACCTAGAGAATCCTCCACCCTCTGATCCTATCTAAATGTAAAACAAAACTCTTGGCAAGCCAAAGAATCCCTATCCTCAAGGACTAGTCTTGGTCACCTACCTAGGGTTTTCATCCCCGACAGCGGCGCCAATGTTGGACGGATACGCCGCGACTGACGTCAGCACAACGAGAAATCACCTAACAAGATTTGTCAGCTAAAGACGAAGCTCGATCCGGAGGCGTGTGGAAGCAAGCATAGGGTGTCAACCTACACTCGACCGACTCCTAACTAATTCCTACAGAGGTCTCTACCCAATGTCTAAGCTACAGCTTTCAGGAGTGCATAAGAGGAGATTTCCTAATACGCTTACAAGAGCCAAATACCCATGAAACGGTTTCGAAATGCCACAGAACTTGAAGGAGACCCTACTAACACCAATAGGTCGCTCTCCCTAAGGTCTATGAACCAAAATCTTAACCCAAAACACCCGGTAAAAAATCACATAGGATGTTTGGCCGAAATTTGCAGGTCGTCGTTTCCAAAAACTAAAGTGCCTAATGTGTAGCTCTACTCAATGCGAACGCGTGGATATGTTGAAATGTAAAAACGGACAACGTATGCTCACCGAATCACCAGATGAAGCTCGTAGGTGGAGCTCGTAAAACTGGACCGTACGCGCGCAATGTAGGTGTCGGCGCGTAGCTCTCGTCGGGGGCAACACGCTACACTTCTCCGCACTCGATTCCGACCACCGGTGCGCGCGTAGTGTCAAGATGAAGCTCTCACTCTCTCTCGTACACAGTACGCTCACTCACAGACTTCAAACTTTTTTAAAATGACAAAAGGTTTTTCATGAAGGTCAAAAAGTGGTATAAATACCTTACAATCTCAAACCCTAAAGTTCCAATTTAACCATCTACTCAATCTAAATGTCAAAACTGGGATACAATCTGGAAACTTCTGTAAGCCCCAATATTTACAAAGGTGAAATGTCAGGTTTTCTTAATAAATGAATAATTACAAAAAATAATAATCCGTCGAGCAGTCATTTTCTGTAGGGTGTGTCCAGCTTCTAACACTTGCACATGAAGTCAAGAGGGGACCACCTGGAAGACTTTTGGAAGGGAAAAGACGGACACATATTTTTGTGAGATTTTTCTCTATTTTTTGCATTCCGATTGGAAAAAGTTTTTAACAACAAAGTTGTAGGCATTGAGCTGATCTTTTGGCCCCTATTTTCTTAATAAATTTTGGAGCTACGGTTTGGGAGGTATGACCAAAATAGTGGAGCCTATTTATCCACTTGGGAAGAAGTCATAGTTATCCAACTACACACACAAATTTCTTATAGGTTTCTCTCCGTTATTGTTGTATTTTCTCTCATTTTGTCAAGATTATCTCAAACATTATAAGGAAGCTCTTGGACTCAAGCTATGGAAGGTGACATGGAGGCAAAGCTTGCCATGATGAAGGTGATTAGGAGGAAATTGGTCAATAAGCAGGACACACAGAGCTCTCTCCTTAGGGGAACGCTTCTAACTGAGGTTGCTCTGTAATAACTCCTCTTGCTCATAATCGTTTCCCTAATCACTCTCTTGGCCTATAAAAGGAGGCCTTCTCTTTTGTAAATGGGGGACTACACTACACACACACACACACACACACACACACACACACACACACACACACACACACACACACACAATCCCATACACACATACCCACACACCTACACATACACACCCTTGTGCTATATGCTAATAGCATGACCCCTAATCACATAATCACAACACCATCACGATCACCATGCACAAAGTGAGCACCATATCTCCACACACTTGTAATGAAGGATTGAAGGCACTTCCTATCACATTTACAAGCTTTTACAAAAATACATCACAAAACGGGAACATTTTCATTGATTACAAAGAGATGTTTCTTGGGCAAGGTATATTTGGGAGGCACTACATCATCGTGGAGGCGTATTTGCAGGTCAATTGATTCTCTAGCAGCAACCTCAGAGTCTAATGCCTCCCATTCTCCCATCATTAGCTTCCATCTTCTATAGGGAAAGACCATCGACAAGCTTTGCTTCGCAATATGGTATCTGAACACCACATTGTCAGCAACTACAGAGCACTTGATTCTATCCCCCTGGTGGTCGACCACCTTAGTTTCCCATTCAGCTGCAAGAAATCCGTTGATCACACTTCCCCCTTTGCAAGTCCACATTGTTGGTGTCCTGTGAACACTATGAAGTCAAAATATAAACACAAACACATGAAGAGACATAAACCATGTTACCGTGGCTTTGTGGGAACCATAGGTGCACTTCATTGTTGCTTGCACAACCACCTCAATTTTCCTTTTGGTTGCTGCGATCAAGGCACTGTCTGGCTTAGGCCATTCCAAACTCTCCAAGTTTGGTGAGTGAACCGGAGACAGATTACTATATCCATTTTTCCTAGGTGTGACATAAGTATGATTATAATAGAAAAATGTCACGTGAGGGAGCCAACATAGAGAAACTTTCCAAGATCAGTGTGGATGGCCTCAAAAGTTCCTGTGAAGGACTCTATTGGCTCCCACTCTACAAAATTGGATGGAAAAAAATCTGTAAATATGAACAAACAATGGAAATCGTACGGTCATCAAAAGCAACACACAAGGAAAAAATACTAAAGAGATGATCAAAAAAATTGAAAGAATAGTAAAAATTACAATTTGTAAGAAATCGCGATGGAGCCACTGTTGTCTTTAGCTTCAATTGTGAAGCAACATACACATGTTGCACCTTTGCAAGCCTCTTGCAGTCTTGTGTTTGCTTAAATTCCATGATTCTTCCCTTCCAATGGTGTGCTCGAGAAGCCATGTGCCTCCCTGAGACCTTGTGTGCACCTCTTGAGCTGGGCTGCATTGTCACTCACATCATTCGTTTTAACTCCATTGTCACCCAATATCCATTGTCGTCTTGTAGGGTGAAAGAATGAATAGGTGGAAAGCTATATATGTGATATAATTAAATAGCATAGCATGAAATTGGGGGTGTGGTCACTGGTGCCATATTTCAGATGTCCAAATTTATATTCTAAAAAATGTTATACTGAAAAATTCAGCCTTCACACACCCACTTTGTTTCATGAGAAGTTGGCAGTTTCAAACACCGTGCCCCCCCCCCCCCCTCGACCCCCCGCCTCTCTCTCTCTCTCTCTCTCTCTCTGTCTCTCTCTCTCTCTCTCTCTCTCTCTCTCTCTCTCTCTCTCTCTCTCTCTCTCTCTCTCTCTCTCTCTCTCTCTCTCTCTCTCTCTCGCGCGCGTGCTCAAGGTCTACTGTGCTTAGAGCTTCTAATGTGCAAGCTTAGCTGCTTCAAGGACGATTGCAGTAACTGCCCTCTTCTCTTCGAGGTATGTCTCTCCCATTGAACATGTACACTCTCTACTGCTTGAGCACGCGCGCCCCACCTGGGATCATTTAGCTACATTAAGCTGCATTTGGAGCTGCATGAGTGCCACACCTTGCTCATTTGCAACAAGAGGCGAGAAAAACCTAATGCTTCCTGCTGGCTGCATGAGAGGACATAGACTCCAGAGGTAATTTGCTAGTCCACAAGCTGCATGCAATCTTGGGGCAAATCCCATAGCACATCACCTTGAATGCCCTACTTACAAGAGCAGGCCCATGAAGTTCTTGTTTCTTTTTAGCAGGGATGATAAGTGAGGGCACACCACATCTCATGAGTTCATTGGATGATGTGCAGGTATATCACTTGAGACTGCATCATGGCACCTTCCTCAAAGCATCCGATTCAAGCAAGCAGCAGTCTAGTTAGGAACATCGAACCACCTCTGCATACGAAGTTTTGTCGTCTTGCCGAGGAATTTCATATGGAGTGTGGATTGCCATTGGAGGGAGTTGATCCGCATAGCTTGACAGGAAACAATGACATCTCTGAGGAGGACTGGGAAGCTATCTTTATATGCCCAAAGCCTGTTCTCGGGTAGCCAGAAGAAAGTGAAGGCATACCATGCTCGGTCAGAGTTCTTACAAAAGCTTGTGTGGAGACACTGGGATGTCTACCAGGAGGGTCCCTTCATGTATGAAGTAGGGACTCAATTTGCAAAGGCCTTTGCATTGGAAAACTGTAGTGAATCTGGCAAACATCAAATTTCTTGGGCTATCTTTGCAGAGAGGACAATGAGAGCCTCGGAAGAAAGACACAACTTGCAAAACAAGATCAAGAGGTGGTAAGAGCAGATGAGTGGTAGAGGGAGAGGTTCCAAAACCACTGCTGCCTCTACCAGATCATCATTGAAAATAGAAGGTACATCTGTACCATTGTCAAGCGTGCCTACAGGAGGATGCCTGGTACAATTGGCAGAGGAGGATAGCAGGGCACTTGCAAAATGAAGAATATTGCAGAGGGCAGATTGCAAGACTATAAGTCAAGACTTGAGGGTGCAAAGAAGCAGGTAGAGGATCAAGTCAGAGAATTGCATAGGTCTGAGGGTGCTCAAAGCTCAAACACTTTGGCCATAAAGTTGCAAACGGAGATTGATTGCGTGCAAGACCTTGTAGCTCGACAATGCCTGATTGATTTGATTGGACAGTTCTCGAGTACTACTAGAGAGAACGTTGTTGAATTAGAAGCCAATGTGGCTAAAGTAAAGGTGCATACCCTCCTACATGTGATTCACTTTGTTTTGGAGTATGTGGTTCACTTCCATGTGGTTATGTGGTTAGAGTGTTATGGATTGTATGGTTATATACTGTATGAGCATATTCTATTTTTGCTATGTGCTATATAGCACAAAATATGTGCTATATGGTCACAACATAGCCATCATCTTCATGGAGTGGGTGGTTATATGCTATGTGATATGTGCTATATGGTCACAACATAGCCATCATCTTCATGGTGTGGGTGGTTATATGCTATGTGTGGTTATGTGCTATGTGCTTTATAGTTCAATCTAGGTGCAGCATGTTCACAATAGTACCCTCATCTATTTGGAATGTGTGTGATTCTATGCTATGTGCTCTGTGTGGTTATGTGCTATGTGATACATAGCACAATGGACATGTGTAATATGTGCTATATAGCCTACCTGTATGCTATATGCTCACAATATAGCCCTTAAGTGTGTGTTAAATATTGATATGTGCTACATAGCACAATATTAATATGTGCTATGTGGTAAATAGCATATTTTGTGTGTTATATGTTCACAATATAGCCCTGGAGTGTGGAATAGTGAATTGTGATACATAGCACAATCTCTATTTTTGCTATGTGCTACATAGCACATCTCTAATTGTGATATGTGCTACATAGCACAATATTTGTGCTATATGCTATGTGCTATGTCTCATATAGCCCACTGCATATCATATACCCAACAAGTTTATGCTATATAGCATATAGAGAAAATGTTTGGGCTATATCTGGTATTTTAAAAAGTCTCTCTGCTATGATCTACAGTGCATACTCTATGTAGCACTTATAGCACATTATACTTGGACTGTGCTATGTGCTATATAGCACAGTGCATATCATATACCACATCAAGCTTGTGTTTATAGCATATAGAGTAAGTGCTTGTTTTATATGTGGTATTGCAAATAAAGGGATAAGATTCACGCTGCATATTCTTTTCAGCAATCTGCTTTTGTTGAGTTATTGAGACTTAAATTAGATGTGCTGTCTTCTTTGTTTCACACGCAGTACTTGAAGAAGTAGAGACCAACATAGCACAGGAATCAAAGCACTTTAAATTTTGTGTTACCATGGAGAGGACTTCACATAACGTGGGAGCTAGTTTGATGAAGCCTTTTCCTTCTATGGATTTTAAGCAAAGCATTAGCGAGGTGGCACTTAATGGATTCTACCATTGTGTAGGATGTGGATTCCCGTTCGATGCCAGAAGCTTGGATGTATTCTCCCTGCCTTGCACCCATGTGTACCATATGCTATGATTCGCGCATGTATGTAGGGACTATGGCTATTGTGTTTCACTAGATTGCAACATGTCTGTTCCCCCTAGAGCTAAGCATATGATTGGTATGAAGGTGAAGAGTGAGATGAAAGTATCAAGTGCAGGTAGTCACTGTGTCAATTATTTACTATTACTATTGCAGGCCCACTTTCCATTGGTAGTTTAAACTCTTGCATTTAATGAAATCATTTGCAGGTACATACATCACAGCAGAGACCTGTATACAAGAATCATTGAGGAAAAAAACAGAGAGTCTCTACGCAGGCCATTGGTAGGTACCAAAATCAGTATTTATGTGTGTATTTTGGGATACTCCAAGTGAGACTTTGTAAATAGCTTGCTTTGTAGAACAATCATCGCATGCTTGCTCCAACAAGACGATGCATTCCACAAGGAAGAATGGCCTGATTACCCCAGGCCTTGAAGCGGAGTCTACCCGAGGGATGCAGCCAGCCCTTGAAGCGGAGTCTGCCGTAGGGGATGCAATACGTGGAGTAGTTGAAGACATCTTGATGGCAAAGTCTTCTGCAGTCAAATCACCTAGGAAACAACTAACTCCAAGAAGGTTGTTGCGTTCTCCGTTGAGTGCCAAAGCATCACCAAGTGTGGACACTAGAGATGAAGCATCAGATGAGGCAGTTGTAGATGCAGTGAAAGCAACACCCCCTCCAGCGGGGAAGAAGCCAACACCAAAGTGCAAATCGACTCCCAAGAACTTAGGTGGAAGTCCCACAATGGATATACCTCTTGATTCATTTAGGAAGAGAAAGAAACCAAATGCAAAGAGCTCAGTGTGTTTTTGTTGTAACTTCAGGCAATTAGAAGATGTCTTTAGAAGGCATGTGAAATCCATTGCACCCCTATTGTATCCATGCTCATTGATGAATCAAGTGTTGGAATTTGTTAGTGACATGTCTCTTAATTCTTTGCATCGAGTAGTTGCAAACTATTTGATTTATTTTCTATACCTTTTTAGTAATATGTCTCTACTTTCTCTTGTCGTAGATAATCAAGAAGCTGAAAAAAGAGGAACTTGCATGAAACACACTTGCTCTTCAGGGTTTTTAGATGAGGGTCTGTAGGTTCACTGGCTCAGTCTTATCCTGTGAAGAATCCAAGAAGGGGTGCTACAGCTTCCAGGGGGGTTACAGGCAAAAAAAAAGTGTCTTTTGATACAGTTGAGGGGTCTGTAGGTTCACTGGCTTAGTCTTATCCTGTGAAGAATCCAAGAGGGGGTGCTACAGCTTCCAGGGGGGTTACAGGAAAAAAAAAAGAGTCTTTTGATACAGTTGATCGGGGGTGCTACAGCTTCCAGGGGGGTTACAGGCAAAAAAAAAGAGTCTTTTGATACAGTTGATCCCTGCACACCTACTAGTACTACTGAATTTGTTCCAAATGTGCCTAATGCAGTTGATGTGGAGGTTGTGCATGATGATGTGCATACAGATGTTGACTGTGCTAAACTTGAAAAGGGTACATTACCCACCCCCACCACAATTGAATCTGACACAGATGCCATTGATGATGCTATGGTAGTTGATGCCTGCACAGATGCCATTGCTGATGCTACGCTAGTTGATGCCTGCACAAATGACATTGTGGATGCTATGGAAGTTGATGCTCGCATAGATTCTGCTGCTGCTGATGGCAATGTTAATGATGGTGGAACAGAAAGTATTGTTCATGCTGTCATAGATGCCCTTCTTGATGCAGTTGTGGCTATGGGTACAGATGCTACTGTTGAATCTGGCACAGATGCCATTGATGATGCTACCACAGTTGATGCCTGCACATATGCCATTGTTGATGCTACGGTAGTTGATGCCTACACAAATGACATTGTGGATGCTATGGAAGTTGATGCTAGCACAGATGCTGTTGTTGATGGCAATGCTAATGATGGTGGAATAGAAAGTATTGTTCATGCTGTCATAGATTCCCTTCTTGATGCAGTTGTGGCTATGGGTACAGATGCCACTGTTGAATCTGGCACAGATGCCATTGATGATGCTACCACATTTGATGCCTGCACAGATGCCATTGCTGATGCTACGGTAGTTGATGCTTGCACAAATGACATAGTGGATGCTATGGAAGTTGATGCTAGCACAGATGCTACTGCTGATGGCAATGTTAATGATGGTGGAACAGAAAGTATTGTTCATACTGTCATGGATGCCCTTCTTGATGCAGTTGTGCCTATGGGTACAGATGCACTATTGAGGATACCAGAGGCATGGGTGAGGAGGTCCTCATTGAGAGAGAAGCTGGAACACGTGAGGCAGTGGGTGCAAGTGATGTCACAGCCCAAGCCGAGGTGGTCTGCCCAAGTGATGGAGCTAATGACATTGTTGATGCAGAGGAGGCAAAGGGTACAGATGCCATTGTTGAAGATATGGGAGGCTTGGGTGAGGAGGACCTCACTAAGAGAGTACCTGGAATAGGCTCAGCAGTGGGTAACGG
This sequence comes from Adiantum capillus-veneris, assembly GCF_014529385.1. Classification (NCBI taxonomy): domain Eukaryota; kingdom Viridiplantae; phylum Streptophyta; class Polypodiopsida; order Polypodiales; family Pteridaceae; genus Adiantum; species Adiantum capillus-veneris. The sequence goes on from NC_140941.1 coordinate 119,125,853, forward strand.
TGATGTCGCGGCTTCTGCCGACACAACTGAGGCATACGACATAGCAATTCAATCAGGAGAGGCAATGGGAGAAGTTCTCGTGGCTGCTACATACATGAAAGAGGAAAATACACATAATACAACTGAGGCATGTATAGAGAAAAACAATGAGGCAGGGAAAGGCACAGAGGTGCCCACTGACAGAGCAGCTCAATCGGGAGAGGCAATGGGAGAACATTTCATGGATGATGTGGACACGAAAGAGGCAGTTGCACATGATAAAACTGAGTCTTGTACAAATCCCACTATTGGGAATAACAAAGGTAAAAGTCCAGAGGTCCCTATGGGTCAAGCGGCTGCTACAGATACAAATGAGGCAGGTACAAAGAATGCTGATAAAGAGGCCAAAAATGGACATGAATATGAGAGGCAAGAGAGGCCGTGTCTTGTGGTAATTCCAGCACAGATTGTTGCACTGCCTCCTGTCTTTTGAGGATAAGAAGTGAAGGGACAATTTATGCATCATACTGGATGTGAATGGGCTTCTCATAAGGAGGTATAAGGTCTCCTTCTACAAAGGAATATCGAGAAGCAGTATTCCTGATTGGGCAAGATCAAGGTATCAGGTAGTCACTGGGCCAAATGCTACAGGAAAGATGCAATTTGAATATGTGGTCATGCCCAATGAATCAATATTTTTGCATGCACTGCTGCAAAGAGCACAAGTTGCACTATGGAGCTACATGACCCATGACAATCTAGCACTTGCTTTGAGTGCATGCTTTCCTAGGTTGAACAAACAACATTTCCTCGATATTATTGATCAAGAGGGGTGTAGAGAGGCGAGCTTCAATCTAAATGAAGTTCCTGGGATCCCTCCATGTAGAGATAACACAAAGCCCATATTTTTCAAGTGTTTGAAAGACTTTTGGAAGCACCATCCTAAGTTCAACTCTGATAATACACTGGTGGTGGATGACACACTCTACAAGTGTCTGCTCAACCCTCCCGGGACTTGGGTATGTTCTTCTTCATTTGAACCAACAGATATTTGTCAGTCCCTAATTTACCTAGTTAGCACATTATTCCCTTGGTTAGTCAAGTGGACAGTCTCACCTTGCCCTAATGCTTATGCAAAGATGAACGAGTTTGAAAATCCTTCGGACATAGTGTCTGCTCGTGTCATCAGCCACTATAGAAGTCAACGAGAAGTATGTAGGGAAGGTTGATTGTGGTTATGGAATCATGTATACAACATTTTACGCACTGAATGTACTTGCGATTACTATACAAAAAATTGACATGTTCAAAGTTCTCTAAACTTAATGATTGAATGATGTAATTTTATTTTGGTGATATGATGTAATTTTATTTTGCTGATATGATGTTGTCATACTCTGATAGAGTCCTGCTACATGGCACACATAAGAGCATAGACATGACCATCGGGCTATTATTACACATAGTTATGCTATATAGCACTCATACTGCAAGAAATACTATGACATAATAGCATAGATAGGGAGATTGGCCTCTTATTACACACACTTACACTATATGGCACACATAGTGCTCTCAATATGTAATATAGCTCTTTCACATACCACACATCATATCATAGACAGGAACATTGTGCTATGTGATACACACACTTTTACTGTATAGCACACATGTTGCTATCTTACTACAATAGAGTTCTTTTATAGCATAGACTGGGACATTGGGATATTATTACACACACTTGTACAATATAGCACACATAATGGCCGAGGTAGAGACAATGGAATTTTTCCTAGGTGCAACATGTTCACAATAGTAGCCTCATTATCTGAAATGTGTGTGATTCTATGCTATGTGCTCTGTGTGGTTGTGTGCTATGTGATACATAGCAGAATGGACATGTGTAAGGAGAAACTGAATGCTGAAGGCTATATAGAACATAATATAAGCCTGTTAAATAGGTATCATGCTGCTTCATAGGGCATGGCATCGTAAATGGTTTCATGTAGTTCCGGAGATAAATAATATGTCTTTGAGGTAGCATCTACCAAAGGCATGTCAAACTTGATTTCCCGAACAAGGTGAGAGTACAGGTTAGTAACTCCCCTATCATCAAGTAGAGTGTAGTGATTTGGGTCCCCATCTTGCTGTTGATAATAACACCCTGTGACAACATAAGTGTTTTTATCACATTTGTTTTTCCACTTATCTCTTAAGATGCAATCTGTCATCCATTTTCTCTTTGTACATCTCAAAAGAAAGAACTCTACACCTTCTGCATTGCCAGCATCTGCATTGACTGCAAAGTTATCACCTTCAATGAGATACTCACTTAGCATATCCTGGGATCCCTCAAACATTGCAGCTTCATCTTCTGGTACCTCAGTCTCTTCTGCTACCTCAGAGAGTGGTTTCAATGCCTTATGTGTCCACTTGCCTGCATATGATTTGCTGGAACAAGTCCTCCAATGGCCCTTCATGCAAGCATCACAAAAACAAGAAAGCCGCCTGGTCCTTAATTGAGTAGGATCATGACAACAAAATCCTGAAATGCAATGGAGTGATCGAGATCCTGGTACTCTCTCACAACCCCATAGATTATACATGTCCACTTCTCTCTCTTTTACTAGCCAAAATGTCCTGTTTATAGTAGGACCTGCTTTAGTGGATTGTGCATAAGAGCTACATGCAGCATTGGACATTGTTCTTGTAAAAAATGCAACCACGTCTGCAGCTTGCCTAAGAACAAATCCATTACTCTTGAGTTGTTCATGTGTAAGGGCTCTCTTTATCACAGCGCCAGCGCCATCATGCTCCCCCTTGCCATGGCCAGAGCCAAAAAAATTCCATGTCATCTCTGTACCTGTTAGTTGGTAATATCTAGCAACAAAGTAAAATGGCCTTGCAGCCTTGAATTGCGAGGCTACACCATCTGACCACACCCAGTGCTTCTTGAAATTCAGCCCCTGGTCTTTAAGCCACTGATCACAAAGAAGAAAAAAATTCTAGACAAATAGCGTATCATGTTGCCTATCATCGGAGATGTAGAAATGCATATGCTTGATAATACTGTCATCTTCGTTGTCACGCATGTACGTTATGTGAACAAGGATGGTGCATTGATTTGTATGCCAATGCATGGATTTTACTTCATTTTGCTCTTTGAACGAGTAATTTTCAGCAAAGTCTACTACAGATATAATGGTATCTTAAGGAAACACCTTCAAACATTCTCTGTATTGATGTGCCTGCCATCTGTAAGTGAAATTGTGCTCGATGAAGATTCTGATGTTGTCTTTTATCCTCCATGTCAGCTCACGTAAAGCCACCTGTTTGAGTGACAACATCTTTCTCTTACTTAAACCATGCTTAGATTGAACTTTAATGTCCTCGAAGACTTGTAGTGGAATTGTCTTTGTCATCTCTGCAAGTTCTCGTGGACAAAGGCTGAGCTTTTTCACACCACATTTTTTGCATTGGCCCATCAAGTAGGTGTGTTTATGGAACATATCCCCCTCAGCCTTTGTACATACGCATGATTCCCACAACTTCGTGATCCCTGAAAATGAGTGCTCAACAGCAAGACATTCTGCATTCACCCCATCTGATTTGCAAACATCGCATTTACATGTACATGACCTCCCATGAAAACCAAAAGCAGATGAGCGCATAACATTAAATGCATCTTTGAGATACATCAGTTTGATATGATAAACACAACAACAAGTATTTCGATCTTTCAACTTTGGCACGAACCAAGGCTTCAGCTTCTCAAAGGACCTTTGACCAATTGCCACATGTGGGTGGCTATCTTTAAACTTCAAGAAATACTTTGTCTGCTTGAAAAAAAAATGCGTTAGAATTACATTTTGCTATATATCACACATAATAGCATAGCTACAGATGCATTGGTATAAATACATATAGCTATGCTATATAGCACAGATAATAGCATAGATAGATAACTCAGCTTTCATTACATGCTCAATTTTGTTATATAACACATAATAACATAGATAGGGATTTTTAGCTGTTATTACACACACATCACACACGTCTGCTATATAGCACACATAGTGCTCTCATATTATAACACAGTTCTTCTACATAACACACAAAAGAGCATAGACAGTGATATAGTGCTATTATTACACATATCACACTCCGCAGAGCACACATAATAGCATAGACATGGATACCGTGCTACTATTACACTAACATCTGCTATGTAGCACACATAGTGCTCTCATAATATTATAAAATCTGATAGCACACATAATACCATAGATAGGTATATTGTGCTATTATACACACATGTCTGCTATATAACAGACATGATGTTGTCATACTCTGATAGAGTCCTACTACATGGCACACATAATAGCATAGACAGGACCATCGGGCTATTATTACACATAGTTAAGCTATATAGCACTCATACTGCAAGAAGTACTATGACATAATACCATAGATAGGGACATTGGCCTCTTATTACTCACACTAATGCTATATGGCACACACAGTGCTCTCAATATGTAATATAGCTCTTTCACATACCACACATCATATCATAGACAAGAACATTGTGCTATTCTTACACACACTTTTACTGTATAGCACACATGTTGCTATCTTACTACAATAGAGTCCTTTTACATGGCACACTTATAGAATAGACATGGACATTGGGCTACACTTGTGCAATATAGCACACATAATAGCGTAGGTAGAGACAATTGACTATCTTGACACAATACTTGGCTACATATCACATATAGTAGGATGTACACAACTCCATAACACCCAATGGGTAGCTATTCATAAGAGTGAGATGTTTCACTTGAGAGTTATTCATTGTAAGAATGAGACATGTTTACCTGAGATTCATCAAGTAAGTGTATGGGATGCTCTTGATAATGTTTTCTGCCCATCGTTTTCGACAAATATCTTTCTTGTTTGGAGACACCCTACTGTGCTCTATCCAAAATGTAATAATTGTCTGCTTCAATTCCTCCGATAAGGACCCAGCATTTCCAGACTTCCTTTTGCATAAGTCGAACCTCAGTGTACTTGACATAGGATCGCTGTCAAGTCTACCCAAAGCTGAATATAAATTCCTTGGATGAACATTTAGTAGCTTTGCCACTTTATGTAGAGTAACACCTCTACCTTGGGGCCCATTATCATGCAGTAATCCATTCACCAGCATGCTGAATGTGCTTCATTTTAAAAACATCTCGTCAGCTGATTTTGAAATCTTTAATTCCTGTAAGGAGACCTTGAGTGCAGAGATAAGGCCATTTGCAGGAAGATACAAATCTTCACAGAATGGAAAGATTCTATCATCATTGAAAACACCTTGAAGAATTGCATTCTTATCTTCTTTCCCGTAACTATGCAACTGTCTGACAATGTGCTGAACAATATTCTGAATAGTATGTTGGTTCTTGTCTTCCTTTGTGTGTACATCGACGTCCTCCCTATGACAATCTTCCCTATGAAAATCTTCCGCTCCAATGTTGACGCTTGGCTGTAATTTCTTTCTTGCACGACATCGCTTTCTGTACTCACGTTTAGCCTGTGCTTCATACTTCCTCACTGCAATAATTTCATCCTCATTTAGACAAGCCTTTCTCTTGGAGTGCACCTGCGTATGAATGGTGTCTATTCCATGTGCCTCATCATAAAATCCATCGTCCACCATCCTGGAACAGTCTACAGTAGTTTGAAATGAATGAAGTCGTACAAAACTTCCTGATTGTAATAGTGAACTGAAATCCATTTGTGCTGCATTGTTGAGTTCAAGAAGCTCCATTGCTGCTTGTGAGGAGGTATGAGTTGGAACCAAAGCGAGAGGAAGGGAGTCTCCATCATCCATATTCTGAACATGAGAGTAGGAGAGAGAGAGAGATGGAGATGGGCATTGGAGGCCATCTGAGAGAGAGAGAGAGAGAGAGAGAGAGAGAGAGAGAGAGAGAGAGAGAGAGAGAGAGAGAGAGAGAGAGAGGTCCATGCATGCTAACCGCTCCATGTCTTTCAATCCGAGTAGTGGAGTCGTGAAGTCAGTTATCTTACCTATATTCTTTTAAAAATTATTGACTTAAAAGCCCAGCTATGGTGCCATCCATAGCATCATACTTGGTGTCCATGGACACCAAGTATTTAGACACCATTCTATGCTTTCACCTTGTACATTTTTGCATGAACTGGAGTCAATGACACTCCTAGATCTTCGAGTACCTAATGATGCCATGGGGAATAGTGGCACAACCTGCACACAAACACTTATGATTAGACATTGCACATCCATGTTCTCAGTTGTATAAAGAGCAAGATTCTTGATGGTACACAAAGGTGAAGGATGCCACTTACTGCTATACTGCTCCACCTGCTTGTTGGCTTAATGGGGAAGATTAGACCTGCACACAAACACTTATGATTAGACATTTCACATCCATGTTCTCAGTTGTATAAAGAGAAAGATTCTTGATGGTACACAAAGGTGAAGGATGCCACTTACTGCTATACTGCTCTACCTGCTTGTTGGCTTAATGGGGAAGATAATGTTGCAAAGCCTGAGAGGGAAGTAGATCCTCTCTTGAGAGCTTAATGGAGAAGGAACAGGACCTATTGAGGAAAGAAAGAGGGATGATCTAGCAGAAGGATATGCTACAGAACTTTAGCTTTAGCTAGAGGTGTTTAGTGAAGCCCATGGAGAAATGGAGAACTTCATCTTGAGGAGAATACAACCCTCAAGAATGCAGTAAGCTTGAGGAGGGAAAGGAGGTTCAAAATTCTATTGTAGAGCTTTTGGGAGGGAAAACCTGAAAGGAAGGAAAGATAACCAAGGTGAAGTGAAGAAAAGTGAGAGATGGTACAATAGAGAGAGAGGGAGGGAATGATTAGCAAGTTCTTGGAGGGACCCCCTTTTAGGAGACAGGGGGGAAGAAACTAGCAGCCACTAAAGAGAGAAAGGATTGGTTTTTACTTAACTATTTAGAGAAAAGTTTAGTTTTTTGAATTTATAAGAGATTTCCTCTTTATATTTTACAAATGAGTACAAGTTTGACCACTTACTTTTAGGCCCTACCATACCCACCATTTCAATCTACATGGCATCCACCCATTTGCCCCTTCCATAATCTCCTTTTGAATCCTATGGCCAATAAAGAGGCCCCCTTAGACCACATTCCCTTCCTAATGAGGTATATAAGGCAGTGTATAAAATAAATTTGGGTTCTCAAGCTCATTTGTTGAGAGCACTCTTTGGTGAGAGCTCTTGAGGTGTGTGGCTATGGAGGTGTGTGGCTATGGAGTCCTTGAGCTTCTCCTTGATCATGTTACTTGATTAACACTAATCAATGCTTAATTCTATTTCACTATGTCTCTCTCATTCTTCTTGTGATTGCTAATGATGCTTTGATTAGCTAGATTGTAACTAATTAATGGTTAATCCCTCTCTAATCTTGTGTGATTGACCTCTTTTGCTTGTGTGTGTATGTAGGTTTCATTGGAATGTGGTGCTCGATAGATCTATGTGTGTGTGTGCTTGTGATTAGTGTGTTCCATGATAGGATTAGTGTTGTGTGTTTGTGATTAGTGTGTTCCATGATAGGATTAGTGTTGTGTGCATCTTGCAATCGTTTAATGTGTGTGATTGGGTTGATTGGAGGTGAAGGAAAGTGGATGTGGAGATTGCCAATCGTTGTGGCTTAGCTCCTCCATAGGCCGAGAAGCTCACCTCATAGAGTCACCATTCATGTTGCCATGATTAGCTCACTAATCGTGTGAGTGTTTCCATGCCCTAGACGGGTAGCTCATCCCTCCAGATTGATAATTTTGTTGGTCATTAGAGCTATGCAACGATGGAACCCCCAACATTTGGCACCACTACCAGGGATGATGGCATACGCTAGTGTAATTGTGGCATAATCGGATGTGTTTCCTGACTAATTTCACTTGTGTGTTTATGATTTTGTGGATTTTGGATGTGTGCATGCAGCAATGTGTTCATTTTTTCCTAATTTGTCACCGTGTCTTGTTGATTGTGTGTTTACACACTCTAATTTCACACTAACCCCTTGCTAATTTCACTAATTTTACTGACTTACACACTAATTTTCTACTAAAGATTGGAGCTTTCAACTGTTCAACCGACTCTTCATTGGAAGGTAATCAAGGTGGTATTTTCAACCTCCCTAGAATCTAAACATGTGTAGAGATTCTATGATGATGCAATGTCAATGCTATGTTAATTACAATGCCATGTTAATTGCAATACAATGTCAATGCTATGTTATGCTTTGAAATATTTTGAATTGTTCATTTTCATGCCGTCATAATGCCAAAATTTTCCAGATTTGGTGGTGTATGGAATTGACAAGTTCAATTGCTAATTGGTGATTGTATATTGCTAATTGTGTGCCTAATTGATCTAATTGCATGCTTGAAGGGTCAATTGCAAGTGTGTGTGCACTAAAATCAAGTGTGTGTGCATTCTAATTGAGTGTGTGTATGCCTAATTTTAGGTGTGTGTGCACTATTTTGCCCTTGATTGTGCACCTAAAAATCAATGTGTGCTTAATGATTTTTCAATTGAGATGACTAATTCGTGTTGTGGTCATGCCCAACTAGATTTAAAGAGAGAGAGAGATAGACAAAGAGAGAGAAGGAGAGAGAGAAATTGACACCAGCTAAGGGTCAAGATTTTTGGAGCCAATCCCCTCCAAAAGGGATTTGTATTAGTATGATTCTTCTTCTTCAGAAGAGGTTTTGATAAATACAGGTGGCTACATACACTCTAATAATTAACTACACAAATTGAATAGATAAAAGCTCTAAAATTTGATAGTGATTGCAACTAGGTTTTTCACTTAAAACACCTCATTGAAGTCCATACCAAGGCCCAAAAAACCTCATGGGTGATAGGATCTATGGAGGCTAAGCAAGAATCAGTTTGGAAATAAGATAGGTAAGTATTAAAAAGTAGTAATCTGTATATTTAGTTATGCATAAGCTTGAGCAGGCATAGCTATGGAGACTTGTGTGTGTGTGTTGTTGTTTTCGTTGTTGTTTTTAGACTTATACTTACACACAAAAGACAACTAGCTTTAGACAAAGGACAGTGATTAGCACAAAAACAACTTAGCCTTTGATTCATTTTTGTACATCAGAGTGAGAATGAGGTATCATTCTAGTGTTTTGTATACAAGAAGGTCAAGAAAAACTTATTCTAAAGTCAAAGAGGCCAGGTTAGACAGTGATGGACAATAGCAAAGCCAAAAAGATCCTAAGTAAAGATAGAGTCCTCACTTGCATCCATATAAACAAGACAACATATTTGCTAGCCTTGAATATGTAATATAGGTGTCAAAAAACCTATCAGTTGTTATCCATGTCCTACTTAAAACCTTTTAACATATACCTACCATCCATGTAGTGTTAACTATTAGCAAGTATCCATTCTCTAAATAGTAAGCCACACATGAAAGTGATATGTGTGTGTGTGTGTGTGTTGGGGGGGGGGGGCTTTAACCCAGGCACCAAACTCAATGAGTCGGTAGGAGGCCCATTGAGTATGGACCTATTGCCTCATCAAGTTGATGAGAATAGAGTAGAATAGTCAAGTCTGAAGCCAAAGAGTTGTATCATATCAAAAAATCCATGAGTCTCATTGGAGCTATAAGTGACAATGTTAACACAGAGGTTATACTATGGTTGGAATTTTAAGGCTTTTTTAGCGAGTAGAGATTAGTATGGATGCCCTTCGTAGTCAATAATAGAAGTTTTCCATGCTTTGACTAGTTTCTATGTATAGTCCTTAAACAAACCTCCCATCCAAGTGTAGTTCATTTATAGGTAAAATGTTCCTAAAATTTTAAGAATCAATATAATTACACAAGGGTAAGTAATTTTGGACTAACCTTCAACCTAAAACCAGTAGAGTCAAAGACTAGAATAGACGTGAGCAGGAATTTGATCTTATAGACAAGGAAATACCACCTAACACTTGTCAACCTAACAAGGAATTATAGAGAATGGGTCCATCAAAGTCTATAGACAAAAAATCTCCAAAGCCAGTGTCCTTGTGTTTAGGATGTGCGTGTGTTGTTTTTAGAGTTATACTTATACACAAAAGAACATAATATTTCAAAAGACAGTTGGCTTTAGACAATGGAAAATGATTAGCACAAAAATAACTCAGTCTTTCATTCATTTTTTTACATCATAGTGAGAATGAGGTTTCATTCTAGTGTTTTGTATATACGAAGGTCAAGAACAACTTATTTTGAAGTGAAAGAGACCAAGTTCAATAGTGATGGACAACAACAAAGCAAGAAAGATCATAAGTAGAGATAGATTTCTCACCTGCATGCATATAAACAAGAAAAATTATTTTTTAGCCTTGGATATGTATCACAGGTTTCAACAAGCCTATCAATTGCTATCCATGTCCTACTTAAAACCTTTTTAACTTATACCTAGCATCCATGAAGTGTTAAATAGCAACAAGTATCCACTCTCAAAACAGTAAGCCACACATGAAAGTGAATTGTGTGTGTGTGCGCGCACGCGCGCACACGTGCATGCACGTGCCCTTTGCATGCATACCCTAAACTAGGCACCACACTCAATGAGTCAAAATTAGGCCCATTGAGTATGGTCCTACTGCCTCTTTAAGTTGATGAGAATAGAATAGTCATATCTAAGGCCAAAGAGTTGTATCATATCAAAAAGTCCATGAGTCTCATTGGAGCTATAAATGACAATGTTAACAGATAGGATTATACTCATGTTGGAGTTTTAAGGCTTTGTCTTTCGATAGAGAATAGTATGGATGCCATTCATAGTACGTTGTAGAAGTTTTCCAGGGTGATGACATGTATAGGTGGTACCACTTTTGGTACCTTTTGGTGGTACCACCAATAGCCCCCTAATAGCCCATAGGAGGAGGCAACTTGAGTGTTTTCCAAAATTTAAAATGAAGAGGGAGGGAAAATATGTTTTTAAGGGTATTAAGTTATTATAGAAGCATGCAAGTTGTACATGTGTATCTAGCTAATATATTTGGATGATTATAGCCCACACGTGTTGCCTCCCATACTATCAAAAGTGCATTAATGTAATGTTGTGGCCCCCACCAGTCTCCTCAGTGTTGTCCTCTGCACAAATATTGCTAAACTTTGAGACTCTTCTTGCATTGCTTTTAGACTTAAGTTCTTGCATCAGAACCTACTTTTCTACTTTGCATCTGTGTTCTTAGAACAATCTCCCTATCATTTGATCTTCACTGCATGCAAAAATGAGCACTCCCTCCAAGAGGACAACACCCTCTCGAAGGTCCAAGGGAGAGATTGACAAGCCTGCAGAGTCTGTTCAAATGACTGCTTTCCCCATGCCGGAATTTGCACCTGTAGATTATGAATCTCTCTCAAATAGTGGCCCCCTTACAACTAAGTCTGCTTGAAAAGGTATTGTGCTACCTCACCTTATCTATATGCAATGCATGTATTGCATGCATGTTAAATTCATGTCTATGCACATGCAGGTCCGTTTTGGTGCAACAAAACTAACTTTCTCCGACTCTTATTGACAGCATCTTCAAAGTACCCTACATTCTTAAATTTTTTGCTTCTTAGCATCGGGGCTGCACAAGGAGTATGGATTGAGCCTTGAGGATTGGACTGAAGTGGACTTGCCACCTGACTAGTGGCTGACTATGTTCAAGGTCCCTGAGAGGAAGAAAATGAAGGTCTTCCTTAGCATGGTTCATGACTATCTCTACAACGATTGTTGCCTCCTCTACCAAAAAGTGTACCAGGCCACCCCCTCCAATGGTGAACTCATGACAAAGTTTTCTAGGGCTTTTCCTATGAAAATTGTGCTGCTACCAAAGTAGCTCTTGAAGTCCATAGGATTTCATGGGTAGTTGTTGACGGAATGGTATATTGGATAATGCGAAGTCATAAAAGAGGGGCCTGAAAGAAAGGCGATGAAGTTCAAGTATGATTATAATGTGTCTATATTATGAAGACAAAGGAATTTTGGTGTAGTCTCCTATGGAGATACTATGTCCAACCTCCCATCAAAGCATTTGAGGTCCAATCCCAGCACGTGTACACAGAGTGGATTGAGCAAACTGCAAAGATGACCTTGATCGCCAAGCCAATAAAGCTGAAGACCAGGTCCCCTCCACTACGGCCGTCTTGGTTGAGAAATGTGATTTATGGCTCTGTAACAAAGGCAACCATAGTCCTTATTCTCCAATTGTTGTGGGGACAGAGCGACTGAGAGCAGAGCTACGAGCACTGAACTCAACCCCAACAGAGAATGCAGCTCTTTTCCTCCAAAAAGAAGCTGATATTGGAGTACTCACAAGGGTGCTGAGCCTGAGTGGTGTGGCATCAAATGCTGAAAATATGAAGGAGGAAGTCACTATTGTGCAGAAAAAATTTACCAATTACATGAATTTTCATCAATAGTTAAGCACTTGAATCACTTCTAATCAATCTGAATTACTTTGAAGCACACTTCTAAACACTTTGAAAAGCCTCAAAGTGCTTAGATGTGCTTCAAAGTGCCTCAGAGTGCTTAGAAGTGCTTCAAAGAGCTTATTAAAGCTTGCAAGCACTTCTAAGCACTTGAGGGGATATTCAATTGCTCTAAAGTTCTTAACAAGGGCACTTGGAAGCACTTCATAGCACACTTCTAAACACTTTGAAAACTCTCAAAGTGCTAATAAGTATTTCAAAGTGCCCTCAAGACCTTACAAGTGCTTCAAAGTGCTTATTAAAGCTTGTAATCAATTCTAAGCACTTGAGGGCACATTTAACTGCTCTGAAGTGCTTTTGAGTGCTTAACAAGGGCATTTTGAAGTACTTCGAGGCACTTTGAAGCACCCTAAAAACTTTGAAAAGCCTCATAGTGCTTAGAAGTGCTTCAAAATGCCTCAAAGTGCTAAGAAGTGCTTCAAAGTTCTTATTAACACTAGAATGGTAACATGAAACTTTTATGTCCTTGGACACTTTTGTGTCCTGTTAAGTGACCATTTTGCTTGAATTATTTGAAGAGTATGAAAATTAATTTCTAGGTTCTATATATCCACAAAGTTGTCTTATGACCTGAAAAAAACTTAGCATTTTTTTTGAGTATCGATATCACCATTAACCTTACTCTTGCACAACATTTTTGAACCTAAACTGTGTGAAAAAACGGGTCCTGTTTTTGGTTTTTTTTCAATTTTTGGCAACTATACCACTCTAAACTTCATGTTTGTGAGGTTTAGATGGCTAGAGATTAGACCTTCATAGTTCTGAACATGTTTTGATGCTTGTAGGGAGAGCTAAGTGTTAAAATTGAAAGTTATGACCAATTTACAAGAATTGCATAATCCTGTTTTTTGGCCAAAATTAGCACTTTTATGATTTTTTTGGTGGCTTTCTTGATATCCAAATTCAATTTTGATTGTGTAAGTGTAATGTATAACATAAAGCTAATCTTCCTTGAGTTTTGGGGGACCTAATATGCTATATAGCATAGTATATGATGATGGTTGAGTTTTTTGATTGCTGAAGAATACGATAGATTTTAGAGTAGCAAGTATAAATTTCTGAATATTGCTAGTTTCTTAGGCCAATTGTGTGTATTTTGTAGGTAGTAACCATATCTAATCATAGACTACAAACTTGGCTAGATATTGAGTAGTTTCTATGGGTCTCTAGAGGTCATAATGCTAAACCCAATTTTTTCATGTTTGCTGTATTTAGCACTTTATCATTGCCCCCAAGGTTCCAATTGTAAGAGATCCATTATCCTTTTGACATGCTGCATGGCTCCTTTTGAATCCAGAAGCCCAAAGGGATCTAAGAAAACATGTATATAGTATCTATATTGAGTGTGACTATAGAAACTTTGATAATAGGTCCGCAGAATGGCAAAAATGCAACTTTTTTGTACCTATTTTTTTTGCCCAAAAAAATTTAGTGAGGTAAAAGCAACCATATTTTTTGGTCACCAACCCATTGAAGTTAACGGGGCATTTTATCTCATGTCCTACAAAATTCTCCACTCTTATTTATATGCAATCAACCGTAAGAAATTGCTGTTTTGGGCAAAATGCTCTGGTCCATCAACTTTGGAGGCTTGTAGTGACCAAGGGATGAGAAAAATTACAAGTTTCTCATTTTTTTTCATATGTAGTAGTTATTGAACTATAAGCTCATGAAAGGATTTTTCAAAATGAGTGGATCTACTATGGTTTTGGAAAATTTTCCCAAAACCCTGAAAGGACACTTTTATGTCCTGTTAGGTTACCATTCTAGTGTTAAAGCTTGTAAGGACTTCTAAGCACTTGAGGACACTTTTAACTGCTCTAAAGTGCTTCAAAAGTGCCCTTGTTAAGCACTTTGAAGCACTTTACTACTAAAAGATTCCATGAAATGCTTGGAAGTGCTCGCAAGTGGCATAATCTAAGTGATTTACAAGGGTTTTTTTTCCAATATTCAAGCACTTTGAAGCATTTTCAAACACTTCCAAGCACTTTCAAGCACTTTGAAAATGCCTAGAAGTGCTTCCAAACACTTCCAAGCATGCCTAGAAGTGCTAAAAAGTTCTTACAGGTGCTTCAAAGTGCTTACAAAAGTTGAATAGTGCTTCAAAGTGCTCAAAACTGCTAGCATAAAAGTGATTACTTGGATTTTTATCAGCAGTCATGCACTCTGAAGAACTTCCATGCACTTTGAATTATTTCTAAGCACTTTTAAAAGCCTCAAAGTACTCTAAAGTGCTGCCAAGTTCCTAGAAGTGCTTTGAATTGCAAATTCAAGCACTACACATCTTTTGAGGCACCTCATAAAAAATCTAAGCACTATAAAGTGCTTTAAGGAGTTTGGAAGTGCATAGAAATGCTTTACAGTGCCTCAAAGTGCTTTGAAGATCTTAGAAGTGATGAAATTAAAAGTGATATGAAGAGCTGAAGTTTAAGTGAGAAAGTTGAGAGCTTTTTGAGCACTTTGAAGCATTTCTATGCATTTCGGTCGATAATGAAGCACTTCAAAGTACTTCAAAGTGCTATGAAGTGCAACTATGCTTAGAAGTGCTTAGATGTGCTCAAAAGTGCTTCATGGTTGATTATGCAATCCATAATTATCTTCTGTTTTTCATTTTGTACAGACAACAATTCAGGAAATGGAGAGGATGCATAGTGATCTTAAAAGGCAGGCCTCTTTCATGAAGGAGGGCTGCAACTTTGTGAAGAAAGAGGTAAAGGCCCTGCTAGTGCCTACCCCACCATCCAAGACTGTGTTGGGTGGTGATACTGTGATAATTGGAGGGAACTGTGTGGCATGTGGCCAAGTTCTATCGGGACAACATGTGAAATGGGGTTTATTACCTGTCATGTGGCCACAAGTACCATCCCTTGTGCTTTTCAATTGTCTGTGCAACTTAACTTAAATGCTTTGTACTCGACTTCCAATGGGAGATACCTGCTATAGCAAAATGTTGAGCACAAGGGAATGTGTACCAGAAGCTCGTAGAGGTAAGTTGGTGATTTCATAGAACAGGAACCAAGCTACTTTGGTATGTATAATGAATGTCTGCATTGTGCCAAGTGAGCGAGTGATAGCTGACTAGGGTTGTCACCCAAGCGCTTCCACATCATTCACACATGGCGTGGACAAGCTCTTTGACCTAGATGCCATGGTGAGTAAGTACAAGAACTTAGAGGGCTCTACCGAAGGTTAGGCTTCTTTTTGTCTACAGGTTATCCGTGCATTTGTGATCCATGGTTAGAAAGATCATTATGATCATCATTTACTACCTGATCTTCTCACATGATTTATTATGGAAAATCAAGGTATTGATATCAAGAAGGGCAAGGCTACTACTATTGGGCTATGTTCTCCCATGAAAATTGAAGAGCCTATCATGCTCAAATTGTAGAGCTAAGCAATGCGAGTTAGGGGTGTGTCGTTTGAGGAAGAAGTGTCGTTGGAGCCTGAGATGTAAGCAACAATCCAATTTGTTGTCGGGGAGTTGCACAAAAGGGGGAAAAAAGCAGGTGAAGGATGGGCAAGCCCACAACCCCAAAAAAAGTTTTACCAAGCTTCTTGTAGCTTTGTATATTTTTTTACCATGCTATCATATTGTCAGTTGTCGATATAATATAAGTGCTTTTTCTCATTTTATGTGGAGTGTCTGAATTTCATTTGTTTTGATCATTTCATGTGTTATGTAGTTAAAATTCACGTGGTTGGCTCAAAACCCCAACCAAGGTAGACCAAATTGAGTGCAAAGCGTTTACTCGATTCAGACGCGTCATTGGCAGTCGAGATTTAGCAGTCATTGTTGACTTCAACAATGTGCTTGCGTACGTGCACAATATGCAAAAAACTAGTCTCCCCTCGGATGTGTCAATGCTATACTTTAGCAAAATAATTGAAGATGATTACATCAGCTATTATCTGCAAAATGGTGCAGAGGTGTTTTTGTGGACCTTGTGCACTCATCAAAACTTAGAAAAATCTATTGACAAGTGCTTGAACCAGGTCAAAAGATGCCTAAGTGACTGGCTCTCAGAGGGTGCTTTCCATGTTAGTAGTTGGAAGTTTGATGACCCTCCAAGGCCAATGTACTTCAAAAAGTTAGAAACCTTTTGGTATCTTTTTCCTAGGTTCAATAAGTCAATCACATTAATGCTAGATGATTCTTTGAGTAAAATGTACTTCAATGATCCTGCATGCTATGTCATTTTTCCTGGCTTGGAGAATCAGATTGAGAGGTAGTGCGAGAAGTTTCTAAAAGAGGATGTGGTGGTGTTTGTTTATGAATGGGCTTAAAGTGCTATGCCAAAGTGAAATCTATTAGTGTGAGATCCCCAACCCACCAATACCAAGATCGAGATGGGATCCTTGACAGGTCTCTAGGTTTGATAAAGATCAAAGTCTCTAAACACGAAAAAATCCAAGGAATAGACCTTTACCATTGACAATACCTTGGGTCTATAGCCTTAGAATAAGACCTAGTCCTATCTTGCAACGAAAACGGGACACCGTATTAAAAGTCCAAAAAAAAATATTTCGGCCCTATAACTGCCACAATTGGGCTAAGGTATCCTCAACCAACGCTTTTTTCCCCCTAACTGATGTGAGGGCACAGCCGCTGGTGGACTCCTCTTCCAAGTGAAGAAGTTTTTTAAACGTTTTTAGTGCACAGGGATGGATAGTTACCTGACTAATCAGGTCCACCCGTCCATGATTGACAACCTTAGTCAATCCCCACTTACCACCCCGCACTCACACATGATTCTTTTGTTTTCTAGTTATTATCACATTGTTTTAACTTAAAATAATAGTTTCTTTTAACTTTTTGTCACAGTAGTTCCTTCAATCAATTATTAAAGACAACATTGAAAGCATTCTTTTAGAAAACAGACATCTTTAAACTTATGACAGGGTACTGTCAATCAAAACATTGTCCATAATAACCATGACCAGTACTCTTCTTGTCTCAAGATCACCTAAGGGTGAAAGACCGGCACCCATTCCTTATTCACAATCCGGAGTGGATAAACCCACACCCAAGGTTCCGAGTGCCCATACACCAAACCAGTTGCCCAGACAATCGGGCGGCTCCCCTAGGATAAAAACGGTATCCTAACTTGTGTAGAAACATCAAGACATGACACGAAGTAGAAACTCATTGTTCATGGGGGGTAACCGACTTATCTGTGGGACTGGAAAGCCATCATTATCATCAATTTATACCAAGGAGTCGGGGGTCTCTTGAGACGAGATGTCTTAAGGATGATCAATCATATCTTTTCTAATTCAACCAGTTTTAACCCAAACAATTCTTTCCTACTTTATAAACAAAATGCACGCTGGTTTCTTGGAAATTACCTTTCGTTTTTGGCCAATTACTCATTTTTTGATTCATGCTCATTGTTGCACTTTTTTTTTTGGCCAAGGGCATGGGGATTTCAACAGAGAAACAGAGCATCTGCATGAGATTTTAGTGTTGAAGCGAGCTTGAAAGATTGTTTTATCATAATTTTCACGACGATGATCTCACTTGGTTTGCTTTAAGGAGTTGTTTTGACAGGGTATGATATGCTTGGAAATGCTACAATGAAGTCCACGCCCTTGACGACTAAAGATTGAGATCTGTCACTGCTAGAGGTGTACAAAGGAAGTTGGGCAAGACTTTGAAGAGGGTGGCCACCAATGGCGCTTATTGTTTTTTGCATATCATCTGTGACTTTATCGTATTGTGCGAGTGTGTGAGTGCAAGAGCGTGTGTGTTTGTCAAAGGGAGTTCGGAGAAGCCTTTGTCAAATATAAAAAATGGGCTTTAATATGTTTGTTTAATGTGTTGAGGGAAGCATGCTGAAGCTGTCCAGAGGAAGGGAACTGAGCATCATGAGGTAGCCATATGCGCTGTTTTTGAACCATGTCGAGGCTGCCGAGAACAAGAGGACCATGATGGCCGAGAGGGTTCGCAATAGGTTGAGGGATTCCCCTATGTGTGGTGCCCATGAGGAGATAAGCCGGGGGAGTTGAGATAAGCCGTATGTGAGGGAGAGGATGAAGCTTGGCTACGAACCTCGCTGTAGGCCAAGCCGGGTGTGAACGAGAGTGTTTGAGAAGGCTTGCTTAAATTGGAAAAGGTGATATTAATGTTTTTTTTTTGCATGCTGACGAGAAGGATTTGGTGAAGAGGCGGCTCTGAACGCCAATCGGGATAGAGAGGCACCGCGGGTTGCAGGGGGTTCTTCAGGGCGAGGGAAGCAAGAGAATGAGGCCGAGCAAGCCATTGTAGATTGGAGGGAGGCTTTTGATTGATGCCGAGGCCCGGGAGAGAGAGAACGAGGGCTCGGCCCTGCTGTGAACAAGGAGAACATGAGAGAACAAGGCCCTGCATCAAATCAAGAAGAGTAGAGAACCTCTGAGCCCGCTGCTGTGCCGAGGTGAGAAAGAGAAGGGCTTTGCCCTGTGAGCCATAGCCGAGGAAAAGAGGAGACTCATCTGTGGGCTGCCGAGAGCGGGGGCTGAGAGATTGCCGAGTGCTGAGGCTATTGCGAGCAGGCCTGAGTGCCGTGACCCGAGAGGGAGATTGAAAGCCCTAGTAGGTTGCGAGCAAGTCGCGAGCAAGAGGGGTGTAGGAACCTCTACAGAAAGCACATGAGTAAGAGAGAGAGACGTGGTGTGGTAGGCCATAGCCGATTCGAGGGGAGAGAGGATTGCTGCCAGATGATGACAAGAGAGAGAGAAATCTCTCTGTCGTGAATCGAAAGAGAGAGTGAGAGATGCTTTCTTTGTTTGAAGCCTTTGGCTTTATTGAAACCCACTAGGGGGTGCCCTCATAGGAAGGGATTCGAGGAGGATTGAAGAGAAAGAGCAATTTGTTGTTGTTAGAAGCTGGACACACCCCACGACATCTAACTACTCAGCGGACTATTATTTTTGTAATTATTCATTCATTGAGGAAACCCGATTTTTCACCTTGTAAATATTGGGACTTACAGAAGTTTCCAGATTGTATCCCAGTTTTGATAGTTAGACTGAGTAGATGGTTGATTTTGGAACTTTAGGGTTTGAGAAGTTGTAAGGTATATTACCACTTTTTGACCTTAATGAAAAAATCCTTTTGTCATTTTAAAAACAAGTTTGAAGTCTGTGAGTGAGCGTACTATGTACGAGAGAGAGAGAGAGTGCGAGCTTGTCTTGACACTACGTGTGCTACGGTGGTCGGAATCGAGTGCGAAGAAGTGTAGCGTGTTGCCCCCGACTAGAGCTACGTGCCGATACCAACATTGCGCGCGTACGATCCGGCTTTAGGAGCTCCTTCTACGAGCTTCATCGGTTGTTTCAGTGAGCATACGTTATCCGATTTCGCATTGCAGCATATCCACGCGTTCATAGTGAGTAGAACTACACATTAGGCACTTCAGATTTTGGAAACAAAGACCTGCAGATTTCGGCCAGACATCCTACGTGTTTCTGCACCGGGTGTTTTGGGTCGTGATTTTGGTTCATAGACCTTAGGGAGAGCGGCCTATAGGTATTAATAGGGTCTCCTTCAAGTTCTATGGTGTATCAAAAGTGTTTGATGGGTGTTCGGCTCTAGCAAGCGTTGTAGGAAGTTTCCTCTTTTGCACTCTTGAAGGCTGTGACTTAGACAATTGGTAGGGACCTCTGTAGCAATTAGTTAGGAGTCGGTCGAGTGTAGGTTGACACCTTATGCTTGATTCCATGTGCCTGCGGGTCGAGCTTCATCCTTAGCTGACATTGCATGTTAGGTGAGTTCTCGCTGTACTGACGTCCGTCGCGGCGTATCCGCCAACATTGACGCCGCTGTCGGGGACGAAAACCTTAGGTAGGTGACCGAGACTAATCCTTGAGGATTAGGATTTTTGGCTTGCCAAGAGTCTCGCTTTACATTTAGATAGGATCAGAGGGTGGAGGACTCTCTAGGTCTTAGAGGGAGTCTAGGAAGCGTGTGTCTGGCCTAGATCCTTTGACTTAGGTAGAGGAGGTAGACTTAGGCAGTTTTAGGTAGTAGTCGAGTTCTAGAGTAGGAGTTGGAGTGGTAGAAGCGGTGAGAGGAGAGCTTGAAAGTCCGGAGAGGCCAAAAAGCAACCAAAAACACCATTATCACCATTTCTTCATGATAGGTAGGAGTAGAGTAAGTAGGACATCATGATTCAGATCTAGAGCATTTCATGCATGTACACTTTCTTGGTAGAATCATTACAAGTTTGTAAAAGACGCAAAAAGTGTGGTTGAAAGCCTAATTGAAGTCCAAAAGTTACTGTGAGTGTTTCTGATAGATCTACAGAGCATCAGGAGCATTCCTGTCAGAAAAGACTTTAATTTTAAGCCAATAGACATCCTACGCGTAGGATGTCTACAGGCCAATCTGGGAGGAATTTTGGGATTTTGAGTTGACCAGTGTGTTTAGAAGGTAGGGTTTACCCTAATTTCAACTGGAAAGTGGAAATTTGGCCATATCTTGACAGGATAATGCCAGATAGACTGAAATTGCTAGACATCCTACCCAAATAGTGCCAAAACATTAACTTGAGACCAAAACCATAAGATGGCTGCATGAGTATGTCTTGCATGATATATTGAGTGACTGAAAGGGGTTCCACCTCATTTGGGTAAGAAAATTGGGTTCAAAGTGGACTTTGGCACTTTTGATTGAAAAAGCAAAAACAACTGAAGTTTGGGACTTTTGACATCCAAATCAAAATCTAAGCATACCACTGGGATACTGACATCAAGGGGAAGCTGTGGGACAAATCTAGGGTCAAACAGGCCAAAAAGACATCCTACGCGTAGGATGTCTTCTGAGTGATTTGGGACTCCAAACTGAATTCTGAGTATACCAAAGTGATCAACAACTCAAGGGGAGCTTGAGCCTTGAGTTCAAAGCCATTCTGAAGAAAAAGACATCCTACGCGTAGGATGCCTAATGCAAGAAAATGAAGCTAGAATTTGACTTTGAGCATTGTAAGGTGTTACATAGCCTAAGGCAAGCCTGCTAGTCAATTTTGGTCCAATTTGGAGTTGATTAGACTGATCAATACCATCAACAGGCCGTCGGAACAGATTTCTAACTCATTGACTAGCTAATAGGTGTCCAAATCAAAAAGTAAAAGCAGCTGTAAGCTCAGCACAACAAGGGGAAACAACAGTGCAATAATCCAGGAAAAACACAGCAGGAGACATCCTACGCGTATGATGTCTATTGGGGCATACTGCAGAGCAAATTTGACCTGGCCTAGACAGTGAGGTTCCATTTGGCTTAAGGGTTCCAAAACTTCT
This sequence comes from Adiantum capillus-veneris, assembly GCF_014529385.1. Taxonomy (NCBI): domain Eukaryota; kingdom Viridiplantae; phylum Streptophyta; class Polypodiopsida; order Polypodiales; family Pteridaceae; genus Adiantum; species Adiantum capillus-veneris. The sequence goes on from NC_140941.1 coordinate 119,147,662, forward strand.
TTCAGAAGTGAATTTGGACCTTGTTTGCCCATTTGACGAAGCAAGGACCGAATTCAGACTTTTTCGCGTAAATTGGCCAACATCAGAGGGAAGTACTGTTTCAGATTAGCAAACCTAATCCAAAACATCAGCAGTGTATAAAATACAGTAGTGGTTGAGATTAACTCTCCAGATAACCTCTAGCAGATAAATGCTTTGATTCAATTGCCGAAATTAAAACGCTTGTGTACATGTATATTCAACAACAAAGCAAGAAGTTGTGCAGAGACTGACCCATTGCCAAGTGAGTGGTTGAAATTGTGATAAATTGCGTTGATAAGTTTGATGAATTTAAGATTAGGAAGATACATTGTTAGAGACTAGAAAGTGGCAGGTGACCAAGGTAGCTTAGTGTCCACCGAGGAGAGTGTAACTCAGGCAAGGCTAGATTCGCTAGCACCGATTATAGAGGAAGGTAGTGATACTGACACTTCGTCAGACAGATCTTTCTTCATGATGGGTAGTCAACAGCCAGGAGGTTTCACCTATGATGGACCTATGGGAGGAGGAAGCACTTCCCAAAATCCTTTGAATGATTCCAGGCTCACGATGATCTTCTTAGAGGGAACAAACCAAAGAGGAGCCCTAGTCTATTCTGACTATCGAGGCCGCAAGTGCATTTGTATCGAAGAGAGGACAACTCAAATATTGGAGATAATCCGAGTGTATGATGATGGAGATAGATTCCGAGACGAAAAGGGGAACCACTATTTAATAGTTAGCAACCCTGAAGATTACAACAGATATGGAGATAACGTGGCAAAAGGGAAAATGGTTTCAGAAACTCAAGAACCCCCACCAAACATTGATCGGCCCGGAGCTATTTTTATGTCTGATAAGAAAACAATCAGGATTCCAACTTATAACGAGAATGTGGGAATCTACAAACATGAGAGTGAGGGAATTGTCTCTTACTTTCGCAGCAAAGAACCATACGTAAACGAACTAAGCAAAGGCAAGGTTCTTTACTTATTCTCTTATGAAACTGCTACGGGGAAGGGCGTAGTTTTTGTTGATAGATACAGGCGAGAATACCAACGTATTCTCCCTGAGTAAGTAGAAAGAGCAACAGATCCAGGAGCATCAGCATATGCCCCTGAGGAAATGCCGAGAGCCGCTCACACCCCAAGCAAGTCAACAAATCCATTTTCAGATGAGTATGACACTACCTCACATTCCACCAGACCACAAGCATTCAACAACCAAGACCAACCAGCAAACCAGTCATCATTGCAGGCATGGCTTTGACAGAGTGCAACAATAGAACCATACCGAAACTGAGATGGTTATCAAGCCGCACGAGGGCTCAGGGATTTGCAAGAACCACCACACTATTCAAGGTATCAAGCAGAGAGTAAGCCAAAGACACAAGGGTCGACCGAGCCTGGAGGACCACCCATGGAACGAGTTCGAAGAGAAGAACCACCTCCAACGAGAACTGTTAGAAATTATGGCTTAGGAGCACCGTTGGGAGAGGAATCAGCCTATTACAGAAGACCTGAGGAGGTGTATCGACTTGGACGGGGTGATCCAATGATGAGGTTTGTAGACCATCGCAGAATTAGACCTTCTTAAGTGCAAAAATGGGTAAACAAGAAATACACAGGAAACAGAGACCCAAGAGATCATGTAGCAGCCTTTATGCGTGTAATTAGAGCCGAAGAGGTGTTAGATTTTCCTACCCAATTTGCAGGGTTTGGACTAACCCTAGAGGATGATGCTGCAACTTGGTTTGACTCTGTGGAGCGTAGAGACTTTGAGTCGATGGAGGAATTGTTTGACGAGTTTATTGAGGAATTCTCTCAAAGGGGAATAGCTCATAATACCGTCTCACAAATCCATAAATTCAAACAAAAAGATGGAGAATCTGTACAGAAGGCAGCCCTAAGACTAAAAAGATATGTTAAGTTCTGTCCTGTTGAAGAACTGCCAACTCAGTCTAGACTTATGCTGATATTCATCCAAGGACTAAGGAATGCAGATCTCCAGAAAGACTTACATATGAAGAGGAGCACGACGTTGAATGAGTTGACCAAGGAGGCTCTGTATCTTGTGGACAATTGTGCAGTCTACAAAGAAGGGGAGTTCAAGGACCTTGATGACGATTCATCTTCACAGCAAAGTGGGAGAAAGTCTTCCAAGACAGCACTAAAAGGTGAAATAGCAGTAAACCAGGAGCAACTCGTAGATGAAGTGCTAAAAAAGATCAACTTGTACGCCAAACCCCAGGCTAAACAGCCCAAGTGGTGTGCTATTGAACAAAAATGGACAAACCATGGGACCGAGGAATGTTATTATAACAAGGGATATGTGAGGGAGAGACCTTACGCTCCCCAAGCTCCAGTAGCTTCCCCTCAAGTTCCACCGATGCCCAGATATCAAGCAGGCAACTTACCAGGACTTGTAGGTGTAGAAAGACCACAACCGGTGTTGGGGCAACAACCACCCCTACCAGGTTTACAACCAACTCAAAAGTCCCTAACAAGTGCTTTCTCAGTGCGCCTATCAAATGGATCTTAAGTGGTGGAAAGTCCCTAACAAGTGTTAGCCCAGTGCTTGTCAAGTCAATCAAAAGTGTTGGTGGAAAGTGGAAAATCCCTAACAAGTGTTGGCCATGTGCCTGTCAAGTGGATCTAAAGTGCTAGAAAGTGGTGGAAAGTCCCTAACAAGTGCTAGGCCAGTGCCTTTCAAAAGACTCTTAAGTGCTGGAAAGTGGTGGAAAGTCCCTAACAAGTGCTAGCATAGTGCCTGCCAAAAGACTCTTAAGTGCTGGAAAGTGGTGAAAAGTCCCTAACAAGTGCTAGGTCAGTACCAAATCAAGTGGGTCTAAAGTGCTGGAAAGTGGTTGAAAGTCCCAAACAAGTGCTAGCCGAGTACTGGCCTGTCAAGTGGATTTAAAGTGCTAGAAAGTGCTGGAAAGTACCTAACAAGTGCTAGCCAAGTGCCAGTCAAGTGGATCTAAAGTGATGGAAACTAGTGGAAAGTCTCTAACAAGTGGTTTAGTGGTTTAGTAGAGAGCTTACGACTAATCACATAGATAGAGCTTACAAAGTTCTCCTCTAGGGGCATGCTATTATAGATTTTTTCAATCACATCAAATGAAAGCTCATATACATTAGGCTCCCCTTCCGTTGGGCACATTAGGAACCTGATGCATCACACTAGGTGGGAGTAGATAAGAGAAATTGGTTTGTTATCCAAAAGCACATAGGTATCGTCTCACCCATTTACCTTGTCATATTATAGTCCCTCAACAAAAAATGATTTCTTCTTAATATGGTTGTACCATTCATCCCTTTTACAACTCTTAGTCAAGCGCTTTGTGTTAGTGCACTTGAGGATGTAGAAGTCTACATCTAACTCCTCTATAGCCACTGAAAAGTTCTGGCCAACCATCAAAGCGTCATTGAGGTCATCCTCGTGGCCAGCGTATATGGGGGCATATTCATCCTCATCATTGCTGGGGATGCTACACTATCATTTTCATCCCTGACTATCGGTTGTATTTGCAAATACTCCAACCCCTCCACACGGTCTTTGTTTATGCATCTCCTCCATTGACCGTTCATGCATGCATAAAAAAATCAAGACAATAGTCTGCACCTTAGCTTGTACATATTATTTTGCCTATAGCCATTGACACACCGAAAAGATTGAGACCCTTTGATTTTCATGCAATCCCACTCTGTCTACATCACCAAGCTTGACCTTCCAGGAAAAACAATTGAATTTCTTGATTGTCTGAGGTTCTTGTTTTCGAAGGGTTGCATTGAGAAATGCGACCACAGTTAAAGCATTTATGCAACACCCGTCCATCAGGTTTCAACTACTGAGTGCTCTTTTTAGCATTGCACCAGCCCCATCGTGTTCACCCTTCCCATGGCCAGAAGCAAATAAGTTCTGCATCATCTTGATGCCAGTCATATTGAAGTAGCGGGCTACAAAATAGAATGGATGTCTTGCTTTGAATTGTGAAGTAGCACCATTAGACCAAACCCAGTGTTGATTGACACTATAGCCTTGACGTTGTGTAACAAAAAAACTGCTACACAAACAAAGTGTCATGTATCTTTTCATTAGAAATGTAGAAGTGGGTCGTCTTCTGCATGGCACCAAGCACATCACGTAAGTATGAAATGTGAACCAAAATTGTGACCTGAGTTGAATACCATGCATTGATTGAATCTCATTATGCACCTTGAAGGAGTAATCCTTTACAAAATCCTCTACGGACACCACTACATCGTCAGGAAAGTTATTCAAACACTCCTTCAACTAGTGAGCTTGCCATTTGTTGACCGCTGGGTCAACAACACAACATAATTCAAGTTTCTCACCAAAGTCTTATCTTTTGCGAGTTATGAAATGCTGCGGATTATGGCTATAAACGTCATTTGTAATGAGTAGTTATTCTAGTTTCAGAAGCCGGGGTGCACTGGCACTTCCAGATTGTAAATACAAAGCCATTTGACCCTTTCAACCCCATTTTTGGTTAAACCTAAGGTAGCCTTAGTATATAAGGTACCTAGGTCATTTTGTAAGAGGACTTTTAATCATAATCAAAACTTAGAGCTGCCGTCTACTGTGTGTGAGAGAGAAAGAGAGTGAGTGTGAGCTTCATCCTCTCGCTACGCCCGGCTCGCTCAACACATTGGAGATCCGAATGCACCATTGCTGTAGGCTCGAGGAGAGCTACGCGACGACGCCAAGCATTCCACGCGAGACGAAGCGCAAACGCCGACGCATCTACGAGCTATTTGTGGCCGTAAGTGTATCAAACGATGTTTGTTTTTTGCGTGCTAGTAGTCTATAGAATCATGGCGACATAAGCTACGCATAGGTACTCATAAATTTTAGTTTCGGGCACTTTCGAAATTCGGCTCTGTCATCCTACGCGTTTTCTGCAGATGGGTTTAGAGTGAGGGTTTTGAGTGTAGAAGCTTAGGGACAGGTGTATCCTAGTGAGGGGATGGTGTTCCTTAAGTTTCCTACGAATCTGACATGATTAGGTGAGTTACCTTACGCATGTGTGTATGTGGCTAGGTGGTGTAGTTGAGGGTAGTGAGGTTCTTGATTGTGGTTTAGTTGGCCTTTCAAAGTGTTGTATGTGTAGGATGGTCTCAGCTTGACAAGCTTAAGAGATTTCCTCCGTGTGCCTATCGTGTCGTCTGTGTCCTCGATTGACATTATGTTGATCTAGGTAGTGTTTGCATGCACTTCATGGGTGTGTGAGTCGCTTCGCGTCCAACATTGGCACCACTACCGGGGACACAAGGACCTAAGTAGGTTTCCTACTAACACTCGTGTAATGGTTGCCTGATTTAGTTTCGGCTAAAGAAAGCGTTTTTCTTCAGTGGATCCGGAAGAGGATATTCCACGATCAAGTGGATAGCCAGGAAGCGTGTGTCTTGCCGAGGGTCTGCGACTAGATAGGTTTAGTTAGGATCTGTGGATTAGAGTAGTTGTTGGTGGTCGAGTGATTTGTGAGGTGATAAAAGCGTTTACTAGTCCGTGTGTGGCAGTGAAGCGTTTTTCTACTCATAGATGCAAAACCCCATATGATTTGTAGGAGTAGCTTTAGGTAAGTGATCCGATTTTGATCTAGAGCTATTCAGCATTGAATTATTTGCTAAAGTGCTTGATTGCATTTGAAATCACGAAAAAGTGTGCTTTTGAGGGTAAAAATGCATTAAACAAGCTTTTGTGGATATTTTTGTATGACTGCCTGATGCTGTGTATATAAAAGAGCATTTGCAAGGGTTCTGTGAAGAAAACCTGCAATTCTGTAAACATAGACATCCTACGCGTAGGATGTCTCAAGGGGTTTCTGGAGACCAAATTTGAAAATTATGACTGCACTAGTGGGTTCAGAGGGTAGGTTTTACCCTAGTAACATATTGACTTAGGTGTTTTTCCCTATTTTTGTTGACCAAAAGCCAAAAGACGGAGTCAAAAAACGTAAAATTTCAGCAAAGGCTTAATTGAGTGATTTTTGCATGTTTTTGCAATTGTGAAGCATACTTGCACTTGCTGAGAGCATAAGGAAGCATCACGGACACTTCAATCTCAAAAAATCAGTAGTAGACATCCTACGCGTAGGATGTCTACAGGGTGATCTGGGCACTTTTTTGAAAATCTGAGGTTACCAGTGTGTTTAGAGGTAGGTTTTACCCTGTTTTCACCTGGAAAGTGGAAATTTGACCAAATTTTGACAGATCAAAGCCAGAAGACGAGAATTGCCAGACATCCTACCCAAATTGTGTCCAAGGCATAATTTTTGAGACCAAACCATAGGGTGACTTCAAAGGCATGTTCTAAATGTTGTATTGAGTGCATGTGATAAATTTCAGCTCATTTGGGTGAGAAAATTGAGTTTTAAGCAGACTTTAGTATTTTTGACTGAAAAAGGCAAGGATAGCTAGTTTTGGGGTCTTTTGAAATCCAAATCAAAATCTAAGCATACCATTGGGTTACTGACATCAAGGGGAAGCTGTGGGTCAAGGCTGGGGTCAAACAGGCCAAAAAGACATCCTACGCGTAGGATGTCTTCTGTGTGATTTAAGACTCTAAACACATTTCTGAGCATACCACAGTGATCAGCACCTTAAGGAGAGTCTGTGGTTCAAATTTGGGTTCATTCTGAGCAAAAAGACATCCTACGCGTAGGATGCCTACTGCATGATTCAGAGACCAAAATTCTCCTGTGACCATACCATGCTATTGTATAGCCTTAGGCAAGCCTCCTAGGCAAATTTGGTCCAATTTGGAGTTGATTTGACTTAGGAATTCATCAGAACAGACATCAGGCTTTTGGAACAGATTCTTGATTATTTGACCAACCTATAGGTGTCAGAATCAAAAAGTAAAAACAGCTGTGAGTTTAGCACATCAAGGGGAAGCTACAATGCAAGTTTGGACAAAATCTGAGCAGTTAGACATCCTACGCGTAGGATGTCTCTAGCTTGATTTAGGACTCCAAACCAATTTATGAGCACACCACTGTGATCAGCACATCAAGGAGAAGCTGGGGTGAAAATTTCAAGTCATTCTGAGAAAAAAGACATCCTACGCGTAGGATGTCTCAAGGCCATTTTTAGGTCCAATTGAAATTTTGAGCATACCATTGTGTTGCTGGACTTAAGGGGAGTCTCTAGACCAAATTTTGTTAAATTCTGAGCATATAGACATACTACGCGTAGGATGTCTCTAGGCCAGTTTTAGGGTCCAACTATAATTTTGACCATCCAGAAGTGTTCACATTGTTACAGAGATCCCAAATCTTTTTTCAAAATTGAATTTGGACTCATTTTGACCAGTCCAAACTGCATTTCACTGTTTTGGCCATAACTTTCACAAATGGTATCGGATTGGAAAAGTTTTTATATCAAAACGTAGCCTGAGAGCGGCTCTATAGATCTTAGAGCAAAACTCGAACTAAATGCATGCCAACGGCAACCATTTTGTTCAACTTTGAAAAACACGTCGTTTGAGGCCTCAAAATTCATCCGGAAGTCAGGGGTTTCTAAAAGCGACAATTTGCGAGAATTGTGAAGAAACAGTTGCGGTTTGGACATAGTTTAGACTTTTCCCTAACCAAAGCACTTGAACACAGTGGACTAAGTCTACTTGAACCAAGAAAAAGCTCTTAAGCCCATAAATCATGTCTACCCTAGATTCAAACGCAGATTAGACAAGCTTGGAGATCCCGACGATAGAGGAATATCCTCCCACAATGGACCTTCCAAACTTGCAATTGATAAAGACCCATCTTTTTGAGAGAGTTTGGATGATTGGTCATGAGAGTGAAGGACTATATAGATACATTGATGACAATGAGGTCAATCTTTATAGGTGCTCAGATCCATACCTAGAAGAGATAACGGATTACAAGCTCTTATATGTTTACACATACGGAGTCCACTGTCAATGGAGATCTATAGTTGTCGACAAGTATGGACGAGAATACAGAGTTGTAGAAAGCACAAATCCACAGACTGTACTAGAAAGAGGTGGACATTTGGTCAATGAAGGACCACAAATGCCTCCACCAAACACGAGAATTCCTATAGGAGTTCCAAGAAGAGAGCCACCAGGATTCCCTTCAAGAGCGATAACGAGAGAAGGATTGGGAGAGTCTCTGGTTATACTTGTAGACAATCGACGAGTTAGACCATCCCAAGTCCAGAAATGGGTAAACAGAAAATACTCCGGAGATAAAGATCCGAGAGATCACGTAGCGGCTTTTAGAAGAGTGATTAGAGTAGAGGAAGTTTCAGATTTTGCGACACAGTTTGCGGGATTTGGATTGACTATAGAAGATGATGCAGCTACATGGTTTGACTCGGTGGAAAAATGGGATTTTGAGACCCTAGATGAGCTGTTTGAGGAGTTTATTGAAGAATTCTTGCCAAAAGGCATTGCTCACAACACGGTCTCGCAAATCCATAGATTCAAAGAGAAAGAGGATGAATCAGTACGCAAAGCATCATTACCACTCAAGAGATATGTTAAGCTCTGTCCGAGAGCGGAATTACCTACGCAAGCACGACTGATGCTGATCTTTATCCAGGGAATGAGACATGCGGGCCTTAAGAAGGATCTGCATATGATAAGGAGGATGACGCTAAACGAGTTGATCAAAAAAGATCTTTATCTAGTGGATAACTGTGAGGCATACAAAGAAAAGGACTTAAAGAGTGAAGGAGATGACACATCCTCTCAGCGCAGTGTTTCACAGATAAGTGAGTCCATTGCCAAGCCAACGGCACCTATTGATCAAGAAAAGCTTATTGACGACTTGGTCAAGAGGTTGATTCCTCTTGTAAGGTCTGATTCGGGAGAGCCGAAGTGGTGTGAAATTGAGAGAAAATGGACGAACCATACGGGGGAAGAGTGCTATTATAGCATGGAAAATGCTAGGGAGAGGTATGTACAATCTGTTCCAGAAGCACCTACTCCACCTAGATACATTATGGGGAATGCGCCAAGACCAATAGGATTTTTAAGGCCACAGCTTGTCTTAGGACAACAACCTCCGTTGCCAGGTGCTAGAATGCAGGTAGACATGAGATACATGCCAATCATGGAAGCATCAAATAAACCAAAGCCAGTACCAGCTACAATGTGGTATAGCAACCAAAGTCGGTACTACCCTTCGGAGCAACAAAATGTGAGAGAAACACATGGAGTGGTGAGGCCGGTACAACCTCCACCTCCTGGGTTTTAGTCAAAAGAAAGAAGGTATTAAATGGACAAAAAGACATTGCGATTCATTGCAAATAGTGGCTTATCTAGGTCAAAGCTTGCTTATAGCCAAGAGGAAATCCTAAAAGAATCTCCTCAACCAAAGACAGATTGTCACAAAAGTCGTGACAACTACTTGGTCAAACAATTTCCTCATACGGAGATCACTGAAGTAAATGCCTATTGTCTTGAGTGTGGCATCACTCACTTGATCCCCGATTGCCCGAAAAAACCAAACCAAATCAGGAAAATCATGACAAATGTATCAGGGATTGTTTTGCTACCTAGTACTATCAGAAAATGAAAATGTCGTACCAGTTCAAGTGGTTACGAGAGCACAAGCTCAAAAGAAAGCTGATGAGAATCCAGAGACAAAGAACACGGAAAGTGACATGAGTCCAAAGACAGATGATGGACCAAAGACAGACGCACCTAGTCAGAAAACCAGGAGCAAACAAAATAGTTGGAAATCTAGAAAGACTAGGATGAAATCACGCAGGGAATGAGAGCAAAAATCCCTAGCTGAGAAGCTTACCGAAGCTGAGGAGAAGATAAAACAACATGAGGAAAAGGAGGCACCTTCTCTTACACAGATGGTTAAACCTCTAGAAGAACCATCCACGGATGAGAAACCGAGAAGTGCTAGTTCAGGAGGATCTGTGTTGGTAGAGAAGGTTAATGAGACATTAGATGCCCTCTTGAAAGCCTATAATGCGAGGCTCAAAAACAACCAAACCCAAGAACAAAGGTGGATGACATATCCCTATACAGAACTAGAAAAGAAAAGGTTTGAAATGTGCAAAAAACTGATTCAAACAGCCCAAGCTTTACTAGAACCACCAGTTGCAAAACCTGAGGATGTGATCCATGTCATTCCTACACAAGTAATCCCACCAAACCAGGAACTAAAAGAGCCAGATTCTAGTCATGAGCACAGACCAAAAGTCAAAGACCCAGCATTAGAACCAAGGATAGTGCTGAATACCACGGATAACTCTTCCGAGGGATTTCACCAAGCTATACCTGAGGATTGTAAAGAGATAGATGGTCTTGACGAATTGTGGAAACAAGTCAGAGAGGCCAATGAATCCGATGACCTAAGAAGACGAGTAGACAAGACTGGTGATGAACGAGGAGTGTTTCTACCACCAATAGAGGAATTTGAGACTGGATCTCAAATGAATCTAGACGTGCAATCGTGTTGGGGAGACAAAGGATCTGTACAATCTATGGATAGTCAACCCCATTCGCTAAGAACACTACCGTCCTACATGGGAGAGTACAAGACCAAGTCAGATGTGGTTGCAGTCCCATCACAGAGACTGTCTCCCAACAAAGCCATCGATTCAAAGGGGCTAGTAGATATTCTATCTATCCCAGTCACCTGTACATTAATGTTAGCCGAGTTGCTCATAATAAGACCAAACATGTGGGCTAATGTGGGTAAATGTCTAGAGAAATTTGGTGTAAAAACCCCAATGACTCAAATCGAGGAAGGCATGAAAGAGATTGAAATGCCTCAACTAAATACTAGGCCAGTGCCATTAAACAAGGTAGGTGAGTATTACGAGGGAGAAGATGGAAACACCACCCTTCCTGTGGAATTCAATGGTGTACAAACCATGGAAATCCTTGACAGTGGAGCTGGTGTGGCCATTGCAACCAAAGAGGTTTGGAAAAAATGGGGAAAACCTGCCTTGAGATCCACACGAATGACCCTGCAGCTTGCAGACGGACACAAGGAAAAGCCCCTAGGACTGCTAGAAAAAGTAATTGTTACTTCTTGTGGCATTGAATATGAACACACTTTTGCTGTTGTTGACTTTGGCAAGAATAACAACTATGAAATCATTCTGGGAAGACCATTCATGCGATAATTGAAAATGGTCCAAGATTGGGGTTATGACCATATATACCTGAGACATATGGAAACCATAACAAAGATAAACTTGAGGGACCATAGCTACAGGGATGTGACGAGAACTCCGGTTGAGGAGTTTGATTCCGCCACAGTAGCAGGATCAGAACTTCCAGCTTGGTTAGGTAAGCCTAAAGAACTGTGGATGTGTGGAGATTCACAATGTGGTAGCTTGAAACGTGAGGAATGTATCCTAGAGCGAGCTATGGAGGATAGGGACTATATCCCAGAACCATTTCTTGAAGAAGATTTAGAGCCTTTTGGATGGGAACACATCTTGGCTACTCTGGACATGTGCGCCGGGGAGGATGCTCCCACAACAAAGTTTTGTGATGAAAATGGCTATGATGTCGTTCCTTATTTTGCAATGAGTGTAATCCAGGAAAACGAAGAAATCCAGACATCAACAAGCTCTCGAAATAAGGAGCAAACAAATAAATGTGGAGAATCAAAAGATGAATAAGACGACGAGTTCTATGACTCTGTAGAACACTTCGAGCTTCAAGAAGAGCAACGACCCGGGAATCAATGTCATCGCTATACAAGTAAAATGCATCAAAAGTGGATTCCAAAGTCCTCGGTGAAGACACAACCACCACAAACATCCTCATATATGGCTCCTAATAAGGATGCAAAGACTCAGCTAGGAGGAATACGACTAGAGCAACGAGCTAACAATGCTCTAATCAATGGGCTAGAAAAGTCCTCCAAGAAACTACCACCCACGAGCAAACAAACAGTAACTTTCCACTACCAGCCAAAAAATCAAGGGAAAGTACAAGAAGTCAACCTTGCTGAGGATAGTAGCGATAGTGATGAATCTTACGACATCCCCTATCATCAACTCAGGCCATCACTATCACCAACCCCTTCAACAACAACCATGACAGGTCAAAAGAACAGGACAACAAGTCAAAGCCAAAAAGCTCGAGAAATCTGGATACCAAAAAGCTAGATCGGCCAAAAACAAATATGGATCAAGAAGACAAAGATCTCTAATGACAAATCACAAGATCCAACACCAAAACAAAAGCAAAGAAAGCGTGCACGAACGGGTAAGAATATCACAAAGTTGCAAGCTTTCACAACTCAGGTTTGGGCTCCAAAGAAGTTGATTCAAGGGCCGAAGCAAAGACCACTGTCGACTCACACAACAAAAAGGTGGATCCCAAAGAAGTCTCTTCAAACACAAATGAAGCACGGGCAAGTATGGGTTCCCAAACGAGAGCTAGCAAGAAAACAACCAATAATCGCAAAGAAATGGGTCCCAAAGAAGAACAACAAAACTGCTGTCAGTGCATGGCCGCTTGAATTCTTACAATTCTTCCTACGATTACAATACAGTTAGAAGAGAGCAAGTCGCTTCAATCAAGCAACGATACAGGAGCTTCAAAGACCATTACATTGCTTAGAATAGGAAGCCTCGCCAACAAATGCCAATAAGCAAATTGCTTATACCCACATCTTGCACAACATAAATCTTTTCCATGCATTGACTGTGCATGCATAATAGGGCTACATTACAAGGCCTGCATAGGCACAACTTTTTGCCCAAGCACAACACATACCCTTTGCGATACCCTGTCGTAAAGGATGACTCCAAATAGGAAGGGGGGAGGCATTCTGAATGCGGACCTAACATTATGACTATTGAGGGCAATGTTTTGTGAGATGCATTGAATTTTTGCGTTTTATTGTGATATTGTTTTTTAAATTTCTTTTTGGACGAAATTTAGAGTATCTGCCCTCATAGTAGTGTTACAGAGAGTATGGGGACAAAATCCATATATGAGCCCCTAGGGACATGTGTATAGTGTACATAGCATTTAGATTTCTATTTGAATTATTTTTCTTTTGTTTAGTTGTTTTAAGATTTTCTTTGTTTATTATTAAGAAAAAATTTAAAAAAATCCATAATCCACATGAAGAAAAGACTGACGAGAGGCTTGAGCACTACAAAGAGAAGAAGGTATAGGGAAACGATGAAACTTCACGAAGTATGTCTCAGCAGCCACTACAACAGCCAAAGAACTTGTCACAAAGCAGTGTCAACATGCAACCGACAAGTCATACAAGTCAGAGTTGAGTAGCTAAGCCATAAAATGAGTGAGGTGTTAGTCCCAAAGCTTCAAGTAATATTCTCTGTGGTCTAAGCGTCTTAGCTATTCTAGGTACTGCTCAAGCTGGAAGAGTTGAACATATTTAAGTTGTGTCGCTCATGCTCGTATAGGTGAGCAAAAGAGTTGAAGTCTAAGTACTTAAGTCTGGTGAAGTGAAGGAGAAGGTCCAAAAGACACTCACGTACTGAGCACAATGAGATACGAGTGGAGAAACTTCTACATCGAAAACCCTTCTTGAAAAGGTGGAAGCTATTGAGACATCTTTTGATGTCACATGTGCTACATTTATTCCTCGAAACACCCATCATCTCCTTCTTTCACATTGCATGCTTTTATTGACAAATTTCTCATATGCATATAGAGTGTCCCATAATTGGCACTTGCATCAGGCACTCTTTCCGTGTTTCACCCAAGCACTCACCTTTCATGAACATGTACTTCACGTTCAATTGCTCAACTCCAATAAGAGCGTATACCAAAGGCATTTTTTTCCCACCGGGTTTTTTTCCCTTTGGTCATCCAGGTTTTAGACCCTAATCTAAAGACATCTATCACCATCCTCTTGTACATATTCCTTCTACATCAACAATAAGGAAATTCCACTCAAATCAATTGACAAATGAATTGGAGCACCAATTTCAGATCATAGCATACTTCTCCTCAATGGCGAGTCGAAGAATGGCCTACAATGACAAAGTTGCAGACAACACTAACAACATGATTGCACAGGAACAAAGAAGTCCCCAATGAGGAAGAGCAGACATAAAAGTAATTAGAGGATCTCAAAAGATGAATGGTTATGATGATAGACGTCCGCTCTAATGGATCATAGTTCTTGTTGTGGTTCGACAAAGTTACAAGCAATGCAACAGATGAAGCCAAAACGACAGCAAAGACCACATCGCCATCGACAATCAGGTCATGGCGGGGATGACATGAACGCGGAAGGGGGGAATGTTGACCGCTAGGTCAACAACACAACATAATTCAAGTTTCGTACCAAAGTCTTATCTTTTGCGAGTTATGAAATGTTGCGGATTATGGCTATAAACGTCATTTGTAATGAGTAGTTATTCTAGTTTCAGAAGCCGGGGTGCACTGGCACTTCCAGATTGTAAATACAAAGCCATTTGACCCTTTCAACCCCATTTTTGGTTAAACCTAAGGTAGCCTTAGTATATAAGGTACCTAGGTCATTTTGTAAGAGGACTTTTAATCATAATCAAAACTTAGAGCTGCCGTCTACTGTGTGTGAGAGAGAAAGAGAGTGAGCGTGAGCTTCATCCTCTCGCTACGCCCGGCTCGCTCAACACATTGGAGATCCGAATGCACCATTGCTGTAGGCTCGAGGAGAGCTACGCGACGACGCCAAGTATTCCACGCGAGACGAAGTGCACACGCCGACGCATCTACGAGCTATTTGTGGCCATAAGTGTAGCAAACGATGTCTGTTTTCTGCGTGCTAGTAGTCTATAGAATCGTGGTGACATAAGCTACGCATAGGTACTCATAAATTTTAGTTTCGGACACTTTCAAAATTCGGCTCTGTCATCCTACGCGTTTTCTGCAGATGGGTTTAGAGTGAGGGTTTTGAGTGTAGAAGCTTAGGGACAGGTGTATCCTAGTGAGGGGATGGTGTTCCTTAAGTTTCCTATGAATCTGACATGATTAGGTGAGTTACCTTACGCATGTGTGTATGTGGCTAGGTGGTGTAGTTGAGGGCAGTGAGGTTCTTGATTGTGGTTTAGTTGGCCTTTCAGAGTGTTGTATGTGTAGGATGGTCTCAGCCTGACAAGCTTAAGAGATTTCCTCGGTGTGCCTATCGTGTCATCTGTGTCCTCGATTGACATTATGTTGATCTAGGTAGTGTTTGCATGCACTTCATGGGTGTGTGAGTCGCTCCCGTCCAACACCATTTGTACTTGTAGTTGTGTTTGATAAAGATCCCCAATTTGCTTTGAAGTAAGGAAATGAAACTCATCGGACTGATCTAGTGAACCACAAGGTCTTTTTGAGCTTTTCTTGTATATGTCTTGTCCACTTCTTGTATACGAACTCCCCAAAAAGCTTCACAGTCATCAAAGAGATGCCATCACTCTATTCACCTGCACACAATGAGAGCCTTTCAATGAAACATGTTCCCAAAAGACAGTTTCTATTGTGATAAGCATAGTCAATGGGCTTTGGGAACCATACAGACTCACATAGGTCTGTTAAACTCTGCCTGATTTGTCAAGCTTCAATTCTTCTAGCTTTTCTTAAGTACCATGAATCCATAAAATAACCTAAATAAAAAAAGGCTTTAGATACCACTTAAAAATTTCCAACAGTTCTTTTAAGGGTGCCAAAATTGGCTAAGTTTTTAAGCAAAACTAAGTTATGCATGCCCCCTTGGGCTTACTAAATCTATCTTTCCTCAGTTTGCATATCAAATGAGAAGAAAACTACATCCAATGAACTTGGTTTTAACAAAGTTTAAATACTTGTTGTGCCTCGATGCTTAGCCTAAAAAATGGAACCCTTCACTTATGTCAGCACCTGTCAGAGTGAAGGTAACTCCAAGGTAGTAATTAGTCCAAAATGTATAACGACCAGTCGCCCTTTGGGGCTAAAATTATACAATAAACCATTTTCTTAATTGTGAGTACCATGTGTGTAAAGTAAATATGGAGTTTTTAATGCTTTCGGCCGCATTTTTCTTGATACGTGGAAATAACCAGTAGGAAAAAATGCCACAGTTGTAGAGTACAGGTTTTTATCGTATCCTGTTTGCACAGTGGTCTCATAATACATCAACCCAAGGGGCAATACATTATTACCAAAAGAACCCATATCTTACTAACCACAATATAGACTTTTAAATAGGGTGATTAATTCTAAAAGAGCCAGTTTATAGTACCTTTGTGCTATTTGTATCAAGTTAGAGAAAACCTCCCACCATGCAGATATAATCTATTTATAGTAGCACCATCAACCCAAATTGTGACTATCAATCACTCCTATGCACAGTACGCAATCGTGGCAAGATACCAGCCCATTATTGTGTTTAACCTAGGTCAAGTCAGTCGGTAGCTTCTTTAAAAAAAATTAACCCAATAACCATCCAAAAATGTAATGTAATGTTTATACAGCAAAAAAAACTTAACCAGTTACAGTAACAAGATGATTTCTCTCATGCATTATGTACAAAACCTTCATAGCATGTCATCAAGGTTGAATTAAAAAGGAGAACATTGACCTAAGATGGTAGTTCAACCACCTCCATGACTGTGTTGAGTTTAATGGCCATGTGGCCAACCACCCATCACTAACTGCTACTAACCCTAAGTGCATAAGATAGAGACGAAAGAAAGGGGGCACACAATGTGTGTCGTCTCTCCCCCTCCAGCATGTGTGTGTGGCTATGGTGTTGGTATGTGTGTGAGTGTGTGTGCATATTCATATTCCTCTTCCGTTGTGCTTACAACTCCTCTTCTTCATCTGGTATTAGAGCTGTTTCATTCCCAAAAGCTTCCGCACGTGCACACACCTTCAAGAGTGCAAATAGGGTTTCGACTTCGGCATCGGCAATTCAGCATTCCGAGAGCGTTTCTAGTAGGTGTGTTGGAGTTTTACCCCCCTTTTGGAGCCATTCGTGCCATAAAAAAACTCATTCAAGCTACAATTTAGGAGCTGCATTTTTAAGCTCTCTTTTGGTAGTTTGTGTTGCAGAGCTTCCATAGCCATTACATGTACCATTGTTGCAGTCTCTTCCATGTATGAGAACCCACATCTCATTTGGGAGTGTGTAGCCTCTTTCGGAGTGGCCTCATACACAGACATAGAGTGGGTTACAGAGATGAGACCTATAATACACTCTAGTGGCTCCCATTCCTTGTATGACGGATAGACATATGCAATTGCAAAAAAAAAATGTAAGACACCTAGTCGAACTATTGAAACTGATGAAGAACTTATGAGAAATAGATCTTGCTCTATTAATATTGTTCTACCTATTCAAAAGAAAAAACAAATAAAGAGAACAACAAGGTCTAAAAGTAAGAATAGAGATGGAAGGCTATGAACACACTCACCATTGCATCAAGGATGATAAGCCAATGAGTCATCTCCTCCATTAGCAATCACATTAGAGTGACTATAGACATGTTGTACCAAAACTTTCTTAACAGTTTTCTTGCCCACCTCCACTTTGAAATCTAGCATACATGCTTGTGCGCATTTGTCGCACTTGTCAATGCAAGGAACTTGCCGATACACTGTGTGCGAGCCACAAATGGCTCCAAGCACACAACAAGCCTAAACTACTAAGCTCAAAGATGGTGATGGTGTGTCACTCACCGCTACACGCGCTCAACTGCCTCGCTGCCGTCGTGTCGCCGTAATGCTCGATCGCACTCTCTCTCTCTCTCTCTCTCACGCATATACACACACACAAGGAGATGAAGAAGAAGAAGATGGAGATGGAGCAAGAGCACTCTTCAATTGCACAAATGAGAGAATGAGTGAATTTTAGGTTTAGTTGACTTTTATATGAGCTCGCCCCATTCACACTTGGGCGCCCATGCTTAGCCAATTAATCCCTTGAATGTTCTAGTTAGAGTGTGCCTCTCATCAGTGATCACTCTTACCCTTTTCCTATTGGACCAACAAGCCCGGTACTTGACTCTACCAAGTAAATAATACAACGTTCATCGTAGGTGATAGGGTGTCCGTGAGCTGTGAAAGTTAACATGCCCCCCTTACTGATGTAGATTCCGTCCTCGGAAGCTATTGAGTTGAAGCTCATTCGTCGAGGTGGAAGAGAATTTGAGATGAATGTCCTTAGCCTTCTTCAGTCACTGCAAAATCAAACAACATTGGCACAATAATTGCATTCTTATATACAATTAAAAAGCATATGCAATTTTAGGCAGACAATTTGATTGGTAACAAAAATTTTAAACCATTTGTCAGCCACAAACATTAAATTGCAATATAATCAAACGCATAAACAATTGTAAAGGTAAAAAATTAAACAAGTCTGGGGTCGCTAATTTAACGGTCGAAAGGTACCAAAGATCAACTATTAATACCATGGGTAACCTTCCCAATTTTCTTTGGTCAATTACGTTGTTTAATCGCGAGAGCCAAGTATTTCATGTTCAAGGGCTGACTAGAGGCTATACCTAGAAGACCTTGTAGTTAAGCTATTATAAAAGGAATTTCTCATGAAATCATTGCCAGACTGATTACTTTTTCTTTGACCCCCCAAAGTCTTTTCACAGTGATTCAATTTTGATGTGTGTGCTTATTTTGTATGCCTTGGGTTTTTTGCTTCTCAAGGAAAAGCGCCCACACTGGGAACCTCTAGGGCTCTAGTACCATAGGCGATACATGTGAGTGAAGTACCAAATCAAGTTGAGATTTTTCTTCCAGCTTAAGATTTTAAACCATTGTGGCACTTTGATTTTTTGTTTGTTCATTTTCAGCATTTTAATTTTGTAACTTTGGGGGGTCATATAACATTGTTACACCTCCCCAGGCTCATCACACTAGTAAACTCCCTTTATAATACTTAAGCTAAAGGTCAATAGGGACTAAGCCCACTAGAAAGCCCTAGTGCATTTCACACAATGCTACCTAAATCGGATTAAGAACCTAAGTAACCATTAACTATTAGGAAGTCATTCCCCATGGTATTAAGAGAAGATCTCTAACACCTAGCTTGGTCAAACTAGCTTAGTCGGACTGCTTGATTTTTAAACCTAGGCAAGAGATTATGACAAAAATTCAGCAACATGTTCCTGTACACACTAGGAAACACAAAGAATACCTCTAGGAGGCACATCAGTGGGAAAAGGTACCAACACTTATTGAACACAATTAAAACATATAAGGAACCCTAACCTAATTATTTGCACTCCCCCTAGAGAGTCAAGGGAATAGGATATTGTAGAGATTGGGGGAAAACCCTAAGGCTAGACCCCTATCCTTGTCGTCGAGATAAACAAAGTCATCATCCATGAGACTATATGTGCAATCTGTGTAGTCATGTAAATCTTCTTCTTCATCATAGGTACCCATGTTTATTAAGAAGGTCACTAGACGCCTATAGTCATCTTGGTCAAAAGGGTAGGATTGTGCAATGGGAGAAACACTCTCTACTAAGTATGGATTAGATGTGGTCAAGAGACGTATCAGCCATTCTAACTCTTTGAAATTCCTCTCACATGCTAGCGTACCTACCAAATCCCTTTCACATGAAAGCACTGGAAAGACCATGTGAAACATTTGTGAAAAGTAACAAGGGTACCTCTCACCCAAGGCAGGAGTGGATGACTCTAGCGTACTAGCCATATCTGTACATGCAAATAGATGATGGTTAGAATGCAAATATTACAAGGGTCGTGTTCTTGTGCATAATGTGTTTTTATGATTTTGTGTTATGGCTCTTGCTCTTTTACTTTTTTATCTTGTTTTTTGAGTATAAGGCTTTATATATACATTCCCTAAGATTGAAGATTGAGATGTCAGAGAGGAAGGTTGAGAGGGAAGCAAGTGAATGATGGATGTCAGCAAACACTCCCCCCTTCCTTGGGTAGATCATACCTTTTGGAATGATGTGGTCACCTTTTGAAACCAATTGTTCCAAGTTGTTATGGGTGAAGGCTTTAACCAATAGTTTTCAACCGCCCTATGCGTTTCATCTAGTTGCAAGGGTGGTAAGGTACTCTCCCATGATTTTATTTGCAACATTGTTGTAGGTGGTGAACTTACAACAGGAGGTGCAAACTCTTTCTTGCTTGTATGGATATGTACAATGGTAGGTGGAGGTTGTGTTGAAGCTTCTATTTCCGTATAGGAACTACACAAAGACCAAGAAGCTTCATTTGATTTTGTTGTTCCTGAGCTAGGTGGAACAAATCGTTCTTTCTTTGGTACCCAAACTAGCTCTAGAGCAGGTGTATAGCATTCCATGATTTTTTCCTTTCCGCGATCTTCAATTTGTTTTGGAGCCACAGGATTGAGCTCACCTGGGCTCGGTGACAAGTAAGAGCACAATTTACGTTTTGGCACCCAGATTTGATCATTTCCTTTATAGTAGCCTTGGGCTTCCAATAGTTTTTTAGGAATCTAGCGCAACGTTTCTGTACATTTCTTGGGGAGAATGGGATGTCTCTTACCAGGCTCCTGTCTTTTAGCACTAGATATGGTCGCTAAAGAAGCTTTAGGGACCCACTTGTATGTTTTCTTTGTTATATTGGGATGGGTTTTGTGTGTCCCAAGCTTTATTTCAACTACGTCAGTTGAAGCTCTAGGGAGTTGGGCTATGGGGATATATGGTTCAACCTCTTGGACATGCAATGTTTTGAGTTTTATTTCTTGAAAAGGCAATATCTCAAGGAATATAGCTTGAGTGGCAGGGCTACGAGTTGGTTTCTGTGTTGTGACACCCCCTGTCCCCCAATCAATAGTGCATTTGGTGGCTATCATCCACGTGCGTCCTAGGTTTATATTACCCTCCATAGTTCCAACAGGCATGGCCAAAAAGTCTTGAGATACCACCCCATTGTCATAACTGACAGAAGTGTGCCAGATTCCAAAAACCAAAGTTTTTTTCTTGTTGACACCCTTGACTTGGATAATACTCTCAGATAGAGGTGGCTTCCCTAATTGACATCACACCCCATATGATAGCAGATTATATTTAGCACCCGTGTCCAATAAGGCATTATATAGCACTTTTCCATAGGTGTTGTTTAGCTCAATAGGGTATCCTAGAGGTGTGTCAGAGTCCAACCAATCCTCATTGGTTTCAACGTGAAATACATGTGTGACTCCAAGGTTAGCCTCTCGTTTTCGTCTTATGCGTTGTTGTCGCTCCTTAGCCTCCACTTGAGCTTGTATCTTCTTCAATTCTGTTTGTGCCTTGGCTGCCTTCTTTGTATGGATGGCACGTAGCTCCTCTTGGCTTAAAGGATCATAGTATCTTTTAAATTTGCTTCCATTGAGGAATCCAATGGTTTTAACTCCATCAAGAGTCTCCACACGAATGGTTCCTTGTGGGGTGATCTCACATACTCTATATGGTCCTTTTTTCGCATATTTCAACTTTTTCTTTTTGTTATGCACTCCATACATAAGGACTTTATCATCAACATTGATATCTTTGTTCTTTAGATGACGGTCAAACCATTTCTTCCTCCTATCTTTCTCCACAAGTGTATTTTGCACAGCTAATTGCCTCTCTTCATCTAGCCTTTCAAGGATATATAATCGCTCAACTAAGGGGTTACCATCCCAAACTTCTTGAGAAGCTACTCAAAGACTAGGAACGACAAACTCCCAAGGCATAACCACTTCTTGGCCATACACCATCTTAAATGGTGTGCAATTAATGCCAACTTTGTATGCAGTACGATAAGCCCATAAAGCTAATGTAATCTTTAAATCCCAATCTGTGCGATGAGCTTCTACCATTTTGGTCAAGATAGAGATTAAGGTCTTGTTGGTGCTCTCAGCTTGGCTATTTGCTTGTAGATAATAAGGTGTGAACTTATGGTGAGCTATCATAAAGTTGGTAGTGAGTTCTTTTATTACTTCATTTATAAAATGAGTACCATTGTCACTCACAATTTCAAAGGGACAACCAAATCTTGTAATAATGTTCTCAAAGAGAAACTTGGCAGTTGACCTCGCATCGGCCTTACGTGTCGCCCTGGCTTCTGCCCACTTTGTCACATAGTAAGTGGCAACAACAATATATCGAGATTGAGTGCTATGAGCTGCTGGACTAATTGGGCCTGCAAAATCCAAACCCCATTTTCCAAATGGTTGAGTCACTTTAACAGGATGTAAGGGCATCCTATCCTTTTGTTGTGTGATCTTGTAACGTTGGCATTCATCACATCCTTTTGCAAAAAGTGATGCATCCTTAAATAAGGTTGGCCACCAATAGCCTGATTGCAACACCTTTCTAGCTGTTAGTTCCCCTGAGAAATGTCCTCCAGCTATACCCATGTGGGCTTCTTATAGTATGTATAAATACTCAGCTTCACGGGCACAACATCTAAGAATATCATCCTTACCTAGCCTGTAGAGAGTTCCTGCAATGAGAGAGTAAGGTTCACATTCTTTTAGCAGTTTTTGAGCTATATCTTTACGAAGCTCTTTGGGTGGAAAACCATTAACTAGAAAGTTCACAATCTTCTCACTCCATTCGGGTATGGTTTCGACTAGGAATAGAGAAGTATCGGGCAACTCATCATCGACTCTAGTAGGGGCTTCACCATTGGGTATGCGAGACAAATGATCCGGCCTGACATGTCTTTTACCAGGTCTCACCACAACGGTAAAATCAAACTCAAGGAGAATTAACAACCATCGTGTAATTCTTCCCGTGGAACAAGGTTTATTTACTAGATACAACAAGGCTTGATGATCAACATAGAACACAAACTTGTTTGCGAGAAGGTAGTAGCGAAAATTCTTCACTGCATAAATCATACCTAAACCTTCTTGCTCTGTAGTGGTGTAGTTTCTCTCAGCATCATTCAACTGACGACTTGTAAAGCTAATGGGGTAGTCCAATTTATGTTCTCCTGGTTGAGTTAGAACACACCCAATAGCAAAGTTCGATGCATCAATATGCACATGAAAAATTACATTCCAATCGGGCACTCTTAGAATAGGAGTGTTAGTCAAGGTCTTTTTCAATGACTCATAAGCATAGTCACGCTCTACAGTCCATTGGAAATCAATAAGAAGCTTGTACAAAGGACGAGCTATCTTGGCAAAGTTTAAAATAAACCGTCGGTAATAACCAACATGGCCCATGAACCTTTGAAATCCTTTATAGTTTGTAGGTGGTGGCAATTCAGCAATGGCGTTAATTTTTCTCTCATCTGTGGAAATCCCATTTTTTCCCTAAAATGACTCCATGTTTAACCCAAAATTGGCATTTGAAAGGGTTTAAGGAGATGCGATACAATCTACACTTCTCAAACACTTTTCGTAAGTATGATAGATGTTCTTTCCAAGAGGAATAAACACAAAAGTCATCTAAGAAAGCTTCACAAAACTCCCTCAAATATTCTCTAAAAGCAGTGTTTATTAATCTTGGAAAGGTAGCACGGGCATTGGTTAAACCAAAAACCATAACACAAAATGCGAACACTCCAAAATCAATTATAAAGGCTGTTTTAGCTTGGTCCTCTAGTGCAATTGTGATTTGATTGTAGCTAGAGTACCCATCTAAAAAGCTATAAGCTTCCTTCCCTGCAACTCTTTCAAGCACATGTTCTGAATACGGTAAGGGGTAATGGTCCCTCCTCGTGGCAGCATTGACATTCTTGAGATCCATGCACACTCTGAGTTTCCCATTCTTCTTTGGCACAACACTATTGGAGACACCCATTCTGAGTGCTCAATAGGGTATATGAATCCGCATTCCACAAGCTTTTCAATCTCTTCTTGATTTTTGCATATTTAGGATTCATTGGGTAGGGTCGTTGCTGAACTGGTTTAGCCATGCTATTCATGGGGATTGTGTGTTGCACCATGGAAGGTGGCACACCTTTCATATCATGATATGTCCAGGCAAATATATCCCTGAATTCCTTGAGAAGTTCTTTAAGTACACACTCCTCAGTCTCTGTCAAATCTTGGGCAATGAAAATAGGTTTAGACTCTTCTTCTGGGTCTACTAACTCTATTTCCTTAACTATCGTTGGGCCATCATAGACTCCATTGCTCCCATCGATAAGTTTTCTTTGAGCCTTTGTATACACAACCTTACGTTCCTCTGTGGTATAGGATTTGAAATGTTCAGGTGCAGGGTGTAAGTCTGTGGGGTCCTGTTGTGTTGTGGACTGTGATTTCACTTCCGATTTCTTTTGTTGTTGAGCTAACTCTTGATTTTGTCGTCTCCTTACAGTACGTCTCAACTTTGGCTTCTGTGTAGCCTCTAGTTGTGCGATGTCATGGGTTGTGGACTACACCACATAACGCTTTGAAGGTATTCACCCCAATTATCTACCAACTTTCAATGAGCATCACATGCCCCTATATAATTAAGCCATTTTGCGGTAGATTTCTTTTCATTTATTCTAGCACGCACATTTGCTCGATATCGTCGCCTCTTATATTTCTTAGTCTTCTTGTCTAATTTTTTATTACAACTGATCTCCAGTGAAGAGTCACTAGATGAATCGCTTCTTGTGTCTTCTGCTCCCTTGGATAGATTGTCATCTGGGGTACCACTGGGCCTTGAATGGTTTGTCCCCACATTTGTACTAAGATTTAACTCAAATTCTTCATCCTCAAAGTCAATTTCAATTGATGATTCTGACCCCAAATCATGTGGTCTATAGTCTTATGAGGCGCTACTGGTTCCAATGCCAATCAAACTTTCATCTTGTAGGTCATCAGAAGCTATATGCATTGTTCTAGCATATTTAAGGGTACGAGTGGTGGCATTTCATCCCCCTCATGTGTTACCCATGTCGTCCCCCTTTTTCCCCAAGTGTCTATGGTTGTCGCTAGGTGGACCCAATCCATATTGTCCGACTCAGTCATCCCGGGTAGTACATCCATATAAGGAGAATCTTCCCCAACATCAGTGAACGCTTTACACGTGTAACAATACTGCAATGGAGCCGAGTGAACTGTGGTGTCAGATCTATGATCAATTATAAACCTGTTTCCTAGAGGATGTGCTCGACTAGTAACAAGATCCACTTGAATGACAGAATCTTGGAACTGCAAGTAGACATGGTTTTTAGACCAGTCATGCACCATTTTTGCTTCCCTCATGAAAGGATGTCCTAAGATCATCTTCGATGCCAGTGTGTTTGGAGAAATCCATAACAATGAAGGTAATCCTTATTTTATGTCCAGAGACCTTGATCTTGAGATCTTCTAGCATCTGAACAGGTTTAACAATAGACCCATTGGCCATCTTCACTACTATGGTTGTGGTTGCAAGGTGAGGTCTTCCCATAGTTTCCCAGCAATTTTTAGTCACGATGCTAACCCCAGCGCCACCATCAAGGATTCCCTTCACAGTTAATCCCTTAGTAGTGATTGGTATGGTCGCATTGGATTCATCACCCTCAAAGTATTGTCCCAATTTGTTAACAGATATTTCTATAACAAGGTTCTCATCTAGGTTGGGTTGTGGATCTAAGTCACTTCCTCCTCTATTGGCATCTCCCCAGCTCCATCCATCTGTGCAAATTGTGGTAGCCCAAACTTTAGTTCTCCAATGAGGAAGTCTCGAAGAGCTGAGACTAGCTCAGCGTCTTTATATAGTTTGGACATGATGGTGGTTCTAACTTCTGAAGACATGAAATCCATCAATTTGGCAATGTTTAACGACACCTTTTGGGCTTCAGTCCCTTGACGTGGGGAAGATGCGATCTCCATTTCTTCGATAGGATCAAGTAGTCCCTCTGTAAACATTCTTTCCATCAAGAAGTGAGTACGCCCACTTTCCCATGACTTTAAGTCACTTTATTCTTGGATGACACTAGGTATGGCTAAGGGTCTATGGACTTGGTGAGGTTGTTGTTGCGTAGGGTACACGGTGTCTATAATCTGGATCTGCCTAGTTGCTGGTTCTAGATCCCTTTGGGTATCTTCTACCAAACTCCTTAATTGCTTGACTCGCTCGATCTCCTCTATAGGGTTTGTATAAGTTCCTATCTTCTTTTTGGATCCCTGCCATTGTGGCTCATGAAGATCTTCCTTGTTGGTTTCTATCTTAGTGGTCATTTTGGTCTCCATGGTTTCACCTGAATCAGAATCCTCTCCAGCGTTGTTCATATATACGGGGTTGTCACCAGTCCCTATGTTGGTCTTTGAACTAGGGTCTGACTTCGCTGCTTTTTGCGATCTCTTCCTTCGTGTTTTCTTCTTTTTATGAGATTGGGCATTTGATGCTGTGTCTCTTTCCTCAAGAATATAATTTTGTTTTTGGAGCATCGATCGTGTGAGTACGTTTGCTGGTACCACAGGTGTGCTTTGTGATGGCTCCTCGGTAACTTCAATCAAGTTTAATGGCGTGATCTTCGGTGCATTTGAATTATTTGGAAATTGGGCAATCAAATGATCTATGCCACATCGACTACACATGAGTATCGGCATTTTAGACGTGCTCACTTGACTGGTTTGCATTAGTGTGGCGTTCTTTTATAGCCTAATAGGACACTCGGCTACACGATGTGGACCTCCACACTCATAGCATTGAAGAGGTGGTCTCTTAGCAGTGTAATTGATATTTTGGCCTCTGGCCGCAAGAGCAGCTACTTGATATACAGGTTTGACTTGTCCCCAATAGTCCTCCATGTAGTATTGTGGACTTTCTTCAAGCACATCCAGCCCATATGCAATATTAGGATCTATATCTTCCTCACAGCCTTCCAAACAAGCAATAGATGACTCATAATCCACTTGATTCACAAAAGTGATTCTCGGATGTGGTGGTTGCGATCCTAGCACTAGAGGTGGTAAGGGTGTTGTTTGAACAACATTTTGGGCCCTAGGGACCATGTGTTGTGCTTTTTGTTCAAGAGGGGAGGCCGCCATCAATGCAGGCACTCGAGCTGTGTCTGTCCATGCTATGGTTGGTCTATTGGCCATCGCGCGCTTAAATACTATGCAATCTTTAGCTTGATGACCATACCTCCCATAGGCATTGCAATTCCCATTGAATTTTACTCTAAAAGTAGGGCATTCACTGGTACTATGCGGTCCATAGCATACTGAGCACCATTGTTGCTCCCTTCTTGGATACATATGATTGTTTTGCGGAGCACGATTATCTCTAAGACCCTCTTGGATAGCCTTGGTGAGATCTTCTAAAGTCATCTCAGATATCTTTGGCTCCTTAGCAATAGGCTTTAGGGTCTTTGTTTGATGCCCCGATGCTTGTGAGCTAATAGATTTAGACTCAACAGACACTCTTTCTCCTTGAATCATTAAATTATCCTCCAATTGGATCGCATTGGTGGTGATTGCTTCCCAAGTGGTGATACCTCTAATGACTAGGCCATTGTAGATATCCTCATGTCATAATTCCCTAATGAATCTATCCAGCAAATTGATTATTATTGAAGCACTCATTTGGATTACAACGAGAATTAAAATGCTTCAAGCGACTAATAAAGTCTCTCACCGACTCTCCTTCCATTCGTTGGGCTTTCTGGAGCTGAGAGGCTACACCCCAAAGTACTCCCTCTCGTATGTATTCTTTCAAGAACAGTCTCCTAAGAGTAGGGTAAATCGATTTTTCTTCCACCCTTAGGGTTCTATACCAATCCCCTACTTTCCCACTTAAGGTTTAAAGAATTACTCTTATGTAGGTCATTGTGTTCTCCTAGAGAATCCCATATTTGTTCAAACACTTCGATATGCTTTCTCACATCTCCATCTCCACTAAATTTTTGTGTGAGCTTGGCTATTTGTACTGCCTTACTTCTAGGTTCTCTATCAGGCGTGTTACGCATATTCTTAGCAATAGATCGACCAATAGCTTGAGCAAATGTTGCCAAGTCACCTAAGTGAGCAGGCACCGTGGTGAAGGCGCTCCAGAGGCTACATGTGGAGTAGGTATTGGCATTGGGCTTGGCGCATAGGAAGCCCTTGGGTTCCACGTTTGGTATGATGGTGTGCTATGTGGTGGCCCAAAGTTCATATGTGTGGCCCTAGGCATAGCAGACGTTGGATGTGACATGCTAATGCTAGCTGGTATAGTCCCATGGAAATAAGAACTTGGGTGTTGTGGTTGTGGAGCATAGGTTTTTGAAACAATGGGAGGAATAGGGACTACATGAGTACGAGGACCCATGGGTGTAAACGATTGGTACACAGTTGTAGGTACTATTGCAGACATTGAGCTACCATGAGTGGTGCTTTACTAACAAATGAGGTCCATGGCATATTTCTCTGCATGCCCATCATTGGGGTAGGCATGGTAGCCGTAGTGTCATCAAGGGAAAGATGAGCTAGACTTGGAAAGGTGAAGCTATCACTTGTGGGATCAGATTGCACTGAGACCCCTGGAGAAACAACATATGGAGGATCCATCGGACTTACCAAGGGAGTATCCATTTGCGATAAGGTCGGTTGTTTAGCCTTTCCTGTATCTAAGAATCTCATGAGACCCGTTGAAGGCATGTTGATCCCCTTGTTCTATCTCTCTAACTCAATGACCCTATGGATGACCTCACAAACTCTTTGTTGTTGATCCTCCACACTAGTAGTACCCATTGTGGATTGTAGGACATCTAACCAACCCACGTGATAGGTGTGACGTGTGTATAGGTCGGTTAGAGTTTCCGTTTGTAGTTCGTACTCCCAATTCTCATTTAAGAACGCTCCATCTAGGATTGAGTTGCTGGGGGTGTCCTTTGAACTAGATGCAATGTTGCTTTCTAGGGGTTGGCCCTTAGCGGTTGCTAAGTCAAGAGCACTCGATTGCTCTCCTAGCAAAGATATTGCTATAGGAGCTTTTGATTTTAACTCTCTTTGTTGCTCCGCCTTGCGTAAGCTCTCGATTTCCCTTTCCCGTGCTGCAAGGATATATCGCTCAACCTCTTGCACTTCAGCAAGGCTTCTACCATCGGGTAATATGACCTCGGAGGGGAATAGCTATGAAGAGTCAGGAGGTGCGGTGAATGAAGTATTCACGTGCACATTCTCTAAGGGCATAGGGTCTACGTTGGTCATGAATGGAGAATTTACTTCCCCAACCCCCTCATTTACATCATTAGCTCCATGTTCGGAGTGAGTGACTCTACTAAAGGTTTCCTTCATATGGATTTGCGAGACCGTGTTGTGAGCAATGCCTTTTGGCGAGAATTCTTCAATAAAATCCTCAAACAACTCATCTAGGGTCTCAAAATCCCATTTTTCCACCGAGTCAAACCATGTAGCTTCATCATCTTCTAGAGTCAATCCAAATCCCACAAACTGTGTCGCAAAATCTGAAACTTCCTCTGCTCTAATCACTCTTCTAAAAGCCGTTACGTGATCTCTCGGATCTTTATCTCCGGAGTATTTTCTGTTTACCCATTTCTGGACTTGGGATGGTCTAACTCGTCCATTGTCTACAAGTCTAACCAGAGACTCTCCCAATCCTTCTCTCGTTATCGCTCTTGAAGGGAATCCTGGTGGCTCTCTTCTTGGAACTCCTATAGGAATTCTCGTGTTTGGTGGAGGCATTTGTGGTCCTTCATTGACCAAATATCCACCTCTTTCTAGTACAGTCTGTGGATTTATGCTTTCTACAACTCTGTATTCTTGTCCATACTTGTCGACAACTATAGATCTCCATTGACAGTCGACTCCGTATGTGTAGACATATAAGAGCTTGTAATCCGTTATCTCTTCTAGGTATGGATTTGAGCACCTATAAATATTGACCTCATTGTCGTCAATGTATCTATATAGTCCTTCACTCTCATGACCAATCATCCTAACTCTCTCAACAAGATGGATCTTTATCAATTGCAAGTTTGGAAGATCCATTGTGGGAGGATATTCCTCTATCGTCGGGATCTCCAAGCTTGTGTAAGCTGCATTTGAATCTAGGGTAGACATGATTAGTCCACTGTAGACTTAGTCCACTGTGTTCAAGTGCTTTGGTTAGGGAAAAGTCGAAACTATGTCCAAAATTGCAACGGTTTCGTCACAATTCTCGCAAATTGTCGCTTTCAAACACCCCTAACTTGCGGATGTATTTTGAGGCCTCAAACGACGTTTTTTTTTAAAATTGAACTAAATGGTTGCCATAGGCATACGTTTAGGTCAAGTTTTGCTCTAAGATCTGTAGAGCCGCTCGCTGATCTTTCTCCAGGGAATGAGACATGCGGGCCTTCAGAAGGATCTGCATATGATAAGGAGGATGACGCTAAACGAGTTGATCAAAGAAGCTCTTTATCTAGTGGATAACTGTGAGGTATACAAAGAAAAGGACTTAAAGAGTCAAGGAGATGACACATCCTCTCAGCACAGTGTTTCAGAGATAAGTGAGTCCATTTCCAAACCAACGGCACCTATTGATCAAGAAAAGCTTATCGACGACTTGGTCAAGAGGTTGATTCCTCTTGTAAGGTCTGATTCGGGAGAGCCGAAGTGGTGTGAAATTGAGAGAAAATGGACAAACCATATGGGGGAAGAGTGCTATTATAGCATGGAAAATGCTAGGGAGAGGTATGTACAACCTGTTCCAGAAACACCTAATCCACCTAGATACATTACGGAGAATGCGCCAAGACTAGTAGGAGTTTTAAGGCCACAACTTGTCTTAGGACAACAACCTCCGTTGCCAGGTGCTAGAATGCAGGTAGACATGAGATACATGCCAATGATGGAAGCATCAAATAAACCAACACCAGTACCAGCTACAATGTGGTATAGCAACCAAAGTGAGTACTACCCTTCGGAGCAACAAAATGTGAGAGAAACACATGGAGTGGTGAGGTTGGTACAACCTCCACCTCCTGGGTTTCAGTCGAAAGAAAGAAGGTAAGAAATGGATGAAAGGACATTGCGATTCATTGCAAATAGCGGCTTATCTAGGTCAAAGCTTGTTTATATCCAAGAGGAAATGCTAAAAGAATCTCCTCAACCAGAGACAGATTGTCACAAAAGTCGTGACAACCACTTGGTCAAACAATGTACTCATACGGAGATCACTGAAGTAAATGCCTATTGTCTTGAGTGTGGCATCACTCACTTGATCCCCGATTGCCCGAAAAAACCAAACCTAATCAAGAAAATCACGACAAATGTATCAGGGATTGTTCAGCTACCTAGTAGCTCAGAAAATGAAAATGTCGTACCCGTTCAAGTGGTTACGAGAGCACAAGCTCAAAAGAAAGCTGATGAGAATACAGAGACAAAGAACACGGAAAGTGACATGAGTCCAAAGACAGATGATGGACCAAAGACAGACGCACCTAGTCAGAAAACCAAGAGCAAACGAGATAGTTGGAAAGCTAGAAAGACTAGGATGAAAGCACGCAGGGAACGAGAGCAAAAATCCCTAGCTGAGAAGCTTACCGAAGCTGAGGAGAAGATAAAACAACATGAGGAAAAGGAGGCACCTTCTCTTACACAGATGGTTAAACCTCTAGAAGAATCATCCACGGATGAGAAACTGAGAAGTGCTAGTTCAGGAGGATCTGTGTTGGCAGAGAAGGTTAATGAGACATTAGATGCCCTCTTGAAAGCCTATGATGAAAGGCTCAAAAACAACTAAACCCAAGAACATAGGTGGATGACATATCCCTATGCGGAACTAGAAAAGCAAAGGTTTCAACTGTGCAAGAAAATGATTCAAACAGCCCAAGCTTTACTAGAACCACCAGTTGCAAAACCTGAGGATGTGATCCGTGTCATGCCTACACAAGTAATCCCACCAAACCAGGAACTAAAAGAGCCAGATTCTAGTCATGAGCACAGACCAAACCTCAAAGACCCAGCATTAGAAGCAAGGATAGTACTGAATACCACGGATAACTCTTCCGAGGGATTTCACCAAGCTATACCTGCGGATTTTAAAGAGATAGATGGTCTTGAAGAATTGTGGAAACAAGTCAGAGAGGCCAATGAATCCGATGACCTAAGAAGACGAGTAGACAAGACTAGTGATGAACGAGGAGTGTTTCTACCACTAATAGAGGAATTTGAGACTAGATCTCAAATGAATCTAGACGTGCGATCATATTGGGGAGACAAAGGATCTGTACAATCTATGGATAGTCAACCCCATTCCCTAAGAACACTACCGTCCTATATGGGAGAGTACGAGACCAAGTCAGATGTGGTTGCAGTCCCATCACAGAGACTGTCTCCCAACAAGGCCATCGATTCAAAGGGGCTAGTAGATATTCTATCTACCCTAGTCACCTGTACAATAATGTTAGCCGAGTTGCTCAGAATAAGACCAAACATGTGGGCTAATGTGGGTAAATATCTAGAGAAAATTGGTGTAAAAACCCCAATGACTCAAATCGAGGAAGGCATCAAAGAGCTTGAAATGCCTCAACTAAATACTAGGCCAGTGCCATTAAACAAGGTAGGCGAGTATTATGAGGGAGAAGATGGAAACACCACCCATCCCATGGAATTCAATGGTGCAAAAACCATGGCAATCCTTGACAGTGGAGCTGGTGTGGCCATTGCAACCAAAGAGGTTTGGAAAAAATGGGAAAAACCTGCCTTGATATCCACACGAATGACACTGCAGCTTGCAGACGGACACAAGGAAAAGCCCCTAGGACTGCTAGAAAAAGTACTTGCTACTTCTTGTGGCATTGAATATGAACACACTTTTGATGTTGTTGACTTTGGCAAGAAGAACAACTATGACATCATTCTGGGAAGACCATTCATGCGACAATTGAAAATGGTCCAAGATTGGGGTTATGAACATATATACCTGAGACATATGGAGACCATAACAAAGATAAACTTGAGGGACCATAGCTATAAGGATGTGACGAGAACATCGGTTGAGGATTTTGATTCCGCCACAGTAGCAGGATCAGAACTTCCAGCTTGGTTAGGTAAGCCTAAAGAACTGTGGATGTGTGGATCTTCACAATGTGGTAGCTTGAAACGTGAGGAATGTATCCTAGAGCGGGTTATAGAGGATAAGAACTATATCCCAAAACCATTTCCTGAAGAAGAGTTAGAGCCTTTTGGATGGGAACACATCTTGGCTACTCTGGACGTGTGCGCCGTGGAGGATGCTCCCACAACAAAGTTTTGTGATGAAAATGGCTATGATGCCGTTCCTTATTTTGCAATGAGTGTAATCCAGGAAAACGGAGAGATCCAGACATCAACAAGCTCTGGACATAAGGAGCAAACAAAGAAATGTGGAGAATCAAAAGATGAAGAAGACGACGAGTTCTATGAGTCTGTAGAACACTTCGAGCTTCAACAAGATCAATGACCTGGGAATCAATGTCATCGCTACACGAATAACGTGCATCAAAAGTGGATTCCAAAGTCCTCGGTGAAGACACAACCACCACAAGTATCCTCATACATGGTTCCTAATAAGAATGCAAAGACTCATCTAGGAGGAATACGACCAGAGCAACGAGCTAACAATGCTCTAATCAATGGGCTAGAAAAGTCCTTCAAGAAACTACCACCCACGAGCAAATAGACAGTAACTTTCCACTACCAGCCCAAAAATCAAGGAAAAGTACAAGAAGTCAACCTTGTTGAGGATAGTAGCGATATTGATGAATCTTACGACATCCCCTATCATCAACTCAGGCCATCACTATCACCAACCCCTTCAGCAACAACCATGACAGGTCAAAAGAACAGGACAACAAGTCAAAGCCAAAAAGCTTGACAAATTTGGAAACCAAAAAGCCAGATCGGCCAAAAACAGATATGAATCAAGAAGACAAAGATCTCTAATGACAAATCACAAGATCCAACACCAAAACAAAAGCAAGGAAAGCGTGCACGAACGGGTAAGAATATCACAAAGTCGCAAGCTTTCACAACTCAGGTTTGGGCTCCAACAAAGTTGATTCAAGCACGAAAAAGTCAGGAATTCATTTGGATTCCAAAACAACCACAGTATCAACTTTCAAAGCCTAAATCCCGTCCCCAACCAAGCGTACAAGGGCTGAAGCAAAGACCACTATTGACTCACACAACAAACGAAGCACGGGCAAGTATGGGTTCCCAAACGAGCGTCAGCAACAAAACAGCCAATAATCGCAAAGAAATGGGTCCCAAAGAAGAACAACAAAATTGTTGTCAGTGCATCGCCGCTTGAATTCTTACAATTCTTCCTACAATTACAATACAGTTAGAAGAGAGCAAGTCGTTTCAATCAAGCAACGATACAGGAGCTTCAAAGACCATTACATTGCTTAGAATAGGAAGCCTCGCCAACAAATTCCAATAAGCAAATTGCTTATACCCACATCTTGCACAACATAAATATTTTCCATGCATTGACTGTGTATGCATAATAGGGCTACATTACAAGGCCTGCATAGGCACAACTTTTAATTGCCCAAGCACAACACATACCCTTTGCGATACCCTGTCGTAAAGGATGACTCCAAATAGGAAGGGGGGAGGCATTTTGAATGCGGAACTAGCATTATGACTATTAGAGGGCAATGTTTTGTGAGATGCATTGAATTTTTGCATTTTATTGTGATTATTTTTTGACGAAATTTAGAGTATATGCTCTCATAGTAGTGTTACAGAGGAGTATGGGGACAAAATCCATATATGAGCCCTTAGGGACATGTGTATAGTGTACATAGCATTTAGATTTCTATTTGAATGATTTTTCCTTTGTTGAGTTGTTTTAAGATTTTCTTTGTTTATTATTAAGAAAAAATAAAAAAATTCATAATCCACATGAAGAAAAGACTGACGAGAGGCCTAAGCACTACAAAGAAATGAAGGTACAGGAAAACGATGAAACTTCATGAAGTATGTCTCACAGCCACTACAACAGCGGAAGAACTTGTCACAAAGCAGTGTCATCATGCAACCGACAATTCATACAAGTCAGAGTCGAGTAGCTAAGCCATAAAATGAGTGAGGTGTTAGTCCCAAAGCTTCAAGTAATATTCTTTGTGGTCTAAACGTCTTAGCTATTCTAGGTACTGCTCAAGCTGGAAGAGTTGAGCATATTTACGTTGTGTCGCTCATGCTGGTATAGGTGAGCAAAAGAGTCGAAGTCTAAGTACTTAAGTCTGGTGAAGTGAAGGAGAAGGTCCAAAAGACACTCACGTACTGAGCACAGTGAGATACGAGTGGAGAAACTTCTACATCGAAAACCCTTCTTGGAAAGGTGGAAGCTATTGAGACATCTTTTGATGTCACATGTGATACATTTATTCCTCGAAACACCCATCATCTCCTTCTTTCGCATTGCATGTTTTTGTTGACAGATTTCTCATATGCATATAGAGTGTCCCATAATTGGCACTTGCATCAGGAACTCTTTCCGTGTTTCACCCAAGCACTCACTTTTCATGAACATGTACTTCACGTTCAACTGCTCAACTTCAATAAGAGCATATACCAAAGGCATTTTTTTCCCACCGGGTTTTTTCCTATTGGTCATCCAGGTTTTAGACCCTAAGCTAAAGACACCTATCACCATCCTCTTGTACATATTCATTCTACATCAACAATAAGGAAATGCTACTTAAATCAATTGACAAATGAATTGGAGCACCAATTTTAGATCATAGCATACTTCTCCTCAATGGCGAGTCGAAGAATGGCCTACAATGACAAAGCTGCAGACAACACTAACAACATGATTGCAGAGGAACAGAGAAGTCCCCAATGAAGAAGAGCATACATAAAAGTAATCAGAGGATCTCAAAAGATGAATGGTTATGATGATATATGTCCGCTCTAATGGATCATAGTTCTTGTTGTGGTTCGAAAAAGTTACAAACAGTGCAACAGATGAAGCCAAAACGATAGCAAAGACCACATCGCCATCAACAATCAGGTCATGTCGGGGACGACATGAACGCGGAAGGGGGGAGTGTTGGCCGCTGGGTCAACAACACAACATAACTCAAGTTTCGTACCAAAGTCTTATCTTTTGCGAGTTATGAAATGCTGCGGATTATGGCTATAAACGTCATTTGTAATGAGTAGTTATTCTAGTTTCAGAAGCCGGGGTACAATGGCACTTCCAGATTGTAAATACGAAGCCATTTGACCCTTTCAACCCCATTTTTGGTTAAACCTAAGGTAGCCTTAGTATATAAGGTACCTAGGTCATTTTGTAAGAAAGGACTTTTATCATAATAAAAAATTTAGCTCTACAGTCTACTGTGTGTGAGAGAGAAAGAGAGTGACCGTGAGCTTTATCCTCTCGTTACGCCCGGCTCGCTCAACACATTGGAGATCCGACTGCACCATTGTTGTAGGCTCGAGGAGAGCTACGCAACAATGCCAAGCATTCCATGCGAGACGAAGCGCACACGCCGATGCATCTACGAGCTATTTGTGGCCGTAAGTGTATCAAACGATGTCTATTTTCTGCGTGCTAGTAGTCTATAGAATCGTGGCGACATAAGCTACGCATAGGTACTCATAAATTTCAGTTTTGGGCTTTTTCAAAATTCTGCTCTGTCATCCTACGCGTTTTCCGCAGATGGGTTTAGAGTGAGGGTTTTGAGTGTAAAAGCTTAGGGACAGGTGTATCCTAGTGAGGGGATGGTGTTCCTTAAGTTTCGTACGAATCTGGGATGATTAGGTGAGTTACCTTCCGTATGTGTGTATGTGGCTAGGTGGTGTAGTTGAGAGCAGTGAGGTTCTCGATTGTGGTTTAGTTGGCCTTCCAGAGTGTTGTATGTGTAGGATGGTCTCAGCCTGACAAGCTTAAGAGATTTCCTCCGTGTGCCTATCGTGTCATTTGTGTCCTCGATTGACATTATGTTGATCTAGGTAGTGTTTGCATGCACTTCATGGGTGTGTGAGTCTCCTCCGTCCAACATGTGTAAATACCGATTCCAGAGTAGCAGGTCAATTCCCTGAGATGTAATTCTATCATGATCATTGTCAAGGTCCTTGTGAGCCGGGCACTAGCCATTTAGAAAGCCCTAGATATAAAGGTAAATAAGTTTAATGTGAAAGAGAGGCTTATCTTTCAAAGAAGAGGCGCTCTACAAAACGTACGCTCAAGCTACTGAGCTACTTCAACTTGTAATCAACTTTTCTTGTGAGGGCCCTACTAGGTACTGCCGACTGCAATGCCTTTCCAAAACTCCTTCTTCCCTTTAGTAATACAAAAGCTATCTAGTTATTTCTTTCAAGAAATCACATGTACCTTCCCAAGAATATCCCAATCCTCCTCCCAGGACTCGGATATCCTATCTCCTCCGATACATATTAAGGCGGCACCTTCACACAATTTCCATTTTTCTCTTTTGTTTGGGAAAGGCCTTAAGAACAATCTACTTTAGGGTCCTTTTAAAAAATTTCCAAGAAGTAGAGCACTCTCTAGCTGATGTGGACGAGTGCGGGATAACCCATTGAAGTTCCTAGCCTTTCCAAGGTTCATTTTTTACCAAATATTTTTTTAAAAAAGTGTTCTATAATTAATCACAACTCCCTTCCTTATTCGATCCATTCCCAGGATCCTTTCCTTCTTTCCTTATCCCACCGGCATCAGGCCTACTTGGACTAGGCCGATTTCCAGACGTATTTGCGGGTCCCTATCACCCGACCAAGACTCACTTCCATTCATTTCTAATTCCAGGGCATTGAATGATCCTGAGCTCAAAATATAGACCAATGGTTCTCAGTCATATCCGAAAAGGACCATTTTCTGTGTTATCCCATAAGTAAACACCTGTGTCGGTCTTTTATCAATTTTATCAACCAATAGAAGACAATTATACACGTAAACTTCTATGTTATGCTAGGGCTATCCACCTCCAACCTTCTCGGTAAATTCTTAGTCCTAGGTGAAATTTAGACTACGTTCTTTGCATTAAAATCCTTTGGTTCCTATATCCTTTTAATGTCTACTCAAACATGTCAAAAAAAACGAGGAATGTCTTAAGAGTTACAATTTTGTCTCGACGTACATTTTAAGTTAACCCTGACTTTGATGAATCCCATTTTGGTCCCTTTGCATCATTTTCCATCCATGGACATCTCCATGGAAGCGATGGGAGTTGTATGTTCAAGCAACACGGTCACGACGTCCGTGATGCTATCCGCTTACTCCCCCCCTTCTAATTTTCAAACAAACTTGAAAGTAGACAAACTTGAAATGAACAATGCATATGCTTTCTACCATGAATTTTTTCTTTGGTGTGATCTATGCATGGTAAACACAAAACTTTGGATTGCACCAACTTGCAATCTTAAGACAAATCATCATGAAACTTCCTTTTGAGTGCTTATGCAAGAATGAAACCCTTCCGTGTATGGTAGTGTAAGATGAAAATGCGACATTCATACGAGTGGACATGCTAGTGTAAGAAAAAATGCTCATGTAATAGTGTATGAATGATCAACAAATTATTCTTTAAGAAGGGATTTAGGCATACCTTTGCTACCGTGGAGAGGATTAGTTATGTAGCTAAAAGAGGCTTATGGTTTTGGGACTTTCCAATTGATAAGAGGAAACGGGATAACCTTAATTTGGAAGGAAATTTCCACTTCCAAGGAAAAACTCCTTTGATTAAGATAAAGCTACCCTTCAAAACTTAGCTCTCCTTGAGAGAATTAGTATTAACTTTATTGGTATCACTAAACAAATCTCATACACATGATCTTTTTCTCTTTGAAAGAAGAAAAATCATATTTCTTAAAATTAAAGAAAACTTGTGAACCTTTCATAAGAGCATTCTTTTTAAAGTAAATTATAATGCCACTTTGAATAGAATGGTTAATTCCAAAAATTTCCAATACTTAATTGTCCATGATTATGTGGCAATTATCTCGTACATCTTAAAAATAGAAAAAAAAATGGTGGGGTTTAAGGTACGCATAGATTTTAATCATCATCCAACATGCATGCTATTTTAGTATGATCTCCAGTCGCCTATGGTTAAACAGAGTGCTTTCTACTCTTTCTATGCCATATTAAGCTGGTAATCTAGAGAACAAAACTTGAAATATAATTATAATCTCTATCCACCTATGGTTAAAGAGAGTGCTTTCTACTCTCTCTATGCCATATTAGTCTCGTAATCTAGAGAACGGAACTTGAAATATAATTATGATCTCCAATCACCTATGGTTAAAGAGAGTGCTTTCTACTCTCTCTATGTCATATTAGTCTGGTAATCTAGAGAACTTGAAACAACGAAACTTGAAATAACATCGGATTAGTGTCGGATAGCAACGTGGCTATTTTGTAATTTATTCTTCCAAACAAAGAGAAATCTTGCTTAGGAAATTGAAGAGCTTAAGCATAAATTGATTTAAAATGAGAAATAACTCAATTGATGAAGACAATATGCAAAACCTTATTTCGGTGTATGCGGTAGTCTTCTCCTTGATTGTGGTGAGTATTTGAGGAAGTATGTTTGTTGTAGATGGCTCTCTCCACTTCTTTCCTTTCTTTCAGACCACCAATTTGTTACTTGGAATGAGAGGAGGAAAGGAGGTAAGAGAAATTCAAGCTATGGAAAGCTTGAATGTTAGGAGAGAGAAGAGGGAGAGTGTTGTGTGAAGAAGAAGATTAAGTTTTAACAAATTTGATTAGGGTTTTGGCCATGGCTTCTCTTGGAGAGAGATGTGTGTGTGTGTGTGTGTGTGTGTGTGGGAGGGGTATGTGAGAAAGAGGTTTGGCTATGCCTTTTGCAAGATTAATCTCAAGTTTGCACCTTGAGAAAATGAAGAAGAGAAGTGAAAAATGAGAAGAGAAGCCCTCTTTTTATGCACGTTTTTTATAAGTGCTTTCACTTATCTTGATAGCTTATCTTCTTTATTTTGATAGCTTATCTTTCTTTGATAACTTATCTTACTATCTTACTTAGCAAAACTCTCTCAACAAGTTACTTGCTCACCTTATCCTTATCTTCTCTTTTCCTTCTTTATCTTTATCTTTTTCCTTTTTCATTATCTTATCTTTTCCTTTATGTTAATTTTCTTAAAATAAAAAAGTCCCTTACATTTCTAATGATTAGGTATTCTGTTTCAATTCCAAAACTTGCATTGTGTTCCTCTCTCTTTGCTCTTTCATTCAAGTGTAAGCATTGTCAATTTTGTTGAGATTCGCGACTATGCATTAGTGAGTCTAATCTTCATATTTGAGTGCTTAAATCACTATGTTTTTTACATTTTGACCATAAGAGAGTGTTCCTAGACCATAGGGCAACCTTTTTGAATGGTTTTGCTGCAATTTTCAAGACCTTTTTCACGATGGATTGTGATTTTGGTACCTTGTTGGGATTGCAGCCACACTCTGTAGGATAGTGCCCCTAGGTGTCTTACACCTACTCCTAAAGTTTTATTGCATTTTGAGTCGGTTCGAGTGCGAAAATGGCGTGATGACCTAGAGTGGTGAGCAAGGACATAGGCATATTTCTCTGGTCATTGAGCGGTGATTTGCTTCTTGAGTTGGTGTGTTTTCTTGCTAGGTTCACTTCTTGAGATTGACAACCTCAAAGAGTCTCTGTGTCCCATCCAAGTCACTTTCCTGAGTATGATATTATGTTAGTCCCAGATAGCTATACTACAGACGTCCATCACGGCGACCCACTAACATTGGCGTCGTTATCGGGGATAATGATCCTTAGATGGTGAGTAATCAGTGCATATTTAGAGCATTCTTTTTTGAAGATTTGTCTTTCCATTCCATTTACACCTTAGCATTGAAGTAGCTAGACGCAGGGTTTAGTGCTTGGTAGAGTCTCAAAGTCGAGGACTTGCTAGGATTATTCTCAAGAGGTAAAGAGAGTTGTGAGTGAGATAGCCAAAAGCATTTTGTTCTCCAATTGTCTCGTTGCTTTCAGAGTGTTTTACCATTTTCCATTACGACTTTATTTTGTACCATTTTGTTTGCTTTTGTTTTGTGTTTCATTGTAGTATTTAGGAGTAGGATAAGTAGAAACTACCACCATCAAATTGGGTTGTAAAGATCAGGGGCAAAAATGTTTTGGCAAAAACAACCATAACTCTAAAATTCTGAAAATTTGATGGTAGAAACATGAAAAGAAATCCAAATTCAAAAAGTTGTGCATCAAGTGCATTAGCACACTCTCTAGAAGCAATCTGGAAAGTCTGGCCAGATTTTGTGGAGAAACATGAATCTCGATCTATTTCCCCCAGAGACCATTTTTGCAAAAAAGCGATTAGTGACACTGTGCATCAGTGGAATATTGCTCTGTGCAAGTTTGCTTGAAAGAAAAACTCAAAAATCACATCAAAATTGGTTGACAGGGCAAAAACAACAAAACAAGTATTTCAGACACAAAATTTGAGGTTCTTCAACTTTTTGGGGTCCAAATCAAAAAAGAAGTGGAAATCTAACATCCACAGAGTGCAAACATACAATTGACCAAATTTCATGTTCAGAAGTGGTGGAACATGGAACGGGATCCATGTCCCCTATGACCATATGGGACTGAGATTTGACCAGTAGAGGGCTGATACCATTTGGAACAACTTTTCCAAAAAGGGACCATAGCAAAAAACTAAAAAAAGTGGATCAAAATAGCCAAAAGTAAAAACTAGTCAAAAATAGTAGGACAGATAGAAAAACTTGCTTTTGATTGACAAAAAGTTGTCCAAATCCAAAAAGAAATGGTGGAGTAGACTACTGATACTTCCAATAATCAGTAGTCCAAATTTGGTGTCCATGTCTAATGGAACATGGATCGCGATCCATGACCCCCATCAAAACTTTTGGTTGAGATTTGAGCAGCAGGTAGATCAGACATACACAAACAAATTTCCTAAAAGAACCATATGAAAAAAAAGTTGAAAAAAGTGATCAAAAGAGCCAAAAATAGAACATTGTCAAAACTGTCCCAGCACACTGAAGATTTCAACTTTGGTTTATCAAAAGTGATCCAAATTCAAAAAAATTGGATGACCAGGCTATAAATAGCATAGTCTATCAACTCACCAATTATCAAGTCTAAAAGTGGTGAAACATGGATCGCGATCCATGACCCCCATGAGAATTTTTGGACAAAAACTATATAGTAGAGACCATTGTGAACAAAAATCTCCAAAGAAGTTTTATCAAAAACGTCTAAAGCTCTCGTCAAAAGTGTCAAAAATATTTCAAGGTGAAAACCCTAAAACAAACCTAGGGATTGAATTTTGCCTGAACAAAATAAGCTTAAATCACACAAAAATCAAATAGGAGAGATCAATGGACCCAAGGGAAGCTATGTGTCAAGTTTTAGTGTCAAAAGTGTCAAAAATCTTTCAAGGTGAAAACCCTAAAACAAACCTAGGGATTGAATTTTGCCTGAACAAAATAAGCTTAAATCACACAAAAATCAAATAGCAGAGATCAATGGACCCAAGGGAAGCTATGTGTCAAGTTTTAGTACCTTCTAACACAAGGGTACATGGATCGCGGTCCATGTCCCCCTATCATAGAGTGATACCAAACTTGTACCATATCTAGAGCACATCACAAGGAGTCTAGTGGTCTTTTCAAAACTAAATTTGGATACAAAAATCAAGTCAAAAGCCCAAAACTATCAAGCATTCTCACAAAGTGCCAGAAATGACCTAATTTTCAAGCGAGAGGTCCATTTTAAAAAAGATCTGATAGCATATGACCTACTAGTCATGTTGATTCTCATGGTACCAAGAAAGAGTTCACAAAAAATAATGTCTATGAGAAGCTCCCAAGCTTGGTATTAGAAAATGATTTGCAGCTACTTGCATATATTCATATTTGTTAGAATCTGTCAAGAGGTTGTGTCATGCATCACTTTTAAAAATACAACAAACTATACATGTAGCAAGAGAGTAATGATAAAGTTACACTCAGAGGAAAAT
The DNA here is from genome assembly GCF_014529385.1 of Adiantum capillus-veneris. NCBI lineage: Eukaryota > Viridiplantae > Streptophyta > Polypodiopsida > Polypodiales > Pteridaceae > Adiantum > Adiantum capillus-veneris. Next base: position 119,190,472 of record NC_140941.1, read on the forward strand.
ACAGCCCTAGGAGAATAGTCGCCATGTTTCTGTGGTCGGAGCAACACGCGGGTCATATACTAGTTCTCTTTACATATGGTGCACATATAACGAGTACCTCTTTACGGTAGAACAAGGTGCACATATAAGGCTGGGTTCAAAGTTCCCTTGCGTACATGATTCTTGTTAACCGGTATCAATGATGGAACACACATTGGAAGTAGTGGAGCACCCATTCATTGTTCAACGTCTCTATATGACACGGGCATGGGGGGAGGGGGTCACTTTCGACATGCGAGTGGATCATGGGCCTTTGATCTGGAAACCCAAATATACAAAAATTAAATTCAAATTTACAAAACGTGTCATATACATTTAAAAAAAAAACCGCGAGCAAAGTGGTTAGGACACATCGGTTCGAAGGAGGAGGTCGTGGGTTCAAGTGCGGTGGCATAGCCTGAATTTGCGTGCTTCCTGGAATTTACAAAATCTTTCAAATTACAAAATCGCATCCAATGACAATTGTGCTTCCAATCGTTGATCCCCTCCAGATTCTCCCGTGTAAGATAGTGTCATGGCCCATCTAGACTGTGCATCTCCCTGCTGCCCACAATCCCATTTGGCATGTTGACTTGCATCCAAGTGCATGTGAAAGTGTTTTGGGCCGCCCATGGTTGGAACACCCCATCATTTTCAATCAACAAAAGCGAGAGATTGACAGCACCACAAAAAGTGCACCAAGTTCACCAGTCCAAGTCCAGTCGGTTGAATGTGAACTGGTAGGTTGGATGAGCCTCCCAATCTGTGGTTCCCGAGATGCAAAACTCTCCTCTCCTATTGTGCAGTCTAAACGGGCTCTAAATGATGCTCAAGTTCTCAAGTACGGGTCATAGTCCATGAGGAAATCATAAATCTAGCTAGTGTTCCAAATCGACCTACCAATCAGACACACACACACACACACACACACACAGGAGAACATAGTTGATTCTATGGCATTAAAACTTCATTATTATTCTTCTTTTTCTTCTATCCCTCAACTTTTCACTTCGTTGCTAAATATGTGAGGGGAAAAAAGTTTGAATGAGATCAAAATCTCAGCACTCAAGTATGGTATGGTGTTTGGGTGATAGAACTTTTAAAGGGTATCAAGAAAGAAAGGACTCTTCATTAGTGGCCCAAAGCCTTGTCTTGCATCGAAGAAATGGTGAGTTAAATCTACTTTCTAAACCCAACTCAAGTAACTCTTGCAATTGCGAGTCTCCGCAAGCTTGCTTCAAGAGCATGAGCCTATTAAGGTTGGCATAGAAAAATGTATCAAGCAACCCGATGTAAGTCGTGTCCAATTGTTCGTCAACTTGTGTTCCCCATACAAACAATTTTTATCAATCACTTTCCATGGGCATTGCCATCAACAGGTAGAAAATGTAGTCCAAAGGCAATGAATGTTGTAGGGAAAAGATGAAATTGTGAATGACACTGGAAAAGACTTGCTTGTGAGAGTGGCCAAAATTGAAGTGGATGCGGGTTGGCTAAAGCAACCATAAGAACCATGTTATATGCAAAAGATAGAGGGTCGATTAACGCAAGCAGGCAAGCGACCACTTTAGCTCTTATATGGTGGGCCCCCTATAGCTTATACCTAGCCAAACTTCAATTGTCTCACTCTTATATCTTGAAAGCTACTAGAGTGCGCATTTTTTAGCATGCAATGTATATAGTATCACCTTTGATGGCAACTTGTAGCTAGAGAGCTGTAGGAAAAGAAACACACTTCAGTTAAGAAATAATCACAATGCTTTCAAACATTAATAAGTGGAGGCATAGGTTGAGGCAATAGAGCTCAAACATAGCACTTATACCCCCCTAGAAGTGCTTGGTTGGAGCACCATTATTGAGTGCACCATGGAATGGCTGTTGATATTTAGGGACCCCTATTCATGTCAATAGTGGGTAGATATTTTTGCAAGGGGCTTCTAACTTTGACCAATGGTAGCATGGAGCCAATCTATCACATGACATGGTGTTGTGTGCAAGGTGTTTGCATAAATATGTGGACTTACTATCTTTGTCCCAGACATAGGTATCACATTGGAAGCTACCTCCTGATGCCAAGGCAAAAATTTCATTGAGTAGTGGAGGGGACTTTTAATGGTTCTCTTTCAATTATTCAGCCTGCCTAGCTTCATGTTCTCCTATTCCTGTTCTCTCTCTCTCTCTCTCTCTCTCTCTCTCTCTCTCTCTCTCTCTCTCTCTCTCTCTCTCTCTCAGACAAACACACATAGTGTGCCCTATGAGGTTTTTGCAAGTTCCATGATAACTACATAGACTCTCTCTCTCTCTCTCTCTCTCTCTCTCTCTCTCTCTCTCTCTCTCTCTCTCTCTCTCTCTCTCTCTCTCTCTCTCTCTCTCTCTCTCTCTCTCTCTCTCTCTCTCTCTCTCTCTCTCTCTCTCTCTCTCTCTAAGAGCTTCACCATTTGTGTTTGTTGAAGCTCTTTCTCTATAGCAACTAATAGAGTTAGATCTCAATAGGGTCCACTATTGAGTTGTTTGTGACTATTGTGCCTCTTTCTTTATAGCATTCACTAGAGCTCTCAATAAATTTCTTGATTGAACTCTCAAAAAAATTATTCCTTTGGCTCTCTCAACAGGCTCAACAAGTTTCTTCAACATGGAAGTAGTTCCTTTTGCACAAGAAGCAGATAGTCCAGGCAGATCATGCTTATGTGTTGTCTCATTCAAGTATATGAATCACACGCTTTTTATCAATGGATTGCATAATGCTCTCAAAGTTTTTCAAGGACCTAAAAGCTCAAAATAATTTGCTATTAAACAAGAATGTACCATGATGGTAATAAATTCTACGAGTAAGAAACCAAATATAGCAGCTACATCAAGGCATCTTGGAGTTCATCAAAGGGATTTCTACGCCTCTAGATCTTGGTTGAAACAATAATCACAATTGCCATTACATTTGTGCAAGTGACAACAACACAGAGGTAATGTTATTATAGAGGTAGTCAAAGAATTTTACATAGCCTTTTGGACAAAAAATACACGGATTTCACCAAACACAAAGGATGGGTGTCAAAGGTGTATTTCACCAAATTTGTGTGAGAAACAACCAGTCCATTTTCTCGAATAGCCTCAGGTATATTTTCATTGATATGGCACTAGTTTTCATGATCCTCAAACAATTTTTTGTATTGTTTCCATGCACTCAGATACTACTCCAGGCTAGTAGTGAATGGACATGTAGTAAATCATCCATTGAGGGTCTTAGCTTGCATCTATAGATTCCAGCTAATAGCTATCATCACCAACACAAAAACAACCATCTAACCTTCATATAGTTTGCAACTAGACTACCTGATATCTTATAGCCTGATAGCTACTTACCCTAGCTATCTCCAACCTGATAAAAAGCTTTAGCTCTTTTTTAGTCTCCTCCTAGACTGATGGCTACCTCTTAGCTTCTTCTAGCCTAAGAGCTACCCATTAACTATCTCCCAGTTTGATAGCAAAGTTCTAGCTCTTTTCTAGCCTCCTCTTAGCCTGGTAGCTACCTTCTAGCTCTATTTTAGCCTCCTCGTAGCCTGATATCTACCTCCAGCTTGAGAGCTATCCATCAACTATCTCCCAGCTTGATAAAAAAGTTATACATTAGGACTTTTTGGGGGTCTTCTTGGGCCCTTTAATCTTCCTCAAGCCTAATGATAGTGATTAAGTAGTGGCGCAATAGGAGGAAGCCATGTGGACACAAATGTTGGGTTTGTCAGCCCCTAATTTTTAGGGGTCAAATTTGGAGTGTAGGCTTTTCTTTTTTGTAAATGGACATAAAAATTGCAAAATCTTCAAAAATAAATTTTGTGGGCCTATTTTTTGTTCTAAATACTACTGGCTGGAGTAAATGGGCCACCCTAAAAAAGTGGGCTAGCCCAAAAACGCCCCTTCATCATGAACTTGACATTCAAGTCTACTTTTCCCTTCCTCCACTCACTCCTTCTCTTTATACATACTAGATCTGACCCCTCCTCTATCTAGAACCAAAATCGTTCTAGCCTCCTCTCTCTCCAATCTACCTTCCCCTTCTCTCCCAACCCTAGTTTTGAGTTTGGCTACTTTTTTACTATGGAGAGCTTGTAATACATTCCATTTTCCTTTTCTTGGAGGTCCCCCTCTCATGCTTGCACCCTTTCTCCACTCTCATCTTGGGGGCTAACATACATCTTGTAGAGCGTAGTAGCTTCAACTACCCAAGATTAGGGTTTAGGGACCTTCAGTTTGCAAAGCTTTAGGGCTAGAGAGCTTCAGAGGAACCTTCAACTTGCAAAGATTTAGGGGTAAGGAAGCTTGATCTTTCATAGTGCAAGAATCTTGGATAGCATGAGTCGTAGACCTCATTCAAGGGTAGACTCATTCTGCTGCAGCAACGAGCAAGATGACAATGGTCATTGGGTAACCATAACCTCTGTGAGACAGGCATGTGGGAGACAATGCAGCCAAGCACAAAGGGAGCCCACAAAGTCTCTCGTCAATTCATAAGATTGAAGTCCCATCATTGGAATGGTCGTATATTAAGATGAAGCAGGTGGCCGATGGAAGCAAGCAAGTGAAAATACACACCTCTACAAAGCTTCTCAATTGAAGATCAATGACTCTGTTTGCAAGCACTTTTCTGCTAATTGTAAGTATTTCCAGTGTTGTTCGTAGAAAATGCTATGCTTTCCCATGAAGTCTCTAATGAAAAAACTCTGTGGGCATGGTGTTTGGATTGTGCAAATATTTTTCCATCAACATTTATGAAATGAGATCCTCTGGAGTTGCTTTCCAAAACTTTTGAGGCTCACCACTTTGAGTTTGGCTCATTGCTATATTCTGGATGCACTATGTTGGAGCTTGCAGAATGATCCGTCTTCTTCTTTGATGCAGAGTATGTAGTCCCAACGACAAGGAACGACTCCAGGACCTTGAAAAAACACCAACTCTAATGGACGATGATTGGCCAACTCTTGACATTACCTCTGTTGTATTAACCAGGCTCTGGATTGAAAATAAAATCTTCAGTGCAATGAAGTGCACGTACGGGTCACATTGAGCAACACTTACATCTTTTATGCCTCTGCATCTTTTTGTTTTTTTGTTCAAGGTAGATGATGTTCATTGCACGCCTACCATGGGGATTTCTAAGTGTGGAACAACAATGAATTCCTTCCTTTCATCTGCTTGGGACTCAGAGACTTTTCAGCACAATGGGGATACCATAAAGTGCATGGTTGTAACAGAAAAAAATGATCAGCCACCAATACCACATTGCGAAGCAACAAATCTCCATTATATTCCCTTATCAGTGGTGAAAGCAAACGCGAGGTGAATGGGAAGCACCTGATTCAAACATAACTACTATGGCGCAAGTTGAAGTGCATGTGTGCAAGCAAGAGGAAGTGTGGGACGTGTCCATCAATGCTGATTAGAATATGGAAAATCTAATGGAGTACTTGGCGCTTAGGTTTGAGCTCAAGATAGACTACACATTTGTAGTCGGTGAAAACCCTTTGTGTAAGAGAAAGGTGAGGTTCTTTCCTTGTAAAAGCATCCCCTTCCCTGAATGTATCCATATCAAGCAAGAAACTATCATTTCAATGTAACACTCTCATATTAACATGATACAATTTTGTCTAAGTTTTGTGATCTGAGAATGTCTAATTTTCAATTTTAGAAGTGCTAAGTGACTTTAGAATCGTGGTGGCTGATGAAGTTATGGTGTTTAAAATTGTTTGGATGGCAATACTATGCATTATAGCCCGAGCTTTTGCAAAAGAGAACGTTTAAATTTTAATCAGTGCTGAATTTTTAATTTTTATAAAAGTGTCCTATTTTTTATTGTATCCTTTATAAGTGACTTGCAAGGTCCATTTTAAAGTCACTTTCTTGTTTTTGAGCTTCTCTCATCTTCTCAATTGATCTCTTCAAGTACACCTTCAAAGAAGGCAACACTACCGAGAGGAAGAGAAGGACAACCTCATAGATCTAGGCATGGGGAACATTGGCACGGGATTTATGAGGTGGGAGATGGTGTTGGCATTGTGATGGTAATGGAGGCAATTGAAAACAACTAGGAAAAAGGTAAAGCAAGTGACCGTAACAAGCCATCTCCAAGGATTCTTGTAAAGGAGGTGGAGCCCAAATAAGAGAAGATGTCTAGCCAAGAAGAGGCTTCATTGACCCTCCTATGTCTTCAAGGAGAGTCTCCTTTGGAAGAAGGCCCTCCCTTTTCTTGCAATACATGTTGGGTTTGTGATACAAAGAACCCCAGTCAAAAGATCAAGTTCCAAGTGGACTACTCCTCTGCTCTCTCCATCAACACGCTACCCTTGTCAGAGGACATAATTCCATGGATTCCCTTGTGGCAAAAGCTCTAGAAACCATTGATGGGGAGAAAGCTCTAGATCCATGAGAGTAGGTTTTATCCCCACAAATATCTCATGTTCTTGGAGAACATTGATCTTGGCACAATCGATATAAACAACAAGAACCTTTTCGAGCAAGATGATGCGATACTAGTAAGTAATTCATTCTTCTCAATTTTCATTGTTTCTTCTTAGAATCATAACCCGACATTGTTTCCTCGTAGTCCGCTTTGGAGATGGATCAGTTTTCCCAACGTAAAGATGAATCTTGCACGAAGGGTAACTGGAAGGACGTTGCCCTATGGCATTATCTCCCAAGCTTCAGTGAAGAGATGATCTGGGTCATTCACAAGGAGTATTCCGACTATGCATCAGCGGAGATGTACAAGTGTAGAGCACTAAGCTATGTTTTGGCTAAGTTTCCTATAGCCCTAAATGCCCACAAATGTATTCTTGTAAACAGAGAAGCAGAAATCGATAGTTTTGGTGAGAAAGGGGTCGGAAGCCTTTTAGGGCAAGGAATAACGATCAAGAAATATATTGTATCACACATTGGTGAAAAACTAGCTTTAAGGACCCTAGATCAAGATGCTTTCAATGATCTTGTAAAAAGGCTATCTTATCCACGTGCATTGCATGTCATAATAATCAATATCTAATTCTCCTAAATGATTTTATCATGTTAAACTGATCATTTAATATGGGGAAGTTCCAGGCGAGAAAAAGCTAGAATATTGGTTAAACTAGAAGACCGGCCACAGTAGGGATCCAAAGGAGCAAAAATAGGGATCCAAAGGGGGGGCCATATGTAAAAGAGAAATGTGCAACAATGGGCTTCAAAGACACTAAGGCTCGGCCCATTAAGACTTCCAAAATGCTAAGGTTCCAAACTTCAAAGATCGTGTCCAAAGGTCAAAGCTTAGGAAATTTGGATGATTTTGTGTGTGTGTGTGTGTGTACAAAAGTCTTCACAAGTCCCTACATAAGAGGGGGAGAGCCCAAGAAGTAGGGGATGAGAGAGAAATACCCACACACACTCACAAGCTTCATTTGTACACAAGGGGAAAGAGGGACACATGTGAGCTCCCTAGGTCAGATGCCAACAAGGTGTACTCAAATCCTATTGGATGGCCATGGAGGTGGAACAATGAGAACTAGGCTAGAGTAAATCTAGTTTAATTGATTTAACAACACTTAATAAAAGAACCAATAGGAATTAAGCTCTCTAGAAGACTATTGGACAGTCACCCAAGGGGACCAATGAGCATTCAGTAGCCCAATGGCTTGCCTGATTCCTATCGGCCAGGAGGCAAAGGGGTCCAATGAGAGTTTAGTTGCATTTATTAATTACCTAAAGCTCTCACAAAAGGGGAAAGGGGGACACATGTCAGAAGTCTATCACTTATGTTGCTTAATTTCCATTGGCTAGGCCTGGGGAGGTCTAATAGGGCTATAGCATGAGCAATTAGCAATGGAGGTCGACCAAGACAAAGAGGGGGGTGATTTTTGCAAGGCATTATCACACACACACACACACTCGCACAATCTCACATGTGAAGAAAAGAAGACTCTCTCTCCTTCGCAAGCTTTAATGGAAATCTTACCACCTACTCCAAGCTTGTGAGAAGGGAGGCCTACACCAACAACTCTTGGCTTTGTGATGCAAATCCAACCAAGAGCCAAGCTTCAATGCATGCTCATCTCCTCTACCATGCTAATCACTAAGCTAAGCTATGCTAATATGAGTGATTATGTGAGGAGATGTACATCTTTCTCCTAAGACTACTCCTTCTTCCTCTCAATCTACTCTCATACCCCGCTAGCTCTCACCATCTTCGAAGGTGTGTGAGGTCTTGGGTCTGAGACCGTGAGGGAATTGATGTTGTGTTTGATAAGTGTTTTTCTTAGTGCTTTAAGTTTCCATCTTCATTGCACTAGCTAGTATTGAAGGAACACAAAGAATTGTATTGTAAAATGTCTCTATTGATGGGAGAAACCATAATACAAAGCCTTTTGAAGGGGGGGACCGGCTCCATGCAAATCCAATCCTCAACTGTTGTCAAATGCTGAATTTCTCTCTCTTTTGAAGTATTGTTCATGCTATCTAACTAGGTGTTATGATTTTTGTTGCTCTCTCCATCCAAGCACTCTTGTTATTCTCATTAGGAAGCTATTCTAATGAAATGCTCACTATGTTCACGCTATTTTCCGCTACACACAAGTTACTAGATCATTAAATGTTACATTAGTTCAAAGCACAAGGTTTCTATTTTCTTGCTCAAGAAGGGGGGTCCTCAAGCTAGCTATAAATGGTTGGTACTATTAATTGCATGTGAGTAAGTAGAATAGAGATTTTTCAGGCTTGCAGTGCACCTGCCCTTGTGCAGTTAACGGGGCATCACCGTCGAGAGCTATGGTCTTAATAGTGGAGTCCTACAGGGCTTGCCTACGGCTTAACTACTATTGAGCTATTAGAAGCTTGACATAAGTTGGTGTTGTTTTGATGTTGAATGACCCTCTCTTCTAGTACTTGCAATTAATGGTATTGGAGCCACGTGTACAGTAGCTTGAATGATTTTCTAACGGGGTAAAGAGCTTGCTATAGCAATTTTAAGCATCAAAATCCGACTCGTATGACCCATTTTAGCCTAGAACCAAATTTTCCCAAAATTGTCCGCGGAGGCATCGGGGGGCCTGAGGCTGTGTGGGAACAGGTTCCAGCCCACTCCAGCTCAACTTTAGCAGCTAGGGGGCGCCCTCTTGCCTTGTGGGAGTCTTGGGAGAGTTTCTAAGCCTGCTACTAAGTGTGAGAGTCAGTTAACCAAGCCAACTGGACACTTGGTGGGTAGGCAACTGGACTTGCCATGCTTAACTGAAGTAGCTCCCAGATGCAAATAGCAACCCAGATCGATTTTCAGCTTGAGGAGTACTATTTAAAGGTGTTCTCTCTCTCTCTCTCTCTCTCTCTCTCTCTCTCTCTCTCACACACACACACACACACACACACACATATGCTCACACACACACCCAGTACACACACCTACACACCTTGGGGAGGTGCTGCCGGCACACACACTGTTTTTGAAGGAGAAGCAAGGAGGGAGGTGCTGCCGAAATTCTCATCTTGAGGATTCATTGGATCAGAAAAATCAGAGGATTCTCAACCCCTAATCATGGTAATTATGGTTTAATTCCGGCTCTTCTTAATTCTCATCATTATTCTCCCAAATTCTTCGTCTACTATGCCTACTTTTAGCTATAATTTCCAATAGCTGCTCCCTAAGTTTACATAGCCATACTCCATTACATAATCATCATTCAATTAGCTAAATTATGCAGCCATTCATCATCCTTAATCAAGGATTAATACATGATTAGGAAAGATTCTCTCTCTAGGCAGCATAGTTAAATAATTGTCTACCGGTAATAAAGTAGATTTGATGAAATTCATTCTTTTATCATTCAATAGTATTGTAATTAATTTAAACTCAATCATCTCCCACATTAAAATGTGATTTAGGCTGAAAATTAATCCGTCATTAGGTAATTAAGAAGAGATTTTTCTATCACACATGCTTGCGGTAATTCTGCATCTTCAAGTTGCTCTAGGAAAATGATTGAGCTTGTGTACTTCATCTTTTTTGTAAATCAATTAGAGAAATTCTGAATTCCTTAATCATATAAGCTAAGTAATTAACTTAGAGCTAGTTCCCATAGGCAAGTAAAGAACTACCTATAAAATTCCTAGGTCTCGAAGGGGAAATCTAAACTCTTACATAAGGAGGATTCTTTAATAAATCTAATCTTTCAATTGGTTTGTTATGATGCTCTCGGACTCTAGTTCTTTTTTAAGTTTATCATTTAAAGTAGTGAGTAAAATGGCCCCGGTTAATAGAACTCGCTTCGGTGGTGCCCACGACCGCGAGGCGGGAACAAGCAATGTCAATGGAAAGGGAAAAGCTCCCATGGACGAACAAATACCGGCCATCTCACGGGCCATTGACGAAGAAATGGAAGAGGTAGGTCATAATTTTATTCAAGCCGTTTGAATTAACATTACAGACGTTTAGTTAGGAATGAACATATTCCCAAAACATGTTGGAGAAATCCGACGGAAACCTCGGCATTAAACTCATTTGTACATTAAATTCTAAAGTGGGAAAGAAATGATTGATGGGTATGCTGTTTGCAATAGGAAAGAATGTCTGCTAGGGAAAATTTAGCTCGACATGTTCATTTTATTTCCAATGTTGAATCAGTCCTAACCCCCCTACTGATCACAGGGGGCAGAGTTCCTCGTTAAGGGCTCTTGAATCCATGACTTTCTTTCTATGCGGTGGATACCCACGACTTGCTTTCTATGTGGTGGGAACCCACGTCTTACTTTCTATGCGGTGGGAGTGTCCATGTCGTGCTTTCTATGCGGTGGACATACCTAGTTGTATGGGCAGCTAGGCGACAACGGGAGGAGTAAACTCTCGCTGGAGGGGGGATGTTGTACCTCCAAAACATTGGAATTTTAATGATGAATAAGTTTGAGTAGAATTTTTACTAGAATACTGTCTTGGTGTTTTTTGCAATACTGGTTGAAGGGCTGTCTTAACGAACAATGTGATTCGGAATTAATCAAGGAATGTTTATGTTGAACAATCATTGTGGTAGTAATTACGTCACACAAGGAAGTGTGAGTGTGGGGGCTTGGCTCAGATTGCCAATGCCTATGAGATGGGTGGTCCTGATTGGTCGGGAACTCTCTGTCCCCATAGTGTTTAAATCGATACTAGAATACTCATTGCCCCTAGAGCGGTGAATTCTTAAGTGTATGTGCCTCTGAAACATGGGGAAAAAGGCACTCGAGGTTTCTCTCCTCTTGGAAGGTGGGTCTTAGGATCGCAAGATAGTTTAAGTACACTTCCCCTGCGAGGTGGAGCTAGATCTCTTTGCTAGTAGGCTCGAGCTCGACTCACTTTGTGATAAGAGATCGTCCGCTAGCTGAACCCTGAATCGCTTTGTTTGCTTCCGCTATAGATCTAGTGGCCACCAGGTTCACCATCAGATCCGCTGTTTGATATGGTGGGGTGGGGACCTCACAGCTTCAGTCACTCCCTTAATTGGGAAATTGAGGCTCCATGTCCAAAGCTATGTGGACAAAGAGGACTTCTTTATCTCTCCTCTCCAGCATGTGGATGTAATCCTAGGGGCACCATGGTTTCATCCATGGCTGCCAATGTTAAATTCCCTGACAGGAGAATCTCTTTTAAGTTAAAGGAAAAAGATATGTATATAGATGCTAAGGAAATGGGTAACACTATACCCATTGTACATACACCAAGCTTTCAACAAGTCAATAAAGAGCTCTATTTCCGTGTGCATGATTTTGTTAAAGATTCTCAAAATTAATTTAATGTGTTAGCAAAAGAAAATATACACAATCAAAAGGAATTAGAGTTATCCAATTTTCTCAAGGGGTTTCAAGATGTCTTTATTGACAACATCCCTTGTGAGCTACCTCCTAAACGAGGCAATGATGACCATGCAATTGAACTTCTTCTAGGAAGTTTGCCACCTAACAAACCTCCTTTTAGAGTTTCTCAAGCTCCACAAGAGGAGATTATGTGGCAAGTGCATGAGTTAGTTGAGAAGGGCATGGTTAGGCCTAGCTCATCTCCATTTTGTTATCCTGTGCTACTAGTGAAAAAAAAAGACGGCACATATCGTATGTGTGTCGACTATAGAGCACTAAATAGGATCACTATCAAAAATAGGTTTCCCGTTCCGCGGGTAGAAGACCTATTTGATAAGCTACAAGGGTCCACCTACTTAAGTAGGATTGACCTAAAAAGTGGCTATCATCAAATAAGGATAGTTGATCAAGACATTGTAAAGACCGCATTTTGCACTACGTTTGGTCTTTACGAATACATTGTCATGCCTTTTGTCTTGACCAATGCACCAACCACATTCAACCGCTTGATGGAGAAGTTATTCAGGCCTCACCGAACCTTTACTGGAGTGTTCTTTGATATCATCATCTACTCTAATTCATTAGATGAATACAAGCAACACCTCCAGGTAATATTTCAAGTTCTAAGAGAGAATAAACTTTATGTTAATCGAAAGAACAGTGAATTTTTCTTACAAGAGATTTAGTATTTAGGTCACATTATCTCTCAAGATGGCATCCAAATGGATCCATCAAAGTTAGAGGTAATAAAAGGATGGCCTAAACCAAGGAACCTTCATGAGTTAAGAAGCTTTATAGGTATGTGCACATACTATAGATGCTTCATAGAAAACTTCTCACTAATAGCAGGACCATTACATGACCTAACAAAGAAAAACATTAGGTACACATGGTCTGCCAAGGAAAAAAATGCTTTGGAAAAGAAAAGCTTATCTCTCAACTTCTGCTTACACTACCGGATCTCTCAAAGCCATTTGAGTTCGAATGTGATACTTGTGGTGGTTGCCTTGGCGCTGTTTTACTCCAACAAGGGCATGCCATAGGATATGAAAGTCGAACGCTTGACCCTGTTGAGCAAGATCTAGGCATATATGAAAAGGAACTCCTCGCAGTTCTACATGCCTTAGACTCATGGAAGCACTATTTATTGGGGACTCCTTTCATTCTGCGAACGGATCACCAAAGTCTTAAGTACTTCATGACGCAGACCAAGCTCTCCGACAAACAAATGAGGTGGGAAAACTTTCTTTCTCAATTTCATTTTCATATTGCTCACATTGCTGGCAAGCATAATCACGTAGCCGATTCACTCTCAAGACGGCTGAGAGTGAGTGCGGTTTCCATAGCAACTCACAATGATCTATCTTCTATGATAGATGAGTTTGCTATTGATCCTGATTTTAGAGATTTGATTTCAGCCCTTGCATTAGGGAAGAAAGAGGAACCATTTACTTTACAAGATGGTTATCTTCTCTATGGAAATAGACTATGCGTTACTAACTCACTATCTAAGAAAGTAATGTATGAATCTCATGCTCCTTCGTATGCAGGGCATAGAGGGATTTAGTCTACCCTCAAAGGGATTGAAACATATTTCTATTGGCCTACCATGAAAGCAAACATACAAGAGTATGTTTCTAAATGTGTGGTATGCCAAAAGACAAAGTTTGATAGAGGGAAGCAACTTGGATTGCTTCAACCTTTGCCAAACCCTAATTCACCATGGGGGAGCATATCCATGGATTTTATCTTCGGATTGCCTAAGTCTATCCATGGGAAAAGAGGAATATGGACGATAGTAGATACGTTCAGTAAACAAGCCCATTTTAAACCTATCAAAAATACTATCAAAGCCCATCAAATGGCAACCCTCTTCATTTCACAAATCTTCAAGTGCCATGGCTTGCCAATGTCCATAGTGTCAGATGGAGATCCTAGAATGACCAATAATTTTTGGAAGGGTCTCTTTGAGAATTTAGGAACAAGGCTAAACTTCTCTTCAGCTTATCACCGGCAAACGAATGGCCAAGTGAAATAGCTAACCTAAAAATTCTTGATTTACTAAAAGCCTATGTAATGGAAGTAGATCAAAGATCCTAATGGGAGAAGTACTTACCCTTAGTGGGTATGCCTACAATAACACTGTACATACTTCCACGGGAAAAGCACCTTTTGAGGTAATAGAGGGAAGATCAAAAAGTCCCTCGCTACTTAAGGTACACGGGAAGGTCTTCGCTACAGATGATTATAGCCGAGACCTACAAGAATCTTTCCAAAAGATTAAGAATGCTATCTCTATCTCACAGCAAAGGCAAAAGGCTGCTACTGACAAGAACAGAAAAGCCCAAGCCTTTAAATAAAATGAGTGGGTCTTACTCAAATTTCCCAAGGCTTGATTAAGGCACACGACGGGCAAGAATCCTACGGGAAACCAAAAGTACTATGCTAAGTTAGCAAAAAAGTACTATGGTCCCTTCCAAATTCTTAGGCCAATCAATGACATGGCCTATCAACTCAAGTTGCCCAACCATTGACTCATACACAATGCTTTCTATGTGAGCCTATTAAAGAATTACAAAAGAGAGCCACCTCAAGAACCAACTATTGAAGACCCATCGGAGATCGAGGACCAAGAAGGGTGTTGCAACCCTAGTCCATTCTCTAACATGAAGACAAGGTACTAAGAGGCGGTAAGACTATCCGACGATATCTTATTAAGTTTAAAGAATTATCTTTTTGAAGATGCTAGATGGATGCAAGGCATACAATTAAAGGATAACCTAAACCTTGTCAATGCTTACAATGCTTCCCTAGAGTAACCAAATGTACAAATGTTAAAAATGAACAATGTCTTTGTCTTATAAGACTCTCTTTTTCTTTATTGTGCAAAAAATTGAAGTAGTATGCATGCTTAGATCAAGTTTGCGGAGATGAATTTTGCGGAGATGAAGTCTCCCAAACACCAAGTAGAGCTTGTCACTTTACTATGGAAGATTAATAGGACTAATGTGTAGACATGCTTGCGGCAGCTTAGGCTCTCAAGCACCAAATGGACTAGTCATCCATTTTGGAACGATGTCGTAGGGTAACATAGGGATCCTCTACCCGCTAGGAAAAGGACTAATGAATATTCTTTATCTTCTCTACCCCATAGTTGAGGATGACTATGATTTCAAGAGAGAGGTAATGTCCTAATAATCAATATCTAATTCTCCTAAATGATTTTCTCATGTTAAACTGATCATTTAATATGGGGAAGTGCCATGGGGGAAAAAGCTAGAATATTGGTTAAGCTAGCAGACAGGCCACAGTAGGGATCCAAAGAAGGGAAAATATGGATCCAAAGGGGGGCCATCTGTAAAAGAGAAATGTGCAACAATGGGCTTAAAAGACCCTAAGGTTCATCCCATTAAGACTTCCAAAATGCTAAGGTTCCAAAATTCGGTTGTGTCCAAAGGTCAAAGCTTAGGAAATTTGGATGCTTTGTGTGTGTGTACAAAAGTGTTCACAAGTCCCTACATAGGACGGGGCGAGCCCAAGAAATAGGGGATGAGAAAGAAACACCCACACACACTAACAAGCTTCATTTGTACACAAGGGGAAAGAGGGACACATGTCAGCTCCCTAGGCCAGATGCCCACAAGGTGTACTCAAATCCTATTGGATGGCCATGGAGGTGGACGAATGAGAATTAGGCTAGAGTAAATCTAGTTTAATGGATTTAAAAACACTTAATAAAAGAACCAGTAGGAATTAAGCTCTCTAAAAGACCATTGGACAATCTCCCAAGGAGACCAATGAGCATTCAGCAGCCCAATGGCTTGCCTAATTCTTATTGGCCAGGAGGCAAAGGGGTCCAATGAGAGTTTAGTTGCATTTATTAATTACCTAATCTCTCATAAAAAGGGAAGGGGGGATACATGTCAGAAGTCTATCACTTATGCTACTTAATTTCCATTTGGCTAGGCCTGGGGAGGTCCAATAGGGCTGTAGCATGAGTAATTAGCAAGGGAGGTCGACTAGGATAGAGAGGGGGGTGATTTTTGCAAGGCATTATCACACACACACGCACACAATCTCAAGTGTGAAGAAAAGAAGACTCTCTCTCCTTCTCAAGCTTTAATGGAAAGCTTACCACCTACTCCAAGCTTGTGAGAAGGGAGGCCTACACCAACAACTCTTGGCTTTGTGATGCAAATCCAACCAAAAGCCAAGCTTCAATGCATGCTCATCTCCTCTACCATGCTAATCACTAAGCTAAGCTATGCTAATATGAGTGATTATGTGAGGAGATGTACATCTTTCTCCTAATATTACTCCTTCTTCCTCTCAATCTACTCTCATACCCCGCTAGCTCTCACCATCTTCGAAGGTGTGTGAGGTCTTGGGTCTGAGATCGTGAGGGAATTAATGTTGTGTTTGATAAGTGTTTTTCTTAGTGCTTTATGTTTCCATCTTCATTGCACTAGCTAGTATTGAAGGAACACAAAGAATTGTATTGTAAAATGTCTCTCTTGATGGGAGAAACCATAATACAAAGCCTTTTGGAGGGGGGGGCCAGCTCCATACAAATCTCGTCCTCAACTGTTGTCAAATGCGTAATTTCTCTCTCTTTTGAAGTATTGTTCATGCTATCTAACTAGGTGTTATGATTTTTGTTGCTCTCTCCACCCAAGAACTCTTGTTATTCTCATTAGGAAGCAATTCTAATTAAATGTTCACTATGTTCACGCTATTTTCCACTACACAAAAGTTACTAGATCATTTAATGTTACATTGGTTCAGAGCACAAGGTTTCTCTTTTCTTGCTCAAGAAGGGAGGTCCTCAAGCTAGCTATAAATGGATGGTACTATTAATTGCATGTGAGTAAGTAGAATAGGGATTTTTCAGCCTTGCAGTGCGCCTGCCTTTGTGCAATTAACGGGGCATCACCGTCGAGAGCTATGGTCTTAATAGTGGAATCCTACGGGGCTTGCCTACGGCTTAACCACTATTGAGCTATTAAAAGCTTGACAGGAGACGGTGTTGTTTTGATGTTGAACGACCCTCTCTTCTATTACTTACAATCAATGGTATTTGAGCCACGTGTACAGTTGCTTGAGTGCTTTTCTAATGGAGTAAAGAGGAGTAGCAACGAGGGCTTGACGTGCCAAAATAAACCTAAAAAGTTTACACCTAAAAGTTATTAGAATGGTTGACAATAGTAAAGAGAGTAAAATTAATGTTGATAACTTTGACTTTGCTAATGAGCAAGCTATTAATGATGCCCCGAGGCTTGTTAACTATCTTATTTCTAGGCTTCAACAAGCCATGGACAATCCATCCCTCCAAACGGAAGTGCAAATGTAGCTGCGTGCTCATGGGATTATCCAACCTCCCCACCATGACGAGAGAACACCTAGGAAGCCTCCTTGCAAGACTTCCAAAAGAGGTCTCTCTCTGATTCGGGAAGAAGAACAGGATCCATATGAAGGGCTCATAAATTTTCTCCTTGATGACACGTCTCCTTCTCAAAGGAGAACTCAAGAGCCTCCACTGAAGGAATGAGAAAGAAGTGAGTCTCCTGCCACCTCGGTGGCGATGGATTCACGAAGACGGTGGGCTAAACGCTCTCTATCACCTCCAAAATGGAGAAGACCATCGCATACTTCTCCACACCATACTTCAAAGAGGGATGACAAAAATAAACAGAAGAAAAAGGCGAGAAAGAGGACACCCTCTTCTCCATCTTCTTCATCCTCTTCCTCTTATGAAAGTGATGGGGTGAAGACAATGAAGATCAAGGCAAGAAAAAGGCGAGAAAGAGGTCAAACTCTTCTCCATCTTCCTCAAATTCTTCATCTTCTGAAGAAATTTGGGTGCAACCTTTGAACCATCAAAAAGCAGAGGCCATAGGAAATCCTATGCCGCATGGAAGAGGTCGTCCAAGCTCAAGAAGTTCAAAGAGGGAGGAAAGAGCATCTCTTTCCTTACCTATGATGGCACCTTTGGTGCTACGGACAAAGTCTTGGCCTTTATCCAACAATTCGATGCAGCGTTTGGAGATGAGGGCTTCACGGAGTCAGTCCTCTAAGCTATGCCATGTAGCTATGCACTTTCAAAAGTCTGCCAAACAATGGTGGTCTAGCCTCCGGGCCAACGGTGAAGCTCCACGAATATGGAAAGCTTTAAGAGCTTCCATTATGAGGCAGTTTTTTCCATTGATGCCAAAGAGAAAGTACTCACCGAATGGCGAAGCTTGAAGCTCTCTCCCTATGACTCCATTCATAAATATGTAGACAAGTTTTGGGACCTACAAAAGAAGGCCACTGTCTTCCAAAAGTTGGATTTTGGAGAGAAAAATCAACAATTTTGTGTGGTCTTAACTGAAGAAATGGCGGAGTATGTCAACTCCAAAAGGCCACACACCATATCGGCCGTTATACAACATACTATGGTGGCTTCTCGAATCAATTTCCAAACATGGGCTAAAAGAAATCCTTAGCCCATGGAAAACAAGGGTTCAAATGAGCCTAAGGGGAAGGACAATGTCCAAAAGTCTCCTAAGGGCAATTCCAACAAAGCTAAAGAGAAGGGAGTTTACAAAGGCAAAAATAAACTCTCTCCTGAAGATCTTGAGCGTTATCACAAGGATAACCGCCATTTCAAGTGCGGCAAGCAATGGCATGTGTACCATGCTGTTCCCCAAATGAACACCCGCCATGAACCTCCTAGAGCTACCTTGGTCGAAATCAAAGAGGAGGAAATTCACCACAAAGGATCTCCTCAATGCCATGCTTGGGGAAAAGGTAAGAGAACATGATGCTTTTATTCTCTTTGACCCTAGTTCTACTCACAATTTTATATCTATAGTTGGGCACCAAGCTAGGCATACAAGCCTACGAGATGGGAGTTGTCCTACCCGTAGACGGTGCTTTCAAGGGGCAAGAAGCTTCAGTCACTCCCTTAATTCGGAAATTGAGGCTCCATGTCCAAAGCTATGTGGACAAAGAGGACTTCTTTATCTCTCCTCTCCAGCATGAGGATGTAATCCTAGGGGCACCATGGTTTCATCCATGACTGCCAATGTTAAATTCCCTGACAGGAGAATCTCCTTTAAGTTTAGGGAAAAAGATATGTATATAGATGCTAAGGAAATGGGTAACACTATACCCATTGTACATACACCAAGCTTTCAACAAGTCAATAAAGAGCTCTATTTCTGTGTACATGATTTTGTTAAAGATTCTCAAAATTAATTTAATGTGTTAGCAAAAGAAAATATACACAATGAAAAGGAATTAGAGTTATCCAATTTTCTCAAGGGGTTTCAAGATGTCTTTATTGACAACATCCCTTGTGAGCTACCTCCTAAACGAGGCAATGATGACCATGCAATTGAACTTCTTCTAGGAAGTTCACCGCCTAACAAACCTCCTTATAGAGTTTCTCAAGCTCAACAACAGGAGATTATGTGGCAAGTGCATGAGTTAGTTGAGAAGGGCATGGTTAGGCCTAGCTCATCTCCATTTTGTTATCCTGTGCTACTAGTGCAAAAGAAAGACGGCACATATCGTATGTGTGTCGACTATAGAGCAGTAAATAGGATCACTATCGGAAATAGGTTTCCCGTTCCGCAGGTAGAAGACCTATTTGATAAGCTACAAGGGTCCACCTACTTTAGTAGGATTGACCTAAAAAGTGGCTACCATCAAATAAGGATAGTTGATCAAGACATTGTAAAGACCGCATTTCGCACTACGTTTGGTCTTTACGAATACATTGTCATGCTTTCTGTCTTGACCAATGCACCAGCCACATTCAACCGCTTGATGGAGAAGCTATTCAGGCATCACCGAACCTTTACTGGAGTGTTCTTTGATATCATCATCTACTCTAATTCATTAGATGAACACAAGCAACACCTCCTGGTAATATTTGAAGTTCTAAGAGAGAATAAACTTTATGTTAATCGAAAGAAAAGTGAATTTTTCTTACAAGAGATTTAGTATATAGGTCACATTATCTCTCAAGATGGCATCCAAATGGATCCATCAAAGTTAGAGGTAATAAAAGGATGGCCTAAACCAAGGAACCTTCATGAGTTAAGAAGCTTTATAGGTATGTTCACATACTATAGATGCTTCATAGAAAACTTCTCATTAATAGCAGGACCATTACATGACCTAACAAATAAAAACGTTAGGTACACATGGTCTGCCAAGGAGAAAAATGCTTTTGAAAAGCTTAAAGAAAAGCTTATCTCTCAACCTGTGGTTACACTACCGGATCTCTCAAAGCCATTTGAGGTCAAATGTGATACTTGTGGTGGTTGCCTTGGAGCTGATTTACTCCAACAAGGGCACGCTATAAGATATGAAAGTCGAAGGCTTGACCCTGCTCAGCACGATCTAGGCATATATGAAAAGGAACTCCTCGCAGTTCTACATGCCTTAGACTCATGGAAGCACTATTTATTGGGGACTCCTTTCATTCTGCGAACGGATCACCAAAGTCTTAAGTACTTCATGACGCAGACCAAGCTCTCCGACAAACAAATGAGGTGGGCAAACTTTCTTTCTCAATTTCATTTTCATATTGCTCACATTGCTGGCAAGCATAATCACGTAGCCGATTCACTCTCAAGACGGCTGAGAGTGAGTGCGGTTTCCATAGCAACTCACAATGATCTAGCTTCTATGATAGATGAGTTTGCTATTGATCCTGATTTTAGAGATGTGATTTCAGCCCTTGCATTAGGGAAGAAAGAGGAACCATTTACTTTACAAGATGGTTATCTTCTCTATGGAAATAGACTATGCGTTACTAACTCACTAACTAAGAAAGTAATGTATGAATCTCATGCTCCTCCGTATGCAGGGCATAGAGGGATTTAGTCTACCCTAAAAGGGATTGAAACATATTTCTATTGACCTACCATGAAAGCAAACATACAAGAGTATGTTTCTAAATGTGTGGTATGCCAAAAGACAAAGTTTGATAGAGGGAAGCAACTTGGATTGCTTCAACCTTTGCCAAACCCTAATTCACCATGGGGGAGCATATCCATGGATTTTATCTTCGGATTGCCTAAGTCTGCCCATGGGAATACATGAATATGGACGATAGTAGATAGGTTCAGTAAACAAGCCCATTTTAAACCTATCAAAAATACTATCAAAGCCCATCAAATGGCAACCCTCTTCATTTCACAAATCTTCAAGTACCATGGCTTGCCAATGTCCATAGTGTGAGATGGAGATCCTAGAATGACCAATAAGTTTTGGAAGGGTCTCTTTGAGAATTTAGGAACAAGGCTAAACTTCTCTTCAGCTTATCACTGGCAAACGAATGGCCAAGTGAAATAGCTAACCTAAAAATTCTTGATTTACTAAAAGCCTATGTAACGGAAGTAGATCAAAGATCCCAATGGGAGAAGTACTTACCCTTAGTGGATATGCCTACAATAACACTGTACATACTTCCACGGGAAAAGCACCTTTTGAGGTAATAGAGGGAAGATCAAAAAGTCCCTCGCTACTTAAGGTACACGGGAAGGTCTTCGCTGCAGATGAGTATAGCCGAGACCTACAAGAATCTTTCCAAAAGATTAAGGATGCTATCTCTATCTCACAGCAAAGGCAAAAGGCTGCTACTGACAAGCACAGAAAATCCCAAGCCTTTAAATAAAATGATTGGGTCTTACTCAAATTTCCCAAGGCTTGATTAAGGCACACGACGGGAAAGAATCCTACGGGACACCAAAACTACTATGCTAAGTTAGCAAAAAGGTACTATCATCCCTTCCAAATTCTTAGGCCAATCAATGACATGGCCTATCAACTCAAGTTTCCCAACCATTGACTCATACACAATGCTTTCCATGTGAGGCTATTAAAGCCTTACAAACAAATGCCTCCTCAAGAACCAACTATTGAAGATCCATCAGAGATCGAGGACCAAGAAGAGGTGCTGCAACCCGAGTCCATTCTCGAACATGAAGACAAGGTACTAAGAGGCGGTAAGACTATCCGACGATATCTTATTAAGTTTAAGAATTATCCTTCTGAAGATGCTAGATAGATGCAAGGCATACAATTAAAGGATAAACTAAACCTTGTCAATGCTTACAATGCTTCCCTAGAGTAAGCAAATGTACAAATGTTTAAAATGAACAAAGCTTTTGTCTTATAAGACTCTGTTTTTCTTTATTGTGCACAAAAATGAAGTAGTATGCATGCTTGATCAAGTTTGCGGAGATGAAGTCTCCAAAACACCAAGTAGAGCTTGTCACTCTACTATGGAAGATTGATAGGACTAATGTGCAGACATGCTTGCGGCAGCTTAGGCTCTACCCGCTAGGAAAAGGTCTAATGAATATGCTTTATCTTCTCTACCCCATAGTCAAGGACGACTATGATTTCAAGAGAGAGGTAATGTCATAATAATCAATATCTAATTCTCCTAAATGATTTACTCATGTTAAACTGATCATTTAATATATGGGGAAGTGCCAGGGGAGAAAAAGCTAGAATACTGGTTAAGCTAGTAGACTGGCCATAGTAGGGATCCAAAGGGGGGCCATCTATAAAAGTGCAATGTGCAACAATGGGCTTAAAAGACCCTAAGGTTCATCCCATTAAGACTTCCAAAATGCTATTGTTCCAAAATTCAAAGGTTGTGTCCAAAGGTCAAAGCTTAGGAAATTTGGATGCTTTGTGTGTGTGTGTGTGTGTGTGTGTGTACAAAAGTCTTCACAAGTCCCTACATAGGAGGGGGCAAGCCCAAGAAGTAAGGGATGAGAGACAAACACCCACACACACTCACAAGCTTCATTTGTACACAAGGGGAAAGAGGGACACATGTCAGCTCCCTAGGCCAGATGCCCACAAGGTGTACTCAAATCCTATTGGATGGCCATGGAGGTGGAACAATAAGAATTAGGATAGAGTAGATCTAGTTTAATGTATTTAAAAACACTTAATAAAAGTACCAATAGGAATTAAGCTCTCTAGAAGACTATTGAACAGTCTCCCAAGGGGACCAATGAGCATTCAACAGCCCAATGGCTTGCCTGATTCTTATTGGCCAGGAGGCAAAGGGGTCCAATGAGAGTTTAGTTGCATCTATTAATTACCTAAAGCTCTCAAAAAAGGGGAAAGGGGAATACATGTTAGAAGGCTATCACTTATGCTGCTTAATTTCTATTGGCTAGTCCTGGGGAGGTCCAATAGGGCTATAGCATGAGCAATTAGCAAGGGAGGTCCAATAGGGCTGTAGCATGAGCAATTAGATAGAGAGGGGGGTGATTTTTGCAAGGCATTATCATACACACTCACACACAATCTCACGTGTGAAGAAAATAAGACTCTCTCTCCTTCTGAAGCTATGATGGAAAACTTACCAGCTACTCCAAGCTTGTGAGAAGGGAGGCCTACACCAACAACTCTTCACTTTGTGATGCAAATCCAACCAAGAGCCAAGATTCAATGCATGCTCATCTCCTCTACCATGTTAATTACTAAGCTAAGCTATGCTAATATGAGTGATTATGTGAGGAGATGAACATCTTTCTCCTAAGATTATTCCTTCTTCCTCTCAATCTACTCTCATACCCCGCTAGCTCTCACCATATTCGAAGGTGTGTGGGGTCTGATATCGTGAGGGAATTGATGTTGTGTTTGATAAGTGTTTTGCTTAGTGCTTTAAGTTTCCATCTTCATTGCACTAGCTAGTATTGAAGGAACACAAAGATTTGTATTGTAAAATGTCTCTCTTGATGGGAGAAACCATAATACAAAGCCTTTTGGAGGGGGGGACCGGCTCCATGCAAATCCGGTCCTCAACTGTTGTCAATTGCTTAATTTCTCTCTCTTTGAAGTATTGTTCATGCTATCTAACTAGGTGTTATAATTTTTGTTGCTCTCTCCACCCAAGCACTCTTGTTATTCTCATTAGGAAGCTATTCTAATGAAATGCTCACTATGTTCATGCTATTTTCTGCTACACACAAGTTACTAGACCATTAAATGTTACATTGCACATCTTGATGTATCTTTGAAATTAATAAAGGTATTAGCTTGAGTGAAGCTTTGTCTTGATCCATGTGTGTCACAAGCAATTTTTATACTAACATGATGTTTTCCTGCCTATACCAAGCCCCGGGCCGTATGAACCCCGTCATCATACACATGATGGAATATTGAGCCGTTTTGTGGCCTGTGTGCTAGGGAGCGACATTTGGCAATTTGATCACATGGAAGATATCAAGCCATTTTTCCATGCCCCGTGTGCCACGAAGTGACTTTTGGCAATTTTATCGAGACCTTCTACCTATCTTAATAGAAATACACTCCAACCACCAAAAAATTCTTTGTGTTCATTTCTTGGTATCAGAGCCTGCAAATTAATTTAGCCTACACCTTACTCTCGCCGGTGTTAAGGTGAGAAGGAAAACCACTGAGCCACATGCGTAAAGTCCTCAGTGAAATTCCTACGTAAAGTCCCGTGTAATGTGCCCGATATAATCCCTTCCCCTTCATTGTTTATTCAGGTAACCTTCAATGGAATTTTTTAATAGGTCTTTGTCTAAAGTGACCAAGTCTTTTTCACATCTCTCATTAGCAGTAGAAGAAGCCAAACCATCAGTTCAATGGCAAATACCACAATTAAAACCCAAGAAAATCTATCAGTATAAACATACGTTCAAACCTTATGCATCTATTGTATCTTTAGTGAATAGATCCTCTACATCTATCCCTTCTTCTGATAGTCTAATGCCTTTCATTAAACTCACCAAGATCCTCCAAAATAAAAAAAAAGAAAGCCATCTGGGGAGGCAATATTTTTGTACAAATTGGTTGTGTAAATATTATAGAGTTCTTAGAATTTGTTAATAGAATTCTTAAATTAAAATGCAAAAATAATTCTTAAATTGGAATTATTAGACATAATTCTCTGTCTGAAACTCGTACATAGAACTCTTAGATTAGACTTAGAAAATAGATTTCTTAGCATAGAAAAATGAGAATTTATAATTCTTAAATTAGTATTTACTTGAAAAATTCTTAGATCACTAATCGTAAATAGAATTCTCATATTAGAATCCATCAAAAGAATTCTTTGTACAAATTTTTGTATCACTAATCTAGATTCATTTAATTATATGATTAGTTTACAGAAGCCATTGGTATCTTCTATAACACCTAAAAGCCCAACAAAATCAAGGGCAATGCGAATCAAAGATTGCATGCATACAAAAACGTTTGAATCTAACGAGCAAACCTTCTGTAAACATTGCCTAAAATTAATTGTGGTGCTTCATTTTCAGCATTTTCAATTCAGTTTTGTATGATCAAATACAAGATTTCATTATCTCTGATGATGATAAAATATTTATTGCACCGTATGTAATGATGAATGATCACACAAAACCTAGACTTGAGGTTTTACAAAGAAATTAAAAGACAGTGAAGCTACATGCACTTGAAAAACAGTTGTCAAAGTTGCATAAGTCGGTTTATAGTATGCAAAAGCTACTACAAGCCTATCCTTCCTTTTTGCATACTGATCTCATTGTTCCTATCTCATCTCCCATTATACCAAGCTTCTCATTTACCAAACCATCTGTGCATGAAACTCTTGGTCACTCTTACAAGCGTTTATTCTTAAATGTCTTAGAGTTTACCTATGAACAAGAGAATTCTTCAGACAAAGAACCAGGGTGGGAAGATTGGAAAGCCACAAAGTGGCTTGTTAATAAGTTGCAAAGCAGCTTGCCTAGTTTTCAGCTCGAGGCGGGGAGAGATTTCTACACTATTACTCATTAACACCATATTAGTAAATTTGGGAATTTCCCAATTCTCACTTACAAAAAGATTTTAAGATTTGACCACATGGTCAAATGTTATCCAAGGTTTTGAGAGCATGACTCAAAAGATCTTTTTAAGTACTACCTTGTGGAAGGATTTGGTTTTTTTTTTTTTTTTGAGATTTGTCCCTACGGCCAAATCTTCAAGACATTGATGATTCCCAAATTGGCTCTAAAATCTCAAACTCTCTAATATGGTGTCATTATGAAAAGAACCGCAACAATGCTATTGACAACATGGGAAAAACCCCTCCAAAATTCTAGCATGTCTATCATTTAAAACAATTGACTATGCCTAGAAAGAAGGCTCAAAAGAGCCAAGATAGGATATGACAAATGCAAAAACTAGGGCACTAATCAAAGACTGTTTTAAATGCTACAATGTAAATAGTCAGCAACTTGACTACTTTTATGAAGAATCAATTTACAATGGCCTCCAACATGATATAATGCTTGATTATATTCTATCTCCTTCTTCAATTAGCAGTAGTACTAGTGAACGATATAATTCAAAAATAGAGCAAGAAGTGCATCTCCCATTACAAATGGAAAGAAAACAATTTTCTTCAGAACCAAATACTTTTAATAAAATCTCAAACTTCAAATTCAGCATGACAAAGTTTGAAAGTGAAGCCTCTTCCTCAAGAGGAGACTCTTCAAGCAATGAAGCCTCTTCCTCAACCAAAGACTCTTCAAGCAACAAAGTCTCTTCCTCAATAAAATATTCTTCAAGTTTTGATTCCAATCTGAAGACTATTCTATAGGAGATTTCATGTACACACCCTTCAATCCTTATAAATTAAAAAGGTAATCCTTTAAAAAAAAAGGATTGAAGAATTAGAAAGTAATTTCAATTCTTAAACAACTTCAAAATCAAGTAAAAAAGGCCGATCTAAAATATCAACTTTGCAAAAGCAAGTAAAAGTGGCCAATGCACCAGCATCAAAAAGAATGGTAATACCAGCCTCTACTAATAAAATGAAGATAAAGAAAGTCAAAGATAGTAAACCTTTCTTTGATAGCACTTTTATCAGTAATCTGGCAAGTAGGAAAGTAAAAGCTAAATGGATCTATGATCTACCACCAAGAAGAGAATCCTACTCTTCATCAAGATCAAATTACAAATATTTCTCAGCCATGGCATCGACATCTAAGCACCCCATTTCTTTCTCTTACAATGCTTCTCTCCAAAAGGAGAAAGAGCTTAAGCAAAGGGAAGAACTTATTGCCAAACAAGAAGCAATGCTTGATGAGAAGGTGGCCTTAAGGTTCAAAGAAAACTCTTCACTCTTTACGGCAGGGTGAAGTAAGAGAATTATTATCAACAACAAGAAATTGGCTCTTAACCTTAACAACAGCAGTTGCACCTACAATTGACATATATGTAGCATTTGCAATAGGATTAAGTGCTCCAGATTCTTGAGATATTCCACTCCCAGAAGAAACACTAGTCATGTAAAAACCAATCAAAGTGCATGTATGCAAAGGTAATCCTTTTACCTCTGAAGAAATTCAAAGGCTTAAGGAATTACTAGCTTTGCCTAAGAAGCCAAAAGATCAATTGATTAAGGATATGCAAAGCACAAAAGAGGTAACTATGTCCAAGCAACACAAGGATCAACCACCTAAAGAATGCACATAGTTACAAAGGGCCAACTCCTCACATTTACAAGTGGCTGACAAATTCCAAGTTGGCATTAAAGATATCCTACCACCAAAGGTAGATATTGTGGTAATTGGAAGAGCTCCTCTAATAGGAGAATCACATCCAAGTTCTTCATTCAAAGAATCACATCCAAGCTCTTCAACTAGTAAAGGTAAAGAGTCTCAAACAAAAGTTCATGTCTCCATTACAGTAAAGGAAATTAGTGAGGCAGAGAGACAAGATATCTTAGACCATTTCTCACCTCTGAGAAAAGGTAAACTCTCATTTCATTATTCTCATAAGAAAGAAGAATCTATTTTGGACAAAGAATACCCTCTCCAAAGTCAATTTGATAAAGATAAATCCAAGTGGATTGACACCAAATTTCAATACAAAGGGAGTCAAAATACTATGACTAGAGAAAGATTTACATCAACTATGTAGACTCTAATTCATATTCCAATATCCCCGAAGAAGCTAATCCTCCTAATAAGCAAGTGGATGATAAGCAACCTATGCCAATTTTGACCCAAACCTTTGACAACCACTTAGCCTTTTGGGATATAGAAAACTACATGATTACTCTTCCAACTATCCCTAAAGAAAATTCCCTTAAAGCTTCACACTCATGAATGTCTATTAAAGAAACAAAGCTTTGTAAAAAATAATTTGACAAGCTGATTGAATCGTCCACTTCAAATTGGGCCTACAAAGCTTTCTACATCAACAAACAGGTAAGTCTTGAAGCCATAAAGAAAGTATGGATCAATCCTATCAACAAAAAAAATTCAACAATAGATTGATGACCCTAAAGAGCTTCAAACCCTTGCTCAAATAATAGATGAAAGAAAAGCCCAAGGTCAAACCCAGACGACA
The DNA here is from genome assembly GCF_014529385.1 of Adiantum capillus-veneris. NCBI lineage: Eukaryota > Viridiplantae > Streptophyta > Polypodiopsida > Polypodiales > Pteridaceae > Adiantum > Adiantum capillus-veneris. Next base: position 119,218,696 of record NC_140941.1, read on the forward strand.
TCATCTATATAGAGCAAGAGAAAAGGTAAGCAAACACATCATTGAGAATCTTCAAGGCCATATCAAAGAGCTAAAAAACAAAGGAGAGCAACACCAAATTGTCAAGGAAAGGCAACAAAAAGAGATGGAAGATTTAGGAGAGCTTCTCATCACAAAGCTATTAGATGCATGTAAAAGAAAGGACCAACAGTTGATTGAAGTAATAAAAAAACTTTTGAGCACTACTTAGTCAGTACAAAAGCTCCAACTACAATTAAATGTAGCAAATGCCTCTTTGCAATACTCAGTGTAGAGAATCAATGACCAAGCAGCATTCCTAAAGCAAACCAAGGAAAACCCAGTCATAGCTTCACTCAAGTGGACAGATGAAGTCTACAAGACTTTGGAAAAGAGAAACAAGGACTTGAAACTTGAGTTGAAGCCGGAACAGACACAAAGACGGGACCTCGCCTTAATGCGGGTACAAAGAGAAGAACAATTGCTAAAAGAGATAGAAGATCTAAAGAGAGCCAACCAGATGTTGAGAGAAGGGCATATGGAAGCTCAAGAGGAGGCAGGTACCTTTGAACAACCAAATATAGACATACCATCGTTCTCCTTTGCAGATATGGAAACACAGTCAAGAGAAGGGCAGATAGGAGATTCTGAATTCTAACTACCAATCACCAAAGAGGAACAAGTGCCAATGGTCCAACTTTCTAAAGCTGAAGAAGATGCACTTAAAGAAAATATTGTTCATGAAGTGGATGCTGAATGGAAAGCGGCAATGGATTGGGAGTTCAGAGTTCTTCACTCAGTCAATGTAACACAGCTCACTCCCAACCAAATCAATTCTCAATGGCATCAACAGTCGCTACCCTAGCCTTTGATAAAGGTGGAGCTAGTGCAAGTAAACGAAAGACTTTACAAAGATATGCAAGAAGAGGGGTCAGATGCTCTCCACCCCAAATGGAGAAAAACTTGGCTCAACATAAACTCAAGGTATCTCATTTTGTTTACAAGAGCTCCTGCAGCAATCCAGAAAGACCCGACATTTTGTCCTGTACCAAGGGTAAGGACATGGCAAGCACACAAACTATCAAAGAAAAATGTCCAGCTTGGCTCAATTACCCAAAACTACCAGCTCCATAGCAAGGACCAGCAACTGAGGAATACATGGTGAAAACCCTAATGAGTGCCATGAACTTCTTCATGAGCCTCCTTGACCTCTCATGTGAAATGCTATATAAAATCTGCAGAATGCTGCTCACATGCATCCAAGTTTTCATGAGCCTGAGAAAGCAGGAGCCCCATGGATGTCCTTCTTGGAAGGTAACAAAGGGTTGTGTTATGATTTTAGTAGACAACCTTCAGAAGAAGCCCTCTACGGTTTCTACGCCAGATGTATATTCTTGCCATCCAAAAATATGTTGGCATTCAAAGAAGATTTTTACACACGATTCTTCACATGGCACAAAGAGTTTGGGGCCAGTGATCAGCAATTTGAGAGCAAGGTTTGCTTGCTATTCTACCATTGAACTCAAAAATAAAGTCACTATTCAAGTTTTTTGCAGGTCTATGACAAAGAATGGCGCATCAGATATCACAAAGGGCTACAAGCACTTAAAGACCGCCTCGCCAGTCATCAACCCAAAGACTATTTCAATCCATGAAACTCTGTCAAGGGATGACATAGTCAACGAGGGGGGGGAATGTTAGCAGCAAGCTAACCCATGTAACAATTTTGGGAGCTTTATTGTGAAAAAAAATATTCTTTTGATAAATTGGGAATATTGTAACTCCTATTTTCCAAGTGGATATTGTAATCGATAAGCTGGAGCTATAAGCTTTTAGATTGTATCAATTTATCCTTAGTTAGAGCTCTCAGATGATTAGTTTTTTACCAAAGAAACCTTGGCTAAGGTATAAAAGCCAATTTTTGTAAAGTTATTGTTAAGTTTTTGGATAAGAAATACACAGTGTGAGTCAACAACGCTCACCTCTCTCCTTCTCATGCTTCCTACTCCCTTGTCGATTGTCACATTGCAATGTCGTCTATTGCATTGCAACCGTAGATAAGAGCTCTACACATTGACGTAAACATATCATGGTAAATTGTGGATTTTGGTATCGCCAACCCGCGGCTTAAGTAGGAATCTAAGCTAGGAGATCACAAAGTAAGCATAGACGAGGTATTGGGGCATCATTGCTAATAAGCATTTAGATGCATTCGGGGTCAGAAACGACTAGGTCAAAATATCACTGCTGCTAATAATTGCGTTTTTTTTTTCACTTCATCAAAAGTGAGATATGAGACCATAAGCATGTGTGCTTAGGTCTTATATACTTGTCCTAGAAGTTTCGTAACATTCGGATGTCATTTGATGCGATAACGATCATGTTTTGTTTGTTGATTAGAGACTATCTTTTGATGGCTTAAGTCATTTGAGTGTATCTTGTGTTAGATGTGGGTTTTCTGTTGTTTTCCAAGAGATTGACACCCTCTTGTAGCCTCTATGCACTAGTCGAGTCAGCTTTGTCCCATGGATTGACAATTATGTTCGTGGTTCTCGCTATGTCTACAATAAGATAAGAGTGAGGTTAGGAAAGCCATCCACATTTAGTTTGTAATTAAGAGGCTTGTTCCTCATGTTATGTAGCCTACAACTAGCCTCCCATGATATTAAGGCTAAAGAGTTCTAATTGCAAGTCACACATGGTAAGTGCTTTTTGGAATAACATATATGTAAACTTGTGTCCTTGTGGTCATAGGGTGTTGATACCATAGGTGCAAATTACATCGCTTCCTATTACTACAATAAATAAAAGTCTTGTAGAAGATGAGATAATAATCTTTGGACTTAGGGCCATAGAGTTTTTTATGGAGAAACTAGCCTAGCTCATATGTAGGATCATATAGTGCCAATAGTCTGGCTTCATATGGAAGTGTGTCCAGAGATCAAACGGATCCCTATGGCCCAAAGGCCATAAGGTGCCATTTGTAAATAACATAAAGAAACTTTAAGAATGTCAAAAAGAATTATATTTGTCATGAAAGTACCATGCTTATTGAAGCTATTTATATAGCAACATTTGAATATTTTGATAAACTAAAATTAATCAAAGTGCACATCAAAGTCAAAAGCTACATATAGAATTGAAAGACAAATTTTCATAAGCACTCTAAAAATTACATAAAGACATTTTGTAGATTCCATAATATTACAAAAATCTACTTCATCATCAATGTCAATGGACATCTATTTGAGATTATATTGAATCTTTAATTGCTTTATATAATTCTTGGCCTCATGTACTTTGATAGCAGGCTCCTTGTATCCCAATGTTCGGGTAAGCATAATTGCTTCAATACCTTTTAAGGATGATAAAGGTTTGATACTCTTCAAAAGCCTCACTTTTTCTTGATGAGCTACTAGGAGTTTCCTATCTTGACTTTGAGTGGACACTCCACTATTGCTAGATGTTGTACCTTTTTCATGGTCCTAAGGATGGGAACCTTCTGGTAGTCTATGCGTGGAGCAAGCTTTAGAAACTCAATGCAACCTGGCCATAGAACAATATGCTCATGTTAAAACTTTAAGATCTTTATTTTGTTGGACTTGTGCCAACACCTTCTCAAAAGTAATCCACCCAAGCTCACTATTATAATTAGCATTGGTCTGTCAGCGGATGAAAGAATTATATCGCCATGCACCTCATTTCCGAGATCTTGAGTTACTAAGATGTTCTGGATGGATTCTTCTTCTGACCTTATATATGGATAGAAAGTTTCATCACCTTCTACTTCCATAGAATGACTATTCAAGTTCTTCTCCAATGGTTGCAATGTTTGACCTTTAGGAACTTGTAGATTTTTGTCAGCTTCTTCAAGAATTATCTAGTTGTGATGGAGATCCATGGACTCTTTCTCAAAAGGTTCAATAGATTGAAAATCCTTTGTACCAAAATACTCAAGTGAAACTTTGTCAACCACAATCTCAAAAGGTTCAATAGCTTGAACATCCTTTCTCGGGGGGTTCACTATGTGTAAAACTACCATATCACGTGCGTTCAAGACATGTTTGTCAAACCCCTTATCTGTGAATTTTGTTTGGAATATAATGTACCCTTTTCTTTTAAAATCTGTAATTTTTTTTCAAATTTGAAAAAATAATGCCCTTCTGAATATATATTTCTGTAAGTTTCAAGAACTTTAAATACCCTTCTGTTGAACTCACGTGATAGGTTATATTTTTATTAGGTGACCTCCCCGGGCATCCTTTGTACCAACAATCTCAGGTAAAACTTCATCAACCACAATATCATTTTGAAAGAGTGCAAGTTTTAAAGAACACCTGTTGTTACCTTTGTCACACTCTTGAAAGAAAATTAGAGAGTATCCAAATGACAAATTTGATATTTGAGAAAAAATCAAATAGATTTGAGAATATATTTAATCAGACCAAGGATATCATTGCAATAGATCTTGTAGAAATTTAAGGACCAACCTAAAAGTCCTTGTGGCCGAATGCTAGACTTTGACTACAATGTGTTGATAATATTGGTGATCTATGATCTTAGGGCCGTAGGGGTTATCATTATGATTTCTAGGACACATGATATTGATCATAGGTAGGTTATAGGTTTCCCTCTATTCTAATGAGAGATCATATTGCCTCAAGGCCATAGAGTGCCAATGTACAAGCTCAAGGGTCATAGGTTTTCCTCTATTCTAATGAAAGATCCTATGGTCCTAGGGCCATAGGGCTGCCAAGGTGCCCATGTAAGTGCCTTTGAATGGCCTAAATGATCTTTGAGAGCTTTTACATTGACACCTATGCCACCCTCTAGCCTTATGACAGATTTCTCTCTATTCTAATGAGAGATCATATGTCCCTAGGGTCAAAAGTAAATTAACTTTATTTCAAGACATATTTGTACAAAAACGAGCATAGGAAAGTGGAACTTACATCCCAAGGTGCTCGACTCGGATGACCAATAGGAACTCCTGCTTTGGGTTTGTTGGTTTAGAATATGCAAGCCATTGATTATGGCCATGCTTCAAGACCTCCACATAAGGCTGGTGCTTCATTTTTGTTGTTATTCTCTCCATGTTTTCCATTTTGGATATTTGAACATAAACCTCTTTGGGAGTGTCTACCACTATCCTTGCACTTCTAACCTTGTAGAACTCTTTTCTCGAAGCATACTTAGTGATGTTGTTACACAGAAAAGCTATAGCAGGCTATGATGGTATGTTGACCAAAGAGAATCCAATAGTGGTATGTTGCTAGCTTGCCTCCATGCACTTTAGCTATTTGTAAAGGCATTTTACTAATTTGATTATACAACATCAAGTCTGTTGCATTGGAGACTTGCCTAGAGTGCCTTGCAAATTGCTTCAAGAGGTATTTCACATACACAACTGACAATGGTCTGTATTTATAGCCATTTGGTGCAAGGTTGCATTGCTTCACTGGAATCAATTGGATAAATTATACACCAAATTTAAAATAGTGTGCAATTCAAACGTATCCATCTAGCCCACTCGATCTTAGAATTTTTGGCAACTCTTTATCAAGATTTTTTTCTTTGGGCTATATAATAGAGTCCAACACAGCTAAATCTATTAATTCCACAACCATTGACACTAAGGGGGCTTCAACTATTAGGGTTGCAAGTCCAATAGAATTCTTTACCTCATTCTGCAAGAATTTGCAAAAGTAGGCCTTGGCGGCCTAATTTCGGCTTCTCGCTTCCATTTGTCGTTTTGATTGAAATTTTTTGTGATTGTCCACCTTATTCTTTCGATCATCAACATATCTTCAATTTCTACATCTGTGCTCATTTGCTATTTATTATTAATTTTTGGCCTGTTTATTGAAAATCAAAGAAAATAATAAAATGCGCTACAAAAAAGCAGTGAAAAAACTATAATTCAAAAAATCCATTGAAAAACACTATCTATTACCTTCTAGTGGATTTCTCCATTTTTAAGTTCCAATATCAAGAGAAATGATGAAAATAAGTTAAAAATGCTATTTTTGATGTATTTCTAATAGTATATACACTATTTACACTCAACAGGAAGATGTTATCGTTTAAAATTCTGCTGTTGATGATTTTTAAGGGCCTTATTAGGTAATTTTGCAGAAAAAAACACGTTAACATCCAACTTTTTCCTCTCTCATCAAACATTGCCCTTAATTACTGAAGTTCTGCACCCCTCCTAAATGGAGTACTTTAGGAGGACTGTGTGCATGGGTTGAACAATTGTCTTTATGCATAGCTGTGGTTGGCTCTATAATTCCTTGAAGGTCAATGCCAGCATGTTGTGCAAGAGTTGGGCCTTGAGTAGTTAACTCAAGGGTTTCCGTGGTCGAGGTTTCCTTTCGATGTTTTTGAAAGTAAATTCTGTAATTTGTGTGCTCTTTGTCTGATTGTACTATTTGGATCCTTTGGCACATTGATTTCCTAAGTTTTAGGTATCAATGATGAAGGTTGTTGAGATTTAACTCTCCACTACTATCTTGGTTTTCCATTGGTGAACTGTTGTGGTTGAGTTTCTTGAGATTTAACCTTCCACTGCTTCATCGGCTTTAAACAAATTGTGAAGATAAATGCTCTTTTTTCCTCCAAACCCATCTAGTTATGGTTTCTCTTCTAAAAGATATTTTTCTTTGAGTTGTCAGATGTGAAACTTTCTTCGATATTGTAGATGAGTTTTTAGGTACCCAAGTTTGAGACGGCTTGTCCTTGAGTTGTGCTTTTGGTACCCAAATTTGCATGAATCCTTGCATCAAATGCTACTTGAAGCATTTGCTTGTCTAGAGGATGAAGAAGATTGATTAATCCCTGGTTTCTTTTGTGTGTAACCTATTTTCCATTCCTCTCTACTCGATGCAATTGGAACGATAATTTGTCCTCCTTTAGGTGATAGCTTGAGTTGATTGGTGTCCCAATCTGGTACTGCCTTGTACGTCTGCATCCATGAGATTCCAAGAATCATCATTTCATTCATATGTTCATCTGATATGTATACAAACTAATGAGGGCATGGACATCCATGTACTATCACATTAAAGTTGACTACTCCCAATGTACATGGACATCCATGTACTATCACATTAAAGTTGACTACTCCCAATGCCGGTGTTAGGTTTTTGTTGCATCCTTTGATAGCCGATATTCTTGATGCTAAAGACTCATTCGTTGATTTCTTGTACATGGAATAACTGACTACATTCATTCGAGCTCTGGTATCTACCAATGCATTTGTGCTATGATTGTTCAGTTGTACTTTGATGCGAAGGTCCATTCATCTAATCATTCGTCATTCGTTGACACTGCATCATTCTTCAATTCCCATAGTCTATCATTTGGTTCCAAAGTGTTGATGGGAATAGGTGTTTGTTTTTTTTTTAAGGCAGCTTTCCTCTTGAGTACTCAAAGTCAAGCTTTCTCTTGGGCTTCATCAATGACCTGCTATCATTTCATCTTTCTTTGCTTTGTTGCATGCATCTTCTCTAGGAAATCATTGGTTAGTGGAAAATGGTACTTCTTTAAGCAGCATCAACTAATCCAGTAATTAGCCATTGGTTCACCATCTAGAGTGGACAACTTAACTGCTCCACTTGGAGATATATCCTCAATGATAAACTATCCATTTCCCTTCTTCTTGAATTTGGGAATGTGTTGCTTAAGGGAATAGACTAAACTAGACCCCCCTTTTTTGAAGGATTTTGTGATTAGATGTGAATCAAAAAATTGTTTTTGCTTCCATTTTTGTGCATAGATGTGAGCTACAGTTGTTAGTCTTTGCTCATCAAGCTTTTCTAAATCTTCAAGCCTCTCTGAGAGTTCATGTGTGGTCCACTCAAGATCTTTTTCTACCCTTAGTGTCGGCAATAGAAATTATATCGGTAGTATGGCATCAAGACCATAAACAAAATTAAAGGGTGTAGCATTTAAATCTGTCTTGAATGAAACTCTATAAGCCCATAGAGTGCCATGTAGATTCATTTCCCAATCAATTCTCCTTGAACTAACCACTTTAGTCAATACCGAGCTAAGAATTCTATTCGTGTGCTCAGCTTGTCCATTTGCTTGTGATGATATGGAGCGGATTTGTTATGGAAGTCCATAAATTCATTAAGCAGATACTCAATTACCTCATTGAGGAAATGAGTTCCCCTATCGCTGACAATTTCTATCAAAAGTCCATATCTTGTGAATACATTCTCATACAAGGATGCGGCTGTGGTTCTAGCATCATTCTTTCTGGTTGCCTTAGCCTCTTCCCACTTGGTTAGATAGTCCGTACCTACAATGATGTATTGACCTTGAGTTCTATAAGCAGGTGGTTGTATTGAGCCTACAAAATCTATGCCCCATTTTGCAAAAGCTCTAGTCCCCCATCATTGGTCTTAAAGACATGCTATCTACCCTGGTTGGCATTTTTTCTAGTTGGCATGCATCACATCTTCGAACATATTCTTTGGCATCTGGAAAAAGTGTGGGCCACCATATGCTTGCCATTAAAATTTCTCTAGCGATGTTTTCACTAGAAAAATGACCTCCAGCTAATCCAGCATGTGCTTGTTCTAGAATGGGGATGTATTCATCTTCATTCACATAGAGACGTAAATGTTGATCCTTTCCTCTTTGTTAAAATGGTTTCCAATAAGAGCATATTCTCTTGCTTCAATTTCATTGGCTCTTTGGTGGTGTTTACTCATATCCTCCATAAATTTTTTGCTTGATAAGTAAGTAACTAAATAGTTACTCCACTTAGGAACAAGTGAAAATTTGAAATAATGTCACGTGAGGTATGGGTGCTTGTTTCTGGCATTGAAGACAATTTTTCACAAATGAGTGAACATCACTCCTCCTGGTTGGCCAAAATACTCCAAGTCTCAAGATCTGTTGCATAGCTTGGTCTTCCGCAAAGTGAAGTCCTACTATGGTAATGTGTGCTCGACTTAGGTATTGGGTTTTCTCTTTAAGATTAATACACAAAAGCAATATTCCATCTTGATTTCTTTTGTATAACCTTCGAGCTAGTAATTGATACATAGCTGATTGCCCAATTAATCTGGGTGTAATAGGAAGTGGCATTTGGGAATCCACTTGAGCTATGGTCATTACTGAAACCATATTTTTTGACCAACAGGGTATCATTTCTATGAAGAAGAGATATTCATTTGGTAGATCATCATCTACCCCTTTTGGTGGTTCTCTTGAAATAATCCTCGATAAATGATATGCTCTTTGGCGTGTGGTGCCCTTTTTTACAACTATTGTGAAATCAAATTCCAAAAGAATGATGAACCATCTCAATATTCTCCCTATGTTTCGTGGCTTATTGACCAAGTACAATAAAGCTTGGTGGTCCACAAAGAACACAAATTGTTGTCTAATAGATAATGTCTATACTTTTTTACGGCATAGCTCATCCCTAGTCCCTCTCTTTCGGTGGTTGTATAGTTTTTCTCTGCCACATTCAACTGTCTACTAGCATAAGAAATAGGAAAATCGTTTTTTTTGTCTCCTGGTTGAGCTAATATACATGCAATGGAAAAATTGGAAGCATCAACATGTATATGGAATATCTTATTCCAATCAGGTGCTTTCAATATTAGGGATGAAGTGAGAGCTTGCTTAAGCTTCATGAAGGATTTTTCACACTCATTAATCCATACAAAGAGTGTAATCAGACCATACATAGATTTTGCGATTATAGCATACATGTAAATGAATCGTTTGTAATATCCACAATGTCCCATGAAAGCTTGAACCCCTTTGATTGTTGTCGGTCTAGGCAATTCATCAATAACAAGAATTTTATTCATATCGGTTGCTACGCCATTTTTAGACACTATATGTCCATGAATTTTTCCTTGTCTGCCCATAAATGTGCACTTCAAGATTTAAGCAAATCCTATAAAGTCTATATTTTTTGAATACCTTTTTGAGGTGTTCAAAATCATCAGGTTGGATTGATGAATGTACACATAAGTCATCCATATATACTTCCAAGAAATTTTTAAGATATTCTTTAAAATCATGACCCATCAATCTTTGAAAGGTGGCGAGAGCATTAGTTAACCCAAAAGGCATAACCCGATAGGCAAAAATACCCCATTCAGTTGCAAAGGCATTTTTATGTTGATCTTTGGGATCAACCAAAAGTTGATTGTAACCTAAAAAGCCATCTAAAAAGCTATAAAATTCTTTTCTTGCAACTCGTTCTAAAACATGATTGGTGATTGGAAGAGGGTAGCTGTCTCTAATGGTTGTTGTATTCCCTTTTTTGAGATTGACACACACTCTTAATTCCCCATTTTTCTTGGGTACCACCACAATCGGAGACACCCAATCTGTATATTCAATTTCAAAAATGAATTCACCTTCCGTTATCTTTTCTATATCTTCTTTGATCTTTCTAGAAAATGTTTCATTATAAGTATATGGTCTTTGTCTACTTGGTTTTGCATCATCTCTCATAGGTATGTTATATTGACAGATTTCTAAATGAACACCCTTGAGATATTTATAAGACCAAGCAAAGATATCTCGGTATTCTTTCAGTAGGCTTAGCAAAAGATCTTTTTCTTCTTTAGTCAAGTCATTCCCAATGTAGGCAGGTCTAGGATCTTCTCCTGGCTTGGCATATTTATAAGACCAAGCAAAGATATCTCGGTATTCTTTCAGTAGGCTTAGCAAAAGATCTTCTTCTTCTTTAGTCAAGTCATTCCCAATGTAGGCAAGTCTAGGCTCTTCTTCTGGCTTGGCTAGATCTATCTTCTTTGCATTTTCAGGTCATTCATAGGACTCACCCTATTTTCTTAGTTCTCTTACAGGCTGTTCGACTATGATCTTTTGGTCTTGGAGAGTATATTTCTTGTAATGGGATGGAACACTCATTACATCTTTACTCTCTTTCTCAGTTGTTTCCATTTCAATGGTATATATCTCTTTTAGAGCTTTCTTTAACTCTTGATATTTCTTCTTTCGTTCAACTTGTGTCATGGATGAATCATCATCCACGTGTTTAGGTTTTGATTGAGTTTCCTTTCTCATTTTTCTTGATGTTTTTGATGCCTCTTGTTTGTTGTCTGATGGATATCTACCCGTGATTTTGTCTTTGACACAATCATGTGCATCTATCTACATCAAAATTTGTGTTATGCTAAAAACTGATGGCATAGGTTTAGATTTCAAGTTTTTTGTGTCTCTTTTTCTTCTATACCATTTCTTTCTTCTTGTTTTTTGGTTTGGAAAGTCAAAGAAAAATTCCTCCCCTCCTTTTAATAGTAGTTGTGCTCTAACATGTTCTTTTTCTGACCCAGAATCATCAGATGTAGCTGCATGTTCTTCAAACTCGTTAGTAGCATCATAATAGAGGTCTGAAAAGACTTGTTGAGCTTTCACTAATTCCTTGGGTTCCTGAACTTCTTCTTCAATGTGAACGGTTAAGATCATTTGTATAAGAATTATGTCATAACCATCCTCATTGCAAAATTGAGTCGGCATAGACGTATTCACACACACATCCATTGTTGCCAACATTTGAGTCCATTCAAATGGCTCAAACAAATATTCCAAAAAGGGTTCAAGTATATATGATTTTTCTGTGAAATCCCTTTCTAAGATACATTCTTCTCATTTTAAACTCCCGTTTTTTGAGGCTCCACACATCCGAATAGGTGTATCTTTGTTTAACCAAGACGGGGGATTTGATTCAACTAAAGAGACTAAGTCAAATTATTGTATGGGCGTTTTCATGAAATCTCTATAAGTGTGATCTTTCAAATTAACCCTTGTGATTGATCCCACTTGCTTCAAGTACAAGTAATTGTTTCCCCAGTCCTTGATGACCTATACTTGTTTCATGAATGGCCTTCCCAAGATGATTTCATAATTAAGTTTCTTTCCAAAGTCCACTATTGTAAAAGTATGTTGATAATCAATTCCATAGGAACTAACTATCACTTTTTCAAGCAGTCCTAAGGGTTTTTCGATGTGTCCATCTGCCAGTTGTAATTTCATTCGAGTTTGTCTAATGATCAATTTTCCCCATGATTCCCATATTTCTTTTGTGGCTATGGATATGCCTGCCCCACTATCCAGTATTGACATGGTTTCTACATCATTATACCTCACCGAAAGGGTTGTGTTTCCTTCTTCCTCTTCATAGTATTCCCCGACTTTGTTCATTGGGACGGATCTAATCTCCTTGTTATCCAATTCATGTTTCAATTTTCCCATTGCAATTATCCCTATTATCCCCACCTTCTCTAGAGTTTTTTGTAAATCATTCCATAATATGGTCTGATTTTTGACAGTTCTCCTAAAGTAAGAGTGCATTGAATGGGTGTACACATAATTGAATGGATGTTGTCTACCTCTAGAGTTTGTTCTGCTCTTTTTATCTGAGTGGTTTTACACACTATGGATTCAGCTTTGTTGTCTCCCAAGTAAGAGGGTAGTGTTTTTAGAGTCAATGGTTTAGACATTCCTGATGCTTCAGATCCATAATCCCCATACAAGGATTGTATATCATTGTTCATATGAAGAGATAAATTGTCTAACCAAATTTACTCTATAGGAGCTGACTTTAAAGTTATGCTCCCATCATTAATCTCTCTTACTTTTTCCAATAAATGTCCTGGCCAGTCATCCTCCACGAATGGAATTCCATACACCTTGACTCTAGCTACATAGTTCATAAGTGTAAGCTTTAGTGTAGCATAAGTCAAAGGTTCTTCCATTGATGGTGGATGTGAATTATACCACTCCACTTCTACCATTACTGTAGATGGGTTAAGCTGAACAAAAGGTGTAACAGGCACTAGTGCTTGTTCATCTATGACTCCTTTTGAATGCATGTACTTTATAGGTATTGCATTATGTCCAGGATATGGAGGTTGTTGACCCAACATTGGTTGTGTTCTTTCCATACCCATCGGTGGTCTCTGTGCTGGGGCATATTAGGCTGATATCTGTACATGGGTTGTCCTTGTGGTCTCATGGGCACATATTGAACATCTCCATTGTACTTAGGTCGGTAATAGCACTCAATGGTCTCATGGTTGGTCCATTTGCCCTCGATAGCACACCATTTTTGTGGCCTAAGTGGTTGTCCCTGTTGAGGTATCCCTTGCCCTGGTCCTCTCATAGAAGCTTTTTGTACGTTATTTATCATTTTTTTCATCCTTTTGAGCATGTCTTCTATGGTTGTAGGTGGTGCTGCAACAGTCGTTCCCACATGTGTTGGTTTTGTGGATGCTATTTTCTAACTCTGAGTAACCTTAGGGACATCTTCTTCATTGAAAATATCACAATTGTCTCCCAAGTCAATAGTATCTGATACACACTCTTCTAGGGTGTTATGCTTCTTGCTATACAATATAGCATGAATTTCCTTGTAGAGAAATCCCTCTAGAAACAATGACACTAACCTTTCTTCTGTAGGTATTTCTAGTTCTGGAATCTTGCAATGTATTGCTTCATCCTAGTTGCACAATCCCTAATAGACTCACCTTGTTATTGTTTGAAGTTATAGATTTGAGCTACCGTATTATGTTTGATCCCCGTTTTGGAATATGGAGCTACAAATCCCTAAGCTAATGTATTTATATCCATGATTGACCTTGGTGGAATGTTTCGGAACCATGTCAAAGCTTTTCCTTCTAATGTCATTCCAAATCCCTCAAATTGAGTGTGGAAATCAAATATGTGTTCTGCTCTTAGCACTTGCTTGAAGCTTGCTAATTGGTCATATGGATCCCTAGATCCACTGTATTTTTTGACCCATGTTTAAAAATCAGTTGTTCTGACACGTCTATTTGGATCAACTCCATTTCTTCTAGCAGTTGGTCCTGTCTCAAGTCCTTCAAACCAATCTGTTGGAAATAGTGACTCATGTAGCCCTGGATTGGCTTTAGTGTCACTCGGTTCTCTTCGTGATGAGGTAGGTTCGGGATTTTTAACATTTCTCCCAAAAGATCTCTCATGGAGTTCCTCTCTTGGAATAGTTTCTGGTCCTTGGCCCAATATCCAATCTCTTATGGAGTACCCTTGGTATTTGGTCTGTTCTACCTCTTGAAGACATCAAAACAAAGTTATTGTTATGACAATCCCTAAATAGGTAAGTTGGTAGATCTGTTGAACCCTTGTCTTTGATTTTGAAGATATAGATGATCTTCATGGGTGTTAACTGCCCTGATTTGGCATGAGATGTCCATAAAAGATCCTAGATGTTCCTATCCTCTCAATACTAAGCCGTTTCAAAGGTTTTTGATCAGCTTGATCGTATCCCTCGAATTCTAAAGTTGATGTCCTTCTTTGGCTGCCATATCCGGAATGATTGTATTCACCTCTAACCCCCATTTGTCTATCACATCAGGGTTTTCAACTTTTAAATAATGAGTCTCGTTTTTATCTATATATATTTTTCCTTGTTTGTTTGCCCTGATTTCCTCGTCAAACTCTATGTCACGGTCATCAATGCGCATGGCATACTCCTCATTAGGATCCAAGTAAACCTGAGCTCCATGGCCATTAGTCTTATAAAAGGTGAGTATGTGCTTATATCACATTGTTGTTCCAGTTCTTGAATGAGTCGAATAGGAATATATGTTAGATGTTGAGTCTGAATAAGTGTTTGAGACTTCTTCAAAGATAGTTCCCAAGTGATCACCTTGATCCACACTCTCTTCGGTGGATACCCTACTAGCGGTCTCTCCAAATATGTCTTGATTTGCTATTGTCCAACCAGATTTAAGTTTCATATAGACGTTAAGCCCTAGAAAGAGTACTTACCATTGGATTGAATTTTTATTCATTTCTTCCACTTGACTTGAGTTCAACTTCTATCAAGCTCTCAATTCTTTGCCTGCAACCTGGTTCCTGTGTCACTTTAACCAAGTTAGCTATTTTTCACAAAGACTGTACAAGTTTTGCTAGCTATTGAGATTGGTCTATGTATATCACTTCAATCTGAGCTAAGTGAGTCAGTAAATGAGTAAATGTTTTCTTGTTTTTTATGGTTTTTTGAGCCTTGATCTTAAGACTTGTCTCATCCATCAATCATTCTCAAAATCCTAATCTATTTTTAAATCCTACAAGGTACTTAGCAAGTACAATCTACTTCCAAGCTACCTCTACACAGCAAAAGACGACAATCTTAAGCTATGCGATTTTAAAGAGAAAGTTTTAACTCTTAGGTGATCCTAGAGAAACTTAAAGGACAACTACAGAAGACGCTTGTGTTAGGTCTATTCTTTCCCAGCAACGACGCTAAATGTGGGATGGGTTTCTAACCTCACTCCTATCTTATTGCAGACATAGCGAGAACCACAAACATAATTGTCAATCCATGGGACGAAGCTGACTCAACTAGTGCATAGAGTCTACAAGAAGGTGTCAATATTTTGGAAAACAATAGACAACTCGTATCTAACACAATCTACACTCAAATGACCAAAGTCACCAAAATCTAGTCGCTCATCGACAAACAAAACATGACCGTTACAGCATCAAATGACATCCGAATGTTATGAAAATTCTAGGACATGTATATAAGACCTAAGCACAAATACTTTTGGTCTCAAACCTCACTTTTGATGAAGTGAAAAAATCATAATTATTAACAGTGAGTTTCTGACCTAGTCGTTTTTTACCCCAAATGCATCTAAATGCTTAGCAATGATGCCTCAATATCCCGCCTATGCTTACTATTTGATTTCCTAGCTTAAATTCCTACTTATTATGAAATTATGCCGCAGGTCGGTGACACCAAAAGGTACGGATTTCCATGATATGTTTACGTCAATGCGTAGAGCTCTTACCTACGGTTGCAACGCAACAGACGACATTGCAATATGACAACCACGAAGGGAGTAGGAAGCACGAGAAGGAGAGATATGAGCACTATTAGCTCAGGCTGTGTTTCTATTATCCAAAACTTATAAAAATTGATTTTATACTTTACCCAAGGTTTCTTTGGTCAAAACTAATAATCTGTGAGCTCTAACTAAGGATAAGTTGATACAATCTGGAAGCTTTATAGCCCCGGCTCATTGATTACAATATCCATCTAGAAAATAGGAGTTACAATATTCCCGATTTATCAAAAGAATAAGTGTTTTTACAATAAAACTCTCAAAAAATGTTACATGGGTTAGCTTGTTGCTAACAGTATAATTGAAAGATTTTCTTCGGCCACATTTCTACTATTGTCTCCAAGTGAGAGAGTCTGACTCTCCTTGAGAGTCGTAGCTTAGCTTGCTTTACTTGTGTCTTCATTCTTTTGCATCTTATTATTCTTTGTGCTACTCAATTTACCTGATATTGAGTGAATTTCTTAAATCCCTCAATATATAAGTCTATGAAGTTCTCACTTAGAGTGTCCTCTTGAAGCTCCACCCACCTTGCTTTTGTCATTGTCACTCTGTCATAATCAACCTTCACCAAGTTTTGAGCAAAGGCCACTGGCTCCAACAATTAGGAGTCAACATTGAGTAGAGACTTTTCAAGAGCTGACAATATTTCTTTATCTTCTTAACAATCCCACAGTCTTTGAAGGGAAACTGCTCTTTATCATGAAAGAACAAGTGGACTTTCTCATCACTTCTACCATTTGGCAAGTGAAAATCTAGATACCAAGAACTTGGTATTAAGCATGTTGCATCAACTGACTTTGACATTCTTCTATGAGACATTTTGTAAACATAATGACATCTATTTAGACAAGATGGATATTAATACACCCATATGGACCTAGGGCGATAGAGTCCCCTATATGTTAAACCCTATGGTCCTAAGTCCAAAGGGTGCCAACAAAATGGTTCTACAAGTGTACCTAGGCCACCCTATGGTACTAGGATCACAGGATCTCTTATGAAATTAGAGGAACCTTTTGGCCCTAGGCCATAGGGGTCCAAAGTTGTAGCCCTTGAATGGCTTAAATGCCCCGTTAGAGCCTCTACACTAACACCCTACGTAAGGTTTCCAGT
Source organism: Adiantum capillus-veneris (assembly GCF_014529385.1). NCBI lineage: Eukaryota > Viridiplantae > Streptophyta > Polypodiopsida > Polypodiales > Pteridaceae > Adiantum > Adiantum capillus-veneris. The sequence goes on from NC_140941.1 coordinate 119,235,696, forward strand.
TTCTGAAACCTTAAAGATTGTATAAAGCTTAATCAAACTGATATGATTATTGAAGAAGAAATGTAGCATTGTCCGACCATGGCAAATATTGGTATTTTTGGAATCTTAAGCACGGCAAACCTCGGGCTAGAAATTTTCAGATTTAAATTCGGACAAAAACTGACCCCGCTAGTCCTTTCGGAAGATTCAATGTAAATTAAATTATTGAGAAAAATTGAAGGGTTGCAGTAATCATTTAAGCATAGATTTATTAAAGGCCTCCCGGATATTTACAAGATATTTACCAATTAAGCAAAAATAGGTCAAAATACCACTTTTGAGGCTATGGACTTGCCACAACATAGTCCTGAAGCAGCTCATCCAATTTTGGTCCATTTGAAGTCAGTTTGACCTGTATGTCGAATTTGAAGCTTTGTAGCCTTCGAGCCTTTTTCTGCTTTTTGAGGGCTTGGCTTGATTGATTTTATGAAACCAATCATATAAATTGTGTATAGACCTCATATGTAAGATGTCTATGGAGTCAGAATCCAATTTTGGCATCTGCCAAAAACCTAGCTTTTCTACTTGGGACGCCCTCGACCCTTGCCGAATGGTCATCCGTTGATATAGAAGTGTTCTATTATGTTGGGACATGCTACAGTGCAAGTCTCATTTGAGTTTCTTGAGCTGACAGGCCGCTATGGTGGATTTTTGGTCGTAGATCTTCGTGCACTGCTCGGATTCTAGGGTTTTTTCCAGGGTTACAGACTAGCTGCCAGTCATACAAAATGGATCATTAATAAGTATAGAACTTACCCCTCATGTCTCATGTGAAACGGCGCTGAAAACAAGCAACTGTAGACTCTGAAAAATGCACGTGAAGAAGATCGAAGAGCTCTCTCTCCAAAGGCAACAAGTGGAACTGAGGTGATTTTAGCCTACCTTGGGTTTCTATACTCGGACTTCCCGAACCATTTTTCCCCAAATTCCCCTGTTAGTCCTACTAGGACGTGAAGTCTATGTTAGATTCAAAAATTTTCCCAATCTGATTCCTATAGCTCATTTTGCAAGAATTCTGCAAAAGTAATTTAGGCTTCCCGCTTCCATCTGTCAATTTGATTGAATTTTTTTGTGCCTGTCCACCTTGTCTTTCTAATCATCAGCGTATCTTCAGTTTGTCCAGCTGAGCTCCTTTGCTATTTATTATTAACTTTTGACATGTTTATTGAAAAAATCAAACAAAATAACAAAATGCGCTAAAAAAGCAAAGTGAAAATCCAATAATTAAGAAAATCCATTGAAAAAGAGAGATTTATTGTTTTTTGTAGGATTTCTCCATTTTTAAGTCTCAATATCAAGAAAAATTATGAAAAATGACCAAAAAGACTATTTTTTAATGATTTTTTGATAGTATGTACACTATTTACACTCATCGGGGAGATATTATCAGTAAATTTTCCCTGTTGATGATTTATAAGGGAATAACTAGGTAATTTTGCAAAAAAATCACACTTTAACATCAAACTTTTTCTCCCTCTTCAAACATTGCCCTTAGTTACTTCCTTTTCACCCCTCCTAGATGGCGTACCCTGAGATGACTGTTTGCATGGGTTGAACAATCGTGTCTATGCATAGCCTTGGTTGGATCTACCATGCTTTGAGGATCAATGCAGTTCAAACCAATATAATGTACAAGAGTTGGGTCTTGAGTAATTAACTCAAGGGTTTCTGATGTCGAGGCTTTCTGATGCCGTCTTCCAAAGAGCAAATCTTGTAACTTGTGTGCTCTTTTCTTGATTGTACCATCAGGATGCTTTAGCATGGTGATTACCTGAGTTGTTGGTATCACTTTTGACTGTTGTCGAGCTTTTACCCACCATTGATATCTTGGTACGTCTTGGTTAGAATGATGTGGTTGAGTTTTCTAAGACTTAACTCTCCATTGCTTGATCGATTTTCCAGTTTGCAAAGAAGATAAGTGCTCCTTTTTCTTCCAAATCCATTTTGTATTAGGTTCCTTGTTCGGAGGTTCTCCTCTTTGTGTTTTGATCTTTGGAACCGTCTTTGGTATTATCGATGATGTTTTGGGTACTAAGATTTGAATCGGCTTGTCCTTAAGCTGTGCTTTTGGTACCCAAATTTTCCTGACTCCTTGCATGCTACTTGTAGCATTTTCTTGTCAATAGGATGGAGAAGATTGATTTCTTCATGGTTTGCTCTGCTAGTAACTTTCTTTCCACTCCTCCTTGCTTGGTGCAATTGGAACAATGAGTTGCCCGCCTTTAAGTGATAGCTTAAGCTGATTTGTATCCCAATCTGGTACTGCCTTGTACGTCCACATCCATGAGATTCCAAGAATCATTGTCTCATTCATGTGTTCATCTGGTAAGCATACAAACTGATGAGGACATGAACATCCATGTACTATCACATTTAAGTTGACTACCCTCAATGGTGGTGTTGGGTTCTTGTTGCATCCTTTGATAGTCGCTATTCCTACTGTGAAAGACTGACTTGTTGCTTTCTTGTACGTGGAATAACTGATTGCATTTGCTCTAGCTTCTGTATCAACCAATGCATTGGTTCTATGGTTTTTGAGTTGCACTTTGATGCGACGGTCCATTCCATCTAACCATTCATCATCCGTTGGCACTGCATCTTTCTACAATTTCCATTGTCGGTCTTCTATTTCCAGAGTGTTGATGGGAAGAGGTATTTGTAAATTCTTGAGGGCAACTTTCCTTTTGAGTATCCAAAGCCAAGCTTCCTACTGGGATTCATCAATAACCTGTTGTCGTTTTATCTTCCTTTGCTTAGCTGCATGCATCCTTTCTAGCAATTCATTGGTTAGTGGCAAATTATACTTCTTTAAACGATATCCACTAATCCAATTAGCCATCGGTTCACCATCTAGGGTGAACAACTTAACTACTTCACTTGGAGATATATCTTCAATGATAAACGGTCCATTTTCCTTTTTCTTAAACTTAGGAATGTGATGCTTAAGGGAATAGACTAAAACTAAGTCCCCGTTTTTGAAGATTTTTGTAATTAGATGTGAATCAAAAAACTATTTTTGTTTCCGCTTTTGTGCATAGATATTAGCTACATCAGTTAGCCTTACAATGATTTATTGAGCTTGGGTTCTATAAGCAGGTGGATGTATTGGCCCAACAAAAGCTATACCCCATTTTGCAAAAGCTCTAGCCCCCATCATTGGTCCTACGAACATACTCTTTGGCATCTCCAAAAAGTGTTGGACACCATATGCCTGCCATTAAGTTTGCTCTTGTGGTGGTCTCACTAGAAAAGTGACCTCCAGCTAATCCAACATGTGCTTGTTCTATAATTGGAATATATTCATCTTCATTTGAACAAAGACACAGATGTTGGTCCTTACCTCTCCGATACAATTGGTTTCCTATAAGAGAATAGTCTCTTGCTTCAGTTTCAATTGCTCTTTGACGGCGTTTACTCATATCCTCAGGAAATTTTCGGCTTGATAAGTAAGTAACTAGATAGTTACTCCACTTAGGAACAAGCACATTTGGAACAGTGTTACATTAGGGATTGGTGTTTGTTTTTGACATTGAGGACAATGTTTCACAAAAGAATAAACATCACTTCTCATAGTTGGCCAAAATACTCCAAGTCTTAAGATTCGTCGCATAGTTTGGTCTTCCACAAAGTGAAGTCCTATTATGGTAATATGTGTTTGACTTAGGTATTGGGTTTTCTCCTCAGGATTAATGCATAAGAGCAATATTTCATCCGGATTTCTTTTGTATAGTCACCTAGCTAGTAATTGATACATAGTCAATTGCTCAATTAATCCGATTGTATTAGGAAGTGGTATTTGTGAATCCACTTGAGCTATGGTCATCAATGATACCATATTTTTCGACCATCGAGGTATCATTTCCACGGAGAGCAGATATGCATCCGGTAGATCATCGTCTACCCCTTTAGGTGATTCCCCTGAAACAATCCTAGATAAATGATCTGCTCTTTGATGTGTAGTGCCCTTTTTTACAACCACAATGAAATCAAATTCCATAATAATGATGAACCATCTCACTATTCTACCTGTGTTTCACGGCTTGTTGATCAAGTACAATAAGGATTGATGGTCCACAAAGAACACAAATTTGTTGGCTAACAGGTAATGTCTATACTTTTCTACGGCATAGATCATTCCTAATCCTTCCCTTTTGGTGGTGGTGTAATTATTTTTTTCCATGTTTAATTGTCGGCTAGCATAAGAAATAGGAAAATCAATTTTCACATCTCCTAGTTGAGCTAGTATACAACCGATGGCAAAATTGGAATCATCAACATGTATGTGGAATATCTTATTCCAATTTGGTGCTTTCAATATTGGAGTTGAAGTGCTTGCTTAAGATTCATGAAGGATTCTTCACATGCCTCAGTCCACTTAAAGTGTGTAATCAAGCTATACATGGGTTTTGCAATTATAGCATACATATAAATGAACCGTCTGTAATATCCACAATGCCCCATGAAGGCTTGAACACCCTTGACTGTTGTTGGTCTAGGAAAATCAACAATAACATGAATTTTTTCCTATCAGTAGCAATACCACTTTTAGACACTATACGTTCAAGAATTTTTCCTCGTCTACCCATGAATGTGCACTTTTCAGGATTTAAGCAAACCTATAAAGTCTATATTTTTCAAATACCTTTTTGAGTTGTTTAAAATGGTCAGCTTGGATTGATGAATGTACGCACAGATCATCCATATATACTTCCAAGAATTTTCTTAGATATTTCTTAAAAGCATGGCTCATCAATCTTTGAAAGGTGGCGGTTCTGGGTCAACACCCTTGAGATCCTTGTAAGACCAAGTGAAGATATCTCCATATTCTTTCAGTAAGATTAACAAAAGCCCTTCTTCTTCTTCAGTAAGGTCATTTGCAATGTATGCTGGTCTAGGCTCTTCTTCTGGTTTAGCCAAATCTATTTTTTTTGCATTTTCAGGCCCTTCAGAGGACTCGCCCTGTTTTCGTAGTTCTCTAACAGGTTGTTCGACTATGATTTTTTTATCTTGGAGAGTACCCTGGTAATGGGATGGAACACTCATTACATCTTCACCATCCTCTTCAGTGGTTTCCATTTTAGTTGTATATATCTCCTTTAGAGCTTTTTTCAACTCTTGATACTTCTTTTTCTGCTCAACTCTTGTCATGGTTGAACCCTTGTCTTGGTTTTTAGGTTTTTCTTGAGTTTCCTTTCTCGTTTTTCTCGACGTTTTTGTCATTTCATGTTCTTCATTTAAAGGATATCTACCAGTGATTTTGTCTTTGACACAATCGTGTGCATGTTTCTGCATCAGGAACAGTGTTCTACTAGAGACTGATGGCATAGGTCTAGCTTTTAAATTTCTAGTGTCTCTTTTTCGTCTATGCCATTTTTATCTTCTCGGTTTCTGGTTAGGAAAGTCAAAAACCTTTTTCTCCCCTCGTTTCATGAGTAGCTTAGCTCTCACATGCTCTTTTTCCACAAGAAGAATAAAAAACAAAACAATCACCACAGAAGTGACTTCATACATGTAGGAAATGTGATAGGGTACTCAAAAATGCACCTTGTAGCTATAACTCTTCTCATCCAAGCACCACCTTTGGGAGCAAGGGTCTCTATGGATGAGAAAATCCTCTTATGCTCCCTTGCACCTAAAGGTGTCTCTTTCAAACTCAATATGGTACCCTCAAGCTTTGCAATCTTACCATCCTTCTCTTCCACATGTTGCTAAAGAGTTTATTCTTCTTTCTCCACATGAATGATCCTCTCTTGTAGACTAGAATTGTTATGAATGATAACTTGGTGTTAATGCATCCACCATTGCACACTATGAGCTCTGATAGTGGACAACTACTTGCAGTAGCCAAGCAGACCTGGCTCCCCTCTACCTACATATTGCAAGAAGGTAGGGAGACTATTGAATGTTGGATACACATTAATCAAAGGGTCATTGGGGTAGAGGCAAACATGCACCCAAAGGTCCTCATTTGTGTGACCTGCACTGCGACTGCCTGCGGCATTGTTGTGTTGTATGTAATTCATAACGCTTAGAGGGTGCAAGTTCTTTTGACAACCAATATGTACGCCTTTTGTTTTTGACGATCTTTCTATGTATGGGAGGTCTTTAATGTCACCTAGCTCCATGGAAAGGGGAATAAAGCTGGCCTCAAGCAAGAGTCAAGAGTTGCAGCAGAGCCACGGAGGGGAGAGGTGAGCTATGGAGTAAAGAGCTATGGGATGGAAAGCTACAAGAGAGCTACAGAGTGGAGAGGAGAGCTATGGAGTGGAGAGATTTGGGATGGATAGCTGCAGGAGAGCTATGGGATGAGCTATGGAGTGGAGAAGAGGGCTATGGAGTGGAGATCTGCAATAGAGCTACGGAGTGGAGAGGAGAGCTTTGGGATGGAGAGTTGCAGGAGAGCTATGGAGTGGAGAAGAGGGCTATGGAGTGGAGATCTGTAGGAGAGCTAGGGACTGGAGAGGAGATCTACAGAGTGGATAAGAGCTCTGTGGAGTGGAGATCTATAGGAGAGCTACGGAGTGGAGAGGAGAGCTATGGAGTGGAGAGCTTTGAGATGGAGAGCTGTTGGAGAGCTATGGGATGGAGAGCTTGCAGGATAGCTATGGGATGGGGAGCTACAGGAGAGCTATGGAGTGGAGATTTACAGAGAGCTACAGAGTGGAGAGGAGAGCTACGGAGTGGAGAGGAGAGCTACGGAGTGGAGAGGAGAGCTATGAAGTGGAGAGCTTTGAGATGGAGAGCTGCAGGAGATCTATGGAGTGGAGAGCTATGGGATGGAGAGCTGCAAGAGAGCTATGGAGTGGAGATCTATGGGGGGGAGAGCTGCAGCAAAGCTATGTAGCGGACCTGCAACAAGGAGAGGGAAGGAGGAAGAGAGTGTGCTAAAAAGTAGGAGAGAGAAGAGAGAGGGAGAGGAGTTAAAGAGAGGGGAGTGATTTTGGAGGGAAATAAAAAAAGGTGAAAAATCTGATATTTAGCAGGTCTAGCAATGAGATTTTGAGAGAGAAATTTGATTTTTGAGTATACATATAGGTTGGGGAGAAGTTTTGAGTAAAACTGAGGTGTTTTTTTTTTGTTGAAAAAAGTGTTCTTTTGAGCTGAGGCTATGGATGCCCCTGATGATGTGGCAAAAAAGGGGGGGAGGGTAGTTATTGTCATAAGGACCACCACTCTTTTGGGTAGAGAGAGAATTTACCTATCCTTCCTCCCTAGCCTCTATTTCAACCTACAAAAAGCCTATTATGGCCTTAAAAAAAGCCTATGAGAATACCCACATTCAATGCCTTATCTCCTAGATCACACACATTTTTAGTCTTAATCCCTTAAAATTAGGGATCCTTACAAGGCCCTTTTGGGGTTCATATTTTTCCTAATGTCTTTGTGTAAGAAACCGTGTGGCCCCAAGGCTACATGATTCTCTTTGTGTAGGAAACCACATGGCCCTAAGGCCACATGGTGCTCTTTTTGCTAGCTACAAATATTATCGCTCTAAGGCCACAAGGTGCTCTTTGTGTAAGCTAGAAACCCTACGGCCCTAAGACCACAGGGTACTTTTTGTGATGGCTAGAGACCCCACATGGTGCTCTTTGTGATGGATAGAGACCCCAGCCATCACAAAGATCATCATGTGGCCTTAGAACCATAAGATTTCTAGCCATCACAAAGAGCATCCTATGACCCTAAGGCCATAGGGTACTCTTTGTGATGGCTAGAGACCTCACAGGGTTCTCTTTATGATGGCTAGAGACCCTAGCCATCACAAAGAGCATCTTGTGGCCTTAGAGACATAGGACATCTAGCCATCACAAAGAGCACCCTATGGCCCAAAGGCCACAGGGTACTCTTTGTGATGGCTAGAAACCCTATTGCCTTAGGGCCATAGGGAGCTCTTTGTGTAATCTAGAAACCATATGGCCCTAAGGCCACAGGGTGTTTCTTGTGTAGGAAAACCTATCGCCCTAAGGCCATAGGGTGCTCTTTGCATAAGAAATTGTGTGGCCCGAAGGCCACATGGTGCTCTTTGTGTAAGAAACCAGACGACCCTAAGGTCACATGGTTCTCTTTGTGTTAGCTAAAAACATTGAGGTGTAAGCTAGAAACCCTACACCCCTAAGGCTATAGTGTACTCCCTATCATGGCTAGAGACCCCACAGAGTGCTCTTTGTGATGGCTAAAGACCCTAGTCATCACAAAGAGCATCGTGTGGCCTTAGAGCCATAGGATTTCTAGAAACCCAATGATCCCAAGGTCTTTTTGTTAGCTAGAAGACCTATGGCACTAAGGCCAGAGTGTTCTCTTTTTGTAAGCTAACCCATGTAACATTTTTCGGGAGATTTATTGTAAAAACACTTATTCTTTTGATAAATCGAGAATATTGTAACTCCTATTTGCCAAGTGGACATTGTACTCTATGAGCCAAAGCTATAAGCTTCCAGATTGTATCAATTTTTAGCTTAGTTTTTTACCAAAGAAACCTTGGCTAAGGTATAAAAGCCAATTTTGTAAAGTTAATTTTAAGTTTTTGGATAAGAAATACATAGCGTAAGCTAACGATTCTCATTTCTCTCCTTCTCATGCTTCCATCTCCCTTGTTGGTTGTCACATTGCAGTGTCGTCTATTGCGTTGCAACCAAAGGTAAGAGCTTTATGCATGGACATAAACATATCATGGTAAATCATAGCTTTTGGCGTCACTAACCCACGGCCTAATTTCATCATAGGTAGGAATTTAAACTAATAAATCACAAAATAAGCATAGGCGGCGTATTGGGGGATCATTGCTGAGCATTTAGTGTTCAGGGTCAAAAACGACTAGGTCCAAATCTCACTGCTATTAATAATCTCATTTTTTGCACTTTATCAAAAGTGAGACTTTATATCATAAGCATGTGTGCTTAGGTCTTATATACTTATCCAAGAAGTTTCATAATATTCAGATGTCGTTTGATGCGGTAACGGCCATGGTTTGTTTGTTGATTAGTGACTAGCTTTTGATGACTTAGGTCATTTGAGTGTAGCTTGTGTTAGATGCGAGTTGTCTGTTGTTTTCCAAGAGATTGACACCCTCTTGTAGCCTCTATACACTAGTCGAGTCAGCTTCGTCCCATGGATTTACAATTATGTTCATGGTTCTCGCTATGTCTGCAATAAGATAAGAGTGATGTTAGGAAACCCATCCACATTTGGCGTCGTTGATGGGGACGAATAGACCTAAACTAGGGAAAACAAGAGAGTCTTGTTTAGTTGTCGTTTAACTTCCTCTAGGATCACCTAGAGTTAAACTTTCTCCTTAAAGAGTGTTGTCTTTTGTTGTGTAGAGGTAGCTTGGAAGTAGATTGTACTTGCACCTTGTATAATTTTTTCTATGTTTTTCTGATTTAATATGAAATGAGTTGACTAAGGAAACTCTGAGCACATTGACATATAAAGGTGCCCCTAATCACCAAAAGTATGGAAGCAACACCCTCGGACAAATTTATTTTACAATGAATTCAACTATATTCTGTTATTATTGTACTAAATGTCTTGAGCCAAGCAAGGTTGAGCACATTTACATATATGATCACCCCAAAATGTAGAAAGAGAGAAACCACCTCAAATCAGCAATGATTTGGTCCATCTCACAAGAAAATATTAATGAAAATTTGATAGAGGTGCTTCAAAACATTGAAAAGAAGATATAACACAAAACCAACCATTCGGTACATAGTATTACCTTGTGATCCCTTGATGAAAATAACATTTATTAAAAGTATCATAAAGTAGCTTGCACTGTCAAACATCAAAATTGCAGCACCCTTCTTATTTCTTAGTTTTGGATATTTACTCGTGCACCCCCCAAAACTTGAAATAGTTCCACTTTGGTCAAAGCTGCCTGATGGATAAACTCATGGTCCATTGCATCTTGAACCACAGCACCTGAAGAAACACATAATATATATGTTTGCATGGTATATATCCAAGCTTCACTCTCTTGCTTCTAAAAATCCTCACATGTGCATCGTGGGAAATCAGACAGCGGGACAAAATAAGACACCCCTTTAGCCAATGACCCATCCGTATTAATATAGAATACGTGTGACTCATTACAAACAATTATTACTTCTCTGACTAGTTCTGCTGACATGGTCCTTCCCAGGTCAATCCTGCATTGGAACTCTTTAGTCAACTTGGACCTCCACTCAACAACCTTGCCCTCTTTGTATTTGGGCAAAAAGCACTTGGTATGCGGCATGGAGCTCGAGAGAACTTTTCATTTTTTTACGTCCTTTGTAGTGTCATGAAGCACAAATCCACTAGATTGAAGATGCTTCACTTCGTGTAAACTCAATGTTGTTCCCTCCGCCACAGGCCATACTCTTGGAGCCGGTCTAGGAGGTCCCACAACCATCTCATGAACATTCCATGTGTGCACATTACTGGTATTGCAAAACCAAATATATCCTTCTCTAACTCCAACTGCATTTGAGTTGGAGCCAGGGTATTGTCGCCGTCCCCAAAAGCAAGGGGTTGGTCTTCCACTCCTAATATTAAAATAATCCTCATTTATGAATCGACCGCAGTGATTACTTTGGCCACCAACCACTCCAAAGCATGTGACCTTGGACACTGGCTCTGCTCATCTGATTGCCCACATACTCTTGGCAACTGTCATCTCAAGCCAAGAATTGGTCCCATCACGAGCTCCATCTCTTTTTGGACAAGAACCACCAACATCAACAATTTCTATGACAAATTCTGGCATGTGGCTGTCCTCATCAAGTTGCACTTCTGCATCAACAAAGATAGGTCTTTTTTGCCTAATTCTCTTTTCTCTTGTGCGAATTCTATTCATTTTAGGACTATTGAAACCCATTTCCTCCATAGAACCATTAGCATAATCAGCTAGTTTTTTTGGGGTTGATACACCAGAAGTGCGATGCATGAAGCACTCCGCCAAGTTTTCCAAGCCTGGACCCACAAAGGTACGAACACCTTTAAGATATGCATTATACTTTACGAGCACTGCCATGGCCATGTCCGCACCAGCTACCTCATACAAGTTTAGATTTTCCTTATATCCAACAAATGCTCGCATGCTTTGTCTCTAAAAGATTTATATTAGGCACAAACATACAGGACTCATCTTGGGACACAAATTTTCCACCCCAATGAAAAACTCTAATATCCCACCACCAAGCCAGCCATGTTTCTAAACAAGGAATCTCATCATGAATTGCATGACCAACGGTCCAAAATCAATGTAGTTCCCCTTTGCAAATGTCAACTTGATTCTCTGAAGGGGCATTTCTCCACTTGCAACATAAGATTTTGTGCTCTTCTTGAGAACAAGGACGTATACACTTGGTTGCATGTCGTATCATGGACTCCTCCTAGTGAAAAACACAAGATCTTTCTTTACCAGGTGTGACTTTTTTTGCACCTCCAAAATACACTGTACGAACTGCAATCCAGTTAGCATTTGCTTCATCAGCCATAAAGCCTCTAAACTCTAGCTTGTCAAAGACTGCATCCTCAACAACCTTATTAAGCATTTTCCAAAATTCAATTTGAGAAAAATTATTCTCTACAGTAAATTCACAAGTAGCAATGGTCATTAGTTCACGAACAAATGGGCCGTACACATGGGCAGACATTGTTGGCCATCCATTTACACGATGAACGTGATCAAAACGGACCCACATATTTTCAAGGTTGCCATCTGGTCTCATTCGATTAACCAAGTCAACCCCACTTCCAGGACCTTTCATCAACATCTTGAAAACATGTGGCTATTGGTCTTTCCCAAGTTGTCCTGGAAATAGTATACTTTGAATGTAAGGATACCTACTTTTATTCTTAAGCTCAAGAAAAGCCTCCAAACCTTTTGCTGTAATCTTCTTTGATTTTTTTGCAATCTCCAATGTCCTTTCCGTTCTTCGTTTATTGGATAATGAAGTAATTGTATCCAAGAAGGAAGCAAACTCATCATCACCCATGGCATTTGACACAGGTCACCTTCCACAACTAATTTATCCATAATAATGTCCTGTGTTGTCATGCACTCTAATTGCTTTGCAATTGTGAATGGTTTAATAGTGGCATGTTTCTTCATTGGTGCATCAATTTCAGTCATTGAAGCTCTACGTTTCCCTTCTCTACAAGGGTGTTTGTTTCCCCCAAATGAAAAACACACCTTGTGGAATTCAATTTATCTCTTGGAAAGCATTACTAGATAACGGCAGGACAAATAGCAACACACTCTAGTACCTGAGAGCAATGCATACAACTCAAAGTGCCATATTCTTGGGATACTATTCCACATGGTGGAGATTTTAATAATCGGACTTTCCAATGAACTTCATTACTTATCTTGAATCCCGTGTAGTATGGGCAGTCCACATTAACACATCTGAGATGTCTAGAACATGTGCTAAATTGCATAGCACCCATAAATGAATCCGAACTACAAGTTATGTACTCTATCCGCATATGACTATCATGTCATTGTTCCATCCATGTCATTCCAGAAGAGTCACCTATTGTTGAAAGCTCAAATGCCACATATCCATCGTAATAAGTAGGCAGCTCATTTACTTTGACAATCTCTCTGATCTGATTAAGGGATTGAAACAATCAACTCTATCTATGATACATATGACTATCATGTTGTTGTTCCATCCATGTCATTCTAGAAGAGTCACCCATAGTTGGAAGCTCAAATGCCACATATCCATCATAATAAGTAGGCAGCTCATTTACTTTGACAATATCTCTGATCTGATTAAGGGACTGAAACAGGCAGTGCTCGGATAATTTATATTACACTTGTGATAGGTTTTGAGGGTTCATCTAGATCTGAATCTAAGGGGATAGGAGCCTCGGAGCTACTGGCACCAGGAACTTTGTAGAACTGACAGTATTCATGATCAAGCAAATACTCTTCTTCTCCAGTGGTGATTACAATTGCCTCTAACTTCACCTGCTCACCAGAGAGGGTCAATGGATGCACGCTAAACATTAATGTATCCAATGAAAAATGACTTCTAATATTAGACGTGGAAAGTTCAATATGTCTTTTATCAGATATAATGACAAGCTTCTGCGATTTAGAAGGGCCAAAAACAGTAATATGCCTAGACATTGTGAATACTCTTAGAAAAACAGTCCTTAGGACAATGCTTTGCTATATTTCAAAGAAGACTGACAAATTTACACTATTTTAAAAACATTTATCCTTTTCGGCTCATTAATGCATTGAGGACTAGAATTTCTTGAAATGATGAGTAATGAACTTTTTTTCAATTTTGAGAGTAGAATATCTTCTAAAGAGGATTCTCTTATTATTGAGGTTTTATTATATTATCTTTTTTGATTGTCGAAATAAGATCTTCTAGTATAGCTTGAGATTTTAAAAATTCTAATATACACATCTATGCAATTTGGGAAACATTTTTTGTGGACCTGACTTCGGAACCTTTTCACACGCATATGAGCTAGCTAACTCTAAATTTGAAGGGATAAACACACTAGAAACTCCATATTTTAACTAAAAATCCCATAATTTGAACCGGCTTGAGAACCTTCTTGCTCAAATTTGAGCCTGTCATTTTTATAAAACATCTACAAGAAATCTGCCAGTTGTAGACACTCTAATTGCATCCACTTGTAGGTGTCAAATTGAAGCCGAAAAACATGGACGTATAATGTGGTGGTGGCCTTGGTAGTTACTGTTACTGTCTGGCTATGGCAGTGAGAGAGAAAGTGAGAGAGTGTTGTAGAAGTGGAGAGTGAGAGTCAGAGGGTGTTGCAGAAGTGGAGAAGCTATGGAAGATCGCTCCCAATTTCATCCCAGGTCATCACCCCATCTTTCGGTCTTGTCCCATTGTCCACCTCAGTCCTCGTACCACTCACATGGTAGGTACGTCACTCACAGCCATGCCTCTCATGGTGCTCCTATGCACACAGTCCAAGAGATCTGCGTCAACGCGGATCCCTTTGGATTGCTTCTGTGTAAGTTGCTTTAAGTGCCTATCGCTCACAACCATGCCTCTCATGGCGCTCTTATGCACACAGTCCAAGGGATATGCATCGATGCGGATCCCTTTGGATTGCTTCTGTATAAGTTGCTTTAAGTACACTCCAGTCTCAAACAAATGCATTGAGCCCATTAGCGTGGAGTGATAAGACTTTCATTGGGTGATATCACTTCTGATTGATTGATGATAGAAGTCTAGGATTGTGTTTGTGGAGAATGCAGTCTCAGACAGGCACATTGAGCCCATTTGCCTCTCATGTCACTCCTATGCACACAATCCAAGGGATCTGTGTTGACGCGGATCCCTTCAGATTGCTTGTGTGTAAGAAGGAATCCTCACCCTTTCTCTCACTTGGTTCCCCCCTTGGATTTTGCAGCGCCGCCACTGCTAATGAGCTTGGGCCGTCCGGTTTCTAGGAGGGAGAGAGAGAGAGCGAGAGCGAGAGAGAGAGAGAGAGAGAGAGAGAGTCATGCGTGTCTGTGTGCACGTGCTTTAATGTTAAGCCTTCGGATTGATTCTGTGTAAGTTGCTTAAATGTTAAGCCTTAATCAAGGCCATTTTTGCAATGTCATGGGGGCCTCATTGACTGCTATTCCACGCATTTTAAAAGCTTGTGACTGCATGAACATGTCGTCAAAAAAGAGGATAGAACGAGTGCAGCAACACGAGTTGGCACACGAGAGAAAGAACCGACACAGCTCGGGTGGGGTGCACGAGAGAAATAGCCGAGTCTCCAAGGGATCTGCATCGATGCAAATGCCCTCGTACAATTGGCCCTAAAAATATGCTTCTCACGGTGCTGTCTTAACATGTATATTCTTGTTGAGATATTATTCCCTTTTTTTTAGTTAGTTGGATCAATTGTTTGCTAGATAAGCCTAGTTGTGTGCAACATTGCTCTCTGCTTTAAGAGATTGTAGATGCTCAACCTGCCCTATGTTGATGGTGGTTAAGTGTTTGCTTGCTATGTTGGGTCAAGGGCTCCATTTTGAGTCAGTTGAGAGCTTATATATGTGTTGGCTGGAAGTTCCAAATTCGAGAAAACAAGTGCAAAATTGACGAAGTTGAAGAACATGCCTTACTTTTGAGCTACGAGTAAGATTGTTATATGCACTTACTGCAGCATGACTACCAGTCCTAAGGACATTATGTGACTGATACCTACAAGCTTTTCTAAATGTTTTAAATCCTCAAGTGAGGTGGATCCTGAAGATCCTTATATACTATTTGAAATTTTGTCCTATATACAAACGAGTCATGGCCAATTTTTTTATTATTTGAGCTCACTAAAAGTTATGTCAGTGTTGGTTTTCCAAACTCTATTGTGTCCTTATGGAATTGTTGCAGTCCAAGATCTAGAGGTCGTTCCTGCACGAGGGTACTTGATACTATAGACCAAATCAGCTCTGTGTGAGGCACGAAAATGGGAACCAGTCAAGATTTTCTTGAGGACAATGTGATGTCACCGGAGATGGAACAAGGTTCATTACATGAGTTAGATCCCATCTTAGCGGCTGAAGAAAGTAATTTGCAGATAGTTCCTTGGGAGATAAGAGACAAGGTTACTACAGCTAGTGAGCCAAAAGATGAATTCAATGCATTTACGCATAAAGGAGAATATATTTTGGCTTCCCCTAGACTCTTTAGCTGCTTTGAGTACCCCACTATCCCTCTTTGTCGTCTTTATCCTTATGCAAGATTTCGTGGTTTAAGAGACGATTTAAGTCGTTTGAAGTCAGCTTTTGCTAAAGAAGGCTACATGCAAGAAAAGGGGTCCTTCATTGTTTCCTTGTGGACTTGTCAAAAAGAAGAAAAAAAGGTCACAGGTGAGAATTACTTTGCAATCTACTTGGATTTTTTTTTGTTATACATTTGAATAGTAAATCTTATGTAGGTGAGAAAGATCAAAAATTGATAGCAAATGTCATAAAATATTACTCTAAGGGTGAGGAGCCTTGGTATCCATTGACACGAAAATATCTTGCACGTCTTATGTATGATGTGAGTAGAATTTTTTCTCTCTTTTATATTCAATACATAAAATTTTGCAATGATTGTTAATTCTCTAAGCTTTCGATAGGTGCAAATGACCAATGAATATAACATAAGGGTTAATCAACTCTCTCGTGAAAGCTTGGCTAAAGAGGATTTAAAGAAAGAGGAGGAGAAAATTATCACGACCTCACTACAAAGTATAGTGACAAGATTGGAAAGGTATTCTTTTATGTTTGTAAGTTTTGGTGTGTTCATAGTACGGTTTTTTAATACACACATCTGATGAATAGATTCTTTTGTTTTGCAAGCTTCTTAACATTGTGGATCCACACTTGGGTTCACATTGGCTTGACAAAGTCTTGTCATTGCAATGGGGTCTTGGAAGTTGGGCAGCATTAGAGAAGACTAACTTAATTACTATTGTGGATGCTCCAATACAAAACAAGTTGTTATGGTTATCTCTTTTAGAGGCGGACAATCTCATTAGGACAGCATATGGCATCAAAAAAGGAGATGTTGCTTATAGAACGTGAGACTTTTCCTTTCACTAGCTCTTAATGCTTTGAATTGAGTATTAAATTGTTCTTCAATTTGTTTTTGTGTCCACTTTTGCAATGAGGATGGTTATGACATAATTCCCATACAAATGATCTCGACCCTTCACATTGAAGATGAAGTTCTGGAACCCAAGGACTTAGTAAAAGCTCAACAAGTCTTTTCAAACCTCTATTATGATGCTACTGTGACAAGTTTGAAGAACATTCAGATACATCTGATGATTCAAGGTCAAAAAAAGAGCATGTGAGATCACAACTACTCTTAAAAGAAGGAGAGGAAAAAAAATTTGACTTTCCAAATGAAAAAACAAGAAGAAAAAAATGGTAGAGAAGAAAAAGAAACACAAGAAACTTGAAATCTAGACCTATGCCACCATCAATTTCTAGCAGAACACAATTTCTGATGCAGATAAATGCTCATGATTGTGTCAAGGACAAAATCACGGGTAGATATTCTTCAGACAACAAACAAGGAACATCAAAAACATCAAAGAAGAGATAGAAAATCTCAAGGAAGTCGAGTTCATTTATGAAATTGAACACACAGATTGGGTGTCTCCAATTGTGGTGGTACCCAAGAAAAATGGAAAATTAAGAGTGTGTGTCAATCTCAAAAAAGTGAATGCATCCACCATTAGAGATAACTACCCTCTTCCAATCATCGAGCATGTTTTAGAACGAGTTGCACGAAAAGAAGCTTACAGCTTTTTAGACGGTTTTTCGGGGTACAATCAACTTTTGGTTGATCCCAAAGATCAACATAAAACTACCTTTGCAACTGAATGGGGTATTTTTGCCTATAGGGTTATGCCTTTTGGGTTAATTAATGCTCCTACCACCTTTCAAAGATTGATGAGCCATGCTTTCAAAGAATATCTTAGGAATTTCTTGGAAGTATATACGGATGATTTATGTGTACATTCATCAATCTGTGCCTATCATTTTGAACATCTCAAAAAGGTATTCAAAAAAAGGAGACTTTATGAGATTTGCTTAAATCCTGAAAAGTACACCTTTATGGGCAGGCAAAGAAAATTTCTTGGACATATAGTGCCTAAAAATAGCATAGCAACCGGTATGGATAAAATTCATGCTATTGCTAAATTGCCTAGACCAACAACACTCAAAGGGGTTCAGGCTTTAATGGGACATTGTGGATATTACAAATGATTCATTTATATGTATGCTATAATTGCAAAACCCATGTATGGCTTGATTACACTCTTTGTATGGACTGATGAGTATGAAGAATCCTTCATGACGCTTAAACAAGATCTCACTTCATCTCCCATATTGAAAGCACCAGATTGGAATAAGATATTCCATATACATGTTGATGCTTCCAATTTTGCCATAGGGTGTATATTAGCCCAGCCGGGAGATGAAAAATTTGATTTTCCCATTTCTTATGCTAGTAGACAATTGAATGTGGCAGAGAAAAACTATACAACCACCGAAAGAGAAGGATTAGGGATGACCTATGTTGTAAAAAAGTATATACATTACCTATTAGCCAACAAATTTGTGTTCTTTATGGACCACCAAGCTTTGTTGTACTTGGTCAACAAGCCATGTAACACAGGGAGAATAGTGAGATGGTTCAATATTCTTTTAGAATTTGATTTCATTGTAGTTGTAAAAAAGGAGACCACACACTAAAGACTAGATCATGTATCAAGGATTATTTTAGGAGAACCACCAAAAGGAGTAGACAATGATCTACCAGATGCATATCTGTTCTCCGTGGAAATGATACCTCGTTGGTCAGAAAATATACCTTGATGACTATAGCTCAAGTGGATTCTCAAATCCCACTTCCTATTACACCAGGATTAATTGGGCAATCGGCTATGTATCAATTACTAATTTAAATGCTATACAAAAGAAATCAAGATGAAATATTTCTTGTGTGTATTAATCCTAAGGAGAAAACCCAATACCTAAGTCAAGCACACAGTACCATAGTAGGACTTAACTTTGCAGAAGACCAAACTATGCAATAGATCTTGAGACTTGGAGTATTTGGCCAACCATGAGGAGTGATGTTCACTCATTTGTGAAATTTTCTTCAATGCCAGAAACAAACACCCGTACCTCATGTGAAATTATTTCAAATCTCACTCATTCCTAAGCGGAGTAACTATTTAGTTACTTACTTATCAAGCATAACATTTTTGGAGAATATGAGTAAACCCCACCAAAGAGCTATTGAAATTGAAGCAAGAGACCATGCTTTTATTGGAAACCAATTGTATTGGAGAGGAAAGGATCAACATTTGCATCTCTATGCAAATGAAGATGAATATATACCCACTCTACAACAAGCACATGTTGGATTAGCTGGAGGTCACTTTTCTAGTGAAACCACCGCTAAAGCAATTTTAATGGCATTTAGAAGCCAACACTTTTTGCAGATGGCAAAGAATATGTTTGAAGATGTGATGCATTCCAACGAGCAAAAATTCCAACCAAGGTAGATAGCGTGCCTCAACCACGGTAGATAGCGTGCCTTTAAGACCAATGAGGGAGGCTAGAGATATTGCAAAATGGGGCATAGATTTTTTCGGACCAATACAACCACCTGCTTATAGAACTCAAGCTCAATATATCATTGTAGCTACAAACTATTTGACCAAGTGGACAGAGGCAAAGGCAACCAGAAAGAATGATGCTCTAAACATAGCCACATTCTTGTATGAGAATGTATTCACAAGATATGGACTTCCAAAAGAAAGTTCCAATGATAGGGAAACTCATTTCCTCAATGAGATAATTGAGTATCTTTTAAATGAATTTATGGTCATCTATAACAAATCTGCTCAATATCATCCTCAAGCAAATGGACAAGTTGAGCACACGAATAAAGTTCTTAGCTCAGTATTGACTAAAGTGGTTAATTCAGGACGAACTGATTGGGAAATGAATCTACATGCTGCTCTATGGGCTTATAGAGTTTCATTCAAGACAGCTTTAAATGCTACACCCTTTTATCTTGTTTATGGCCTTGATGCCATACTACCGATAGAATTTCTATTGCCAACTGTAAGGGTAGCTAAAGATCTTGAGTGGACCGGACATGAATTGTCAGAGAGGCTTGAATATTTAGAAAAGCTTGATGAACAAAGGCTAACATCTGTAGCTCACATCTATGCACAAAAACAGAACCAAAAACAATTTTTTGATTCACATCTAGTCACAAAAAATTTCGAAAAAAGGGGGCCTACTTTTAGTTTATTCCCTTAAGCAACACATTCTTAAATTCAAGAAAAAGAAATATGGACCATTTATCATTGAAGACGTATCTCCAAGTGGAGCACTTAAGTTGTCCACTATAGATGGTGGACCAATGGCTAACTGGATTAGTGGATGTCCCTTAAAGAAGTACCAATTGCCACTAACCAATGATTTGATAGATAAAATGCATGTAGCAAAATAGAGAATGATTAAAAGACAGCGGGTTATTGATGAAGCTCAAGAGGAATCTCGACTTTTAGTACTCAAGAGAAAAGCTACTTTCAAAAATCAACAAACACCTATTCCCATCAACACCTTGGAACCATATGAAAGACTATGGGAATCACAGAATGATGCAATGTCAACGGATGATGAATGATTGGATGGAATTAACCTTCGCATCATGGTACAATCAAACAATTAAAGCACAAATGCATTAGTGGATACCAGAGCTAGAATGAATGCAGTCAATTATTCCACTCACAAGAAAGCTACTAATGAGTCTTTAGCATCGAGAATATCTACTATCAAAGGATGCAACAAAAACCCAGCATCCGCATTGGGAGTGGTTAACTTGAATGTTCTAGTAAATGGATTTTCATGCCCTCATCAATTTGTATGCACACCAGAAGAACATATGAATGAAACAATGATTCTTGGAATCTCATTGATACGGACATACAAGGCAGTACCAGATTGGGACACCAATCAACTCAAGCTATCACTTAAAGGAGGACAACTCTTAGTTCCAATTGCACCAAGCAAAGAGGAATGGAAAAGAGGTCGCCCACAAGGTAATAATCAATCTACATCAACCTCTAGACAAGCAAATGCTACAAGCAGCATGCAAGGAGTCAAGCAGATTTGGGTACCAAAAGCAAAACTCAAGGGAAATCCGTCTCAAATTTGGGTGCCCAAAAACTCATCTACCATACTTAAGAAAGTTTCACATTTACCAATTCAAAAAAAAGAATCTTTTAGAAGAGAAACTAACACTAGATGGTTTTGGAAACCAAAGGATCATTTATCTTCTCCACAACCTGTAAAGCCGATGAATCAGTGGAAAGTTAAATCTCAAAACACTCAACCACAACATTTCATCAACGGAAAACCAAAATACCAATGAAGAGTTAAAATCTCAGCTACCATCATCATTGATACCTACAACTCAGGAAATCAATGTGCCAAAGCATCCAGATGGTACAATCAGACAAAGAGCACATAAATTATAAAATATGCTATTTAGGAAACAGTAACAAGAAACCTTGACCACGGATACCCATGAGTTAACTACTCAAGACCCAACTCTTGCACTACATACTCGTTTGAATTGCATTGACCTTCAAAGCATGATAGAGCCAACCATGGCCATGCATAGTCACAATTGTTCAACCCATGCACAGAGTAGCCCCAGAGTACTCCATCTAGGAGGGGTGGAAGGAAACTTCAGTATTTAAGGGCAATGTTTGAAGAGGGAGGAAAAAGTTGGATGTTAACGTATGTTTTTATAAAATTACCTCATAATGCCCTTAAAAATCATCAATAGGGGAATTTCAGTTAATAGCATCTCCTCAATGAGTGTAAATAGTGTATTACTATCAAAAAGTACATCAAAAATTAGCCTTTTTTGCTTATTTTCATCAATTTTTCTTAATATTGGAGCTTAGAAATGGAGAAACCTACCAGCAAGTAATAAAATAGTGTTTTCCAATGGATTTTCTTAATTGATGAGCTTTCAATTTTCTTTTTTAGTGCATTTTATTATTTTCTTTGATTTTTTTCAATAAACATGTCAAAAATTAATAATAAATAGCAAATGAGCTCACATGGAGAAATTGAAGATACGCTAATGATTAGAAGAATAAGATGGACATGCACAAAAAATTTCAATCAAAATGACAAATGGAAGAGGGAGGCCTAATTTAGGCCACTAGGACTTGTTTTTGCAAATTCTTGTAGAATGAGCTTAATGGAGTTCGATTGAGGAAATTTTTTAGTCTAACGTAGATTTCACGGCCTAGTAGGACTAGAAAGGGAATCTGGAGAAAAGTAGTTTGGGAAGTCCGAGTATAGATATCTTTGGTGGCCCAAAATCACCTCATTTCCACTAGTCACTCTTGGAGAAGAGAGCTCTATACCTTCTTCGCACATGATTTTTCGAGTCCACAGTTGCCCATTTTCAGCGCCATCTCACACGAAACATGAGAGGTAAGTTCTAAACTCATCAAAGAATGTTTCTATGCAGTCAGGTAGCAGGTCTAGGCCCAAGAAAAACCCCTAGATTCCCAGCTGTGTACGGATTCCTACAACACAAAAACGACCATAGTGGCCTGTCAACTCAACCGAATCGGACAAGACTTGAACTCTAGCATGCCCCTAGATAGTAGAACACTTCCATATCATTAGATGACCATTTGGCATAGGTCAAGGGGGTCACCAAGTAAATAATCTAGGTTTTTGCAACATGCCAAAATTGAATTATGTCTCCACAGGTAGTTTATAGACAAGGTATATACACAATGTACCTAGATGGTTAAACTCAAGGAAAACTCTCTAATAGCAGGAAATAGCTTGAAGACTACAAAGCATCAATTTTGACATATGGAGTCAAACTGACTCCGAATGAGCCCAAACTAGATGCATCAGGACTATGTAAAGGACAAGTCCATGGCTTCAAAAGTGACCAAACAACTCTACACACCAAGTAGTAGCACGAAGTGACGCCGACATGACCAAATCTTACCAAACTCATTTTAGGACTTGTTTTAGATTTAATGAAGATGTGTAGGTCATAAAATTGTGTTTTCAAGCAAAAAAATGCAATTGTTGTTAATAATTGTGATTATTTAATTTTGTGCACAATTGGCTTAAAAATCATCATTTTTCTTCACCTATTACTTGTACACATCTATTTCATGCCACATGTCAAAGATGAGCCCAAAAAATCAAGAAAATCTCAATTTTGTCAAAAAAACGCACTAAAAGCTCTTCTACCTAAATTTTGAGTTATTTGTCACATTTTTTATCCAAAACATCCCATATCTCACACAGAGGGTCTATATCATGTCTAGTACAAACTTGCAAGAAAAAATGTCCAATTTGATGAAAATGTTAATAATTATGATTATTTATATTTTTGCCAGAATGAGCTCAAATTTCAACTTTGACCTTATGGGACCAAAGTACATGATGCGACAAGCCAACCAATCAAGTTTGATCACATTTGGATCTCAAAACTCCAAAATCCCTTCATATCTATTGTTTTGCAGTTTGAAGACTAAATCTGGTTTCTTTGTGAGGAAGTGGAAGTGCTGGTGATAGATAGGTCTTCTAGCTAACAAAAAGACCACCATGTGTCCTTAGGGTCATTGGGTTTCTAGCTAGCAAGAAAGAGCACATTGTGGCCTTAGGGGCATAGGGTTTCTAGCTTACAGAAAAATCTCCTTGTGGGTTTAGGGCCATAGGGTTACTAGACATCACAAAGAGCACCTTGTGGCCTTAGGGCTATAGGGTTTCTAGCCATCACAAAGAAAGATCACAATGTGGCCTTAGGACCATAGGGTTTCTAGCCATCACAAAGACTACCCTATGGCCTTAGGGCCATAGATTCCTCTTTGTGATGGCAATAAATCCTATGGTTCTAAAGCCACACGATGCTCTTTCTAATGGCTAGAGTCTGTAGCCATCACAAAGAGTACCCTGTGGTCTTAGGGCCATAGCGTTTCTAGCTTACATAAAGAGCACCCTGTGGCCTTAGAGAGATAATGTTCTTAGCTAACAAAAAGATCACCATGTGGCCTTAGGGCCATCTGGTTTCTTACACAAAGAGCACCATGTGGCCTTGGGGCCACACGGTTTCTTACACAAAGAGTACCCTATGGCCTTAGGGCCATAGTAGCGCCTTACGACCATAGGGTTTCTTACACAAGAAACACCATGTGGCCCTAGGGATAAATGGTTTTTAGATTACACAAATAGCTCCTTGTAGCCTTAGGACCATAGGGTTTCTAGCTAACAAAAAGAGCACCCTGTGCCCTTAGGGCCATAGAGTTTCTAGCTAACATAATGAGCACCCTATGGCCTTAGTGTGATAGGGTTTCTTACACAAAGAGCACCCTATAGCCTTAGTGTTATAGGGTTTCTAGCGTACACAAAGAGCATCATGTGGCGTTACAGCCATATGGTTTCTAGATTACACAAAGAGCACCCTATGGCCTTAGGGAGATAGGGTTTCTAACTAACAAAAAGAGCACCCTATGGCCTTAGGACTATAGGATTTCTAGATTAATCAAAGAGCTCTCTGTTGTGTTAGGGACATAGGGTACTAGCCATCACAAAGAGAACCATGTGGTCTTAGGGCCATAGGGTTTCTAACCACCACAAAGAGCACCCAATGGCATTAGGATCATAGGATTTCTAGCTAGCAAAAAGAGCACCTTGTGACCTTAGGGCCATATAGTTTCTAGCTTGCAATAAGAGTTCCCCATGGACTTAGGGCCATAGGGTTACTATCCCTCACAAAGGTCACCCTATGGCCTTATGTCCATAGGGTTTCTAACCACCACAAAGAGCACCCTATGGCCTTAGGGCACCCTGTGGGGTTAAGGTCAAAGGGTTTCTAGCTAAGAAAAAAAGCACATTGTGGCCTTAGTGCCATAGGTTCTCTAGCTAACAAAAAGACCACCATATGGCCTTAGGTTCATTGGGTTTCTAGCTAAAAAAATAGAGCACATTGTGGCCTTAGGGTTTCTAGCCATCACAAAGAGAACACTGTGGCTTAGGGCACCCGGTGGCGTAAGCGCCATAGAGTTTCTAGCTAACTAAAAGAGCTCCATGTGGCCTTAGGGACATAGGGATACTAGACATCACAAAGAGCACCCTATGGCCTTAGGGCCAAAGGATTTATGGCCATCACAAAGGGCACCCTTTTGCTTACGGCACCCTGTGGCCTTAGGTCCATAGGATTTGTGTCCATCACGAAGAGCACCCTATGGCCTTAGGGAACCTTGTGGCCTTAGGGCCATAGATTTTCTAGATAAGACAAAGAGCACCATGTGGCCGTAGGGCCATAGGGTTTATAGCTAGCACAAAGAGCACCCTCAAGCCTTAGGGACATAGGGTTTCTAGCTAGAAAAAGAGCACCATGTGGCCTTAGGACCATAGGATTTCTAGGTTATGCAAAAAGCTCCCTATGGCCTTAGGTCTATAGGGTTACTAGCCATCACAATGAGAACCATGTGGCCTTAGGGCCATAGGGTTTCTAGATTTCACAAAGAGAACCCTGTGGCTTTAGAGTGATAATGTTTTTAGCTAACAAAAGAGCAGCACGTGGCCTTAGGACCATATAGTTTCTTACACAAAGAGCACCATGTGGCCTTGGTACCATAAGGTTTCTTACACAAAGAGCACCCTGTGACCTTAGGGCCATAGGGTCTCTAGCATCTATAATGATGACCCTATGGCCTTAGGGACATAGGGTTTCTTACACAAGAAGCACCCTGTGGCCTTAGGACCATATGATTTCTAGATTACACAAAGAGCTCCATGTGGCCTTAGGGCCATAGGGTTTCTAGCCAACAAAAAGAGCACCCTCTAGCCTTAGGTCCATAGGGTTTCTAGCTTACACAAAGAGCTCCCCATGGACTTAGGACCATAGGGTTACTAGCCATCACAAAGAGCACCTTATGGCCTTAGGGTCATAGGGTTTCTAACCACCACAAAGAGCACCCTATTGCTTTAGGGCATCATGTGGCATTAATATCAAAGGGTTTCTAGCCAACAAAAAGGACAAAATGTGACCAGAGTGCCATAGGTCTTCTAGCTAGCAAAAAGACCACCATGTGGCCTTAGGGTCATTGGGTTTGTAGCTAGCAAAAAAGATCACCATGTGGCCTTAGGGCCATAGGGTTTCTAGCTTACCCAAAAAGCTCCCTGTGGCTTTAGGGCCATAGGGTTACTAGCCATCACAAAGAGCACCCTCTGGCCTTAGGGCTATAAGATTTCTACCCATCATAAAGAGCACACTATGTCCTTAGGACTATATGGTTTCTAGCAATCACAAAGAGCACCATGTGGCCTTTGGGCCATAGGGTTCTCTTTGTGATGGCTAGAAATCCTATGGCTCTAAGGCCACACGATGCTCTCCATAATGGCTAGGGTCTCTAGCCATCACATTGAGCACCATGTGGAGTCTATAGCCATCAAAATGTTTTTAGCTATAAACCCTTTGACCATAATCCCACACGGTGCCCTAAGGCCATAGGGTGCTCTTTGTGGTGGTTAGAAACCCTATGGCCCTAATTCCATAGGGTGCTCTTTGCAAGGGCTAGTAACTGTATGGCCCTAAGTCCATGGGAAGTTGTAAGGTAGAAACCCTATGACCCTAAGGTCACAAGGTACTCTTTTTTTGTTATCTAGAAATCCTATTACCCTAAGGCCATAGGGTGCCCTTAAATGCCATCGGGTGCTCATTGTGGTGGTTAGAAACCATATGGCCCTAAGACCACAAGGTGCTCTTTGTGATGGCCAGTATCCTATGGTCCTAACACCAGAGGGAGCTCTTTGGTTAATCTAGAAATCCTATAGTCCTAAGGCCATAAGGTGCTATTTTTGTTAGTTAGAAACCTTATGACCCTAAGGTCACAGGGTGCTCTTTGTGTAATCTAGAAACTATATGGCCGTAAGGCCACACGGTATTCTTTGTGTACTCTAGAAACCCTATGGCCCTAAGACTATAGGGTGCTCTTTGTTTAAGAAACCCTATCACACTAAGGCCATAAAGTGTTGGTTTTGTTATCTAGAAAACCTATGGCCATAAGTAAACAGGGATATTTTTGTGTTAGCTAGAAACCCTATCACACTAAGGCCATAAAGTGTTGGTTTTGTTATCTAGAAAACCTATGGCCATAAGTAAACAGGGATATTTTTGTGTTAGCTAGAAACCCTATGGCCCTAAGGGCACGCGGTGCTCTTTTTGCTAGCTAGAATCCCAATGGCCCTAAGGCCACATGGTGCTTCTTGTGTAAGAAAACCTATGGCCCTAAGGCCACAAGATGCTCTTTATATACACTAGAAACCCTATGTCCCTAAGGCCACATGCCTATGTCCTTTCTCACAACTCTAGGTCATCACACCATTTCGGCACTCGAACGGACTCGAAATGCAACGAAACTTTAGGATGAGGTCTAAAACACCTAGGGGCAATATCCTACCAAGTTTGGTCCTAATCCAACAAGGTACCAAAATCACAATCATCATGAAAAAGGTCCTGAAAAATACAGTAGATCACTCCAGAAAGGTCGCCTTATGGTCTAAGAACACTCTCCTATGGTCAAAATGACTAAAAATAGTGATTTAAGCACTCAAATCTACAATTAAGGCTCACAGACAGGTAATCATGAACCACATCAAAACTAACAATGCTTACACTTAATCGAAAGAGCAAAGAGAGAGGAACACAATGCAAGTTTCGGATTTGAAAACGGATTACCCAATCATTAGAAAAGTCGATTACAAGTTGGAGCAGCTTTGTAGCTTAAGTGTACGTTTTCAGAGCTCCCTTCTTCTTCTAAAGATAAGCCTTATTTCACATTAAGGTTATTGACATTTATACCTAGGGCATTCTAAATGGCCAGTGGCCAATTCACATACACTTTTACAAATGTCATGACAGCATTACAACTCATGGAATTGACCTGCTACTCTGGAATTAGGATTTACACAGAGTATCACTACACTAGCTCGAACAACTAATAGAGCACAAATGTGGTGTCCGGTTACATGTTCAGCCAGGTGAATGCGCGTTCGGTTTGTCCTCAAACATTCCCCCCTTCCTAATTCGTGTCGTCCCTTGACACGACCTTGTGCAGTCTTATCATAGGGTTTTGTCTTCAGCTTTGTCTTCAAGGTTGGACTTCAGCTTGGGAAGAGCTTTGTCATTGATGATGCTCCCCCTTTCCTTGAGTGATTCATATCTATCATGTTTTTGATACGTGACTTGATCTTTGAATATCAAAGCAACTTTTCTTCTCATTGTGCAGTCTTCTCTTTGTTGACAGTCTTGGCCACCGTGCAGAGGGATTTTCATGTTTTTTACTTTGTAGAACTAATCCTCCTTGTGGTGCTGACTTTATGATGGGTTTGCTTCCATATCCACTGCAATTGGAGTTGTTTGCAATAGATAGCCAATGTTGAAGCACTATGTGAACTATTTTTTATTGTTGTTGATCACTCTCTTGTGGAATTTGTCATTGCTTGTTGTTGTAGGCCATTCTTTGACTTGCCATTCTTTTATGTAGCTTTATTATCGCCCTTGAAGATAAAGATGTTCTTGATAAGCATATGAAGACCTGCATTTTTTGCTCCGAGTTGTTGTGGATTGATTTGGGTAGCCATTTCCTTATTGCTGATGTAGAAGGAATATATACAAGAAGTTGATGATGAGGGTTTCTAGATTAGGATCTTAAAACTTTGATGACCAAAGGGAAAAAATCCGGTGGGAAAAAAGCGTCTTTGGTATACGCTCTTATTGGAGTTGAGCAGTTCCACTTGAAGTACTTGTCATGCAAGGTGAGTGCTTGAAAGGTCTAGGACACCGAGGGGCACTATCCTACTGAGTCTGGTTGCAATCGGACAAGGTACCAAAATCACGATCACTCATGAAAAAGGTCCTCAAAACTGCAGCAGAACATGCCAAAAATGTCGTCCTATGGTCTAAGAACACTCTCCTATGGTCAAAACGACTAAAAACAGTGATTTAAGCACTCAAATCTGTAATTAAGGCTCATAGATGCGTAGTCGTAAACCACATCAAAACTGACAATGCTTATACTAAAATGACAGAGCAAAGAAAAAGGAACACGATGCAAGTTTTAAAACTAAAAATGGATTACCCAATCAATAGCATCCATGATTACAAGTTGGAGTTGAATCGTAGCTCGAGCACACATACATCAGATCTCTTTTCCTTTCTAAAGATAAGCCTCCTTTCACATTAAGGTTATTGACATTTATACCTGGGCATTCCAAATGGCCGGTGGCCGGTTCACATGGACCTTTACAATTGTCATGACAGAATTACAACTCAGGGAATTGATCCACTACTCTGGAATGGGGATTACACAGAGAATTACTACACTAGCTTGGAAAACTAGTAGAGTACAAATGTGGTGTACGGCTACGTGTTCGGCCAGGTGGACGTCC
Source organism: Adiantum capillus-veneris (assembly GCF_014529385.1). Classification (NCBI taxonomy): domain Eukaryota; kingdom Viridiplantae; phylum Streptophyta; class Polypodiopsida; order Polypodiales; family Pteridaceae; genus Adiantum; species Adiantum capillus-veneris. The sequence continues at coordinate 119,264,743 of NC_140941.1, forward strand.
ATTCGGTTTGTCCTCAAACATTCTCCCCTTCCTAATTTGTGTTGTCCCTTGACACAATCTTGTGCAGTCTTGTCATAGGGTTGTCTTCGGCTTTGTCTTCAAGGTTGGACTTCAGCTTGTTCAACTTGAGAAGTGCTTTGTAGTTGATGACGCTCCCCCCTTCCTTGAGTGATTCATAACTGCCATGTTGTTGATATGTGACTTGATCTTTGATTATCAGGACAACTTTTCTTCTCATTGTGCAATCCTCTTTTTGTTGCCAATCTTGGCCACCGTGAAGAAGGATTTTAATGTTTTTGAGCTTATAGAACAATCCTCTTTGTGGCGTGGACTTAATGATGGGTATGATTTCCATGTCCACTATAATTTGAGTTGTCTACAATAGGTCACCAATGTTGAAGCACTGTGTGAGCTACTTTTGATCCTTGTTGATGACTCTCTGGCGGAATTTTTCATTGCTTGTCATTGTAGGCCATTCTTTGACTTGCCATTGTTTGATGGGGCTTTTTTGTCGACCTTGGAGGAGATAAAAGATTCTCTTGATAAGCATATGGAGACCTACAATTTTTGCTCCAAGTCATTGTCGATTGATTTGGGTAGACATTTCCTTATTGTTGATGTAGAAGGAATATATACAAGAAGTCAATGATGAGGGTTTCTAATTAGGGTCTAAAACCTGGATGACCAAAGGAAAAAAACCCTTTGGGAAAAAAGTGCCTTTGGTATACGCTCTTATTGGAGTTGAGCACTTGGACTTGAAGTACTTGTCATGCAAGGTGAGTGCTTGGGACAAAGAAAGAAAGAGTGTTTAATGCAAGTGTCAATTATGGGACACTCTATATGCATATGAAAATTTATCCAACAAAAGCATGTAGTGTAAGACTCATGGAGTTGATGGGTGCTTCAAGGAAAAAATGTAGCACATGTGACATCAAAGGACGTCTCAATAGCTTCCACGTTTCCAAAAAGGGTTTTTGATGTAGAAGCTTCTCCACTCATACCTCATTGTGCTGAGTGTGTGAGTGTCTTTTAGACTTCCTCCTTCACTTACCATTATACTATTATGACTTTGACTCTTATGCTCACCTATACCAGCTTTAGAAACACAACGTAATTATGCTCAACTCTTCCAACTTGATCAGTACCTAGAATAACTAGGACGCTTAGACCACAAAGAATATTACATGAAGGTTTGGGACTAACACCTCGCTCATTTAGTGGCTTAGTTGCCCGACTCTGACTTTTATGCCATGTATTTTTCATGACAAATTAGACTTACCTGTTCAAGGCCAGAAACCCAATTCCATAAGTTTTGGAAATTTAGGCCTCTTCCATTGTGTTGTTCTTTGGATGCCACCATTTATCGAGTAGGTTGGCGTATTTTGGCTCCTCTTGACTTGCTTGTCATATTTTGTCACTACTTTGTGAAACAAGTTCTTCAGCTATTGTAGAGACTGATGGAGCCTTTACTTTATGAAGTGGTTGAATCTTTGTATGGGTTCTCTGGCGTAATGAGATATCTAATTTTTTACTCTATTGCACAGGGCAAAGAGTTCTCGACTGATTGGGACCACCCGTCTCGTAGACTTTGGCAACCTAAGCCAAGTCCCCACTTTCCATCCCGCACTCACATAGAGTCTTTGTGTGGCCTAATTACTAACACATTGTTGTTCAACACTTAAGGTTCTTTTTATGGTTTCCATCACAAGTTCGTTAAGGCATCCCTTCAAACATTCTCAAATCGACACCAAAACATATCTTTCCTAGGAAAAAGTACTCAACAAACAATACTTCATTAAAATTTCCAATGTCGTGGATTCGTGAGGACCTCCAGCGAGTGTTATCTCCACCCGTTGTCAATTGGCCGCCCATACAACCAGTCCATGATCAACCCAATTCATGGAGTAACTCTCCGGGTAAAAATCATGTATCCACCGCATCAAAAGCAAGACATGGACATATCCACCACATAAAAAGCAAGTCGTGGATTTAGCTCCTGTGATAACTTTGCAAGCTACCGCCCTGTGATCAATAGGGGGTTCAGACTAAGTCGACATTGGAATAATGAATGAAATTTGTTTGAGATAGTTTTTCCTAACAACCATTCTTTCCTACCTCAAAACATTCTTTTCATAAAGAATTTCTTTCTTATTTAATTTAAACTTAAATTTAGATAAAAAAACATTAAAGTACTTATGCCGTTTTCTCAGTTGAATTTCCAACATATTTCGGGAAATTTTAGACATTCTTAAAGTTATTGTAATGCAATGCTTATGTAAGGTACAAAATAACATGCATCCTACCTCATGAATTTCCTCCTCAAAGCCTCGTGAGATGGCCGGATTTTTTTCTCTCATCAGTGCTTTACGGTTATTTGCCACATTGCTAGTACCTGCCTCGCAATTGTTAGCACCACCAAAACGTGTCCTCTTGGGGGCCATTTCTCAATACTAGGATTAGTTCTTTCGGAGAAACAAAGAGACTAGGCATAATTCCCACAACAACCAATGAGAAAACTTGACAAGGAATAACCTTATTCTTAAACATAATACTAGATTAATTGACAAAGTCTTCATAACTATAAGTATGCAAGCTAACTCAAAGATACAACGAGATGATTATGCCTTAACTACTCATAAACTCATCCTAAGATTATCATAACCAAAACTTCCCTCGTATGCAACATGAGATCAAGATTGATGTACTAACTACATGCATCAATGTAACATACAACGATAGACTATAACCATGCCAATACCAAATATAATAGATGATTAATTCCCGCACAATCATACACAATTTGCTAATGCAACACAATACCCTAGTTATGGATCTTTTTGTATGCAAGTATTCCCTTAATTATACCCTAATTTCATGGGCATACCAAGGGCTTAATTCCTTGATTAATCATCAATTTGGGTGCATAAAAAGAGAAAAAAAGTATCACCATATCTTAGAGAATCATAGGTGAAGAGCTATACAACATAATTATGCACAATATACATAACTGGCAATGATGATTATATGCATAAACTCATGCTTAATTAAAGGAAAATTAAATATCTTTACGAAGCAAGGTGCTCCTTAATCCAACAACGAAAATACAATCAATGGATGGAAACCATTGACAATACCCCATATGGAATATAATAGAGAATAGATTATTTAATGTTGTAGCCAACTATCATAATTAGGCTCGACATAGGAGTCCTCTAGAGAAAAGAGGCTATGGAGCAATAGGATTAGCATAAACATAAATTAATTACCCTTAATTAAGATCTCCTTTGTGTGTTATGTGATGTAGAAAAGGTTTCACAAAAGATTGCTCCGGCAGTAGCACTTCCTTGCACTGTCTTGGGAATTGTGTGTCTCTAGAGAGGGTTGAGTTACTCTTATATAGGCATCCCCCTCAAGGAGGATCAATTTCCTTTGCTAAAATTGGAATTAGAAGGTCCGTACACACATACACACACACACACACACACACACACACACACATACACACACACACACACACCTCCAAGTGCCATGCCAAGTGTGGGGTTCCCTAGTGAGGTGTCCTCACTTGCCCATCCCACTCTCTCTCTCTCTCTCTCTCTCTCTCTCTCTCTCTCTCTCTCTCTCTCTCTCACACACACACACACACACACAAATTGAGTCCTACAAGAGGAGGTAGCGCTATTGTTTTTACTATCTTGAGGGGGTGTGGTGTCCTAAGCCATGCTTCATTGCCCATACTAGGTCACACCTCACTCTTTGACCCATGCTCTACCCTATCTAGGCCATGCTTAGCTCCCATGCTACACTCTCCATGCCTAACCTAACAGTTGTCACAAGACTAGCTATGCATATTATCCATGGCCATACATGATGGGGACACATGTCCATGCATACCCATGACCATGCATGCACATCCATGGCCATGCATGCACATTCACATACATGCCATACCTACCTTAGAAAATACTAACCTTAGGCCAACTAGACTTATACTAACCCAAATTCAATTCTGAAACTTGCTAACTCGAGACAGTCCTATAGGTAACAGATACGACTACCTGTCATAAATAGCAGCTTCTGATGTTCGGACCCTATTTTTAAGGAAGCATGGGTCGGTGCACAGTTTGATAAGCCGGTCGATCTTAGACCATACCGAGGGTCAAAAACTTTCTATTTTTGGAATTTTTTCACAAAAATTGACTTTGACCATAATTAAAAGTTCTACAAGGATCACAACACAAAATGACATCTGATCACTGAAACTTGCTAAAAATAGCATCTTTTGCCAAACTGATATTTAGGCTTAAAATTTTACATAGGTAATCCTCTTCTAGGGCAAGTAGAGACCTTACATTCTACCCAACGTGAAAGAATTGAGATGCCCTCATCTCAACAGTGAGTCTGGGTAATCCCTCTGAAGCGTTAGATTATCTTCCACGTTGCGTCTTCTTCTAGAAAATCCTTCCACTTGACTAGATGTTCGATGATGTTCCTATTCCTTAATTTTCTTTCCCGCGTCTTAAGGATGTAATCAGGTTGTAGCTTGAGAATGCCTTGAGTAGGAATAACGACTTTTTTTGCATCTACAAGATGATCGGGATTGGGAATATAGGGTTTAAGCAAGCTAACATGAAAAACGTCTTGAACTTTAAGGTTTGAGGGTAACTGCAACTTGTAAGCTTGGTCACTTACAACCTTTACAATCTCATAAGGTCCACAGTATCTTGGGCTAAGCTTCTTGAATTTTCCCAAGGATAGATTACTTCGCTTGGGTTTAACCCTAAGAAATACCTTATCCCCTAACTTAAAAGTTCTTTCAGATCTCTTCTTGTCTGCCTAATGCTTCTGTCTGTCCTGAGCTGCTTGAATGTCCTTGCAAATTGCTTTAGTCTACGCTTCCATGTCTTCTAACATTTACTTTGAGGCCTCCACTTTAATAGTTGGATCAGAAAGTCCAGTGGATCTATACACTCTTGTCCATAGAGTGCCTTGAATGGTGACATTCCTATGCTTCTATGATCGAAGGAATTATAAGCATACTTTTTCCTTGGCTCTTATGAACAATAAGCTCTAAGAATATCTTCGGTTACTTGGTTTACCCTTTCAGTCTGCCCGTCGGTTTGAGGATGATATGTTGTACTAAAGCATAGCTGCGTTCCAATTTCTTGAAAAAAAGAAGTCCAAAACTTTGAAGTAAACTTTGCATCTCTATCACTGACGGTTCTTCTCAGTAACCCATGAAGTCTAAAGATTTCCTTGATGAAAACCCTACTAATGTCGGAATCACTATAGGTTTTCTTGACAGGTATCAAGTGAGCCACCTTAGTGAGCATATTGACAACCACAAATACAGAATCATAGACTCCAACAGAGGTAATCCAGTGACAAAATCCATACTGATACACTCCCATTTCATTTGAGGTATATCAAGAGGTTTGAGTTTCCCGGGAAGCTTGATTCATTCGGCTTTAATTTACTAACAAGATAAACACTACTTTACCTAACTAAGAACATCACCTTTCATGGCTAGCCAAAAATAACTTCTTCTAACTGCATTCAAGGTCTTTGCATACCGTGGGTGTCCAAAAGTCGGTCTATCATGAGCCTCAAATAAAATTTCTTTCTTTAGTGGTGCTGGATCCTTAGATACATAAAGTCTTTGACCAAGATAAAGAAATTTCCCTTGAAGAGAATAGTCTTTAGTCGGTCTAGAAGTTACTTTAATTCCTTCACCTTGTTGAATCTGCACTAACAATCACTGATATTTTGGGTCATTCGAAGAAGCTTCTCTAATCCTTTCCAAATAGGATTATTGGGTATAGAGATAGCACTGAGGAAAGACTTACAACTGAGTCCATTTGCAACTACATTGTCCTTTCCAGGTCAGTCTTTGATATCCAAATTGTATTCTTGAAGATCTTAAATCCACCTCCTCTATCTCATATTGAGGTTGGGTTGCGTAAAGATCCACTTTAAGCTCTTGTGGTCGGTGACTAGCTGAAATTTGCGACTCAAAATAATGTCTCCATAGCTTCAATGCATGGATGACAGCGAGAAGTTCTAGATTGTGAGTTGGATAATTCTTTTCATGATCTCTGAGCTTGCAAGAGGTAAAAGCTACTAGTCTCCCTTCTTGAGTAAGAACTCCTCCTAAGGCAAGACTGCTGGCGTAGGTCACAACTTCAAAATATTTACTAAAAATTGAAAGCTTTAAAACAGGAGGACACTAATTATCTCTTTAATTCTGCAAAATAGCTTCATGCTCTGCTTTCCAATCGATTTGCATTCCTTTCTTTAGAAGTCCTATCAAAGGTGCTGCAATAAGAGCATAATCTCTGACAAAAATCATGTACCACCCTGTAATTCCAAGAAATCCTCTGACTTCACTGACAGATGAAGGCTGAGGCTAATCCACTATATCTTTGATCTTCTCGGGGTCAACTGAGATTCCATCGGTGGATATGATGAAACCTAAATAATTAACTTGGGGAGTACAAAAAGTACACTTGCTTTCCTAAGCATAAAGCTGAGGCTCATGTAGAATTTCTAACACTTTTCCGACATGTTCTTCATGCTCTGCTTTGTCTTTAGAGTAAACCAAAATATCAGCAAAAAAGAGTAGGAAAAAGTCCAAGTAAGGTCTAAAAATATCCTGCATTAGTCGATTGAAGCTTGTAGGTGCATTTGTAAGACCAAAGGACATAACTGTGAATTAAAAATGCCCATACCTAGTATTAAAAGCTGTCTTTGGTATGTCTGATTCTTTGATTCTGATTTGATAGTATCCTCATCGAAGATTAATCTTTGAAAAGATCTTGGATCCATGGAGTCTATTCAACAATTTGTCAATTCTGGGAATCGGATACTTGTTCTTGACAGTCACTTGGTTAAGCCCACGATAACATATGCATAGCCGCAAAGATCCATCCTTCTTCTGTTGAAAAAGAACTGGTGCACCCCAAGGAGAAGTACTAGGTCTAATGAACCCTTGCTCGATCAGTTGCCTAATCTGTTCTTTAAGTTCTATTGCTTTTGGTAACAACATCTTGTATGGTCTCTTAGAAACAGGTTCACACCCTGGTATAGTTTCTATCTCATGGTCTATCTCACGATACGGTGGTAGATTGGTCAAATCTTCTGGGAAAACATCGGCATAATCTTTTAACCTTCTGGGTGAAAGTTTGAATCTGATTGTTCCACCTTGTTAAGCTTCATCGCGTAAATCTGTTGTCCCTTCTTAAGTCCTTTTAGAAGTCTACTAGCTTTAACTAGATGAGCCTTGGGCATCCCATTTTTCCCTTGAACTAGAACTTCATTCCCAAGGTTATCTATGAACATAAAATTTTCCTGAGCACAATGAATATGGGCTTGGTTCTTTTTCAATTAGTCCATTCCTAAAATTCTATCATGAATTCCTAAAGGTAAAGTACGGAGTTGTGCAGAAGTAGCATAACCCCCTAACTCAAAATCTACCAAGCCTGCGAAATGTTAAGATAACACTTCCTTCCTATTAGCTAGTTCTACTACTAGTCTACTTGCAGGATACTGGCTTAGCTTTAACTTTCTCATGCATCTAGGAGATAGAAATGAATGCGTACTTCCACAGTCTATGAGGAATTCAACTTTATCACCTTGGCACGTTCCAGAAGCTTGAACTACAGTGCACTGCTGGCGAGCACCAGCATTATCTATAGCAGCATGCAACAATGCCCTTTCATCTGCTTCATCTCCTATAGTCGGTTGTCCAACTGCAGCATATGACCTAGCAAATGCACCACGTCCTCTTCCTCTGCCTCCTCTTCCTCATCCTCCACGATTATTTGGTTGACCTCTTCCATTGGCATTAAGAGGTACTGCATTTGTGCTGGATGCACGAGTCTTCTTGGGACACTTGTTTCTGTAATTTCCGTACTCTTGGCATTCATAGTTGCGTACATTGGGAAATTTGATAGCAGTTTAAGTAGCTACCACGAAACGATTCTGATAATCAAGGTTTGCCGGTTTGTTATCCCAATTATTTGTTATGGCCCCCTTTGCTAAGTAATTTATTTTGCCCATAGCAGCTTTCATGATTTCCATAGCTAACGGCTTGGCTCTAAGAGCTTCCAATCTACTGTTCAATGGTTCTATGAGGCCTTGGCAGAACCTGGCTACTTGCTATTCCACGGTCATCTTTGGCGCATATCTCTTCAGAGTCGTGAACTTGGAGTAATACTCCTCTACAATTAAGGATAGTTGCTTGAGTGAGAAAAATTCATTCATTTTGATGGCCCTATGAGCTGGCGGTAAGTAGCATTCGGTCACCGCAGTCTTAATTTCTTTCCATGAATGAGAAGATCCAACAATGTCAGAGTCCCGGCAATGTTGTTTCCACCATATTTTGGCATCTCCAGTAAGTCGAAACATGGCAAGCATAGTTTGGTTCTGTGGATGAGTTCCCGCAGCTTCAAAGTAACCTTCCATGGCTTCGATCTAAACCTCTACATCTCGTTCCACGTTAACCCCTTCACCTTTGAAGTTGGGGGGGTTGCGCTTGCTTGAGAAGAAGTTTTTTCTCATGAACCGCGGTATAAAGAGCACAAGGAGGCACATGATTTCATAAGATCGATAGACTGACAAAAATAAAGACTTATCACACGACTAAGATTTAACTTCAACATAGACACGAGATCAAGATACTCAATTCAAAAGACTTGGTTCTTTATTCATAAAGCGAATATTTACAAGGATAGCCCTACAGAAGAGGCTTAGGGTATCTCATCTTAACTTACTACAAATTTTTGCGGCATCTAAAGAATCCGCATAGCTGGCTGACTTGGAATATGGTGATACAAACGATGGGTGTTTGTAGTCACATTTCTACAATCTTCTAACTGATTGGTATAGTAGTTTCTATACTCATTGGAAATTGGGAAATAAATTACAAGATCCATATTCTTAGGGGTATTCAAAGGAATAGAAAAAGTTCTGAGTCTTCGATATGAAATTATCTTCACCACTTTCTCCCATAGCCATTGGTTCAGGTGTTTCTCCGTGCCTTTTGGATAAGTGGGAACAGTGATAGTAGTCGAGTTTTTACCCAAGATGTAGTAAAACTGAACTACTCTCAGTTCCTCTACCCAACGTAGTTTCTTTAAGTCCATGATAAGACATCCCAGCTTCCAAGCATTGATGTAATAAATCCCGCCTTCATTGCTCTAGTCGAGCTCCCATGCTTTATCTATCCGAGTCGAATGAGGAGTGTAAGCCTTCATCAGCAGCTCCATCACGCTCCCGCGGAAAAGATAGTTCGGAGAACGATAGGCACTCTCATAAATAAGCTTCAAGACTTGGAACTTGTGATATTCAACCACAGGATCTTCCAGAAATATCGACGCATAAGCCTTGGATTAGCTATCCAATTTTTCTTGTTTTCAAAATTTTCAGACGGTACGACTTTTTCCAAACTGACCTAGGCTCTGAATCCTAAGCTCTGATACCAGCTGTGAGGTCCCCTCCCCGTCTCACCTTAATGGAACTGGAGGACACCTGACGATCGCTAGATCCTATGCGGAAGCAAACAAAAAAAATTGGCTAGGAAGAAAATCAGTGGATGGTCTCTCATCACTCAGTGAGTTGAGGCCAAGCCACCAATGAAAGGAGTCTAGCTCCGCCCCTCAGGGGAAGCGTAATTAGGTATTATCGGACCTATTCTCATCTTCCAAGAGGAGAAGTAACCTCGGTACCTTTTTCCTTGTAGCTTTCAAAGGCATGTACACCGAGTTCCTTCCGCTTTGGCATAATGAGATATCTAATTTTGTACTCTATTGCACAGGGAAAAGAGTTCCCAACTAATTGGGATCACCTGTCTTGTAGGCTTTGGCAACCTAAGCCAAGCCCCCACTTTCCACCCCGCACTCACACAGAGTCTTTGTGTGGCCTAATTACTAACACATTGTTGTTCAACACTTAAGGTTCCTTTTTATGGTTTCCATCACAAGTTCGTTAACAGCCCTTCAAACATTGTCAAATCGGCACCAAAACAAATCTTTCCTAGGAAAAAGTACTCAACAAGCAATACTTCATTAAAAATTCCAATGTCTTGGAGACCTGAGAACCTCTAGTGAGTGTTATCTTTACCCGTTGTCAACTGGCTGTCCATAAAACCAGTACATGATCCACCCAAATGCATGGAGTAACTCTCCGGGTAAAAATCATGTATCCACCGCATCAAAAGCAAGCCATGGATATATCCACCGCATAGAAAGCAAGTCATGGATTTAGCTCTTGCAATAACTTTGCGAGCGACCGCCCTGTGATCAATAGGGGGTTCAGACTAAGTCGACATTGGAATAATGAATGAAATTTGTTTGAGATAGTTTTTCCTAACAACCATTCTTTCCTATCTCAAAACAGTCTTTCCATAAATCATTTCTTTCTTATTTAATTTAAACTTAAATTTAGATAAAAACCATTAAAGTACTTATGCCGTTGTCCCAATTGCATTTCCAACATATTTCGGGGAAGCGTAGACATTCCTAAAGTTATCGTAATGCAATGCTTATGTAAGGTACAAATAAAATGCATCCTACCTCATGAATTTCCTCCTCAATGCCTCGTGAGATGGTCAGATTTTCTTCTCTCATTGGTGCTTTACCGTTGTTCTCCACGTTGCTAGTTCCTGCCTTGTAGTTGTTAGCACCACCAAAACGTGTCCTCTTGGGGGCCATTTCTCACTACTACGATTAGTTCTTTCGGAGAAACAAAGAGACTAAGCATAATTCCCACAACAACCAATGAGAAAACTTGACAAGAAATAACCTTATACTTACACGTAATACTAGGTTAATTGACAAAGTCTTCACAACTGTAAGTATGCAAGCTAGCTCAAAGATACAACGAGATGATTATTCCTTAATTACTCATAAACTCGTCCTAAGATTATCATAACCAAAACTTTCCTCGTATGCAACATGAGGTCAAGATTAATGTACTAACTAGATGCATCAATATAAAATACAATGATAGACTATAACCGTGCAAATACCAAATATAATAGATGATTAATTCCCGCACAATCATACACAATTTCTAATGCAACACAATACCCTAGTTATGCATCTTTTAGTATGCAAGAAGTCCCTTAATTATTCCCTAATTTCATGGGCATATCAAGGGCTTAATTACTTGATTAATCCTCAATTTGGGTGCATAAAAAGAGAAAAAAAGTCTCACGATATCTTAGAGAATCATAGGTGAAGAGCTATACAACATAATTATGCACAATATACATAACTGGCAATGATGATTATATGCATAAACTCATGCTTAATTTTTTAAAAAAATTAATATCTTTAAGAAGCAAGGTGCTCCTTAATCCAACAATGGAAATACAATCAATGGATGGAAACCATTGACAATACCCCACATGGAATAGAATAGAGGATATATTATTTAATGTTGTAGCCAGCTAGAATAATTAGGCTGGACATAGGAATCCTCTAGAGAAAAAAGAGGCTATGGAGCAATAGGATTAGCATAAACATAATTAAACTACCCTTAATTAAGATCTCCTTTGTGTGTTATGTGATGTAGAAAAGGCTTCACAAAAGATTGCTCCGGTAGCAGCACTTCCTTGCACTCTCTTGAGAATTGTGTCTCTAGAGAGGGTTGAGTTACTCTGATATAGGCATCCCTTCAAGAAGGATCGATTTTCCTTGCTAAAATTGGAATTAAAAGGTCCACACACACACACACACACACACACACACACACCCCTCCAAGTGCCATGCCAAGTGTGGGGTTCCCTAGTGAGGTGTCCTCACTTGCCCATCCCACTTTCTATGCTCTCTCTCTCTCTCTCTCTCTCTCTCTCTCTCTCTCTCTCTCTCTCTCTCTCTCTCTCTCTCTCTCTCCCACACACTCACACACACACACACACACAAATTGAGTCTTACAAGAGGAGGTAGCGCTTTTTTTTTACTATCTTGAGGGGGCGTAGTGTCCTAAGCCATGCTTCATTGCCCATACTAGGCCACACCTCACTCTTTGACCCATGCTCTACCTTATCTAGGCCATGTTGAGCTCTCATGCTACACTCTCCATGCCTAACTTAACACTTGTCACAAGACTAGCTATTCACATGACCCATGATGGGGACACATGCCCATGCATGCACATCCATGCCCATGCATACTCATGCATACACATTCACATCGATGCCATACATACCTTAGAAAATACTAACCTTAGGCTAACTATACTTATACTAACCCAAATTCAATTTTGAAACTTGCTAACTCGAGACAAACATGCAAGTAACAGATACGACTACCTACCATAAATAGCAGCCTCTGGCATTTTTAAGAAAACCTGGGTCGGTGCACAGTTTGACGAGCAGGTCGATCCTAGACCATACTGAGGGTCAAAAACTTTCTATTTTTGAAAATTTTTCACCAAAATTGAATTTGACCAGAATTAAAAGTTCTACAAGAATCACAACACAAAAATGACATATGATCATTGAAACCTACTAAAAATAGCATCTTTTGCCAAACTGATATTTAGGCTTAAAATTTTTTCATAGGTAATCCTCTTCTAGGGAAGGTAGAGACCTTACATAGCTTGACAGGAATCATCCGCTGCTTTACCTATTTTTCTTGGGTAACTTGACTAAGGTCTGACTTTGACACCCATACTTTTCACGTTGCCCTCTTGGAAGGTCTTTTCGTCTACCTTTTGTTGTTGTTCTTTCGCTTGCCTGAGTTTTTTGTATTCCGTTGATAGCTTGTCTCTCTCCTTGTAGAGCTTCTTTCTTGAGGTGAGTAGATCCAGGCTATTACTTTAGGCTTTTTGGGCCAAACATTAGGGTTTTCTTGGAAGTAGCCCTGAGAAATGATTGACTCATTTGATGCTACCCACCCTGTCACCTTTTGTTGTTGTGGTTGAACCCGTGCTTCATGTATCCAAACTGGGTCTTTGACTTTGATGTGCTCTTTGGATACCAACACTTGGTTGACATTCTTTGGCTTCTTCTGGATGATTTTTTGTGATGGAAACTTTGGTTGGTAGACTTTGTGCTTTGGTTTCCATTGCAATGTTTGGCTCTTGATGTAGAAGCTTTGTTGAAAGTTTAATGTAGGCTCGTTGAAGGTAAAGTTTTCTTGCGAGGTTGATATACTTCAGTGTTTACGTTTGCTTTACCTTTTTCTTCTATGTTTGATTGCTCCTTTTTTGCATTGACTTGAGGTCCTTTTAGGCCTTTTGATGATGTTGTTGTTGAAGCTTTTGGTTTTTGTTGAAAGAAGATGTTCCTCCAGCTTTCTGTCAGGACCAAACTCTCTTTGGTATGATGGGATTCACTTATGTGGAAACTATCCTTGTACTCCTCAATACTGAACTTGAGTATGGCTTCTGCCATGCCAAAGATAGGAATCTGTATTTTTGAACTTGTGTACACAATCTCCTCTACTTGGTGATTGGCAGCTTTCCCATCATGATCCATGTTCCATAAGTCATTAGATTCTTTGTCGCTTTTGGATCTATCACAGCTGAACATGTGATTTTGAGTCTTGTTTCTTCGCATATGCTGAAGTTGATTGTCATAGAAGACAGTCGATCTTCTCTCATTTCCTTGTTCTTCTCTTGATCTTGCGTTTGTTGAACATTTGACGTTGAAACTGGAAGCTTTGCTCCTTCATCTGCTTTCGTTTGCATTTTTTTTGGAGTGGACTTCTTTGAAACAACTTTTGTTGATTCTTCTGGTATGTCAATGATAACATATTCTCGTGGTTGCTCTACTTCCTTTGTTTTCACTTTTGCTTCATGCCTAAAGTCATAGCCATCTGTCTCACCATTTTTGCTTTCACACTCACAAACTTCATTACTTTCTTTCAACAACTTTATTGTAAATAAGGGAGTTATATCATACCCATCTTCATCGCAAAATTTAGTCCGGGTCAACTCATTCATACACACATCAAGAGTGGCCAGTATTTGATCCCATCCAAAGGGTTCAAATAACTCCTCTGGAAATGGTTCTGGAATATAGTATGAGTCCTCCATAGGTCGATCGAGAATACAATCCTCCTTCCTCTGACTTACACTCTCAAGAGCTCCATACATCCAAATATGCGCTTTGCTTTCGAAATTAGTTGTCGAGTTTAATTCTTTCCCCGGGGTTTGTTCTACATCTCTATAACTATGATCTTTCACACTGATTTTTGTAGTAATTTCCTTGTGTCTTAAATAGATATACTCATAGCCCCAGTCTTGTACCATTTTGAGTTGACGCATGAATGGTCTGCCCAATATGATATCAAAGTTGTTGCTCTTGTCAAAGTTCATTATGGCAAAGGTGTGCTCATACTCTATGTTACACAAGGATATAATGATTTGTTCTAATATTCCTATCGGTCTCTCCACGTATCCATCTGCCAATTGCAATTTCATTCGAGTTTTTGTAAGAGCAAGCTTTTCCCATTTTTTCCATATTTCTTTGGTTGCAATGGCAATTCCTGTCCCACTATCTAATATAGCAACCATATTTACTCCTTTGTACTCAAGTGGTAAGGTGGTGTTTTCTTCTTCTCGTTCACAGTAGTCACCCACCTTATTTATTGGTACTAGCTTTGTTTGTGGATTCTTAGGCAAGGTGTCATCCATGTTTTTGTCCGCAAGTTGGTCATGTTAAGGGATTTTCAAGTCCATCTTTTCCAGGTTTTTGCCCATTTGGCTCCATAGATGTGGTCTAATTTTTAGTAGCTCTAAGAGATAAAGTGTGCATTGTATAGGAGAAGACATCAATTCATGCAAGCTCTTGTTATCCATCATTTTTTGTGTGGCTTTCCATTGAGAAGGTACCATTTTAACCTCCGATTTTTTTTCGTGTTCTCCTATGAAAGATGGCAAAGTCTTTAGAGAGCGTGGTTTACTCTCTTCAAATGCGAAAAACCCGACATCCTCGTATAGAGATCATATATCTCCTAGAAAAAATTTGTGATCCATGTTTATCTCAGGGATAGGTGCTGACTGTAAAGTAGCACTCCCATCTTTTTGGTTTTTGATTGATTCCCACAAGGATTGTGGCCACCGTTCTTCTACCTCCGGAATAGGCATCACTACTTGTGAGCCCATCCCATCTGTGGTATTGGCTACTTCCCTTGTATCTAAAGGTGCCTCAACTCTTGGATCTTGAGTCTTTGTCTACAATACCACGACTTTCCAATTCTTGGATTTTTTCGCGGATTAGCACCTCCGTTTTTGAAGCATCTGGGACTGGTTCCAAAGAGCTTGGGCCTTCTGGATGAGCTCCTTGCAGATTTGCAACCTCTCTTTTTCATACCCTGGATGAGGATATGTTAGCCATCTATCCTTCTGGGTTTGGTTGGTCTTTAACCTAACATCATAAGCTTTCAAGATCGCATCCAAAGGTTCAAAGACTTTGTCGACCAAGACTGAACCTCCCGAGTTAGTCTTTGACTCTTTAGGTCCCTTTGCATTTTTTTTGCTTTCTTGCTCGTGTTTAAGCTGTTCTTTGGTTTGGTGCAGTTCAGTTTTCAAAGCAGCTTTCTCCTGCAGCCTCTTTGCTTTCATTTTATCCCGTTTGGCTTTCCATGATTTTCTTCCTGTTCGCATTGATATGTTCTCGAGTTTTGTTTGAACTGGCAATGTGGTTTCCTCATCCGGTTTGTTTCTGGAAGCTTCTTGAGCTTAAGCTCGAGTCATCACGTTTAAAGGAATGGCGGGTTATCCCTTGGATCCACTTGAAGAAGGCATTATGCCTACAATGTTCATTGTTGCTTTCTCCCTATAATTTGGATTTTTAGTACAGTGTTGGCATAGATGGTCTATCACACAACGTTCACAAAATACAAATAATTCAATTTGTGGACCCTTGTTTGGACAACTTCGTGCCCAATGATCACCTCCACACTCATAGCATGGATCTTCTTGTTTCATAGCTGGTGATACAACCAATGGTTGTTCTTGTCTTGTAAGAATGTTCTTTGAACCATACTTTTGATTGGCTATGAGCATGAGCGTATTCGCATCCATGGAGTACTGGTTTCTTGCAGGTTGTGGTACGTGTGTTGGCTGAGTGTAGTTGACTACTACTCTACCATCATTCAGAAGATGTAGCTATTTCCCTACAATACATTGCGGTTTTGGTTGAGTGCTACACCATGGAGTGGGATGATCCCCTCCACAAGTATTACATCTCCTCAATTGAGGTTTTTGTACATTTAGGTTTTATTTGTAGCCATGGTTAATTCTTCTAATCACCCCCTTGACCACTTGATCAATGATTGTTCCCAAGGAGTTTGAACAACTCTCTTTGTTGTTGATTCGCTCTTCGGAGATGAGGTACTAGTAGTCGTGTTGTCTGTATCTTCAATCATCTCTCCGTAGGCCTTGTAATTGTCAACTAGATAAAGAGCTTCTCTAGTGACTTGCTCAAGCGTCATGCATCCTTTCAAATGTAGGTCCTTTTTTAGAGTTTCATTCCTCAAGCCCTCTATGAAGAGAACTGATAATCTCTCATCTTGCGGTAGCTCTCTCATATGACATCTCTCTATGTATTGTTTGAAGCGAAGCAAAGCTTCCTTCACTTTTTCATTTTCCTTTTGTTTGAAAGCGTAGATGTGTGACACCGTGTTATGCTTGATTCCCCTTTTTGAGACCTCTTCTACAAATTCTTGTAAGAGTTGTGCTACGTTTGGGAAATCATCTTTGTTTAGTGGTTGTAACCAAGTCAAAGCTGTTCCTTCTAATGTCAATCCAAATCCCTCTGAGTATGAAAACCTGCAATCTTTTCAGCTCTCAAAACTTGTTTGAAGAGATAGACATGAGCATATGGATCCCCTGACCCATTATACTTTATCTTGACACATTGAGCCACTTGATATAGTCTTAATCGTTGTCGTCTAGTCACCAATCTAACCAATTCGTGGTCTCTTCCGAAGTCGGATCTTGTCCTCATCTCGTTTTGGAGAAAATCCCAGTAGAATCCTCTCAATTAAGTGCTCTAACATAGTTTTTGACTAAAAGTAAGCAGAGATCGGAGTAACCTTGTACATATATCTCTCTAGGTCAATTGGATCAATAAGTTTGTACTCACAACCATCCTTATCTACCATCAAAACTTGAACTCATGGGCCTCTGTATATGTGAATGCATAGAGATTCTTATGGAATGGCATCTCTCTAGTATAGGGTTCTACACACTTGTAGACGATATATTGATCTCCGTTTGTGAATCTATATATTCCCTCATGGGGGTAATCTGTAAGCACTCTCATGGACTCATTGGCTTTAATGAATCTCACGTTCGGTTTGTTAATCAAAGAATGCCTCTCCTCTATGTATTCTCTCAATCCTACTGTTTAAGGCATTGCAGCGTTTGTTGTATTTTTCATGTCTCTGCCTGGAGTAGAAAAACCTAGTGGTGGATGATCTGTCATGGTTAAGGCTCTCTCAAAAGTCTCAAGATAGTCCTTGACAATCCCACTTTGGCTTAGTGCAACTTATCCCTTGCTGCCCCTGATCAGGTCTCTCAAAAGTCAAGAATTTGTGACTTCTTTCGTCTCTGGAAATTAGTTATGGGTACCCTAAAAGTTTGGATTCAGGAAACCTAGTAAAATTCAGCTCTAGAACCAAAACTTTCTTCCTAGCTATACCTGACTCAATTTGGAGTTGTCTATCAAAAGTTAGAGCAATTTTAGTGAACTGCACTTGAAACAGCACTCAAAACCATCTCAGGACCAGAACAGAGGAGCTTTGGCTTGTATCTCGGTCTCCAGAAGGTATTTTTATCTCAAACTTGAGATTTGGGATGTTCTCAAGTATGTCTAAAAGATCACCAGATCAAATACCCCCACTATGCTGAGGTACATGGATCGCGATTCATGTTCCTCTGTCAATTGTGTTTCTCTAAATTCTTCCAAATTTTGACTGTGTGTAGACAAGGTCATATGCAGACTATGTACCAATTCTCAGCAAATTCTAAGGTTGAGGTACATGGATCGCAATCCATTTTCAACCACATCTGGACTTGATCTCTTGGCAGCTTGTTGCACTCTATGTCCACAGGCTAAATCTCAAATCTTTTTGGATTCAGACTTGGTTTGATAGGTCAAATAGCCAACACTAGGTCTGCACTGCGGTTTTAGTCGGTCACCTATGACCCAAATTTGATCAATTTTTTTCACAACTAGGCTTGGGCATATGTTCCCTTATGTGTGCGCTACTGATCTAGAAAGTTTCAGGTCAAGCTGTTACTATGGGTACATGGATCGCGATCCATGTTTGGAGCCCAAATTAACTTTTTTTGGTACCATCAAATTCAACATGACTAGCAGGTTTATGGTATCATTTTTTTTGAAAATGGACCTCTAGATTGAAAGTTAGGTCAATTCTGGCACTTGCTCAGAGTACTTGGCAATTCAGGGCTTTTGGTCTGGTTTTTTATATCCAAATTCAATTTTGAGAAGACCACTAGATTCCTTATGATGTCCCTTAGCTATGGTGCAAATTTGGTATCAATCTGTGACAAAGGAACATGGATCGTGATCCATGTACCTCTATGTCAGATGGTAATGAAACTTGGCACACAGCTTCCCCTTAGTCTCCTGATGCTAGCTATGTGGTTTTTGTGTGATTTGGCCTTGTTTAGGCCATTCAAAAGTCAATTCGTAGGTTTGCTTTAGGGTTTTCACCTTGAATTGTTTTTGCCTCTTTTCACCCACTTTTTGAACTTGTTTGACAAAATTTCTCTGGGGACTTTTGTTCACAATGGTCTCTGCTACAAGCTAGAAAAGTTTCTGTCCAAAAATTTTCTCTGGGGGGGTACATGGATCGGGATCCATGTTCCAAGACTTTTGGATCTAAATTTTTGGTGTGCTAATAGCTTATGATGTTTGTAGCTTGCTTCACAAATCTTTTTGAATTTGCATCAGTTTTGCCCCACCAAAACTGACTTCTACAGTCTGCTGTGATAGTTTTGACAATGAACTATTTTTTGCTCTTTTGACCACTTTTTACAACTTTTTTGCATTTGATTCTTTTGGAAAAGTTGTTTGTATATGTCTCTGCTACCTACTGCTCAGATCTCAGCCAAAAAAAATCAAATTTTTTTCATGAGGTACATGGATCGTGATCCATGTTTAGAAGCCGAATTGAGTTTCCTTGGTACCATTAGAATCGTCATGTTTACTAGATGCTATGGTATCAAAAGTTTTGGATTTGGACTAGTTTTTGTCATTCAAAAGCAAGTTTTTATGTCTATCCTGCAGTTTTGACTAGTTTCTTCTATATTTGGCTATTTTGACCAACTTTTTTCAATTTTTTGACATTGATCCTTTGGCAAAGTTTTTCCACTAGTTATCAGGGATGTACTTGTCAAATATCAACCCAAAATGTCAAAAGGTACATGGATCGCGATCCATGTTTGGCAGCATTTTTCATGAATTTTGTTTTGTTGGCTCTCTATGCCCTGTAGAAGCCAAATCTCACCCCTTTTTGAATTTGGATCCCAAAAAGTTGAAAAATCCCAATTTTTGTGTTTGCAATGCTTGTTTTGTTTTTTTTACCCTAACACTCAATTCTGATGTGATTTTTGAGTTTTTCTTTCAAGAAAACTTAATCAGAGCAGTTTCCCAATGATGGACACTGTAACTGGTCACTTTTCACCAAAATGCTCTCTAGGGTACACGGAATTGCGATCCATGTTCCTCCACAGAATCAGACCAAACTTTCCAGATTGCTTCTAGAGAGTCTGCTAGTGCCCTTGATCCACAAATTTTTGAATTTGGATCACTTTTGAGATCTCTACCATCAACTTTCCATAATTTCAGAGTTATGGTCGTTTCGGCCAAAATATGGTTTTCATCCTTTTTTCCCTCAATCTTTTAGCCCAAAAATTTGATGGTTGTAGTTTCTACTTACCTTACTCCTAAGTACTAAAATGAAACATGAAACAAAAACAAACAGAACAATACAAAATAAAGTCGAAACGAAAAATGGAACAACACTCTAAAAGCATAGAAAAAATCGAAGAATGAAATGCTTTTGGCTATCTCACTCACAACCCTCTTTACTTCTCAAGAATAGATCTAGCACTTCTAGACTCTATCAAGCACTAAACCCCGTGTCTAGCTACTTCACTGCTAAAGTGTAAATGGAATGGAGAGACAAATCTTCAAAAAAGAACACTCTAAATACGCACTAGGTCACTCACCATCCAAGGATCATATCCGTGGCAACGGCGCTAATGTTAGCGAGTCAACGGATGTCTGCAGCATAGCTTTTTGGTACTAACATAATGCCAATACTCAGGGAAGTGACTCAGATGGGGCACGGAGACTCTTTGAGATCGTCAATATCAAGAAGTGAATCTCCACAAACAAATACAACAACTCTACAAGCAAACCAACACTCAATGATCACGAAAATCTGCCTATGTCCTTTCTCACAACTCTAGGTCATCACACCATTTCGGCACTCGAACGGACTCGAAATGCAATGAAACTTTAGGAGGAGGTCTAACACACCTAGGGGCACTACCTTTTCAAGTCTGGTCGCAATCCAACAAGGTACCAAAATCACAATCCATCATGAAAAAGGTCCTGAAAAATGCAATCGATCAGTCCAGAAAGGTTACCCTATGGTCTAAGAACACTCTCTTATGGTCAAAATGACTAAAAACAGTGATTTAAGCACTCAAATCTGCAATTAAGGCTCACATACGTGTAGTTGCAAACCACATCAAAACTGACCATGCTTACACTTAATTGAAAGAGCAAAGAGAGAGGAACACAATGCAAGTTTTGGATTTGAAAATGGATTACCCAATCATTAGGAAAGTCGATTACAAGTTGGAGTAGCTTTGTAGCTCGAGCATACGTTTTCAGAGCTCCCTTCTTCTTCTAAAGATAAGCCTTCTTTCACATCAAGGTTATTGACATTTATACCTAGGCCATTCTAAATAGTGAGTGGCCAGTTCACATGGACTTTTACAAATGTCATGACAGCATTACAACTCATGGAATTGACCTGCTACACTGGAATTAGGATTCACACGGAGTATCACTACACTATCTCGAAAAACTAATAGAGTACAAGTGTGGTGTTCGGCTACGTGTCCGGCCAGGTGGGCACCCATTCGGTTTGCCCTCAAACAGAGCCGTAGGATTTCTAGCCATCACAAAGAGCACCCCTATGGGCCAAAGGCCACAGGTGCTCTTTGTGATGGCTAGAAACCCTATGGACCTAAGGACAGAGTGTGCCCTTTGTGATGGCTAGAAATCCTATAACCGTAAGGCCACAGAGTGCTCTTTGTGATGGCTAATAACCCTATGGACCTACAGCCACAGGGAGAATTTTGTGTAAGCTAGAAACCCAACAACCCTAAGGCTCTTTTTTGCTAGCTACAAACCCAATGACCCGTAAGGCCACATGGTTCTCTTTTTGTTGGAAGACCTATGGCACTAGACCCCATTATGCTCTTTTTGATTGCTACAAACCCTTTGACCTTAATGCCACAGGGTACCCTAAGACCATCGCGTGCTCTTTGTGGTGGTTAGAAACCCTATGGCCCTACGCCATAGGGTACTCTTTGTGTTGGCTAGTAACCCTATGTCCCTAAGTCCATAAGAAGATATTTATGTAAACTAGAAACCCTTTGGCCATAAGGCCAGAGGCTGCCCATTTTGTTAGCTAGAAACCCTATGGCCATAGGGCAAGGTGCTTCTTGTGTAAGAAATCATATGGCCCCAAGGCCACATGGTGCTCTTTGTGTAAGAAACCATATGGTCCTAAGGCCACATGGTGCTCTTTTTATTACCTAAAAAGAATATCGCTCTAAGGCCACAAATTGCTCTTTGTGTAAGCTAGAAACCCTACGGCTCTAAGGCCACAGGGTACTTTTTGTGATGGCTTAAGAGCCCAGAGGGTGCTCTTTGTGATGGCTAGAGACCCTAGCCATCCCAAGGAGCATTGTGTGGCCTTAGAGCCATAGAATTTCTTTCCATAACAAAGAGTCCCCCGATGGCTCTAAGGCCACAGGGTGCTCCTTGTGATGGTTAGAACCCTATGGCCCTAAGTACACAGTGTGCTCTTTGTTGTGATGGCTAGAAACACTAAAGCCCTAAGGCCACAGGGTGCTCTTTGTGATGGCTAGTAACCCTGTGGCCTTAGAACCACACAAAGTTTTTTGTGTAAGCTAAAAACTCTATGGCCCTAATGCCACACTAGCTTGCGCGACCCGCCTACCGGCGGGTCTCGCTCACTCTTACTATGACACAAATTAAATTAATGACACACATGCCAGAACTTTAAGCGGCTCTCTCTCTCGTAGTACAGAAATAGCGGGGTGAGTTGGTCTACATGTTCGGCTACCTCTACTCCTTGTATGTTCGTCTACCTTCGGATTGGACCGGCCAGAGGCTGCAAAGAATGACACGTGTCCATCGAAATCATAGTCTGCTTAATGTATAGTATAGATGGTGCTATTTGTGTAAGCTAGAAACCCTATGGCCCTAAGGCCACAGGGTGCTCTTTTTGTTAGTTAGAAACCCTTTGTTCTTAAGGCCATAGGGAGCTCTTTGTGTAATCTAGAAACCATATGGCCATAAGGCCACAGGCTGCTTCTTACGTAAGAAACCCTATGGCCTTAAGGCCATAGGGTGCTCTTTATATACGCTAAAAACCCTAGGAGCCTAAGGCCACAGGTTGCTCTTTTTGCAAGAAACCCTATGGCCCCAAGGCTACATGGTTCTCTATGTGTAAGAAACCATATGGTCCTAAGGCCACATAGTTCTCTTTTTGTTCGCTAAATTCTGTATGGCTCTAAAGCCACAAGCTTCTCTTTGTGTAAGCTAGAAATCCTACAACCCTAAGGCCATCGGGTACTCTTTGTTATGGCTAGAGACCCCACAGGATGCTCTTTGTGATGGCTAGAAACCCTATGGCCCTAAGGACACAGTGTGCTCTTTGTGATGGCTGGAAATCTTATAGCCCTAAGTCCACAAAGTTCTCTTTGTGATGGCTAGTCACCCTATGGCCCTAAAGTAACTTGGAGATTATTGTGTAAGCTAGAAACCCTATCGCCCTAAGGCCACATGGTGCTCTTTTTTGCTAGCTACAAACCCAATGACCCTAAGGCCACATGGTTGTCTTTTTGTTAGATAAAATACCTACGACACTAAGGCCACATGTGCTCTTTTTTGTTAGATAAAAGACCTATGGCACTAAGGCCACATTGTTCTCTTTTGACCGTAACGCCACAGGATGCCCTAAGGCCATTGGGTGATGTTTGTAATGGTTAGAAACCATATGGCCCTAAGGCCATAGGGTGCTCTTTTTGCTAGCTAAAAACCCTATGGCCCTAAGGCCAGAGGGAGCTCATTGTGTAATATAGAAACCATATGGCCATAAGGCCACAGGGTGCGGTGCTTCTTGTGTAAGAAACCCTATGGCCCTAAGGCCACATGGTCCTCTTTATATACACTAGAAACCCTATGGCCCTAAGGCCACATGTTGCTCTTTGTGTAAGAAACCCTGTGACCCAAGGCCACATGGTGCTCTTTGTCTAAGAAACCATATGGACCTAAGGCCACATGGTGCTCTTTATTTTAGCTAAAACGATTATGGCTCTAAGGTCACAGGGTGCTCTTTGTGTAAGTTAGAAATCCTACGATCCTAAGGCCACAGGGTACTCTTCCTGATTCCTAGAGACCCAGAGGGTGCTCTTTGTAATGGCTAGAGGCCCTAGCCATCACAAAGAGCATCATGTAGCCTTAGAGCCATAGGAGTTCTAACCATCACAAAGAGCACTCTCTAGGCCAAAGGCCACAGGGTGCTCTTTGTGATGGTTAGAAACCTTATGTACATAAGGACACAGTGTGCTCTTCCTAATGGCTAGAAACCCTATAGCCCTAAGGCCACAAGGTGCTCTTTGTGATGGCTAGTAACCCTATGTGCCTAAAGCCACGGGGATTTCTTTTTGTGCAAACTAGAAACCCTATAGTCATAAGGCTACATGGTGCTCTTTTTTGCTAGCTACAAATCCAATGACCCTAAAGCCACAAGGTTGTCTTTTTGTTATCTAGACGACCTATGGCACTAAGGCCATATTGTGCTCTTTTTTTTAGCTAAAAACCCTTTGATCTTAATGCCACAGGGTGCTCTTTGTGGTGGTTAGAAAGCCTATGGTCCTAAGGCCATAAAGTGCTCTTTCCGATGGTAGTAATCCTATGGCCCTAAGTACATAGGAAGATATTTGTGTAATCTAAAAACCCTATGGCCCTAAGGCCAGAGGGTACTCATTTTGTTAGCTCTAAACCCTATGGCCCTAAGGTCACATGGTGCTCTTTTTGTTAGCTAAAAAGAATATCCTTCTAAGGCCACAAAGTGCTCCTTGTGTAAGCTAGAAACCCTATGGCCCTAAGGCCACAGAGTACTTTTTGTGATGGCTAGAACCCCACAGGGTGCTCTTTGTGATGGTGGCTAGAGACCCTAGCCATCACAAAGAGCATCATGAAGCTTTAAAGCCATACTATTTCTAGCCATTAAAAAGAGCACCCCATGGCCTAATGCCACAGGGTGCTCTTTGTTAAGGTTAAAAACCCTATGGCCCTACGTACAAAGTGTGCTCTTTGTGATGGCTAGAAACCATAAAGCCCTAAGGCCACAAAGTGCTCTTTGTAATGGCTAGTAAGCCTATGGCCCAAAAGCACACAGAGCCCTAAGGCCACAAAGTGCTCTTTGTAATGGCTAGTAAACCTATGGCCCAAAAGCACACAGAGCCTTTTGTGTAAACTAAAAACCCTGTGGTCCTAAAGCCAAATGGTGCTCTTTGTGTAAGCTAGAACCCCTACATCCCTAAAGCCACAGGGTGCTCTTTTTGTTATCTAGAAACCCTATGGCCCTAAGGCTATAGGGAGCTCTTTATGTAAGCTAGAAACCCTATGACCCTAAGTCCATAGGGTACTGTTTGTGATGTGATGGATAGAAACCCCACATAGTCCTCTTTGTGATGGCTAAAGACCCTAGCCATCATAAAGAGCATCATGTGTCCTTAGAGCCATAGTATTTCTAGCCATCACAAAGAGCATCCTATGGCCCAGAGGCCTCAAGGTTCTCTTTGTGATGGCTACAAACCCTATGGCCTAAGGACACAGTGTGCTCTTTGTGTTAGAAACCCTATGACCCCAAGGCCACATGGTGCTCTTTGTGTAAGAAACCATATGGCCCTAAGGCCATATGGTACTCGTTGTTTTAGCTAAAAACATTATGGCTCTAAAGCCACAGGGTGCTCTTTGTGTAAGTCAGAAACCCTACGACCCTAAGACCATAGTGTACTATTTGTGATGCCTAGATACCCCACACGGTGCTCTTTGTGATACCTAGAGACCCTAGCCATCACAAAGAGCACCCTATGGTCTTGGAGCCATAGGATTTCTAGCCATCACAAAGAGCACCCTATGGGCCAAAGGCCACAGGCGCTCTTTGTGATGGCTAGAAACCCTATGGACCTAAGGACACACCGTGCTCTTTGTGATGGCTAGAAATCCTTTAACCCTAAAGCCAGACAGTGCTCTTTATGATGGCTAGTAACCCTATGGCCATAAAGCCACAAGGAGATTTTCGTGTAAGCTAGAAACCTTATGGCCCTAAGGCCATATAGTGCTCTTTTTGCTAGCTAGAAATCCAATGACCCTAAGACCACATGGTGGTCATTTTGTTAGCTAGAAGACATATGGCACTACTAGAAGACATATGGCACTAAGTCCACAGTGTGCTCTTTTGGTGAGCTAGAAACCCTTTAACCTTAATTTTACAAGGTGTCTTAAGTCCATAGGGTGCTCTTTGTGGTGGCTAGAAACCCTATGGCCCTAAGGCCATAGGGTGCTCTTGCAATGGCTAGTAACCCTATGGCCCTAAGTAAATGGGGAGATCTTTGTGTAAGCTAAAAACCCTATGGACCTAAGGCCAGAGGGTGCTCTTTTTGTTAGATAAAAACCCTTGGCCCTAAGGCCACAAGAACCTCTTTGTGTAATCTAGAAACCATAATGCCATAAGGCCACAGGGTGCTTCTTGTGTAAGAAACCCTATGGCCCTAAGGCCACAGGGTGCTCTTTATATACACTACAAACCCTATGGCCCTAAGGCAACATGTTGCTCTTTGTGGAAGAAACCCTATGACCCCAAGGCCACATATGCTCTTTGTGTAAGAAACCATATGGCCCTATGGCCACATGGTGCTCTTTTATTTATCTACAAACATTATGGCTCTAAATTCACAGGGTGCTCTTTGTGTAAGTTAGAAACCCTACAACCCTAAGGCCACAGAGTATTCTCTGTGATGCCTAGAGACCCCACAGGGTGCTCTTTGTGATGGCAAGAGACCCTAGCCATCAAAAAGAGCATCATCTATACTATACATTAAGCAGCCTGTGATTCCGATGGACACGTTTCATCCTTTGCAGCCTCTGGCCAATCCAGGCAATCGAGAGAGAGAGAGAGGTTCTCCCTGCCACGCGTCAGTAGGAGCTCACTCAGCAGTGCCCTCTGCACTCATTGGTCGCACAAGCGAGCACAGGCGGAGTCCAGAGAGAGAGAGAGAGTGAGAGAGAGACCGCCTTCACGCGAGCTACTTGGAGCTCAGTCAGGGGTGGTCTCTGCAGCGCTGGCCGTCTGGTGGTGGTCTCTACAGTGCCGGCAGCACAGGGGGACATCGGCAGCATTCTCTCTCTCTCTCTCTCTCTCTCATTCTCATGCGTAGACAGAACTGAGAACTCTCTCTCTCTCTCTCTCTCTCTCTCTCTCTCTCTCTCTCTCTCTCTCTCTCTCATTCTCATGCGTAGACAGAACTGAGAACTCTCTCTCTCTCTCTCTCTCTCTCTCTCTCTCTCTCTCTCTCTCTCTCTCTCTCTCTCTCACACACACACACACACACACACACGCACGCACCAATGCTCGAAAAAAACTTTTTTCCAAAAACTTGGCAAACCTACGAATGTGAAACAACATAGGTAAATTGACAAAATTTGAAGGTTTTACACCAAATTACACTAATTTTTCAAAATTTTGTAGGTTCTCTCATCTTCAAAAATAAAATTTAGAGGTAAATTTCAAAATTTGTTGGTGGGATTACACTGAGTACTGTCACACACAAAGACAAACATCGGTCGATGGGCTGAACACCATGGCCCGCAAAACACCCCCAATATTTTGTCAGAATTCCCAAAATGTCCTCCAATTTTTCAAAAATTTTCAAAATACCCCTGTTCGTGGGATTAAATTTCTTGAAAGACAATTTAGCTTTTAATAAGGAGACTTGATTGTCTATCAATAGAAGATGCTAAAACTAGAATTTGAGTCCGTTAAGTAGGCTAAATAGGCTCTCTAGATGAATTGCTTCATTATATTTAGACATAATAGTTTCCCTTTCTTGCGACGTAATTTGTGACTAATTACATGCTAAGCACTCAAAATCCGATTTGATTGTCAATCAAAAAGGAATAAAGATTAGGAACATAAATACAAGGGTATCTTGGTAACTTCTGAAATTTGGGGGATATTTTGGGAATTTCCACAAATTAGAGGGGTATTTTGGTTTGGTAATTTTACCAAAGAAAAATCAATCAGACGTTTGCTTTGGGGTAGTTTCAGAGAGAAATTTCTTCAAGATAGAGGAATTTTTTTGCAATTTAACTCTATTTTCTTGAATTTTCCAAGCAGACTTTCTCCTTCTCCCCGTCCCTTCAATCAGCTGTTTTGATTGTTCAATTAGACTTCTCAAGGCTTAGTTAAGCACTTTTTTCTAACATTGATGCACACACACACACACAGTTTAAGTACCTACTCCCTGTGTTTGAGAAAAATCATTTTTCCACACATACAAAATTCATTTCCTTGATTTTGTCAAGAGGAAATTTTCGAAAATTATGCTTTTTTTTTTTTGGAGTTTCACACTTTTCTCTTTATTTTGGGCCGGAATTTCTCCTTTCCCCTTTATCCTCAGCCAGCTATGTTCCCTGCAGCCCCAACGACCTAGGTGAATAGTGCGTAGAGAGAGAGAGAGAGAGAGAGAGAGAGAGAGAGAGAGAGAGAGAGATATGAAAGAGGAATTCAGGCGGCCACGTGGTTGAAAATGGTTGTTGCAGTGTCAATCTTGCCCGAGTGAGGTGATACCAATAGAACCGGCGAGTGTGCTCTGAGTCGGCCCGACCAAACAACGAGCGCGACACACACACGCACAAAGTGAGCACAATTGAACGCGACGTGACACGTCGTCTTGCTCTGCAATGTTAATTGAAGAGAATACATAAGCGCATGAGTGATTTAACATTGGAGAGAGAGAGAGAGAGAGAGAGAGAGAGAGAGAGAGACTCTAACAATGAGAGAAATCGGAGAGCTAGACAGATATGCTCCGACAACATCTGATCTAGAGAGAGAGAGAGAGAGAGGACCACCCATGAAAACTGGATACAAGACTGTGTGTGTGTGTGTGCGCGCGCGCACATGTGTGACAACACCCATCCAAAGAGAGAGCCGCTCCAAAGAGAGAGCCGCTCAAAGTTCTGGCATGTGTGGCCTAAAACCCATAGGATTTCTAGTCATCACAAAGAGCACCCTATGGGCCACAGGGTGCTCTTTGTGATGGTTAGAAACCCTATGGACCTAAAGATACATTGTGCTCTTTGTGATGGCTAGAAATCCTATAGCCCTAAGGCCATAGAGTTCTCTTTGTGATGGCTAGTAACGCTATAGCCCTAAAGCCACAGGGAGATTTTTGTATAAATTAGAAACCCTATGGCCCTAAGTTTACGTGGTACTCTTTTTTGCTAGCTACAAACCCAATGAGACTACGGCCACATGGTTGTCTTTTTATTTTCTAGAAGACCTATGGCACTAAGGCCACATTGTTCTCTTTTTGTTAGCTACAAACCCTTTGACCTTAATGCCACAGGGTGTCCTAAGGCGATAGGGTTCTCTTTGTGGTGGTTAAAAACCCTATGGCCATAGGGTGCTCTTTGATGGCTAATAACCCTATGACCCTAAGTCCATGGGACAATCTTTGTGTAAGCTAGAAACCCTATGGCCCTAAAGGCCATAGGGTCATCATTTTGTTAGCTAGAAACCCTATGGCCCTAAGGCCACAGGGAGCTCTTTGAGTAAGAAACCCTATGGCCCCAAGACCACATGGTGCGCTTTGTGTAAGAAACCATATGGCCCTAAGGCCACGTAGTGCTCTTTTTGTTAGCTAAAAAGAATATCGCTCTAAAACCACAAAGTGCTCTCTGTAAGGTAGAAACCTTACAGCTCTAAGCCCACAGGGTTCTCTTTGTGATGGCTAAAGAGCCCACAGGGTTCTCTTTGTGATGGCTAGAGACCCTAGCCATCCCAAAGAGCATAGTGTGGACTTAGAGCCATAGGATTTCTAGCCATCACAAAGAGCCCATTATGACCCTAAGGTCATAGGGTGCTCCTTGTGATGGCTAAAAACCCTGTGGCCCTAATGACACAATGTGCTCTTTGTGATTACAAGAACACAGGGTGCTCTTTGTGATGGCTAGTAACATTATGGCCCTAAAACCACACGGAATTTTTTGTGTAAGCTAAAAACTCTATGGCCCTAATTCCACATGGTGCTCTTGGTGTAAGCTAGAAACCATATCGCCCTAAGGCCACAGGGTGCTCTTTTGTTAGCTACAAACACTTTGGCCTTAAGGATACCTTCCATTGTAGTAATGTATCAGTTATCTACAGAGCAACCGCTCAATGTCAAATCAGTAGTTGCTGCCACTCAAAAATTTTAAATAAACAAAAAAAACTCTTGCTCAGAATCTCTCCACAGACGAAGAGAAAATACCACGTAAACAACCACACATCCAAGAAGTATGCTTTAATATAAGGAGTCCCCCTCATACATACTGAAAACAAAAGAATGTTGACTACGTTGTATAAGCTATGTGCAAGTATTGGGACTACGCATTGCCAAGACCGGCTGATGTTACAAAAAATTATGGAGTTCAAATGTGAAGTCGATATCAAAAAATATACAAACATAACTCCCAAGCAATTCAGCATCGTCTTAAAATTGACGAGAATGTCCTTTGATACTTTCTCCGATAGCTTGCTGATGTCTGTGTAAAAACCTTCAATGTAAAAAACTACTGGTAAATGTGAAAGAAATCAAGCATCCTCCTCCTTACAAGACGTCAGATCACTCAGTAACAAAGCCATGTAATCCTGCAATAGCACAGAGAATATCAGACATTCAACATTAAGTAAGACATCAAGAAACACCAGACCATCCAACATTTTATGCTTACATCAGCAAGATCTTCATCTTCGCAGAGAACCTGTGCTAATAGGGATGCATCCACCTCTTGATTGTTAACAGGTGTCATCAGCATGCTTGCCGTCTCTGCTAAGACTCTAAGGATCTCACCGGGTGAGCTGCCCTGCTCAAGCTTTTCAAGAGCCTTCTCCACATCAATCTGATCCAAACGACCAGGACAATTTCAGCATCCAGCATCTAGCATATCTTTGAATGTGATGCCCACCATTATCATTGTTTCTGGCCAGGCCAAAACAATAGATTTACAACTAGGAAAGAAAACAGAGGATCATAATATGAACTTGCCGTCCGGCTTCTGCACTGCTATGCTAAAAGTAAGGGCATCATACCTTCTGACGCTTTGCGACAGGTGCACTTTCTGGTGCCTCAGAAGAGGTTGGTTCTGGCTGCCCGAGTCCCAAATGGGCTGCTTCTCTTTGCAAAATTTGTTCCTGAAAAGAATATGAAGTACTGAGTGCCTCTTGTACCCTAACCCCCATTTTCTTTTAACTATGTAAAGAAAACTTTCTTTAGAAAATCAGCTCTAAGTAAGAACTTAAGAACAAAATACTCAGAAAAACTGTCTCAAAAAACCCATAGTACGCTAAAGTTAATACAGCAGCTACTGATCTACAGTGTACCTGTTGGGCGGAAGGGTCCCTAGCTTCTGCATTCCTCGAAGCCAAATTGGTTGGCATTCTTGAAGCCTGTTCTGGCCTCCCAGTAAAAGCTCCACCAAATGCTTGAGCAACAACAGGCATCATCTGTTGGAATATGGCAGAAAGGTTGGGCCCATTTGGTACATTTGAACCATTGGACCACATGTCTGGTAAATTTATTGATCCTTGTCTCACACCACTCTCCCCTCCATTTCTTGCAATGCTGCCTTCTGTAGCAGTGGTGCTACCCGCTCTATTTATCGCTTGACTAACTACAGGCATCATGTCTTGTAAAAGTCTTGAGAAGTCGATCCCACCTTGAGGATTTGCACCCTGAACACTTTCACCTTGTGCTGTCAAGTCTTCATGATCAAATGTTCCCTCTCCCACCTGTTCCACCACTTGCTGCACAACATTTCTCATAAAAGGATTTTGCATGACTTGACCCATAAGGTTGCCCAGTGCCCCTGCAGGGAGGCCCATACCTTGGTCCTGATCTCTCGCACTTATCGAAGCTGCAGTCCCGCCAGGATTGGCTGCAAACTGAGCCACCAAACTTCCAAGGTCAAAATTGCCTCCACTAACTCTTCGTGAAGGGGCATTATTGACCGGCTGAAAAGGTGGTGATGTTTGACTTGGAGCATTCCTATTGGAATCTGGAAATAATGAAGGGCCTTGTGCAATGCGCTCAGCTTCAGCCCTGGATACAGGGCCCCCTTGCTCATGGGCGGGAGTAGCATGGTTCTGCACACCCTGCTCCGACAAGCCTGCAACCTGTGAAATTTGCTGCTGTCGAGCTGGTCGTTTGGGAGTCTGCAAGGAAAATTTTTTTTTATAAAATAGATAAATCAATGTACCTTGATAATGGCTATCAGCACACCAACATTAACTTACACGAGATGGCAGAGGTCGCAAGCCTCCCAGGCCAAGGCCAGCAGGTATGCTTGTTTTATTCGTATCCTTGGGTTTTTTTTCCATATCTGCATTTTCATGACTTGAACCGGCTCTTGTATTCTCCGTGTTGTTTTCATCACTGCCTAAACGACTGTTATTCATGTCTACCTCTGCTTGGCCCTGCATCTCTCTCACAACCTCTGCAATTGCCCT
The DNA here is from genome assembly GCF_014529385.1 of Adiantum capillus-veneris. Classification (NCBI taxonomy): domain Eukaryota; kingdom Viridiplantae; phylum Streptophyta; class Polypodiopsida; order Polypodiales; family Pteridaceae; genus Adiantum; species Adiantum capillus-veneris. Next base: position 119,296,833 of record NC_140941.1, read on the forward strand.
TCTTGGTTCCTCACGAACATCGCTCGACACCTATCGATGTCATTATGGGCAGAGCATATCAAAACATTTGTCCACAAAACCAGAAAACTAATAAGAGTATGTTAACCTGCTGAGAATCTGCAGGCTGATTGTCATTTACATCCCTTGTTATGTTGGAAGTCCCGTCTGTCAAGTTTGTCTGGGATGCTGTAGATTAAACATTAGGTTTTGAAATTTTGACTGAAAAGAGGCAAAGAAAAATCCTCACATACTTTGAAAAAGGAACCAATCACTGACCTGTTGTATCATTTGGTGGTGGCTGTTGCTGCGGAGTTGATAAAGAGGCTGCTTGAGTTGTATTTAGCAGGGTACGAAGGGCTTCCTCGTTTGTCACCAACCTTGACCCACCTTGCCCATCAGGAACCCAAGCTTGCACCTGCAATTGTGCACGTATTGTTGGTGCAGCTGGATTAGGAGCTTGCTGTGCTACACTAAAAGGTGGTGGCACTATAGATGAGCCTGGAGGAGTTCCTGTTGGCAAGTTACTTCCTTGCTGTGAATTTAGCTGTTGAAACCTCGCAAGAAGAGGATGGAGGATGTTGGGATGAACTCCAGTGTTATCAAGCATAGGCCTGCCGTGTAGATTTGCTGGCACAGCTGCAACTACAGTTCTCATTGGCACAACCCTTATCCCAGGCTGCTCATTCAAGGCAGATGGACCGCTGACGTGCACTGGCACTGCTATGGCATGTACTGAAGGGGTGATATTGCTAGGTCCAGTGGTGGTGGCTGCTCCAGTGCCTGAACCAACTGGAGGCGTGGCACCAGGCACCTGAGTTGCAACATTGCCTGGTGCAAGACCCTGAACTGGTGCTGGAAATCCAGGGATTGCACCTGCATCATTTGCATGAATGTGAATGCTCACATTGCGAGGAATCTCAGAGAGTCCCATCATTCCAGTATTATGATGTGGCCCAGCATGGGGGGCACCAAATCCAGCACCTGGCTGGAATGGAAGTGGCTGAAAAGGTGGATTAGCATGAATCAATTTTTGTACAAAGGAAAAGAAGCCTTCAAATTCAAAGTGTATAAAAACAAGGTAAGATTGTTCTAATACCTGCACCATCATAGGATTAGGTCCTGCTGGAGAGATGAACACTGCTGGACCAGCATTAACAGCCGACTCCACCTGCAAGCAAGATTATTTTTCCAATGTTCCACAGTTAAAAACTACTGGTAATTCGCCATCCATAAGCTTCGCATTTTACAATATACACAGGGACCAATACATACAGGGGACATTCCCACTCTTAATGTTAATGTTGCTCGACCGAGCTCTAGGAGTAAAGCTCCCAAGTGTTGCAGGAGGACCCCATCTCGCAATGCTGCAGATTGAAGCTCCCCACGACCACCAGCATCAACTAAACTTGGTTCATTCTCTAATTGAGAAGACAACCTCTGTCAAAACATAGTTAATAACAGAAAGTTAAGGGCATCTCTAAGTTTGATGAAAAAATCAAAAATTTACACCAGCTAACAAAAGAATAAATTAGTGAAGAGTGTAAGGGATCTAAAAATGTTAAAGTTTATAGCATCTCAAGTGAATAGCCCAATGTGATCCCAGTATTTATTTTGGCTTTAGGTCTTTATTTTACTTATTTATCGAATCTTGGGTAGGGCAATTTGCTAACACACACACCCCCCCCCCAGCCCCCATTGTAAGATTTACTAATTCATTGCCAAGGTTGGTTGGTTCAGAAGTCTCTCCCTTAAAACGCTCCCAGCGGCAGTGCTTGGCGGCAACATCCAAGGTGTACTCTCCCCCTGCTCCTCGCTGCATTTTGAAACGCTGTTTCCAGCAATCCTTGACAGCGACGACCCCCTCGACATCAACACCAACGACACACACACACACACACACACACACACCCTCTTGATGACCTAGCGTTTTAAAACGCTATGAGCAGAGAGTGGTGGGCGGTTTAGAGCAGTGATTGGTGGGCATCGACATAATCTTGGTGGATCAGAAGGAAGGAATTTTGGAGCCAATTTTTTAAAGACTCTGCTAAATTTTGTGGTACGGCTTAAGAATCGTACGGCCCTTTTGAAGTGCGATAAGGAAGATGAGTTTTCTCCAAAGCTTGTACTTGCAACACGGTCCCCCCCTTGCACGAGCGCGAGTAACAAACTGAACGTTTGTCACAGGCTTGGACACCCCAAGCGAGAAATTAATAGTGACACACGAACAGAAACTGCAAAATCACTGAACTTAACTAGAGAGAGAGAGAGAGAGAGAGAGAGAGAGAGAGAGAGAGTGAAGGAGACTCGACACAGCACGGCGGAGTTCCAAGCATAGCGCACTGGCCCCAAAGACTGGACCCCTTCCCCTCTTCCGGTGTTTCTTTATTATTATGCTCACAAAGTCCGACTCCCAAGGGTCCAACGCTCTTCGAGACGCTTGAGTCCAGATGCTCTCTGAGAAGTGACCCTCTGGGCACTTATAAACTTACAAGGGATGCCGAAAATCAGAGCCCCAAAAGCACTGCACCCAAAAGCCCTTGCAAAACTGCCAAAAAGCAGCCAGCATAAAATTATTGAAACCTGCACAGCCTACTACATCAGCATTGTCAATGTAAATTACGGAATTTCGTACAACCAGCCACGTCAGCATGTCAATGCAATTTACAAAAATTTGCTTTCGTTTTCGAGCTCTAACATCTTAGGGTTTTAGGCCCCTCGGCCAATGCTTTAAGTTGGCAGGCTAGGTGTTTAAAATTCTAACACCTTTGGCTACACTTTCTAATTTCTGTTCCTCGGGTTTCAGTTTCTCTTGTCCACAAATTCATTTCTCTTCCAATTGGGCATGCCACATCATCACTTTGTGACATTCCCCCGTCTTCAAAGAATTGTAATCGCCCTCAATTACACTTGCAAACCAGCCAAAAAATAGAAATTTTCTTCAGTAGACATTGACTCTATGTACCCATGCACGAGACTCCAACAATCTAATACTTCTACAAAGACATTAGTTATTGATCAATCGACATTTCTGTCAAGGGTCTCATATACAAATCATGATCATTGTAACCATTTAGCAAGCACATCCAGACCGCGCTCATCTTTTCACGGATGTCCTCTATGTGCCCATGTACGAGACTCCAACAATCTCGTACTTCTACAAGGACATTAGTTACTTATCAATCGACATTTTTGTCGAGGGTCTCAGATACAAATCATGATCATTGTAACCATTTAGCAATCACAAGGATGTCTTGATCTACTAAATCTTGTTACTATCAGATTTTCTTTTCGCATTTCAATCAAGCAAACCATGCCCATGACCATCCTCACAAGACAATACATCCACATAGCATGCAGTTCACAAAATCACACACTTAGTTCACACTAGACACCGTGTTTCAATCATTCAATCTAGCCATCTCATTCCATCCAGAACTCCTGATGCACCTAGATCATTGTGCGATCATCTCATCCATTCAATATCCAATCACCTCATCCCAATAGACATCTTGATGAACTAGAATCTCATTGTGGGAGTTAACAACTGTCAACAGTACCATGCTTGTCTCTCAAGAAAGAAACGAAATCCTTCATTTCTTCTTCAAAAGGTCAAACATCTTCTTGCCTAGTCTATCAATTTCACCACGTCAAAACTCCCTAGTGGAAGCAAGGGCACTACTAGCTTGAAGAAGCTCTTCTTGCCTGAGTGATTCCCTTAGCTCAAGGAGCTTTGTGGGAGGAGGATCAAAATTGGAGAGGGATGCCTCTAGTTGGAGGATCTCCCCACTTATCATCATCCTTCTCTTAGCTCTTAATTCCCTAGCTAGTCTCTTATAATGGGTGAAGGTTTTCTGTATTTGATTCACAACACTTTCCCAAGCTTTAGCAGGAGAGACATACTGAACAAATCAATCTTTTAGAATATTTTGTACTTATTTCTTATGAATTTTAATTCAAAGAGGGACTGATCCAAATGAGGCCATCCAACCTTGTTGTCATTTTCAGACCTCAGTAGACGCAACAAGGCTGGTTTATGATCTGAGAGTAGGACAGAAGTGTCTACCTTACATTCTTGTAGCTCTATAGCAGTCTCCTTGTTGCTTATTGCTCCAAGTAAAACCAGTATCCTTTAAGACATCAAGAAGTGCACACTTTGGAGATTATTCCATTGGTTGCTTTTTGAACCTAACACAACCTGACCTTTTAAGAGATACCTATCATTAAGACTTTCAAACATAGTTGAGTCTCCAAACATCATCAACTCATGAGGAAACTGTGCTATTTTTGTCCAGCATTGAGTTCCTACAAAAATGGAATTAGGAGCATACAAACTTACCAAAGTGTAGTTCAGAGAATCCCCAAAAGATACAACAATCCAGTACCCTTTATCAGACTTCTCTACATGAGTGGCTAGGTTGATAGCAAAGCTCAATCAAGTTAGTCCAAGACCCGAAGGTCACTAGAGTGTCCTAGCATCATGCTGATAACATTCAAATGTAGAAATCACATAGAGAGAACTGATCACAGCACATAGAATTCCCGCTTTGACCAAGCGATTGGCATGGACCACCGTCCTAGGGAGAGTGGTCTGAGGCACACCAAACCAACGCATTGGCCCGATGCGTCTATCCCCTCGGCACAAAAACCCTAACTCTAAAACCCGTCACACTCCAGTTCTCTCCGAGACTCTACGTCCAGCCTGCCCCGCGGGTGTACACGGAAGATGATCTTGATGATGTGATAGAACAACGAGTCAACCAAATATTGAGGACCACGAAGCATTCAAAGAGACGCAGTCGAGGAGCAGACTACCCTAGTTACTTGGGTCGTCAGTCTTCTTTTGCAAATGCATGAAAGCCAAAGAAGCGCGTACGTTTTGAGGGTGTTTCCACTTCATCCTCTCACAGTTCAGATAGCTCCTTTGACTCGAGTGATGAGGACCAAAAGAGCAGGAAACTAAGAAAGACGCAAAGACACAGTAAGAACAAGAAGAAGGCCAAAAAGAGTAGATCCCACCAAAGATCTCGGAAATTTTTTGACATTTCTGAGGAGCATTTATCCTCTTCTGAGAGTTTGGACTCTTACGACCAGATGTTTTATTCTAAGAGGAAGCACTTCTATCGAGCTAAAAAATACAATTTGACATAGCTGTTCAGAGCACTCCAAGATCAAGAGGGCAACATCCTATTTGAAAGGAAATGCACGGACATGGTGGCCGACTCTTCTATTACAAAAAGAAGAACCGACAAAGTGGCTAAAGTTCAAGCGACTTTTTATTTCCTCTTGGCTCACTCCGGAGTACAAACGTGATGTGATTACCGCTTGGAATCATCTTTGGATGACCAAGGGAGATACTTTGGATATCTATTGCGAGAGATTTTGGGATACTTTTCTACTACCTCTTCTTTTAATAAGATCACCTTTAAGAAGCAAATCGAGAGATTTTCTTGTGGACTTTCCAAAAAGATATGACATTCTTGCTTACTACAGAAGTTCGAGTCCATGTAACAACTAATGGGACATGCTAAGCAATGGTTTGCTATGCATTCAGGTAATCTGACTTATCCAACTAATCAACTTTTAACACCAAGGACCGGACAAAATTCGACAAATGATAACAGAAGAAAAGGGAAGTTTTAGAAAAAGAAAGATACGCGTCCCCGCCTGACAGAAGAACAGAGTACCTCAAATTACGGAAGTACTTTGACCCTAGGAAACAAGGACATATATCCGCACGATGCCCCAAAAAGGCACCCGGAGGAAAATCAGAAGATAGGCCAGAGAGTTCCACATTTACCAAAGAACGTGGAAAAAAAGGAAACACAAAAGTAGGAATGGGACCAGTTTGTTTGGGGACCAATCAAGATAGGATGGATGCAAGCACTGAACTTTATTGTGCATGGGAAAAGTACGAGATCAACAAGCCCTCATCTTCTTTGACCCAGGAGCAAAAGCAAACATTATTTCACCCGAATTGGCGGCTCGACTTGGAATAACACCAGAGCAAATGAGACCACAAGCAGAGACTGTTCTAGCGGCACACGGACGGGATGTTGCCAATATACATGTATAACAAACTTGGACACTCCAAGTCAGGATTCTACCGCGACACAGTAGAATTCACTTCAACTGCACAATTCACACTTGATTCGACATGGCCTGACGTAGTTCCATGCCTAGAGATATTGGCCCCATAGATTGGCGCCCCTTTCAGTTTTTCTTTTTGTATTAATCTATGTACAAAGTACAAGAGAGTGGGTAGGTGTTCACTCTCAGACTCTGCGTCCAGATGCTTTGAGAAGTGAGGCCCTGCCCACTTATTTATTGGTTACAAGGGATGCCCAAAAGCAGAGCCCCAAAACCTGTCAACCTTTAGAAGGTTCTTAAAAAAAGCAACTGGCCCAAAAGCTATTCAACGCAAATCCAGGAATTATGTACACTATCAACGTAAAAAGCAGAAATCCGTACGGCAGGCCACGTCAGCACTGTCAGCGCAAAACACGGTAGAAAAGCTGGCATTGCCACGTCAGCCTGTTTCCGCATTTTGTAGGCTTGTACATTGCTGTGAGTGTGTCCGTGCATGCCACGTCACCAATTTGTGACATACCCCCCTCTTGAAAGCATTGTAATCGCCCTAGATTATGCCTGCAAAACAAACATAGGCCATAAATTGTCTTACCAGACACTGACTGTTAGTACCGACACACTAGGAACAACACATCTAGCACATTTACCAATCGACAATCACATCACAGGACATCATTTGACATCATAGAACATCACATGACAAATTTAAGGAGTATCTGCTAGGTCCTCCTCTATCCACTTCGCATCCAATGCGGGATAGCTCTTAAATTTAACCGAGAACCACCTTATCACTTTACCTTTTATCTTTCTATCTTTCTGTGCCAGTATCTGTTCTGGAACGAGTATCTCCTAGCTTTCCTCCACTTCAGGTTGCTCATCTGGCTCCCCATCATCGAGCACATCGCCTTTAAAAGGCTTCAAGAGACTCACATGAAAAGCATTGTGAATTCTCCAAGTATCGGGCAGCTTCAGTCTAAAGGAGACATCATTTATCTTTTCTTTTACCTGGAAAGGTCCATAGTATCTCATGCTAAGATTTGGAAAAAGCCGTTCCTTTCCCTTTTTCTTTCTCAGGCGAGCCTTCTCGAAACGTAAGAGCACCCAATCGTTCTCCTTTAATTTCAAATCGCGACGGTGTGGATCTACTGCCTTCTTGTGTCTTTCCTGAGATTTCTGCAAAGCCTCCCGGACCTTGGCAAAAGCAGTGTCCAAGTCCCTCACGTAATGGTCGCCTTGAAAATCTTATCTTTCGTGCTTAGGAAGGGTGGAACCTTCGGAGCACCTTCAATAATCTCAAATGGCACCTTCCCCGTCGAAGAGTGAATCGTGTTATTGTAGGCTAATTCCACCAAAGGTAAAAACCTTCCCCATTGATTCTTCTAATCTGAAATGTAAGACTTCAATAAATCCAATACGACTGAATTTGAAATCTCAGATTGCCAATCTGTCTATGGGTGGAGAGATGACGAGAACTGCAACCGTGTGCCAATGTTCTCCCAAATAGCCTTACAAAACAAGCTCGTGAATCAGGGATCTCTGTCAAAGACAATTGTCTCAAGCATGCCATGTAATCTGAATTTCTGGGCAATGAACAATCTCGCTAAGTGATCCGGCTTGACTATTTTCTTCATTGGAATGAAATGAGCTTGCTTGGTAAATCTGTCAATAACAGTCAAGATACCATCGTGCCAACTGTCTTCGAGAGATCAAAAATGAAACCAATAGCAATACTTTCCCAGGGGCGGGTGGGAATGGGTAAAGGCTGTAACAATCCCTGTGCTTTATGCCTATCAAACTTGATCTTCTGGCATACCAAGCAACTGCGTACAAAATCGTCCGCGTCCTTCTTGAGTCTCGGCCAAAACAAGTATTGCTCCACACCTTTCAGGGTGGTATCAATGCCGCGGTGACAAGTAAATGGTCGACAGTGCCATTTAGTTAGAACCTTTTCCCTCAACGTCTGTGTAACGCACATCGTTTTCTTCGTCAAGTAGCCATCCGAATAGAATATCCCGCCACTACCTCCCCATTCTGTGATCGACCGAATACATCTGCAAAATCTGGATCTGCGGCATACTGATCGACCATATCGTGGAAGCTTCTATGATGTATCGCCGAAATAGCGAAGACCAAAGGCTTGCGAGACAAAGCATCTGCCACCAAGTTCTTCTGTCCCTGCACATGGACAATCTGGAAGTGAAACTGTGACAAGATGTTAGCCCACCATATCTGCGTTTCCGATAGCTGCTTCTGTGACAAGAAGTAGCGTAAACTCTGATGATCAGTGAAGGCCGTGAAATCGGCTCCGAGTAGGTAATGTCGCCATTGAGGAAGAGCATGGATAACCGCAAAAAGCTCTTTCTCATATATCTATGTTGTCAATTCTGACCTTGAAAACAATCGGCTCTTATAGGCAATGACATGGCCTTCTTGCATTGAGACCGCACCAAAACTACAACCACAAGCATCACAATATACTTCGAATGACTTCTGCAAATTTGGCAAAGTCAAAACTGGTCCCGTAGTCAATTTCTCTTTCGAAGTCTGAAAGGCAGTCACCTCTATGAGTCCCACGAGAAAGAGACTCCTTTCTGTGTCAAGATATGCAAAGGAAAGGTAACCTCTGCAATCTTTCTAATGAACTGCCGGTAGTAAGAACATAAGCCCAAGAAGCTTCTAACTTCATGGGCATTCTTCAAATCGGGCCAATCACGTATATTCTCAATCTTGGCCGGGTCCATCTGCACTCCTGCTCTACTGAGACGATGTGTCCTAAAAAGTGTATCTCTGATAAGAAAAATTCACTTTTCTTTGCATTGATCACCAACTTGTGATCTCTCAATGCCTGAAAGACCTGTAGCAGATGTTTTCTTTCTACTTCATCCTTGGAGAAGACAATAATGTCATCAAAGAAAGTGCCAACAAAAGATCTGTACTCTCTGAAAATCCTATCCATCATTCGGTTAAAGGTCACTCGAGCATTGGTAAGGCCAAAAGGCATCACCAAAAATTCAAATAAACCGAAGGTCATCCGTAAAGCTGTCTTGTAGACATCTCTCGGCGCGATTCGAATCTGATGATATGAGCTCTTCAAATCGATCCTGCTGAAACAAGAGGATCCCTGTAGTCAGTCAAGAATATCATCAATCCTCGTTCTTGATGGTGATTTTGTTGAGAGCTCTATAATCAGTGCACATTCTGCAAGATCCGTCTTTCTTCAAAACCAACAACATCGGAGATCTGTAAGGTGAAGTACTCGGCTGGATAAGACCCTTTTCCAAGAGGTCTTTCACTTGGTACATAATCTCTTCATTCTGGGCTCGATTCACACGATAAGATGGCCGGTTCGTTGGTGTGCTTCCAAGTATCAGATCAATGGTATGATCCTATAGACGAGCTGGTGGCAACTCGCCTGGCAGGCTCTCAGAAAAGCAATCAGCATGAATGTGAAGAAAATCCTTGCGTTCTTTATCAAGTTCAAACATATTTGTCCTTTGTTCATCATTCAACTCTTTCAAAAAGATCTAGTAAACAAACAAACTAGATTTCATTAATTTCGAAACGGCCAAAGCCGATACAAGAGACAGACTCGCCCTTCATTTCACATCAAGTACAATGTTTCGGCCCTTTTCAGTAGTAAATGTCGCTTTCTTCGCCCGATAATCGACCATGGCGTTGTTCTTATGATACCAAGGGACTCCCAGTAGGACATCACAACCTTCCAAGGTCATTATATAGAAGTCCTCTTGCCCCAAATACCCCTGACAATGCAACAGAAGTTTGCCAATGACAAGTGTAATGGCCACGTCCCTGTTGGGTGCCACTAGAACTACCTCTGCTTGTGGTCCCATCCGATCAGGTGTAATCTCGAGCCACGCAACCAATTCAGGTGAAATGAAGTTGGCCTTGGCTCCTCCATCAAAGAGAATCAAGGCTTCTTGATCTTTCACTTTGCCCCAAGCTCGACAAAGTTCTGTACTTTCATCAATCGTACTTGGGTCAATACCCATGCAATCTGGAACCCGTCCTGCTTTCATCTTGCCTTTTCGTCCAAGTTCCTCAGCTGCTTTCGAACTCACTGGCCTGTCTTCATTCTATTCTGGCTGTGCATTTTTAGGGTACTTCGTGGAGACATGCCCATGTTCCCCGCATCCAAAACACTTCCCCTCTTTGATGTAGTTGGCCCTCTCTCGAAGAGTGAGCCAAGGTCGTGAATCCTTATCTTTCTTCTCTTGGAGGCTCTTTTTCTTTCTACTTTCATTATTAGAAGTCTGTTCGGTTTTTTGAGTCAAGATCTCATCTGTGGGGTAAGTCAGATTGCCTAAATGTATGGCAAAACCCCATTTCGCATGACCCATTAATTCTCGAATAGAATCTGACTTTTGTTCTAAACAGTGATCTCGAATCTTTGTAGGAAGTCCGCAGCAAAACCGCTCAATTTGTTCTTTCAACGAGATCTTCTTAAATGAAGAAGCTGGTAGAAAAGAGCTCCAAAATCTCTCGCAATACGCGTCCAAAGAAATCTCTTGGTCATCCGAAGATGATTCCAAGCAGTTCGTATATCTCGTTCATACTCCCGAGTCAGCCAAGAAGAAATAAAAAGCCTTTTGAATTTCAACCATTCAACTGGAGCTTCCTTATTCAATAGAAGGGTGGACCACCATGTTCAAGCATTTCCCTTAGAGAAAGAGGTAGCCCTCCGAGAGTGCTCTGAGTAATGCCCTCCAGACAAATCTATGTCAAACTGTTGTACGAAGGCCAAAGCCCTCGAAGCATCTCGGAATCCAGAAAAAGTGTCAAACCTAATTGACTGTCCACCTTCTTTAAATTCTCTACCTTTCTTGCTTTTATCTTCAGGAAGTCATATTGGTTGGCTTTATAGAAATACTTCTTCTTTGCGTAAAATCTGTGATCGTCGGAGTCCGGACTATCTGAGGACAAGTCCTCTGTAGAACTATCAAAAATTGGGTGAAACATAGACTTCTTTGCCTTTTTCTTGCCCTTTCCGAAGCTTTGCTTTTTGCTTCGCTTTTCCCCTTTTCTGTCTTCTTCACTCGAGTCAGAAGAGCTAGAAGAACTGTCAGAAGAAGAAGAAGAAGAAGAAGAAGAACTCGGTAGTCCTTCAAATCGTACACGCTTCTTCTGCTTTCTTGCCGAGGCAAAAGTAGATGGACGACCCAAATAACCTGAGAAGTCGGTTCCTTTCTTCTGCTTTTTGTCGTACTTTTGGGCTTTGTTGTTCGCATCAAAAAGCTGACTATTCCGTGCATCAACCACCTCTTCCAATTCTTGTTTTGTAAACATCCTCGGGGCAGGAGGTTTCTTGAGTGCGGGTTTGATGGGTGACTCTGTGGTCTTTTGCCACTGCGTGTACACTTCTTCGAGGGATGTTTTGAGAAAAAAAATTTGCAAATTTCGGATCCTTCGTGTCACGGGGACGTGGCAGCTGTTAACTATGTCACGAGGACGTGGCAACTGCTAACTTTAGTTGTTGGTTTCTTTCCAATGGGTTTTGTTCTATTTTTGAGACCCTCTTTTTGAGGTAGCAAACGGTCGGACATTGTATGGCCAATGTGAACGGTAGTTTCACCCGCAGACGGGAAGTGGCCGGCACTAGAATCCGTATAGTAAGAGGATGTGTCTAGGCTCAGAGCAAGATCATATAGGTCCCCCCAATCACACTTAGCAAGTTGGTGGATACTAGGAAGTGAACTCAGTAAAGGCACAGTCAAGGGACTACCAACAGAAAGTATCCGACAGTTGGGCCACATTACACTTTTGGATGCGGTCCCAATGAGGATAGATGGTCAGATGACCAATGGGAGCCCAACGGAATCATTTCCTAAAATTTAGGGAACTGCTATTTTGGGCCGTGAAATGTGTTCGCGTCATTGCCTCCGGTATGACTAAGGAAACATTTTACAACTCTGCCGTGAAGTCAACTGAGCAACCAGTCGGGAGATTTTTAAGCGGCAAACCCGAACCGGGAAAATACTTGTAAATGCGCCAAGTGGCACATTTCTTTGCACTTGCCTAATGCAAAGAAGAGGTAGCGCAGAATTTATAGCTGGGAGGCTCATTTTGAGTTTTCCTGCCACTAGTTAAGAGCTATGGAGTGCTTCCTTTTCCTCTATGTACAGTGTGGTGCCAGAAGTGATGCCCTGCACGCTACACACTGCTCTCTCTCTCTCTCCCTTGCGTGCAATTATGTGATGCCCCACAAGAGGGCTTTTCATTTGACTAATGTACAGTTGTGTGGGTTCATACGCGATTGCCGAGGCAAGAGCCTCTTGCACAGGTACTGGGTTAGCTAGTGGCTAATCCCCCGCAGGTACAGGTGAATTCGAAGAGGTTTCACATGAGAAATCTCGTCCAATTCAAAGCGCAAGTAGCCCTACAAGTGCGGGAGCTCGAGAACTTCCTACAGATGAGACCGGCACGCGAAACGGAGCCCAAAACAGGGAATTACAGCCTGCTGTGTATTTTTGCAGGTTTAGGGTTTCGACCCTAAACGGTCTCTAATACCCCCAAGAGATTCGGGGATGCGAGGGGACCGCTGTAGAGGTGATCTGGCGCATTTTCGGGGCAGAAAACAGAGAATTCAGCATGCTGCAGATTCTCACCAGGTTTTGCAAAGTGTCTGTATGCGTCGGGAAAGTCATCTATTGCGTGGGGATACTGACTGTGAAGCGTCCTAGTACATTTATGCTATCGACTCGGGCCAGAACAGATGTTTCTCAGCCTGGATTATGCGGGGCAGCTCGTAGGAGACCACAGGTTTTATTCCCTCTGTTAAAGAATAAAGAAATACCGAAAGGGGCGCCAATTTTGGGGCCTACAGGTTGTCGGCGTCTGCTCGGGGCATTCTAGCTTCCGGGCCGTGTGTGTATTCAAGTGTTAATTCCCGTCGCAAGTTCTTTTTGCAAAGTGCTCTGTGTGTGTGTCTAAAGTAAAGAATTTCGGGTGAAAGCCAAAGCCTACCGCCCCACGGGTTCCATTGCCGGGATATCAATCACTTCTTCCTCAAAGAGTGAGCCTCGGTTGTTTCGGGTAAAGACACAGAGTACAGGAACCCGGGATTACACTATGGCCGACAAAGGGAAGGGCATTATGGAAGAGGGTTCCTCTTCAAAGGACAGACAAGAAATCCCTATGGTTTTCGAGATTGGCGAGAGCTCACGGCCACGTCAGTTTGTACCTCTTGTCAATGTGAATGTCCCTCCAGTAGTACAAGGCTTTATAATTGGGCAACTTGAGGACTCAATTAGTTGCCGCGGTGAATGTCTTTTCGCAACTAGTGTTGAATCTAAGGATTATGGAGTTCTTGCAAGCGCCACCAGTGCAACAGCAAAATAGGCAACCTACACCGCGTACGGAGCTTGTTGAGGCTCAAGCTCAAGTACTTAATAAATGCGACTCAAAATGAAAGGGAACACTCGCATGTTGCGGAGTCGGGGGCTCCAAAACAGGTTCGTCCCGTGCTTAAATAGGTGGCTGTTCCACAAGTTATGCCAGTTCAGCCCGCCACCTTTCAGAGCCAACATGCTGTCTTGAATGGACAGGGAACTGGATACCAGGCTATGCACCCAGTTTTTCCACCACCCACGGTACATCCTAGGTATTTCAGGGGTGGATCAGTGTTCCAAAGTATGGATGGTTATGCGCCTGGAAGTCAACCGTACATGCCAGGAACAGTGTTTGGGGGTATGCAAAGGATAATGCCAAACCCCATGCATGGTAGTATCGGCATGCAGTAGGGTTTCAGTGCAACCAGGGCCAGTTTGGGGTGCCACAAGGCATTTTGGCATGGCTGGTTTTTCTGGACAGCAGCCAGATATCGCACCTCTGACGCAAAATGTGAATGGCCAAGATGTGCCAATCATTCCTACTACAGTGCCCATGTTGCAGACCATTCCTTATGACAACTTGGGGGCACTGGAGAAGCCAAAATCTTACAAAGAAGGTGGTGAAGCTGTGAAGTTTAGCACTTTCAGCGGCTTCGAGGATAAGACAAAGGCTCTCACTTTCCTCCAGCAATTTGATACAGCTTATGCAAGAGGGAATTTTACAAAGGCCTCGAAAGTCAAGAAACCTACCACTTTCTTAAAGGAAATGCGCTTACATGCTGGACGACATTGTTAATGCAAGGACAGGCATCCACCACTTGGGATTACTTCAAGCAAATGTTTGCGTCTGCTTGGCTGTCAAATAAATTTGAAGCCGACGTCATGACAGATTGGCACCAACTTACTTCAGCTTCGTGCAAGAGCTTGCTGGAGTACAATAGGAGGTTTTGTAAAGCGTTACTCTCAATGACCTCCTACAGATTTGTGCCATTGACTGGACAGATAGAGAAGTACTGTTGTGGGCTGCCTAAAGGGCTTCGCGATTACTGTACCAAGAACAGAGTGGCTACCCTCACTCAGCTTATGGAAGTTGCGAACACTGGTCTTGCCTTGTTGAAAGGAGAGGATAGTGGGTTTCCGAGCAACGACAAAGGAGGGCAGCAAAAGAAAAATTCAACGAAGAAGCCCTTTGTGAAAATGGCTCCTCATGCGTCACAGGGGTCGGAAAAGGCCACCAAAGACAAGGATTCAGCTAGGACTTCTAAAGCGCAGGCAAAGAAACAGAAAAAGAAGCCTTTTGTGCGCAAGTCGCTCGAAGAAAAGAAGGTCCTAATGGCTGAAAACAAATGCTTTATATGCGAGCAGCCTGGTCACTTTGCTACCAATTGTCCACAAAGGAAAAGACCAACTGACTCAGATGATAAAGAAGACTAGAAAGGCAAGAAGCCGAAACCCACGGCGGGTTTGGTGCCAGACATGACAAGCCCAGTACAGATGCTAGTGAGTTATGTAGGACATCGGGTAACGTTAGGGATCAGACGGCACTCATCTTCTTTGATCCACGTGCCAAAACCAACTTTATCTCACCAGAGTTAGCTATGAAGCTGGGCATCAGAGCTGAAGAGATGGGATACACAACAGAGGCAGGGTTGGCATGTCCTTACTACTCATAGTGTGTTACTCCCATTATTGGAAAGTTGTGTCTGCATATTCAGTCATATGTGGACACAGAAGAGTTCTACATCATGTCGCTGGAAGGATGTGAGGCCTTGTTGGGGATCCCGTGGATGTTCCGAGTGCATAGAGCCTTGATGCCTACAACAAAAAGATCATTGTACAGCATAGGGGCAAAACTCACAGCTTGGATGTAAAGCTAATAGGAGAGTCAGTCCCTACTGTATCTGCTTCTGCTATCACTTCTGTAATAAAGAATCATCTTTCTGTGTACTTGATTTTTGCACGTGATGTCTCAGATAGCGATCAGTCAAATTTATCTGTGTTAGATAAAGAAAGGTCAGCATTTTTGCAAAAGTTTAGTGACTGTTTTTCTGATTCATTACCGTCGCAAAATTGCCACCAGATAGACCTGAGGACCATTGGAAAGATTTGGTGCCAGGGTGTAGCCCACCAAATACACCTCCCTACAGCGTTAGTGAGGCGCAGTAGAAAGAGATTATGGGCCAGGTTGAGGAGTTATTAGAGAAGGGGCTGATTCAACCTAGTTCTTCACCCTTTTGCTCCCCAATGCTCCTAGTGCAGAAGAAGGATGGCTCATGGCGCATGTGTATTGATTACCGTGCGTTGAATAAGAATACCATCAAGAATAGGTTTCCTATTCCTAGAATTGATGATATTCTCGATCGTTTAGAGGGTGCTGCAATTTTCAGCAAGATAGACCTTAAGAGTGGGTACCATCAGATTCGTATAAGGCCAAAGGATGTGCACAAGACTGCGTTTAGAACGACATTTGGTCTTTATGAGTTTCTAGTGATGCTGTTTGGGCTAACAAATGCTCCTGCCACGCTCAACAGAATGATGGACCGGATTTTCTGCTCGCATCAACAGTTTATTGGAACATTCTTTGATGACATGATAGTGTATTCGAAGAATGAAGAGGAGCATAGGCGTCACTTGACCATTGTGTTTGAAGAGCTGCGCAGTCACAAGTTACTTGTCAACCTAAGAAAAGTGAATTCTTCCTGGAAGAGATCCACTTTCTTGGCCACATAGTCTCAAAGGATGGTGTTAGAATGGATCCCGCAAAGGTTGAAGCTATTAAGACATGGCCAGACTTGAAGACTGTGCACGATGTCAGAAGCTTCTTGGGATTGTGTTCCTACTATAGAAGGTTTATCAGAAATTTTACAAAGCTAGCATCGCCTCTTCACGCTCTGCAAAAGAAAGAGGTCACTTTCAGATGGACCCAAAAAGAGATTTCAGCTTTTACTCTCTTAAAGGGAAAGTTGACTTCAGATCCAATAATTGTTTTGCCAGATCTCAGGAAGTCATTTGTGGTCCAGTGTGAGGCGCGTGGCAGTAGCATCAGAGCAGTGCTAATGCAAGACGGACGGGTAGTAGCTTATGAAAGCCAAATTTTACAAGGGCTTGAGAGGACTATGCAAGTCTATGAGAAAGAGCTCTTGGCCGTGATTCATGCGCTTTCTAGTTGGAAGCACTACCTCTTAGGTGCTGATTTTGTTGTCCAAACAGACCATCAGGTCTTGCGATACTTCTTGACACAGTCAAAGTTATCCGAAAAGCATATGCGATGGGCAAACATTCTTTCTATGTGGAAGGCAAGAAGAATATTGTGGCTGATGCGTTATCAACGAAGTCACAAATTTCAGCTTTGCCAATTCCTTATCATCGTGAGCTAGATGACATGAACGAACAGTATACTCTTGATGAAGATTTTGCAAGGATTTTTGAACAGTTACAAGAGGGGCAACATCACGAGCACTACCTCCTCAGAGATGGTTTTATGATGATGCATGGCAGACTTTGTGTCACAAGGCGACTACGACATAAGGTCATGGAAGAGAGTCATGTCCCACCGTATGCAGGGCATCGTGGCATTGATGCGACAGTTAAAGGGTAGAGGCATTCTTCTATTGGCCTACCTTGAGGAGAGATGTGGATGCCTTTGTGCGAGCATGCATAATTTGCCAAAAGGTCAAGTTTGACAGGCAAAAGGCACCAGGGTTGTTACAACCACTGCCGATTCCGGATAAGCCATGGGAAAGCATTGCTATGGACTATATCTTTGATCTTCCAAGAACGCCAACAATGAATGATGGTATATGGACCATTATCTGCAGGTTCAGCAAGCAGGCCCATTTTATCCCTGTCAAGAAGAAAATAAAATCTGATGAGATGGCACGCTTCTTCATGTACAATGTGTTTAAGTACCATGGTATGCCACAATCGATTATCAGTGATCGTGATCCTCGCATGATGAGTTTGTTCTGGAAAGGATTGTTTGAGAACATGGGCACTACGCTTAAGTTCTCGTCTTCGTTTCATCCACAAACTGATGGACAGTCAGAAGAGGCTAATTCTACTATCTTAGATCTGTTGAAATACTATGTGTCAAATAATAAAGGCAAGTGGGAACAGTATTTGCCTATGCTTGAGTATGCGTACAATAATACGGTGCATTCATCTACTGGCAAAGCCCCTTTTGAGATTGTTGAAGGCGGCAAGAAGGTTCCTCCCATTTTGCATACAAAGGACAGGCAGATCGATATGTTGAGAACATGGATGAAGTGTACAAGAAACTTAAAATTGCCTTGGAGAAGACTCGGGCAAAACAGAAAAAGGCTGCTGATCGTCACCGTCGTGAATTGTTGTTATCACCTGGCGATTGGGTTCTGTTAAGGTTCGAAAAGGCAAGGTTAAAGAAAATGAAGGGCAAGTAACGGCTATTTCCTAAGCTCAGTATGCGTTACTATGGGCCTTTTCAAATGCTTGACAAGATCAGTGATGTGGCTTACAGTCTGAAATTGCCTGATGCGTGGAAGATTCATAATGCGTTTCACGTGGGTCTTCTAAAACCCTTCATGGGTGATGTGCCAGAAGATATGCCAGATGAGGATCAGCCAGAAGTTGAGGAACTTGATGAGATCCTAGTACCTGAGCAAGTTTTGGCACATAAGGACAGAAAAGTTAAAGGACAGGTTGCAAGACATTATTTGGTGAAGTTCAAGAACTATCAGCCTATGGATGCAAAGTGGATGGAAGAGCATGAACTGTCAGAGTCACCAAATGTATTGCAGCTTTACCTTGAAGCCTTTGGGTTACAACCTACCTATGCCCCAACCCAACGTGTGCAAAGGAGGGGTAATGATAGAGCTAGTACATCAAATGTATATATGAATTCAGTGTAATAGATGGGAATGACAAAAGTGTGAAGGTCTCATTAAGTCATTTGTATCTATGTGTTACGACCTTTCTTGCGGATACATGCGATGATAAAAGAGTGTTAATAGCACAAGATCATCAGTGGCGTGTATTTATAGCATGCAATCGAGGACATTTGCGATTTCAAGAGGGGGGTATGTCACGGGGATGTGGCAGCTGTTAACTATATCATGAGGACGGGGCAACTGGTAACTTTAGTTGTTGGTTTCTTTCCAATGGGTTTTGTTTTATTTTTGAGACCCTCTTTTTGAAGTAGCAAACGGTAGCACATTGTATCGCAGGTTCTTTTTGCAAAGTCTGTGTGTGTGTCTAAAGTAAAGAATTTCGGGTGAAAGCCAAAGCCTACCGCCCCACGGGCCGGTTTCACTTTGCAATGTTGGTCATCATCTTTGTCGCGTCGTCAACCAATTGTCGTCGTTCCATCTCTTCAATCTCTGCCTGAGTAGGCCAAGGTGGGCCGTACTCTTCGTGAGAATCTTCTTCGTGATCTCTTCTTGCATCCCCAGATGTAGAAGAAGTCCATTGTTCTTTGTTGGAATCCATAAGCGTCGCGAGAAGGATCGGATTTCCCAATAGAAGAGAAATCAGCCGCGCTTTGATACCACTGTAACAAACTTGGACACTCCAAGTCGAGATTCTACCGCGACACAGCAGAGATTCACTTCAAAACAGTTCACAATTCACACTTGATTCGACATGGCCCGGCGAGAGATATTGGCCCCGGTATTTCTTTTTGTATTAATGTGTTCAAAGTGCAAGAGAGTGGGTAGGTGCTCACTCTCAGACTCTACGTCAAGATGCTTTGAGAAGTGAGGCCCTGCGCACTTATTTATTGGTTACAAGGGATGCCCAAAAGCTGTCCACTTTTAAAAGCTTCTTAAATAAAGCAACTGGCCCAAAAGCTATTCAGCGCAAATCCAGGAATTCCGTACACTGTCAGCGTAAAAAGCGGAAATCCTTACAGCAGGCCAAGTAACACTGTCAGGGCAAAACGCGGCGGAAGATCCGGAAGTGCCACGTCATCCTGTCTCCGCGTTTTGCGGGCCTGTACGCTGCTGTGAGTGTGTCCGAGCATGCCACGTCACCAGTTTCTGACACATGTCATTGGCAAACTGCATTTGCATTGTCAGGGATATTTAGGGCACAAGAACTTTTACATCACGCCTTTGGAAGGGTGTGACGTCCTCCTAGGAATCCCTTGGTTCCACAAGAACAATACCGTGGTTGATTATAGGGCTAGGAAAGCTACTTTGAAGAATGAGAAGGGCGGAGAAATAGTACTTGATGTAAAGTTGAAGGGCGAGTCCGTCCCACTTGTATCAACCATTTCCAAATAAATAAAGTCCAGTCTTTTTGTTTACTCGATCTTCTTGAAGGAACTAAATAATGAACAAAGGTCAAATATGTCTAATTTAGCAAAGGAACGACAAGAATTTCTACACGCACAAGCTAACTGCTTCTCTGAAGGCCTACCAGGCAAGTTACCTCCTCCTCGTCCTGAGGATCACACAATTGATTTAATTCTCGGTAGTACACTTGAAACAAACTTGGACACCCCAAGTCGAGATTCTACTACGACACAGAGATTCGCTTTAAAACGGTTTACAAAAGACAATACGGCCCGGCGTAGTTCCATGCCAAGAGGTATTGGCCCCTGTCACTGCGCCCAGATGCCCAAAGAAGAGAGCCCCTGAGGCTTATTTATTCTTACGAGGGATGCCCAAAAGCAGAGCCCCAAAACCACTTAGAAATAAAAGCAATTGATCTCCAAAAGCTTCTCAACTCAAAAGCATTAATCCCCAAAAGCTGGCAGCGCGATTTCTTATTGTCGACGTAAATCACTGAATTCCGTATGCTGCAACGTCAGCATGTCAGTGCATTTTGCGGCTATCAAACAATGCCACGTCACAATTCTCGGGCTGCTGCCACGTCAGCATGGTGTGTGTGTGTGTGTGTGTTCATTCGGGGGCCTGCCACGTCACCAGTTTATGATATACCCCCTTCTTGAAAGAATTGTAATCGCCCTCGATTACGCCAACAAAACAGACAGAGGCCATAAACTGTCTTAGTAGACACTGACTGTTAGTACCCACGCACTAGACACGACACATCTAGCACTTGTACAAGACGACAGTCACACCACCGGACATCACAAGACATCACATGACAAATCACATACAAATTCATTCCAAATCTTATACCATGATTAATCGGCAACGTATTTAGTAATCGCATCTAGATCCATTCCGAACCTCACAGATGCCCGATTAACTAATCCTTATTGCAATCATTTCTATAGAGATTTATGAGACCGAAATGCTGCACTCATTTCGTCTTTCACTTCCTGCACTCAAACTAGTCAAGTACAAATCAATCAGTGTCATTTTCGAGAATTCCAGTTATAAAGTCATTCAGCAGAATACTGTCAGCCCAACAGTATCCCTAAAACCCAAAGGGACATCAATGACTCTATTCAAAATCGGGGTAATCCATTGACAAAGGAGTGGAGTGACTCCCCTCTTGTGCAAACCGGCTGCACTAGATTCACCCTCACTGAAGTCGGGGCTCTATCGGAGTAGACTATGCTAAACCGAATGCTTCAAGGTAAAGTTCCAAAATTTGAGGAGTATCGGCTAGGTCCTCCTGCTCCATCCACTTCGCATCCAATGCAAGATAGTTCTTGAACTTAACAAAGAACCGCCTAATCACTTTTTCTTTTATCTTTTTGTCTTTGTGTGTCAATATCTGTTCTGGAACGAGTATCTCCTCGCTCTCCTCCACTTCGGGTTGCTCATCTGGCTCCCCATCTTCGAGCACGTCGCCTTTGAAAGGCTTCAATAGAGTCACATGAAAAGCATTGTGAATCTTCGAAGTATCGAGCAGCTTCGGTCTAAAGGAGACATCATTTATCTTTTCTTTTGACTAGAAAGGGCTTTGGAAAAAGCCGCTCCTTTCTCTTTTTGTTTCTTAGGCGTGCCTTCTCAAAACGTAAGAGCACCCAATCGTCTTCCTTTGATTTCAAATCGCGACGGTGTCGATTTGCTACCTTCTTGTGTCGATTTGTTGCTAAAACCTCCTAGATCTTGGCAAATGCAGTGTCCAAGTCCCTCGTGTACCAGTCGGCTTCAAAAAATTTATGTTTCATGCTAAGGAAGGGTGGAACCTTCGGAGCACCTTCAATGGCGCCTTCTCTGTCAAAGAGTGGATCGTGTTATTGCAAGCAAATTCCACCAAGGTCAAAAAAAAATCCCATTGAGTCTTCTGATCAGAAAGGTAAGACTTCAATAAATCCAACACGACTGAATTTGCAATCTCAGATTGCCCATCTGTCTGCGAGTGGAAAGATGACGAGAACTGCAACCGTGTCAATGTTCTCCCAAATAGCCCTCCAAGACAAACTTGTAAATCGGGGATCTCTGTCGGAGACTATTGTCTCAGGCCTGCCATGTAGTCTAAAAATCTGTGCAATGAACAGTCTCACTAAATGATCGGGCTTGACTGTTTTCTTCACTAGAATCAAGTGAGGTTGCTTGCTAAATCTGTCCATGATAGTCCAAATGCCATCATGCCCACTCTGTGTCTTTAGGAGATTAAAATGAAATCCATAGCAATACTTCCCCAAGGGCGGGTGGGAATGGGTAAAGGCTGTAACAATGCCTATGCCTTATCCCTGTCAAACTTGACCTTCTGGCATACTAAACATCTGCGTGCAAAGTCATCCACATCTTTCTTGAGTCTCGACTAAAAGAAGTAACGCTCAACACCTTTCAAGGTGGCATCGATGTCGCGGTGACCCGTAAAAGGTGGTCAATGGCACTCAGTCAAAACCTTTTCCCTCAACTGCTGTGCAAAACATCGTTTTCTTTATCTAGTAGCCATCACGTATGGAATATCCTGCTACTACCTCCCCATTCTGTATTCAAGTAATTACATCTGAAAAATCAAGATTTGTGGCGTACTAATCAACCATGTCCTCGAAGCTTCTATGATGAATCGCGGAAATAGCCAAGACTAACGGCTTCCGAGACAAAGCATCTGCCACCAAGTTTTTTTGTCCTTGAACATGGACAATCTGGAAGTGAACCTGTGACAAGATGTTAGCCCACCGCATCTACTTTTTGGAAAGCTGCTTCTGTGACAAGAAGTAGAGAAACTCTGATCATGAATGAAGACCGTGAAGTCGGCTCCAAGTAGATAATATTGCCACTGACAATACGAGAGGAGGAATCCAAAGAACGGGAAAGTAATGAATTCCTAAGTTCCTAGAGCCTGGATCACTGCGAAAAGCTCTTTCTTATAGATCTGTGCTGTCAATTTTGACCTTGAAAACAATCGGCTTTCATAGGCAATCACATGGCCTTCTTGCATCAAGACCGCTCCCAGCCTACGACCACAAGCATCACAATATACTTCGAATGACTTTTGCAAATCCATCAAAGTCAATACTGGTCCAGTAGTCAATTTCTCTTTCAATGTCTGAAAGGCAGTCACCTCTGTGGGTCCCCACAAAGGGACTCCTTTCTGTGTCAGAATGTGAAAAGGGGAAGCTACCTTTGCAAACTTTCGAATGAACCGCCAGTAGTAAGAACACAAACCCAAGAAGCTTCTAACTTCATGAACATTCTTCAAATCGGGCCATTCACGTATAATCTCAATCTTGGCCGGGTCCATTTGTACTCATGCTGGTGAGACGATGTGTCCCAAACAGTGTATCTCCGGCAAGAAAGAAAAATTCACTCTTTTTGGCATTGATAACTAACTTGTGATCTTGCAATGCCTGAAAGACCTGTAGGAGATGGTGTCTATGTTTTGCTTCATCCTTGGAGAAGATTATAATGTCGTCAAAGAAAGTGCCGACAAATGCTCTATACTCTCTGAAAATCCTATCCATCATTCGGTTGAAAGTCGTTGGAGCATTGGTAAGGCCGAAAGGCATCACCAAAAATTCACACGAACCGAAGCTCGTCCGCAAGGCTGTCTTGTAGACATCTCCCGGCGCGATTTGGATCTGATGATATCCGCTTTTTAAATCAATCCTCATGAAACAAGAGGATCCCTAAAGTCGGTCAAGAATATCATCGATCCTTGGAATTGGAAATCTGTTCTTAATGGTGATTTTATTGAGAGCTCTGTAATCAATGCACATTCTCCAAGATCCGTCTTTCTTTAAAACCAACAACACCGGAGAGCAATAGGGTGAAGTACTCGGCTGGATAAGACACTTTTCAAGAAGGTCTTTTACTTGGTTCATAATCTCTTCATTCTGGGCTCAGCTAGCTCGGTAAGGTGTCCGATTCAGTGGTGTGCTTCCAGGAATCAGATCAATTGTGTGATTCTCAGGACTAGATGGGGGTAACTCTCCTAGCAGGCCCTTAGAGAAGCAATCGTCATGAGTGTGGAGAAAATCTTGGCGTTCTCTATCAAGTCCAAACATGTTCGTTCTTTGTTCATCATTTAGCTCTTTCAAGTAGATCGCGTAAACAAAAAGACTGGATTTCATTAATTTGGAAATGGCCGAGGCCGAACAATAGGGACGGACTCTCCCTACGGTTTTTACATCAAGTGCAATTTTTCGGCCTTTTCATTCGTCAAAGTTGCTTTCTTTGCCGGATAATAAACCACGGCGTTGTTCTAATGGTACCAAGGGACTCCTAGGAGGACGTCACAACCTTCCAAGGGCATTATGTAAAAGTCCTCGTGCCCTAAATACCCCTGACAATGCAACCGAAGTTAGCCAATGACAGGTGTAATGGCTTTGTCCTGTCCGGGTGCCGCTAGAACTGCCTCTACTGGTGGTCCCATCCTGTCGGGTGTAATCTTGAGCCACTCCGCCAATTCAAGTGAAATGAAGTTGGCCTTGGATCCTGCATCGAAGAAAATCAAGGCTTCTTAGTCTTTCACTTTTCCCCAAGCTCGGCAAAGTTCTATACTTTCATCAATCAGGCTTGAGTCAGTACCCATGCAATGTGGTACCAGTCCTGCTTTCATCTTGCCTTTTCTGCCACGTTCCTCTGCTGCTCTCAAACTCTCTGGTCTGTCTTCAGTTTGTTCTTATTGTGCTTTTTTGGGGCACTTTGCGGAGATGTGCCCATGTTCCCCGCAACCAAAACACTCCCCTTCTTTGATGTAATTGGCCCTCTCTCGAAGAGTGAGCCGGGGTCGTGTATCCTTATCCTTCTTTTCTTGGGAACTCTTTCTCTTTCTACTTTCATTGTTGGAGGTCTATCAGGTTCTTTGAGTCAAGATCTCATCGGTGGGGTAAGTCAAAATTTCCCAAATGTATCGAGAAGCCCCGTTTTGCATGACCCATTAATTCTTGAATAGAATTTGACTTTTGTTCAAGGCAGTAGTCTTAGATCTCTGTAGAGAGTTCGCAGCAAAACAGCTCAATTTGTTCCTTAAAAGAGACCTTCTTAAATGAAGAGGTTGGTAGAAAAGAGTCCCAAAATCTTCGCAATAAGCGTCCAAAGAATCTCCCTTGGTCATCTGAAGATGGTTCCAAGCGGTTCATATATCTTGTTCGTACTCCCGAGTCAGTCAAGAAGATATAAAGAGCCTTTTGAATTTCAACCACTTGACTGGAGCTTCTTTTCTCAAAAGAAGGGACCGCCATGTTCAAGCATTTCCTTTAAGAAAAGATGCAGCCCTCCTAATCTTGGAGTGCTCGGACTAATGCCCACCAGAGAAGGCTATGTCAAACTGCTGGATGAAGGCTAAAGCCCTCGGAGCATTTCGGAACCCAGGAAAGGATTCAAATTTATTCGATTGTCCACCTTCTTTGAATTCTTTTGCTTTCTTGCTTTTGTTTTCGAGGAAGTCATATTGGTTGGCTTTGTAGAAGTGCTTCTTGTTTGCATAAAACACATGGTCATCAGAGTCCGAAGTGTCAGAGGATGACTCCTCTGTAGAACTGTCAGAAACTGGGCGAAATCTGGGTTTCTTTGCCTTTTTCTTTCCCTTTCGGAAGCTTTGCTTTTTGCTTCGCTTTTTGCCTTTTCTGTCCTCCTCGCTAGAGTCAGAAGAGCTAGAAGAACTGTCAAAAGAAGAAGAAGAAGAACTAGGTAGTCAGTCCCCTTCTTCTGCTTTCTTGCATATGCAAAAGAAGATTGATGGCCCTAATAACCAGGGTAGTCAGTCCCCTTCTTGCGCTTTTTCACTTGCTTTTTGGATTTATTGTTCGCGTCCGTAAGCTGATTGATCTGCGTCTAAACCACCTCCTGTAATTCTTGTTCTGTAAACATCCTCGAAGAAGGAGGTTTCTTGATTACCGGTTTGATGCCTTCTCAAAACGTAAGAGCACCCAATCGTCTTCATTTAATTTCAAATCGCGACGGTGACACTGCTGTCTTTTTGTGTCTTTCCTAAGATTTCCCTAAAGCCTCCCGGACCTTGGCAAAAGCAATGTCCCAAGTCCCTCGAGTACTGGTCGGCTTCAAAAATCTTATCTTTCGTGCTTAAGAAGGGTGGAACCTTTGGAGCACCTTCAATAATCTCAAATGGCGCCTTCCTCGTCGAAGAGTGCATCGTGTTGTAGGCAAATTCCACCAAAGGTAAAAACCTTTTCCATTGAGTCTTCTAATCCGAAATGTAAGACTTCAATAAATCAAGCACGACTCAATTTGCAATCTCAGATTGCCCATCTGTCTGCGAGTGGAAAGATGACGAGAGCTGCAGTCGTGTGCCAATGTTCTCCCAAATAGCGTTCCAAAACAAACTCGTGAATCAAGGATCTCTATCAGAGACAATTGTCTCAGGCAATGAACAATCTCGCTAAATGATCCGCCTTGACTGTTTTCTTAACTCGAATGAAATGAGCTTGCTTGTTAAATCTCTCAATAAGAGTCCAGATACCATCGTGCCCACTCTATGTCTTCGGGAGTCAAAAATGAAATCCAAAGCAATACTTTCCCAAGGGCCAGTGGGAATGGATAAAGGCTGCAACAATCCCTGTGCTTTATGCCTGTCAAACTTGACCTTTTGGGATACCAAGCAACTGCGTACAAAATCGTCCACGTCCTTCTTGAGTCTCGGCCAGAAGAAGTATCGCTCCACACCTTTCAAGGTGGTATCAATGCCGTTGTGACCCGTAAATGGTGGACAGTGGCATTCGGTTAGAACCTTTTCCCTTAACGGCTGGGTATGCACAACATCGTTTTCTTCATCAAGTAGCCATCCCGAATAGAATATCCCGCTACTAGGCTCCCCATTCTATATATACCTAGATGAATCCAGGATAAGCCCAGATTCACCCTTGAAGGAAAGTGCAAGGTATAGACCCATGGTAGTCACCCACAAGACAATATAACCATCAGCTCCATCATGCATAGTATTGACTAAATACCACGACATCCCCACTAACGTCGTCGGTGCCCAATAGTGGGTGTAGAACTAGGTACTAACATATGCTCCCCAACACAACACACACCACACACAAGCACACGCACACACATGAGCATACATCAACACAAAGTTCAGCGTGCTGAGTTTCTGTCATGACTCCGGAGATCAAGGGCAGACTCAGCCATAATGAAGCCTAGCACTAAAAGAAGCATTAAATCGGAAAAATTAGCACAAAAATGAGGTAGTTGATAGGGCTGCTCACAGATGAAGCATTTGTTCTCTGACCTCAGGACCTTCTTTTGCTCTTTCGACTTGCGAGGAAAACGTCTTTTCCATTTCTTCGCTGGTCCCTTTTCTTACAGACATGTGATTCCTTAACTTATTATTTAACTTGTGCACATTTCTTATTAAAGTCCTAATTCTAGAAAAAAGAAATTAGAAACAAAATAGTCAAATTAGTTTCACCCCGCACAAGCTAGGCTGAATTTCAACTGTTCTGGCCCGATTTCGGCAGCATAACTGTACTAGGACCCTTCACAGTCAGTGTTCCCACGGATTGAACGACTTTCCCGACACATATGGGCACTTTGCAAAACCTGGCGAGAATCTGCAGCACGCTGAATTCTCTGTTTTCAGCCCCGAAAATGCGCCAGATCACCTGTATAGCGGTCCCCTCGCGTCCCCGAACCGCCAGGGGGTATTAGGGACCGTTTAGGGCCAAAACCCTAAACCTGCAAAAATACACAGCAGGCTGTAATTTACTGTTTCGGGCTCCGTTTCGCGTGCCGGTCGCATCCATAGCAAGTCCTCGAGCTCCCGCACCTATAGGGCTACTTGCCCTTTGAATCGGACGAGATTTCTGGCATGAAACCTCTCCGAATTCACTTGTACCTACGGGGGATTAGCCGCTAGCTAATCCAGTACCTGTGCAAGAGGCTCTTGCCTCGGCAATCGCGCATGAACCCACACAACTATACATTGGTCAAATGAAAAGCCCACTACAGGGGCATAACATACAGCCATAGGGGAGAGAGAGGGCAGTGCGTAGCGTGCAGGGCATCACTCATGGCACCGCACTGTACATAGGAGGGAAAGCAAGCACTCCATAGCTCTTAACCTGTGACAAAACTGAAAATGAGCCTCTCCCAGCTTAAAAATCAGCGCCACTTCTTGTTGCATGAGGAAAGTGCACCAGAATGTGCCACTTGGCACATTTACAAGCATTTTCCCGTTTCGGGGTTGCCGCCTAAAAGTCTCCCAACCGGTTGCCCAGTTGACTTCACGGCAGAGTAAGAAAATGTTCCCCTTGTCATTCCGGAGGTAATGACACAAACACATTTTCAAGTCCCAAAATAGCAGTTCCTTAAATTTTAGGAGATGCTGCCATTGTATCTTTCTAGGTCATCTGACCCCCTTTGTACACTGCAGCCACACCCAGAACTGAAATGTAGCCTCTGTAGCAAAGGATTCCACTTTGGCTAACCATAGTCCTTGTCCAACCTTAGTGCTCTCTTGCCCTCTGGCCTGGACTCCCTCTGGACAGTTCCACACTAGCTATGCAATGCAGGGCAGTTAGATTTCTCGAGGGGTGTTTCCAAAAAGTGAAAGTAAATAGATAATAAAAAAGAAATCAACAAAAAGGATAGATAGTAGTCACACGCTGGTGACATACCCCCCTCTTGAAATCTCAAGCGTCCTCGTTTACATCTATGTCGTACATGCTCACGGTCAACACTGATGTATTCAACACCTGTCGACACATGTACGACACATACATGCTCATGGTCAACCCTGGTGTATTTAACACCTCGTCGACTCATGTATTGCTTGCGTGTGAACCCTGTCCCAATGACATAGTGGTAGCTTCGCACTCTGCCATTGCTTTGAGTCACTAACTTTCCAATGACAAAATGGTAGCCATACATTTTGCCACTGTCTTATAGTACACGTTGAATCCCGTAACATTTTTGAGCATGCCCAATCCGACAGTTTAAGAATGCAGTTACACATGTACCCTTTAATAGAAGCAATTACTGTATCCTTGACAAACTGACAAGAAATACTCACTTCTATAGCACTAACCAAACTTTTGGACATTCCATAAGAGCAATTGCCAAACTGACAATCTGTACAGCTCTAACATTCATGTAACAGGTATTTCATTTGAGCTCACTTTAAATACCATGTACGTCATTTGTTTCAAAAGCCAATGTCACACTGACAATCCATGTAGCTCTGAAACTCAAGGGGTCAAGGTAGGTTGCAAATCGAAGGCTTCAAGGTAAAGTGATAACACAGTTGGTGACTCTGCAAGTTCACCTTCTTCCATCCACTTAGCATCCATTGGTGGATAGTTTCTGAACTTTACCAAGTAACGCCTAGCAACCTTGCCTTTCACTTTCCTTTCTTTGTGTGCCAAAATCTATTCGGGGACCAAGATCTCGTAAAGTTGCTCGACTTCCGGCTGATCTTCAGCTGGCATATCCTCTGGCACATCACCCACATAGGGTCTGAGAAGACTCACATGAAACGCATTGTGAATCTTCCAACTGTCAGGCAATTTCAGCCTATATGCAACATCACTGATTATGTCGCACACTTGAAAAGGCCCATAGTAACGCATGCTGAGCTTTGGAAACAGTCTTTCCTTGCCCTTCATCTTCTTTAACCTTGCCTTTTCAAAGCGTAAAAGCACCCAATCACCAAGTGAATATACCACTTCACGACGGTGACGATCAGCTGCTTTCTTTTGCTTTGCCTGAGTCTTTTCTAAGGCCACTTTGACCTTCTTGTACATTTCATCCATGTCCTGAATATACTTATCTGCTTCAAATATCTTGTCCTTTGTATGCAGTATGGGAGGAACTTTCTTGCCACCTTCAACTATCTCAAAAGGTGCCTTGCCAATTGATGAATGCACTGTATTATTGTATGCATACTCCACCAATGGCAAATACTGCTCCCACTTTCCTTTATGCTCTGACACATAGCACTTCAGCAGATGTAGGACAGTAGAATTTGCCTCTTCTGACTGCCCATCTGTTTGAGGATGAAATGACGAAGAGAATTGGAGCGTTGTGCCCATATTCTCAAACAAGCCTCTCCAGAACAAACTTTTCATGCGTGGATCACGGTCGCTAACAATCGACTGTGGCATGCCATGATACTTGAAAATATTACTCATAAACAAGCGTGCCATCTGATCTGGCTTTATCTTCTTCCTGACAGGAATAAAATGAGCCTGTTTGCTGAATCTGCAAATAATGGTCCAAATACCATCGTTTCCTATCTGCGTTCTCGGAAGATCAAAGATAAAATCCATAGCAATACTTTCCGATGGTTTATCTGGAATAGGTAGTGGTTGCAATAACCTTGGTGCCTTTTGCCTGTCAAACTTGACCTTCTGGCAAATTAGGCATTCTCGCACAAAGGCATCCACATCTCTTCTCAATGTAGGCCAATAGAAGAATGTCTCAACCGCTTTAACTGTAGCATCGATACCACGATGCCCTGCATACGGTGGGACATGACTCTCTTCCATAACTTTGCGTCGCAATGGCTTTGTGAAACACAATCTGCCATGCATCATCATGAACCCGTCTTTAAGAAGATAGTGTTCATGACGTTGTCCATTCATTAGCTGCTCGAAGACCCTTGCAGAATCTTCATCATTTGCATATTGTTCTCTCATATCATCAAGTTAATGATGATAAGGAATTGACACAGCTGAAATTTGTGGCTTCCTTGACAAGGCATCAGCCACAACGTTCTTCTTGCCTTCCACATGCACAATCTGAAAATGGAACATGGACAAGATATTTGCCCATCGCATATGCTTCTCATATAACTTTGTCTGTGTCAAGAAGTATCGCAATGTCTGATCGTCCGTTTGGACAACGAAATCTACACCTAGCAGGTAGTGTTTCCAACTTAAGAGCGCATGAATCACAGCCAGTAACTCTTTCTCACAGACCTGCATGGTCATCTCTGGTCCTTGCAAAATTCTACTCTCATAGGCTACTACCTTGCCATCTTGCATTAGCACTGCACCAATGCTACTACCACAGGCGTCACACTGGACCACAAATGACTTCCTAAGATCAGGCAACACAATGACTGAATCTGAAGCCATCTTTTCCTTTAAGAGATTAAAAGCTGAAATCTCTTTCTGTGTCCATCTAAAGGTGACTGCCTTCTTATGAAGAGCATGCAAAGGTGAAGCAATCTCAACGAAATTTCGAATAAACCTTCTGTAATAGAAGCATAGTCCCAAGAAACTTCAGACATCGTGCACCGTCTTCAAATCTGGCCATGACTTGATCGCTTCAACTTTTGCACGATCCATTCTGACACCATCCTTTGAGACAATGTGTCCCAGAAAGTGAATCTCTTCCAGAAAAAACTCACTTTTCTTTGCATTGATAAGCAACCTATGACTACGTAGCTCTTTGAACACAATGGCCAAGTGATGCCTATGCTCCTCTTCATTCTTTGAGTAGACTATCATGTCATCAAAGAATGTACCAACAAACTGCTGGTGTGGACGGAAAATTCTGTCCATCATCCTATTGAACGTAGCAGGAGCATTTGTGAGACCAAACGGCATCACTAAAAATTCGTAAAGGCCAAACGTCGTTCTAAGCAGTCTTGTGCACATCCTCTGATCTAATGCGGATCTGATGGTACCCACTCTTTAGATCTATCCTGCTAAACATAGCTGCTGCTTCTAATTTGTCCAGAATATCATCAATTCTAGGTATAGGGAACCTATTCTTGATGGTATTCTTGTTCAGTGCACGGTAGTCGATGCACATACGCCATGAGCCATCCTTTTTCTGCACCAACAACACTGGAGAACAGAATGGAGATGAACTGGGCTGAATCAGCCCCTTTTCTAACAGCTCCTGTACTTGGCCCATTATCTCTTTCTGCTGAGCCGCACTAACCCTGTACGGAGGCTTATTTGGTGGGCTACTGCCTGGCACCAAATCTATCGCATGGTCCTCGGGTTTCTCAAGCGGTAATTGAGACGGTAATGAATCGGAAAAACAGTCACTATACTGTTGTAAAAACATTGACCTTTCTTTATCTAGCACAGATAAATTTGATTCATCACAATTTGACACTTCACGTGCAGAAACCAAGTAAGCAGAAAGATGCTTTTTCATTACAGAAGTAATAGCAAAAGCTGATACGGTGGGAATAGACTCCCCTTTAAGCTTTACATCCGGAATGTGAGTCTTTCCCCTGCTCTGTACAGTGATCTTTTTGTTGTAGGCATGCATGATTCCCTGTACACGAAACAACCAAGGAATACCTAACAACACATCACATCCGTCCAGTGGCATGATGTAAAATTCTTCAGCATCTACATAGGACTCGATATGTAGGCGCAACTTTCCGATGATGGGTGTCACAGCCTCTGTATGGCCAGGACATGCCAAACCTGCCTCTTCTGTATACCCCATCTCTTCAGGTCCGATTCCCAACTTTGAAGCCAATTCTGGGGAAATGAAGTTGGCTTTGGCACCTGGATCAAAGAAGATAAGCAATGTTCGATCTCTGACCTTTCCCCATGCTCTGCAAAGCTCACTTGCATCTGAATTTGGCTTGTCGCCCACCATATCTGGCACTAGACCAACCATGGGCTTCTTTCCTTTCTTGTCCTCCTTGTCTTCAGAATCAGCTGGCCTTTTCTTTGTAGGTCAATTGTAAGCAATGTGGCTAGGCTGCTCATAGATGAAGCATTTGTTCTCTGACCTCAGGACCTTCTTTTGCTCTTTTGACTTGCGAGGAAAACGTCTTTTCCATTTCTTCGCTGGTCCCTTTCCTGATTCAGCCGTAGCTTTGTCTTTCCCTGCGTTGGCCGGCTCCTGAGTCACTTTCGGAGCCTCCTTGGGAACATACTTCTTTGCTGAATTTTTCTTGGCTGATCCGTCCTTGACGCCAGTATTGAATTCACAATCTTCTCCCTTGAGCAAACCATTGTCAGTGTTTGCTACCTCGATGAGCTACGTCAAAGTAGTGACTTTGGTCTTCGTGCAGTATTTTCTCAATCCTTTGGGTAGGCCACAATAGCATTTTTCAATCTGTTCTGTCAATGGCACAAACCTATAGGAAGTTACTGGAAGTAGAGCTTTCCAAAACTTCCGATTATAGTCATCCAGATTCTTGCAAGTAGCAGCATTAAGCTAGTGCCATTTTGTTATGACATCTGCTTCAAAGTCATCAGATAACCATGCTGCTGCAAAAATCTGCTTGAAGTAAATCCATGTGGACGGAGCTTGCCCTTGAAGCAATAAAGTTGTCCACCATTGTCCCGCATTCCCTGTCAAGAAAGTGGCTGCCTTGCGGACCTTTGAAGCCTCTATAAAGTTTCCCCCTGCATAGGCCTTGTCAAACTGTTGGAGGAATGAGAGAGCCTTCTTCCTATCATCAAACCCTGTAAAGGTCGTGAAAGTCACACCTTTGACACCTTCTTTGTACGGAGTTGGCCTCTCCAACGGCGTTAAGTTGTCATATGGAAGTGACTGAAACATGGGAACACTGTTAGGGTTCATTTGTGTTCCCTGACCGCAATTAAGTTGACCTGTTAATGCAATATTTGGCTGATGATTTGTAATTCCAGCCATACCAAAATTTGTCTATGGCATCCCAAATTGGCCCCGAGTGCTTTGAAACCCTGGTAGCATGCCCGTTACACCATACATGGGGTTAGGCATCATCGTTTGAGCACCCCCGAACACTGTTCCTGGCGTGTAAAACTGATTTCCAGGTGCATGACCAACCATGCTCTGGGATACCGATCCACCTCCAAAATAGCCAAGGTGTACTGAAGGTGGTGGGAAGACTTGTTGCATAGCCTGTAGGTTGCTTCCCTGCCCATTAGAACCAGCTATAGGCTATTGAAAGGTGGCGGGCTGAACTGGTACAGCTTGAAAGACTAGCATCTCAACCACCTGTTCTTGCACCTTAGGCACAGGTTGTGGAGACTACATGTTCTCCGTCAAGTGTACAAGTGTTTCCATTGACTGTGCAGTATGAATCACATGTGCTCGAGCCTTAACAGGCTTTTGAATATGATCCAGTGACCCAACTTGTTGAGACGGAACACGAGGTTGCAGAAAGGATAAAAACCTCGGGTTCTGCATTACTTGTGTGAACATAGCCACAGTAGTAGCCAACTGGGTCCTGAATATATCATCATCCGTCTGTGGTGGTCTTGAGGACTCACCCACTTCATGTGTCTGTTGACCCTGTGAAGAGGAAACCTCTTCAGTCACATCATCTGGTCTGTCAGCCATAATTGCAATTCCCTGTGTCTGGTCTATGATCCCCTGTGTCTTCAAGCCCAACCTGACCAAGGCTCACTTCTATGGGAAAAAGTGATTTAATCCCGTCGATGGAACCATGTAACCGGCCTGTTCAATCCAAAAAGGGCGGTAGACTTTACTTCAAACCTTGATTTAGCTTTCACCCATTATTAGTCGTCTATTCCTGTACTTTCAAGACACAACAAAGGGGAAAGGGATACAGGCTGCTGCTAGATTGCACCTGTATGAGAAGACCGACACCAGATTGGCCCCTAACTTAGGCGCCCCTTTCGGTATTTCTTTATTGCTTAAAAGAGGGAAAAAACGATGTGGTTCCCTACAAGCTGCCCCGCACAAGCAGGGCTGAATTTCAACTGTTCCGGCCCGATTTCGGCAACATAACGGTACTAGGACCCTTCACAGTCAGTATTCCCACGCATTGAACGACTTTCCCGACGCATACGAGCACTTTGCAAAACCTGGCGAGAATCTGCAGCACGCTGAATTTTCTGTTTTCAGCCCCGAAAATGCGCCAGATCACCTGTACAGCAGTCCCCTCACGTCCCCGAACCTCCTGGGGGTATTAGGGAGCATTTAGGGCCAAAACCCTAAACCTGCAAAAATACACAGCAGGCTGTAATTTACTGTTTCGGGCTGTTCTACCCGAAATAGGGAGAGAGAATTCGCTGGCTGGTTTGTTGCTTTATCTTCTAAGTGGCTGCCCACTTATTAAGTGGGCGACCGGCATATTTTTAAAATTGGTCTGAACCTGCCCAAAAACTCAATAAAACCTTATAAATTAAAACCAATGCATTTAATAACACTTCCCAGGCGTCCCTGGATGCAACCACATGCACGAATGCAATGCAAACATAGATTCCTCGCGGGAAAGCGTCTGCCTTCCCACGATTGTTCCTGCTTTTCGTAAAAGCTTCATTGAACCCATCTTTATTCTTGTGCTTGCGTTCTTACGCGTATTTTCTTACTCAGTTCGGATTTCCTCCTTAGACCCTTAGTGTGTCCCCTTACCGATGAACCTGTCACCCATCTTGTGACTCATCAGGGACCACCATTACCTGGTCTTCTCCCACCGAACTGACAGGCCAACTCCTTCACCATGCTTCTTGTCACCCATCATATGACACACCAAAGTTGTTTGTTTCCTGATGGCTTTCTTACAGACCTGTGATTCCTTAACTTATTAGTTAACTTGTGCACATTTCTTATTAAAGTCCTAATTCTAGAAAAAAGAAATTAGAAACAAAATAGTCAAATTAGTTTCATCCCTCTCACTTATAAACAGTTGTCCTCAACTGTAGAGGTCCAACTGAACTGCCGGGGAGAAACCGGAAAGATTCCAAATCTTACTCAATGGTGAATTGAGCTAGTCCTTTCTCAAAAGAGAGCTTAAAAATTAATTTAAATAAGATTCAAGAATTCAATACTTACCTTACCGGTTCATGTCCTTCCTCTAGTACCTCGAGGATATCCTTCACCATTCATCAAACTTACGAGCCATGTAAGAACTCGTCATTCGCGTCTTTCCAACAGATTGGAAGTTTCCTTATCCGAGAATCTGTTAACTCAATTCCACCTTCTCAATCCCGAGAAGAATAATCCTCCTAGAAATCAATCTAGGCATCTGTCCTTGCGCATAATCATGCGCTGTTAGTTCAGAGGGTATTAAACCTCTTGTGTCCTCCCACATAGGGAATGCACAAATCATAAGAGTATTAATTTCGATATCTTTCTTCACAAACAAGGTCTTCGATCACCTTAAAGAAGGTTCATGTTTCGGGCCATCGCTCAACGTAGGCAAGCGGTTCCAATCCGAGATTCCTTTTGTACGGCGGCACTTCCTTCCAATCTTTTCCTCCTGTAAGTTATTACCACTAGCAATGTTCTCGTGACGCCTATTAGCGTCTCTTCCTTGCAGAGGCCATCCTTGCAAGCATCTAGGATTCCTCGCAAAATCTTATGCAGATAAAATTCTAGCCATACCATTCTGTGAACATAAGTTCAAACTTGGCCCACTTAAGGGTGAGCCCGCTTTGGATCTCAAGGATGTTCTCCCATATGTGGTTAAGGTAATTCTGACCATTTTAAAATGGTTGGCAAATTTTACTCTTACGAACATAATAGTTCGAATTTATTCCAGCAGCGTGTAAATGCTACTTGACCTGCTCATGGAGAAACATATACCGCAACCAAAAGTTGCTACTGTAATAATAAAAGCACATAACGTACTCAATAATCAACGACCTCAGAAAACCTCTTCTCTGTAGAGAATCCTTCTACCGAACACATCTCAAATAGAGATTCTCGTGTCGGAATATCCTTGCGCATAAAAAGGCGCTCAAGAGAGTATAACAAACTCTCGTCCAGTTCCTTGGCATAAGTCTGCATCTTCGTGTGTTATCCATGTACTCAAAAGTGTACATAATTCTTAAGCTGTGTTAGAGTTTTGGTGAACGTGGGAAATTACCTTCCCTTCGTAAGATCCTTAGAGCGAAGACGCTCAACTTGACAATCCCTTGGCTCGATCTTAGAGCAAAACCCGCTCATTAAATAACTAGGATTTTAATCCTTGGATTCCTCGAGCACAAGCCGTAGTCGTCGCTTGTTCCTTCTCTCATAAAGAGAATGTTCATTCATTTGTGCGAAAAGCACTATCATATCCTCCCTGACCGGGTAGGGGGTGTGCGCTTAAAGAGTATTCAAGCTTAATGAAAGCTTTTCTTTGCTTGGAAACTCGGAATGGTTCCTTCCTTTCTGCCGTCCTACTCAGGGCATATGGCATCCCTGCAACGCTTTTCCGACTCTGTTTCCAGAGTCCAGTTCCTGCAGAGTAACTCCGCTTTCTTGGACACGAAGTCCTTTCCTTGTGAATTTCAACTTTCGGATCACATCTTGAGAGTCTACCTCTCTTCAATCCGTGGATCTGCTTCCCGAACTTGGGTACGAAACCCTTGGGCTGATCTGGCTCTAGTTCCTCAGAGCACTTTTATCCTGCAGAGGCTCATGCCTTCCTCTGCTCCTACTCCCTCACGAAGAGGAAGTACACCTGCAATCAAATACTTAAGAGATCATAACATAAAAATCGTACCTTCAAAGTCACGACGCTCGTAACGCAACTCGGTTCTCGAAAAAGAAATTCCCCGGAAGAGATCTCTGCATAGAAAATCCTCTCTTCCAATCCTACACACAAAAGAGGTGTGTTCTCAGGTTCCTTCTCGTAAATCAGCCCCGTCTACGACGTTTATGGGCTGAAAACAGAGAAAAACAGCAGCTTGTTGCGATGAAAACACACTCCGTAGGCACTTCTTCGCGAGGGAACTCGCGCACTGGGTCTTGACGACATCTAGTACACTTGGGGCAGCCATGGGCATCACCGGCAACGTCTTCTTTACAGCTGAAATCTGCAGTAGCATCTCTTCCTTGCAAAGATTGGTCTTCCCTTACCGCGTAGGGAGTGTTGGTTTGTAAGGTACTTAAGCTTGATAAAAGTTGTTCTTTGCTTGAAAGCTCAGAATGGTTCCTTCATAATTTCCTACCCGCACTAGCAGGCAAATTGTTGGAGAACTACCGGATACCAGATCAATCATGGGTCTTCCGGATGGTTAAGCAAAGCAGTTCATCGTATAAAACAATGTTCTGACTCAACCCTACTCTCATAAACACTCGAGAGTGATTGTCCTGGTTACACACGTGCATATGTCGTGCATAAAAGCAATACGCATTTTATGAGTTCCTCAAAGATTTAACTTTGATCAAAGGTCTGCCCTCTCACTTAAAGTTTGAGGGTCAAAAATTCAGGAGTTAGATTGAGTTCTGTTACTCCAAACTTTCTCCGGATAGCAATGTATCCTTCGAGGAGAGGTAACAAAAATTCGTTGTTTCTGTGTTCAATGGTTCTCGTCCCACTGCGGGGATTGTATTTTATGTACATCAAGGTGTACACTTTCAGCTTTTATTGCTGACTCCACCATCTGCTGCAAAGTATCTTGCAGATGGGTTTACAAAATTCAGGCAAAAGTCCTTCGTTAAATTTGTTCATCTTTCCTTCCTCAGAGAGGATCAAGAATGGACCTACCTTGGCAAGAGTGAACCACTACTTGCTTTGGCTCGCTCGTGTTCCTATTGGGCAAACCAATCCCAATCTTCTTGAATGCCCTCCTCAAAGCGTAGAGGAAAAAAACTTGTCGGAGAATTGAGCCTTGAATTGTTGTTGTAAGTTCCTTGCAAAGCTGTGGTATACCACCAAGTACTTGCAATCCCCTGGAGGTGTTTGGTCACATGCCTCACCTTCGACACTTCTCAGAAATTGTCGTTTGCAAAGGCAACTTCAAACTGTCGAATAAAAGCAGTAGCTTTCAGGACATCTTCCCTTCCGTCAACAGTATCAAGCTTGACTGGAGTGTTCCTAGGTCTAGAGACCTTCTTCATATCCTTCCCGAAATGACGGGATTTCTTGGCTATGGTACTCGATTGATGTTCATGGATATCTTTTGGGTTCTGAAGTATCTTGAGCATTCCGTTTCTCAGATTCTCTAGTTTCTTGAGCATCATACTCTTGTCGCCTTCTAAGAGAATCCCAAGTCTTGTGTCACCTTCTTGCAGAGAAAAAAAAAAATTCCAACTCTGCGAGTTTTTCCTGCAGGACTTAGATTTCCGCCTGCTTACTTCTCTCTTGGCTTGTCATGGCTTCTTCCCGTATCTTCCCAGAGTCGTCCTCCTTTACAGAGAAAGAGAGGAGACCATGCTATGATACCACTGTCACAAAACGGGAGTGTACACGAGCACTTAGAAAATCTGAAAATTATAATACTTTGCAAACATGAGAGAAGGGAGAAGATCGACACAGTATTGGGGACCAGAAGATGGGTTGGTACCCCCCCGTTAAGAGTATTCTTTTATTCAAGGAGAATTCGTATACAAGCACGAGAACCCGAGGAAACCCCTCCGTTCTGTAATCTTAGACCCGAAGGTCGTGCTTTCCCGTAAAGGGCTTGGGCACAAGGCCGTTCCTTCCCGTAAGGGACTTAGGCACAAAGCCGTACTTTCCCGTAAGGGACTTAGGCGTGAAGCCGTACTTTCCCGTAAGGGACTTAGGCATGAAGCCGTACTTCCAGTGAAGGGCCTTCCCGTAAGACGGGAGATTCCTGCAAAACCACACAAACACGCGACAACAATTCGTATGGCGAATCCACAATAGATACCTGTCACTCTTCCGCGGGAAAAGCGACTTCCGTGCTTCGTAGTCTCGCGATCTCTTGCGGCACACTCTTCTCTTGCTGATGTTGTACCTCCCGTGAGTGAGGACATGTGGTGCTTTTATAGCTCCCTGGCCACGGCACGAATAACTGCTAGCGTAGAGATCGCGGCCGGGTTTTTTTTTTTTTTTTTTTTTTTTGCGCGCTGTTCTACTCAAAATAGGGAGAGAGAATTCGTTGGTTGGTTTTGTTGCTTTATCTTCTAAGTGGCTGCCCACTTATTAAGTGGGCGGCCGGCATATTTTAAAATTGGTCTGAACCTGCCCAAAAACTCAATAAAACCTTATAAGTTAAAACCAATGCATTTAACAACACTTCCCAGGCGTCCCTGGATGCAACCACATGCACGAATGCAATGCAAACATAGATTCCTCGCGGGAAAGCGTCTGCCTTCCCGCGATTGTTCCTTCTTTTCGTAAAAAGCTTCATTGAACCCATCTTTATTCTTGTGCTTGCGTTCTTACGCGTATTTTCTTACTCAGTTCGGATTTCCTCCTTAGACCCTTAGTGTGTCCCCTTACGGATGACCCTGTCACCCATCTTGTGACTCATCAGGGACCACCATTACCTGGTCTTCTCCCACCGAACTAACAGGCCAACTCCTTCACGGTGCTTCTTGTCACCCATCATATGACACACCAGAGTTGTCTGTTTCCTGATGGCTTTTCTTACAGACCTGTGATTCCTTAACTTATTAGTTAACTTGTGCACATTTCTTATTAAAGTCCTAATTCTAGAAAAAAGAAATTAGAAACAAAATAGTCAAATTAGTTTCACCCCGCACAAGCTGGGCTGAATTTCAACTGTTCCGGCCCAATTTCGGCAACATAACTATACTAGGACCCTTCACAATCAGTATTCCCACGCATTGAACGACTTTCCCTACGCATATGGGCACTTTGCAAAACCTGGCGAGAATCTGCAGCATGCTGAATTCTCTGTTTTCAGCCCCGAAAATGCGCCAGATCACCTGTACAACGGTCCCCTCGCGTCCCCGAACCTCCTGGGGGTATTAGGGACCGTTTAGGGCCAAAACCCTAAACCTGTAAAAATACACAGCAGGCCGTAATTTACTGTTTCGGGCTCCGTTTCGCGTGCCGGTCGCATCCGTAGCAAGTCCTCGAGCTCCCGCACTTGTAGGGCTACTTGCCCTTTGAATCGGACAAGATTTCTGGTGTGAAACCTCTCCGAATTCACCTATACGTGTGGGGGATTAGCCGCTAGCTAATCCAGTACCTGTGCAAGAGGCTCTTGCCTCGGCAATCGCGCATGAACCCACACAACTATACATTGGTCAAATGAAAAGCTCACTACAGGGGCATAACATACTGCCATAGGGGAGAGAGAGGGCAGTGCGTAGCGTGCACGGCATCACTCCTGGCACCGCACTGTACATAGGAGGGAAAGCAAGCACTCCATAGCTCTTAACCTGTGACAAAACTGAAAATGAGCCTCTCCCAGCTTAAAAATCAGCGCCACTTCTTGTTGCATGAGGAAAGTGCACCAGAATGTGCCACTTGGTGCATTTACAAGCATTTTCCCGTTTCGGGGTTGCCGCCTAAAAATCTCCCAACCGGTTGCCCAGTTGACTTCACGGCAGAGTAAGAAAATGTTCCCCTTGTCATTCCGGAGGTAATGACGCAAACACATTTTCAAGTCCCAAAATAGCAGTTCCCTAAATTTTAGGAGATGCTGCCATTGTATCTTTCTAGGTCATCTGACCCCCTTTGTACACTGCAGCCACACCCAGAACTGAAATGTAGCCTCTGTAGCAAAGGATTCCACTTTGGCTAACCATAGTCCTTGTCCAACCTTAGTGCTCTCTTGCCCTCTGGCCTGGACTCCCTCTGGACAGTTCCACACTAGCTATGCAATGCAGGGCAGTTAGATTTCTCGAGGGGTGTTTCCAAAAAGTGAAAGTAAATAGATAATAAAAAAGAAATCAACAAAAAGGATAGATAGTAGTCACACGCTGGTGACAGGACGTCACAATCTCCCAAGGGAATTATGTAGAAGTTCTCGTGCCCTAAACACCCCTGACAGTGCAAACGAAGTTTTCCAATGATCGGTGTAATGGCAACATCCCGTTCGGGTGCCGCTAGAACTACACCGCCTGTGGCCTTAGCCTATCGGACGTAATTTCAAATCGAGCCGCAAAAAGAAGTTGGCCTTGGCTCCTCCATCAAAGAAAAATGAGGGCTTCTTGATCTTTCACTTTGCCCTAGGAGCGGCAAAGTTTTGTACATCCGTTCATCTGATTCGGTTCGGGCCCCACGCAATGTGATACTAGTTTTGTTTTCATCTGCCTTTTTTGCTACATTCTCTGTTGCTGTGGAACTCTCTGGCCTGTCTTCAGTCTGTTCTTGCTATGCCTTTTTGAGGCACTTTGCAGAGATGTGTCCAAATTCCCAACACTTCCCCTCTCTAACATAGATCGCCGTTTCTCTAAGAGTGTGTCGGGGACGTGTATCTTTCTTTTCTTTGTCCTGGGAAATCTTTCACTTTATACTTTCATTGTGAGAGGTCTGTATCGCAAAACCCCGTTTCGCATGACCCATCAATTCTTGAATAGAATTGAAATTTTGTTCCAAGCAGTAGTCTCGGATTTCTGTAGGAAGCCGCAGCAAAACCGCTCAATCTATTCGGTAAAGAGACCTTCATAAATGAAGAGGTTGGTAGAAAAGAGTTCCAAAATCTCTCGCAATAAGCATCCAAAGAATCTCGCTTGGTCATCCGAAGATGATTCCAAGTGATTGATATATCTCGTTCGTACTCCCAAGTCAGTCAAAGAGCCTTTTGAATTTCAACCATGTAACTGGAGCTTCCTTTCTCAGAAGAAGAGTGGACCACCATGTTCGAGCATTTCCCTTTAGAGAAGGCTATGTCAAACTACTGAGTGAAGGCCAAAGTCCTCGGAGCATCTCGGAACCCAGAAAAGGATTCAAATTGAATCGACTGTCCACCTTCTTTAAATTCTTTTGTTTTCTTGCTCTTGGCTTAAAGAAAGTCATATTGGTTGGCTCTATAGAAGTGCTTCTTTTCAAGAGTGCTTGTCCATGTCTTTCTGCAAGTACAAGTTCCACTTTTCTGCACTCATCTGCCTTTTCGGCTTTTCTCCCTTCTTGAGAGGAGAAGCAATGGCCACACGCCATCTCGAGTAAATCTTATCAATTGGATAATTCTTCAGGTGTTTCGCCAATCTTGGGTACCTGGAGTACTTAATCAATCTGTCCACACATATGCCAATCTGCAATTGACTTTTGTACTCCTTTTCTGACAAACTTGTCCGAAAAAAAAATTTGCCCAAATCTTCATTCTTTTCTTCAATTCTGGTGCTAGATTTCCAACTTTTCTTTGCCTTCTCACTAAGAGGTGTCATCTCTGTCAGATTCTTCACGAGAACCCATGTGTAATCTGGGATTCTTTATGGCTCTATGCCCTGTAAGACGGCGCGATGAAGACGGGAGCGCGCCCGATGCGCGATGTTTGAAGGGTGGGAGTGGCTAATAAGTCTGGGGCTGGGACACGAAGATTCTTTCCCAAAAGCTACATGCGTTGCAAAAAGGATCGGATCTTCCGTAGAAGAAGAATCTTTCTGTGCTCTGATGTCACTGTAACAAC
Organism: Adiantum capillus-veneris; assembly: GCF_014529385.1. Lineage (NCBI taxonomy): Eukaryota > Viridiplantae > Streptophyta > Polypodiopsida > Polypodiales > Pteridaceae > Adiantum > Adiantum capillus-veneris. The sequence goes on from NC_140941.1 coordinate 119,339,733, forward strand.
CTTGGATACCCCACGTCAAGATTCTACCACAACACAGCAGAGATTCAATTCAAAACAGTCCACACTTCACACTTGAGTCGACACAGCAGAGATTCAATTCAAAACAGTCCACAATTCACAATTCACACTTGTCTGCAGTTGACATTTGTACTCCATTCTGGCAAACTTGTCCCCACTGAAAAAAAAAAATTGCCCAAATCTTCATTCTTCTCTTTAGTTCTCGCGTCGAAATTTCAACTTTTCTTTGCCTTCCCACTGAGAGGTGTCATCTGTCAGATTCTTCACGAGAACCCATGTGTAATCTTGGATTCTTTATGGCTTTATGCCCTGTAAGACAGAGAGATGCAAACGGGGGCGCGCCCGATGCGCGATGTATGAAGGGTGGAAGTGGCTAATAAGTCCGGGGTCGGGACACGAAGATTCATTCCCAAAAACTGTGCACGCTCTGCAAAAAGGATCGGATCCTCCGTAGAAGAAAAATCTTTTTGTGCTCTAATACCACTATAACAAACTTGGACACCCCAAATCAAGATTCTACCGCGACACAGTAGAGATTCACTTCAAAACGGTTCACAAAAGACGACACGGCTCGACGTAGTTCCGTGCCAAGAGGTATTGGCCCCAAAGACTGGCGACCGTTTTGGTATTTCTTTTTATATTAATCTGTGTGCAAAGTACAAGAGAGTCCGCCCAAACCAACACTTAGACTCTGCATCCAAATGCTCTGAGTAATGAGGCCCAAAAGACTTATTTATTGTTACAAGGGATGCACAAAAAGCAGAGCCCCAAAATCTCAAACTCAAAAGCTAACTGTTCCAAAAGCTTTCACTCAAAATCTACCAACCAAAAGCACCCTGCACAAATTACGGAATTCGTAACATACTGCCACGTCAACAGTCAACGAAAATTGCGACGTCTGTACAGTTTGTCACGTGTCAACCTGTGGGCACGTTTTCCGAGGCTGTGCCAGCAGGGTGTGTGTGTCCAAGGGCCAGCCACGTCACCAGTTTGTGACAAGTGCAATTGTGGGAAAGGACTCCTCTCCACAAGGAGTCTAAGCATAGCAAGAAGGAGAATCATAAAACGAAGCATCACAAGCTAAAAACATTCAAGTCAAGTGACAAAGATGTGAAATTTGACCTACAACAGACGGCGGGATAGTGACAAATCGTTGGCTTTCATCCGTCAATTTGAAGTTGCATTTGTATAAGGGAACTTTAAGGAAAGTCCAAGCTTCGTTATGTCAGTATGTACCGGAAAGGCACCACCAGCAATTGGTGGTTGTCCCTGATCCTAGAAAAACGCAAGCCCCAAGATTCAAGAAGAAGTTCTATGCACAATTCCTTCTTCCAGACGATGAGGAAGAAGTAAAGAAAGAATGGGATCGGCTCTCACAGTCAGAGAACGAGACTGTTCCACGCTATATGGATAGGTTTTGGGACGTTCTCTTGAAAGTCACCCCATTCAAGAAGATTGAAGATTCGGAGAAGATGCGCAAGTTTGAAGGAGGATTGCATGAAGCCTTGCAAAAGGCTATGAAGCTTTACCCTCGAGGTAACTTGCAGATACTTATGGAATGAGCTCGCATAGCCGATGGTATATATGACAACGGTACTTCCAGGAAGATGGAGCAAAGCACCTATCATGACAACGGTACTTCCAGGAAGATACATGACAACGGTACTTCCAGGAAGATGGAGCAAAGCACCTATCATGCCAAGCAGAAGACTCTCCATGGACAACCTACTTCTACTTCTACTTCTACTTCTCAAAAGAAGAAAAGAACCGCCTCCGATGCAAAAGCAAAGCAAAAACAACCCAAGAAAGGGAAATACCTCTCTCCTGCTAAATTAAGAACCTACATCAACGAAGAAAGATGCTTCAAGTGTGGACAAATTGGACATATGAAGGGCGATTGCCCTACCAAAACCCCGCAACCACCTTCTTCCAATGCAATCCCAAATGTACGAGGGAATACAACCAAGGATGGGAAAGAAAAATCTCTTCTCAAAGCATGGAGTAGCATCAACAATCAGCGGGCCCTTATCCTGTTTGATCCAGGCAGTACGGATAACTTCATCTCTACGAAGTTAGCCAAAGATCTTAATCTGCAGCCTAACCGCTTTGGAGTTTCCATTCAAGCATCCTCTCGTTTCAAAGGGCAAAACTCCAGTTCTACTCCAATCATAGGGAAGTGAATTTAAAGGTAGATTACTACAAAGATCAAGACTTACTAGCTTCACTTGAAGAATGTGATGTCTTTTTGGGGATGCCTTGGCACTACTAGATGCATCCAATTCCCGATTATGTTCAAAAAACCCTGTCCTTTGATCACAAAGGAGAGCAATATGTTGTAATGGCGGATACAGGTGATTGGCGAATTCCCATCGCCAACCACATTGCACTTAAGAAAATAATGAAAAAGTGTGTTTCAACGTACTTGATTTTTGCAAGAGAGAGAGATGTGTCTTCTTCACAACTTTCCTCCACTTCACACCAAAAAAAAAAAAAAGTTGTTAGAAAGTTTTGAAGACTGTTTTACAGATGAACTTCCGAATGAACTTCCACCCTCTCGACTTGAGGATCAGATTTGATCCCAGGGAGCTCTCCTCCAAATCAGCCCCCTTATCGATTCAGTCTAGTGCAGCAAGAAGAGATCCTCAAGCAAGTCAATGCACTTTTGGAGAAGGGTCTAATAATGCCTAGTACTTCTCATATTGTTCACCTATCTTGCTAGTACAGAGAAAGGATGGCACATTCCACATGTGCATAGATGATAGATCTCTAAACAAGATCACACTTTCTCTCTCTTTTCTCATCATAGAATATATGTGACATCAAAGGGCCATCACGGCCCCATGAGCTCTAGTGATTTTGTGCACATTACCATGTCGCGTATACGAGCAAGAAGTGGCTCTGATACCAATGTTATTCCCCTGCCGAATCCATCCTGCACACATGACATGACACAAGCCAAACTCACACCTAGACACACATAGTGAGCGGACATTAGGCTCATCTGCCAACCATAGAGAAAATACAGGCTCACCTCCAAGCCTGGGAGCCTGCGGGCTAGCCTTTGTCACAAGGGCCGATGTCCCATACCACCAAGCACAGGGCATAGTGTCCCATACCACCCTATACGAGAGTTGGGAGAGCCTGTCAAGCTGGGCCATCACGGCCCCATGAGATCTAGTGGTTTGTGCACGTTACCATGTCGTGCATACGAGCAAGAAGTGGCTCTGATACCAATGTTATTCCCCCGCCGGATCCATCCTGCACACATGACATGACACAAGCCAAACTCACATAGTGAGCGGACATTAGGCTCATCTCCCAACCATAGAGAAAATACAGGCTCACCCCCAAGCCTGGGAGCCTACGGGCTAGCCTCTACCACAAGGGCCGATGTCCCATACAAGCCCAGGGCAAAGCTACCAAGGGCCAAGAGTCCAAGTGTGGTGATCACACAAGTTGTCCCACAAATAAGGCTCAAGTCCTTTTTATAGGACTTCATAACCAAAGGGACAGGTTCACACTCGTCAGACATAATTGCAGGCGCCCATCCTGACGTTTGGGGACGTAACACAGGGCAAGTGTTGAAAGTTTACTGAGTTTGGAAGCATCCAAACAACTGCCCTCTTGTTGAAGTGTTTACCTTTCCTTTTGAGTGAGTCAAGGATGTTGTCATGCTTGACTCCATCAGTCTCTAGGAATATTACGGTTCTGTTGGTTTTGATCAGTAGAAGGTTCTTTAGTTTTTTCGGGCTCAAAAACTACATAACCTTTCATTAACTTACAGCCAACACGGCATGCTCGATAAGTTTCTCGCACAGTGATAACCTATTTTGAAAGGCAATACTCCAGTTGTGCGGAAGGCAACCCAGTTGTGTATTTCTCACACTGATCTTCCAGAGTTAAATTTTTCGAGGAGGAGACCCGCAAATATGTGAAACAGAAGACATTCGGGAAAGCAAGGAGAATAGAGGCAAAAGAGGAGACAGAGATGGCTGAGGCTGATAAAGGCACCTCAAATGGCAGTGATTTACAGATAAGGGTTTCACAGCTAGAATTCCTCCTCTGCACATATTCCCTGTACTTCTGCAGTCGTACCTCCACTTTCTCCCCCTTATCATATCCAGTCTTGCAGCAGTGATAGAGATGAGATTCCTCTAGCTCTGTTGGTGACACGATATGAGATGAATTTCCCACCTCCAGATGTCTCAAAAGCTGACAAGATTGTGCATGTTAGAAGAACTGAGAGGTTTAAACCCTCTTTGTGATAGTTCTGTACGTTTTCAGGAATTAAACCTTTGTTGTATTCAGCTACTCTTGAACATTTTTATATTTAGGTTTGTGCCTAAAGATCCTTAATTGATAGAAGATCTTTTTAATTGAGAGAGAGAGAGAGAGAGAGAGAGAAATGAAATGAAATGTTATATTAACGTCTTCAAAAGGCCATAATGACCTATGAGACCCGAAAGTTACAAAGTGGTGGATCTGATACAAAGTCAGAGTAACAAAATAACCTAACAACAGTACAAAACAAAGATATATACTATGGGGTCCTAGGTTGATCGATGTGAACTAAGCAAAAGACTAAGCAAGAGATCTAGCATCGGTCCTTGGCGAATCACAAGCTGAATCACAAGAGATCTAGCATCAGTCGTTGGCGAATCTCATCAATTTCTTCCATGGTTAGTAGTCTGACCGGGCGTCGTGCATGCCTGGCCAGCGTGCTCCGAATTTTCTGTCGTAGCCTCCGTCGATGCTGTGTAGTTCTTCGTAGTCGCGGGCGCCTGGATTTCCCCAATTCAATCGCTCGGTCAATTAGTGTGCCTCTAGCGTGAGACGAGAGGGGGCTCTGCTGTGGGAGTGGCTCATGCGGCTGTCCCGTGTCTGCTCTGAAGAAGTCTATGATCCGTCTTTGAGACTGGCTAGCCTCGCCATTCATCAGGCTATCTCTCTGTCTGCACAGCTCGAGCAAGAACAAACCCAGACATCTCTTATCTTCGTATCTCATGATTCTTGAGAGTGGTCCAAAACCTTCTCTGAACAAGCAATGGAAGCGGCCTCGTATCTCGTAGTAGACGGGGCAGCGACATGTATAGTGTAGCTCTGTCTCAGGTTCCATGTTACACAAGGGGCATGTCTTGTCCTCTGCTGGTACTCCGCTGTATCTCCCAGTCTCAATCCGCAACTGGTGAGAAGATGTGCGTAACTGGCCAATAGCACATCGTATCCAATGAGACAAGTGGGTATCCATGTATCTTGGTCTTGCCACAAAACCATCTTCCGTAAGCTGGAGAAGGTGGTCTTTGTAGAAAGCCATCTTCGTGCCCAATTCCTATGCTGGTTGTATCCATGTCCTTATGGTGTCTAGCTGGGTCAAGTCTTGGCGTATGAGCTTGGTGATCTCTGACTGTGTAAGAGTGAGAGATGGTGCATCCAATGAGTAATGGAATGGTGGCAGCCGGTCTATGCTGAACCCATGTGCCTGAAACCATGATGTCATCTCCCCATACCAGCATGTTGTATCTCCTTGTATGGCTAACTGTCGAGAGGATTCAAGTGCTATGCGAGCATATCTGTCTCTAGGAAGTTCCCATGTGCGGTTTATGAAGGAGACTGATCTGGTGAGCGCCTCCACCACAAGTGGGGGGGCCGCTAGCTCTGCTCGGATAATGGCCCGTGGTACTGATGCCTTGGCTCTAATGAGCCGCGAGATCATAGAGACGAGAGGTTTCTCCATGTTCCCCCATCCGTCTGAGCGACCCGTCCTCCCGTGGTGATCCAGTGAAGGTCCCCATATCTCGGTTCCATAGAGCAATGTTGAAGCCACCAAGGTGTCAAAGAGCCAGAGCTTCGTCCGGGGTTCCTGAAACTGAACCTGCGAACACATCCTCTCCAATCTACCCAATGTTGCGTGGGCTCTAGTAAGTCTGGTTTCTGCTGCTCTTCTGAGTGAGAATGTAGGTCCGCTAAAAACCACTCCAAGGTAAGTGTAAGCGTCTGTGTACTCCACAGTCTCCTGGCCGTATGTGAGTGTAGGTGCTGACCTCCTGATCCACTATGGGGTGGTATTAAACACCATAACCTTGGTTTTACCCAGGTTGACAGACAAACCACTTTTGTGGGCAAACGTATGCAGAGCATCCAATTGACGTTGCATTCCCTCTGGGGATTCGGAGATCAACACTATGTCATCAGCATATAACAAAAGTGGAATCCATGTCCCTGCCAACTGAGCACCTTTATCCCCATCGCTGTCAATGTAGTCAGAAATCTCATCCACATACATACCGAAAAGAGTGGGAGAGAGAGGCAGCCCTGCTTCACCCCAATAGTGGAGTGAACCGGTGTAGAAAGTCCCTCCGAGGTGCGTACATGCCCTACTACTGATCTGTACAATGCCATGATCCCCCAAATGAGTTCTGTGGGTACTCCCATTTCCTGTAATCTGCGCATCAGTCTAGCTTTGGGTACCGTGTCGAAAGCTTTGCGGAAGTCCACAAAGCTACAATAGATCCGTCTCCCATGAGATCTGCCTTCCTCGATGATGGCCCTGAGTGTTAGGATATGGTCAAGAGTAGAGAAGCCTCTCCTGAATCCTGCCTGCCCAGTTGCACGTATTCCTTCCCTCTCTGCCTATCTACTCAGCTGTTGCTCAAGAATGGATGCATACAACCGTGCCAGTGTGTGTCCAATCATAATAGTGCGATAGTTCCCAGGCTCCATGGGGTCTCCTGATTTGAAGATAGGTACGATTGTAGATAGGCTCCAAGTGTCCGGTAGGCCCTCACACATGGCACGGTTAAACATAACTGCTAGAAGCTCTGCTAGTAGGTCTTTGGCATGCATGAAATGCTCAGCTACTAGGCCCTCATGATCATATGCTCTCCCAGTCTTCATCCTGTCAATGGCTTTCTTCACCATCTCAGCAGTGAAAAAGACACATGTATATGGCATGGGTCGGGGCGGTTGGGGAGGGGCAGCTGTCCAGGTACTGTGTACAAAGATGAAGCGTATTGACCCCAGGTCTCTGTGGAGGAAATAGCAGGGGGGGGGGAGGGGGGGACTGCTCATGAAAGAGCCGCTACGCCTCACGCGAGTCATGACTCAAGAATAGTTGATATAGATCCTGCTTGAGTCTAGCCAAAAAAGCCCTCTTCTTCCGCCGCACCAGGCGTCGGAAGTCCATCTGTGACTACCTGTGAGTGACGTCCCCCTACAGCACCTCCCTCTGAAGTCTGGCTCTAGTCTAGCGGCACTCCTCATCGTACCGGCTGTTCTTAGGCATGCTCCCAAATCGGCGGCTCTGCTCAGGTTGGGTGTGTGGGTATGCTTCAACTGCTGCCTCATGTAATGTCTGTGTCAGTATAGTAGTTAGCTCCTCCAGAGGTCGCCCCGGGTCCTCAGTGCATAGGCGTCTCTAGATTCCGTCCATGTATACAGAGTCCGTCTCCCTTGTGAATGTGTAGCGAGTAGGGGCTGCTACTCGTTGCCTGTGTGCTACACTGAAATGGAAGGAGATGGTCATTGACACCAGAGCATGATCCACCGCCACCCCGACCGGTCTGGGCCCAACTGTGAGATCCTGGATACTAGAGATGAGATTCGGTTGTGCCATGACATAGTCCACCGTGCTGGCTCAATGTCTGTGTGGGAAGCATGTAAAACCTCCCGCAGCAAGAAATCTTTGTAGGCCGTTCAAGATGGCCAATCCATGTGCAGTGCCCATGTCTATCGGGTGTCGCCCATACTCAGTATATTCCATATCGTGTGATAGTCTGGAAAGGCCCATCTCTGCCACATCTATCTCTCTTAGCATCTCCTCTGAAGTATCATAAAACACTGCCTGGTGATGGGCAGTCCTAGCATTGAAGTCCCCGAGGATGATAATGTCACCGTCCCTAGAGAACTCCCATATGTCATCATCCAAAATAGAGAAAGGGGACTGTCCTCTGGGTGGTGCATAAACTGATGTACTCGGGGGAAAGTAACAAATAGCTAGATAGAGGTATCTGTCTGTCTCTGCTTTCAGTCTCACCCACATGTACCTAGCCTGCTCGTCCCTGCGGGCTATATGTATCAGTGGCTGCAGATCCTCTCTAAATAACACTGCCACTCCTCCCGAGCCCCGCCCTCTGTGCTCTAAGCGTGTCTCCTGTCTGTAGGCTGTCTCCCACCTATATCCACTGATGTGAGGCATGGATTGCCCAGGGGCCTGGTGTGTCTCAGAGTAGAAGATGATGTCTCTTCCAGTAAAGCTATCCTCAAAAGCACCCACATCAAGACGCATAGATCCATTGCAGTTCCAGGCAGCTACTTTGAGTGTGGTCCCATAAGTCTCGCACCGTCATGTGGAGCGTCGCTCAAGTATTACCACTTTTCCGTCTCGGTAAAAAGCGATCTTGCCTTTTCTCCTTGCTGCTCTAATCTCCGGCATTACTTCCTGCATATGAGCAATCTGCGAGAGGGTGAGATCGTCCCCGAGAAAGATGCCAGTCTCTTTAAGAGTTGGTCTTTTCTTCAAGAATGACATCTTTGCTTCCATGGAGGGAAAACGGAGGATGAGTGCTCTTTCTTTTGAGGTTTCTCCACTGCCTCCATTTTTCTTTATGTTGCCCACTCTCCATGCCCTTGTGTGTGTCGGCTCATGAATCCCCATCAAGGCTGTGAGTTCTTTTGCTTCTTCGTCCACATTGCCTTTGTCTTTAAGGCCGCAAATTCTCACATGTAAAGCGCGCACCCTTCTCCTCTGCTCCTCCTCTAGTGTTTGGTTAATGATGTTGTTGGGTGTGGACGTGGGCGTTATCTCCTTGTCTTTTCCTTTCTTGGCCACCTTGACCCATTTTCGTCCGCCTTCTGTTGGGTTTTGGTAAGAACATCCACCCAAGAAGTCGTCATTTCTTTGTGTTGTTCTTCTCCCTCTTTGATGGCCAGTAATTGTTCCTTGATCGTGTTGATTTCTTCAATTACTGAGGGTTGCAGTTCGCCCTCTTCCAGTGTGTTTCTTGATCGGGCTTCGGCGAGTTCTTTCTTGAGTGTGATCTCTTCCTCTTGGGTCGTCACTCGGTCTTCCAGCGTGCTTATCTTGCTCTCTTGGATCGGCACACGTCCTTCGAGAATGTTTATTGTGCCCCAGAGCTTGCGGTTCATCTTGGTGATGGTCTCCGTCATTTCCTCTTTGCATTTTTGAATGGCATCCTCTAGGGGGTTAGCTTTATCGTTCGTCTTCCTCATGCTTGATAGCCGTCCGCAAGGGGGTTAGATGCGCGTGTGCACCCACCCTAGCAGCGGGAGTCGCTAGATGCACGTGTGCACCCCCACTAGCGATGGTCTCGGCGAGTGGTGGAGCGCGAGGCGGTACGGCCCGGGGGGGGAAGCGGTAGTTATAGGTTGGAGAGAGAGAGAGAGAGGAGGGGAGGCGAGGGGGGGGGGGGGAGTATGGTAGATAGAGTGGGGGGAAGGGGGCCGGGAAATATCAAGAAGAAATAAACGAAATAGAAATAAAATAATATACTAGCGTTTTCAAAAGGCCAAATTGACCAATGAGACCGAGTTGATACACCATAGCGAGTGTGATGCCAAAAAAAAAAAAAAGACTACCTACGCGTAAGAGAGGGGGGGGGATAACCTACGCGTAGGGAAAGGTGGGGAGGGACATCCTACGCGTAGAAGAGGTTCGGGGACATCTTACGCGGGGAGCAGTAGGGCGAGGGGGGGGCGGGCATGTCAACGCAGAGAGGGGGGGACAGCGTGGCGGGGCGAGGGAGGGCAGGGGCAGCGAGCAGCGAGCAGGGATATGTAGCGGGAACGCGCGCAGGGCAGCAGGCAGGGGGGCAGCGTGGCGGGGCGAGGGAGGGCAGGGGCAGCAAGCAGCGAAGAGAGAGAGAGAGAGAGAGAGAGAGAGAGAGAGAGAGAGAGAGAGAGAGAGTGTGTACAAAAACCAAACAACTGTAACCAAAACCTCCTCAACACCCCCCACCTCCCCACAAAACAAGTTAAAAAAGTGAAACACAACAAAAAGAAGGTGGGAAATCCCCATATAACCTGAACAAAACCATGGCATTATGCCAAACGGGAGATCTATTTGGAAAGTACAAAAAGAGGTATATGGAGAACCATACAAATATGCCCAACAAACCCATATTCACCTTCTATCTACGGTCTAGTGACATCGGGTCTATAATTGGCACAATAAACCAATCTGCCAATGGCAAAGAGAACAGATGTGTATTCTTACATTCAATTCCAGACCCGCCTGACCGTTTATTAGACCCATTGTGCGCCGAATGACTGCACCTAAGTTTGCTGGTGTGGGAGGACCTCTGATCACAATGGGAGGCCCAGTAGGTTGAGTTGGGGCACTGCTCGAGGGTGCAGGATCTGATGAGGAAGTATGCTGGCCTGCAAGAGAACCTAGTCACCCAAGTTAAAGTATGAAAAATCGATTAGACCATCCATATTTGCACAAGAAATAGTACGAACCATCATACCATTCGCTGCAAGCGCCTGTTCCAAACCATCAAGGTACTGATTAATTGTTGTCAGGGCATCAGGTACAACCTGCATGAACATCTTGACTAAAATATCTTTCTTGATTTTCCTACACCATAGTGTTTGGCCTCACATAACACTAACCATAGCCTGTTGCAAAAGCCGAATTTGTTGTCCAATCGTGGGTAGAATGCCAGGACCTGCAGTGGGCCAAGTGGCCTGCGTCACCCCTTGGCCTGAAGCTGGTGGCTGATTCACAATGTTGGTTGGTCGAGCAACCCCAGCTCCTGTATCCTGTCCAGCAGGAGCTACTGCCGATATGGCTGGATTTACAGCCTGTTTTGCAAAGCAAGAGTATCCTCTTTCAACCACACAACTTAGGTTATGCAGACAACAAAGATACATGCCATGAATATTCTAGTCCACTTTTCTTTCATGCATAACACTCACAGGGCCAGCCATATTCGCTCCAGCATTTGGGGGAATGTTTCCTATTCCCAGAGATTGTAATACTGATGTGATAATCTGCATGTAGTTTATGTCTTTGCTTAAATAAGTATCACGAGATTATCATAGCTACGAAAATAATGTTTTAAGTGTTACCCTATTGACATCAGGTAGTCCCCCATCTCCATTATCAGGCACATTGAAGGTTCCCATGACAACACTGTGTGAAATCTGAGTAGGCCTACTGCGAGATACACCAGTAGATGGATCATCTCCCCCTGCAGATTGCAACATCAGAAGCGTGCCACATTTTAAGGTTGGCCGGAAAATTCTATACAGGACTACTCATGTACCTTGCTCTTCTTCACCAGCATTGGCTCCAGCTGATGAAGGAGCAGCACCAGACTGAGGCACCGGCCTAGTGACCAAATGAAGAGTGTGGCCATCTTCAACATCTGGTGCTCTTGGTCAAGAAACCAAACTACACACAGGGAAATGCAGGAAAAACTTTTAATTTGCTGTTAATGTTTCCTTAGGTATGTCTGCTCTGTTACTTCCCATACTAGGTGCCCAGAGAAGAAAATAAAAAAACCTGTACGATATGCTATCAATCTGGGTTTAACTAAACCATAAATGTTACATGACTGCCTGCGAAAGGATACTGTACTCCCTCAAAGTGTGATCATCTTTCAAGACTTTTCCTCGGCATATTAAACGCTGGTTCACAACAGGGACGCCTGTCAATGTTGCTACATGATCTTTCAGCTCAGGCACACTTATCTGTAATCACAAATTTCCAAAAGTCACGTAGGTTAGCAAGTAGGCAAAATGTTTTGAAAGGTGAAAGGAAAACGCTTGAGCTAAAATTATGCATACATTTTGGTCAACACTGCAGCTGTACACTTGTGAGTCCAAGGTCTTTATCTTTATCTCTACCAATCTGGCTGCACTGTTACTAGCTTCAGCATGAGATTGGTCACCGCTGCTAGGACCCTCCATCATATAAAACCTTGAATAACTGAAAATAGTAAACCAACCTCTCTTTCTCTTAACATTTCATTTCATATCTCTCTCTCTCTCTCTCTCTCTCTCTCTCTCTCTCTCTCTCTCTCTCTCTCTCTCTCTCTCTCTCTCTCTCTCTCTCTTCCAGTACTCACTGGATGCGCCCTCTCTGACTCTTACACAGTCCGAGATCACCAGGCTCATTCGCCAGGACTTGACTCAGCTAGACACCAAGAAGACATGGATACAGCCAGTACAGGAGCTAGGCACGAAGATGGCTTTCTACAGAGAGCATCTCCTCCAGCTTACGGAGGATGGCCTTGTGACGAGGCCCAGATACATGGACACTCACCTGTCTCATGGGATACGATGTGCTATTGGCCAGATACGCACATCTTTACATCAGCTGCGGATCGAGACTGGGAGATACAGCGGAGTACCGACAGAGGCCAGGACATGCCCCTGTGTGACATCGAGCCTGAGACAGAGTTGCACTACACATGCCACTGCCCCGTCTACTACGAGATACGAGGCCGCTTCCATTGCTTGTTCAGAGAGGGCTTTGGACCATTCTCTAGAGTCACGCGGTACGAGGATCAGAGGTGCCTGGGTTTGTTTTTGCTCGAGCTACGCAGACACACAGAGAGCTTGATGAGAGGAAAGACTAGCCAGTCTCAAAGACAGATCACAGACTTCTTTAGAGCTGCCACTGGACACCCGGAGGAGTTACTACCACAGCAGAGCTCGTCGCTGTACACAAGAGGCATACTGATTGACCGAGCGACTAAGCTGGGGAGATCCAGACGCCCACGACTGCGGAGGACTACACAACATCGACACAGGCTGCATCAGAGGATCCGGGTCACTTTGGCTCGGTCAAACTACTGACCATGGAGGAGATTTGTCACAAAGTGATGACGTGGTGGACAGCAGAAACCCTAATTTCTGCCAGAAACCCTAAAATTCCTGCAAACCCTAATTTCTGCCAGAAACCCTAATTTCCGGAAATCACGAAGGCTTATTAAAAAAAAAAATGGAAAATGATGAGCGACGCAAATTTTGCTTTTTGACTCTATGTGAGAGAGAGAGCAATTGCTTTTGATTTGAAGCTTTTGGGGCTCTGCTTTTGGGCATCCCTTGTAATCTTTAAATTAGTGGTGATGGCTTCACTTCTCAGGGCATCTGGACGCAGAGTCTGAGAGTGAAACCCAAACCACTCTCTTGAACTTTGATGATTGATTAATATAAAAAGAAATACCGAAAGGGGCGCCAGTCTTTGGGGCCAATATCTCTAAGCACGGAACTCCGCCGAGCAAGTGTACATCTATTGTGATCTGTGACTTGTTTTGAAGTGGTTATTTGGTGTTGTCGTGGTTGATTCTTGACTTGGAGTGTCCAAGTCTGTTACAGTGGTATCAGAGCACGGCCGATTTCTCTTCTACGAAAAATCCGATCCCCGAATTTTTTTTCCACGACACCTATGGCTTCAGGCAATGATCAGTCGACTCCCTCTGTATCTGGAGATGCGGGCAGGGATCACAACGAAGATTCCGAGAGAGAGTATGGCCCACCTTGGCCTACTTAGGCGGAGCGGCGAGAGATGGAGCGTCGTCAATTGATTGGCGATGCAACAAAGATGATGCTCAATTTTGCCAAGGACCCGAAGATGGCAAAATATATGAACCAGACCTCTTTGGAAGAGGTACAGATGGAGTGACAGAGAACCACAACACCACTCCCGAACCCCGCTCTCAAGAAACCTTCTGCCTCCAAGAAATATACGGAGAAGGAACTGGAGAACGTGGTTGATGCACGGATTGCTCAGCTTTTCGACGTGCAAAAGAAAGGCAAAAAGCAAAAGAAAGGCACTGACTTCCCGGGATATTTGGGTCGTCAGTCGACATTTGATAAGGCAAAGAAGTTGAAGAAGCGCGTCAAGTTTGAAGGCTTACCCAGTTTTTCTTCTTCTTTTTCTTCTGATAGTTCTTCTAGCTCCTCGGATTCGAGCGAAGAAGACAGAAAAGGTTAAAAGCGAAGCAAGAAACAAAGCTTCGGAAAGGGCAAGAAAAAGGCAAAGAAGGCTACATCTCACCCAGAGACTGACAGTTCTACTGAGGACTCGTCTACAGACACCTCAGATTCCAATGACGGAAAGTTTTATGCGAACAAGAAGAATTTTTACAAAGCCAACCAGTACGACTTTCTCGAAGATAAAAGCAAGAAAGTCCGAGAGTTTAAGGAAGGTGGCCACTTGATCAAGTTTGATACTTTTCAAGATACTCAGATGCTTCGAAGGCTTTGTCTTTTATACAGCAGTTTGACATCGCTTTCGCGGGAGGACGCTATTCAGAGCACTCCAAGATTCGGAGAGCTACCTCTTACCTTAAGGGGAATGCTCGTACTTGGTGGTCCAATCTTCTTTTAAACAAGACTGCGCCAGTTAAATGGCTGAAATTTAAGAAGCTTTTTATTTCTTCTTGGTTGACGCAAGAATATGAACGAGATGTACGAGCTGCTTGGAACCATCTTCGGATGACCAAGAAAGATACAATCAATGCTTATTGTGAAAGATTCTGGAGCTCTTTTCTACCCGCCTCTTCATTCAAGAAGATCTCTTTCAGAGAACAGATTGAGCGGTTTACCTTGGCTACCTACAGAGATCCGAGATCACTGCTTGGAACAGAAGTCAGCTTCTATTCAGGAGTTGATGAGTCATGCGAAGCGGGGCTTTGCCATTCACTCTGGCAGTCTCACCTACCCCACAGATGAGGCCATGACACAACGAGCCGAACAGACTTCTGGGAATGAAAGTAGAAAGAAAAAGAGCAACCCAGAGAAAAATGATGCACAACCCAACCTTACTCCTGAGGAGAGAGCTCGCTTCATCAGAGAGGGGAAGTGCTTTGGATGCGGGGATCAGGGACATATCTCCGCGAAGTGCCCTAATAATGCACAGAAAGAACAAAATGATAAAGACGACGACAGGTCTGAGAGTTCGAGAGCAACTGAGAAATGTGGCAGAAAAGGCAGATAGAAAAGTAGAACTGGTACCACATGGCGTGGGACCTGCACCGAATCTAATGAATGAAAGTACAAACTTTGCCGCTTTTGGGACAAAGTGAAGGATCAGGAAGCTCTTTTGAAGCAGCCAAGGCCAACTTCTTTTCACTTGGAATTGGTGGCTCGATTTGGAATTATGCCCGACAGACTAACGCCACAGGCAGAGGTAGTTCGACTGGCACCCGGATGGGATGTTGCCATTACACCGAGCATTGGCAAACTTTGTTTGCAATGACAGGGGTGTTCATGGCAGGCAAGTGACGTTCTACTCAGGATCCCTTGGTACCACAAGAACTACACCGTGGTTGACTACCGGGCCGAGAAAGCGACTTTGATAAATGAAGGGCTTAGAGATTGTACTTGATGAACTTCAGTTTCTTACTCATTCTTTTGGGAGAGAACTGAACGCTGGATAAAGGTTTAATATGTTTTGACCTGATCAAAAGAACGCCAAGATTTTTCTCCACACTCATGCCGATTGCTTTTTAGAGGGCCTGAAGATCAAACCATTGATCTGATATCCGAAAGCACGAAACCGAATCGGCCACCTTACCGTGTGAGCCAAGCACAGAATGAAGAGATTATGAACCAAGTGAAAGACCTCTTGGAAAAGGGTCTTGTCCAGCCTAGTAGTTCACCGTATTGCTCTCCAGTGTTGTTGGTTTTGAAGAAAGACGGATCTTGGAGAATGTGCATCGATTATAGCGCTCTCAACAAAATCACCATCAAGAACTGATTTCCGATTCCTAGGATCGATGATATACTTGACAGGTTACAGGGATCCTCGTGCTTTAGCAGGATTGACTTGAAGAGTGGATATCATGAGATCAGGATAGCGCCAGGAGATGTCTACAAGACAGCTTTTCGGACAACTTTTGGATTATTTGAGTTTTTGGTGATGCCTTTTGGCTTAACCAATGCTCCTGCGACATTTAACCGGATGATGGACAGGATTTTTCGAGAGTACAGGGTATTTGTTGGCACTTTCTTTGACGACATCATTGTTTTCTCCAAGAATGAGGCAAAACACAGAGATCATCTGCTTCGAGTCTTTCAAGCATTACGATATCACACGTTAGTGATTAATGCAAAGAAAAGTGAATTTTTCCTACCAGAGATACACTTTTTGGGACACATTGTGTCAGCACAACAGGAGTGCAAATGGACCCGGCCAAGATAGAGACTATCCGTGATTGGCCCGATTTGAGGAATGTCCATGAAGTTAGAAGCTTCTTGGGACTGTGTTCGTACTACAGGCGGTTCACACGAAAGTTTGCAGAGGTTGCTTCCCCTTTGCATACCTTGACACAAAAAGGAGTACCTTTTTCGTGGGGACACACAGAGGTGACTGCCTTTCGGACATTGAAAGAGAAATTGACTACGGGACCTATTTTGACTTTGCCGGACTTGCAGAAGTCATTTGAAGTATATTGTGATGCTTGTGGTCGTAGTCTAGGTGCGGTCTTGATGCAAGAAGACCATGTCATAGCTTACGAGAGCCGTTTGTTCTCTAGGCCGGAGATGACAGCACAGATCTATGAGAAAGAGCTTTTGGTGGTTATCCATGCTCTTACTCAGTGGCGGCATTACCTACTCGGAGCGGATTTTACTGTCTTTACAGACCATCAGAGTTTGCGCTACTTCTTGTCACAGAAGCAGCTTTCGGAAAAGCAGATGCGGTGGGCGAACATCTTGTCACAGTTCCACTTCCAGATTGTCCATGTGCAAGGACAGAAGAATGTGGTGGCAGATGCTTTGTCTCGGAAACCGTTGGTTCTGGCTATTTCCGTGATACATCATAGGAGCTTCGAGGATATGGTCAATCAATATGCCACAGATACAGATTTTGCAGATATGTTCACACGGATACGGGATGGGGAGACAGTAGCTGGATACTCCCTTCGGGAAGGCTACTTGATGAAAAAGAGTATGTTGTGCGTTACACAGCCATTGAGGGAAAAGGTTATGACTGATTGCCACTGTCCACCTTTTACGGGTCACCGCGGCATTGCTACCACGATGAAAGGGGTAGAGAGATATTTCTTTTGGCCGAGACTCAAGAAAGATGTGGAAGAGTTTGTGCGCAGTTGCTTAGTATGCCAGAAGGTCAATTTTGACAGGCATAAGGCACAGGGATTGTTAAAGCCTTTACCCATACCCACCCGCCCCTGGAAAAGTATTGAAATGGATTTCATTTTTTATCTATCGAGAACACAGAATGATCACGATGATTTTTCCGATTACATGGCAGTCTGAGACGATTGTCTCCGACAGAGACCCCAGATTTATGAGTTTGTTTTCGAAGGCAATTTGGGAGAACATTGGCACGCAGTTGCAGTTCTTGTCATCGTTCCACTTGCAGACTCACGGGCAATTTGAGATTGCCAATTCAGTGATTTTAGATTTATTGAAGTCTTGTATCTCGGATCAGAAGACTCAATGGGAAAAGAACTTACCTTTGGTGGAATTTGCCTACAATAACACGATACACTCTTCGACGGGGAAGACGCCATGTGAGATTGTTGAAAGTGCTGCGAAGGTTCCATCCTTCCTCAGCACGAAAGATTGGATATTTGAAGCGGATGAATATTCGCGAGATTTGGATACGGCTTTTGCCAAGGTTCGCGAGACTTTGCAGGAGTCTCAAGAACGACAGAAAAAGGCAGGGGATCCCCATCGTCGCGACTTGAAATTGAAGGAGGATGATTGGATGCTCTTACTTTTTAGAAGGCACACCTAAGAAAGAAAAGGGAAAGGAGAGGCTTTTTCCAAAGCTTAGTATGTGATACTACGGACCTTTCCAGAAAACTGAAAAGATAAATGATGTCTCCTTCCGATTGAAACTGCCAGATACTTGGAGGATTCACAATGCATTGCATGTGAGTCTCTTGAACCCTGTTAAGGGTGATGTGCCTGATGATGGGGAGTCTGATGAGCAACCCGCAATGGAAGAAAACGAGGAGACCCTTGTTCTTGAACAGATTTTGGCACATACGGATACGAAGAAAGGTAAAGTCCGAAGGCGGTTCTTGGTTAAATTCAAGAACTTTCCTGCATTTGATGCGAAGTGGATGGAGGAGGAGGACCTAGCAGATACTCCTCGGATTGTGAAACTTTACCTCGATGTTTTGGTTTAGCATAGTCTACTCCAAACGGAACCCAGAATTCAGCTTGGCCGAAGATCTGGTGCAGTGGGATGCACAAGAGGGAAGTCACTCCGCTCCCTTGTCAACAGATGCCTTGATTTTGATACTAAAGTCACTGATGTCTCTTTGAGCTTCAGTGATACTGAGAGCTGACAGAATTCTGCTGGATGACTTTATGAAATGGAATTCCTGATAATGATACTAATTTGTTCTTGACTTCTTTTGAGTGCAGGAACTGATAGCCGAAATGACTGCAGCATTTTGGTCTGATTGATCTCGAATAGACATGGTTCCAATAGGGGTTAGTCAATCGGACATCGATGAGGTCCCGATTTGGCCCTAGATGTGATTGCTAGCTACATTGCCGATAAATCGTGGTCTAAGATCCGAATGAATGTTGAATGTCATGTGATGTCCTGCGATGTCTGGTGATGTCCTGTGATGTCGTGTGATGTGACTATCGATTTTGTACTTGTGCTAGATGTGTGTTCCTAGTATGTAGGTACTAACAGTCAGTGTCTACTAAGACGGTTTATGGCTTTTGTCAATTTTGCAGGCGTAATCGCGGTCGATTACAATGCTTTCAAGAGGGGGGTATGTCACAAAGTGATGACGTGGCGGACAGCAGAAACCCTAATTTCTGCCAGAAACCCTAAAATTCCTGCAAACCCTAATTTCTGCCAGAAACCCTAATTTCCGGAAATCACGGAGGCTCTTTTTTTTTTTTTTTTTTAATTTTGGAAAATGATGAACGACGCAAATTTTGCTTTTTGACTCTTTGTGAGAGAGAGAGCAATTGCTTTTGATTTGAAGCTTTTGGGGCTCTGCTTTTGGGCATCCCTTGTAATCTTTAAATTAGTGGTGATGGCTTCACTTCTCAAGGCATCTGGACACAGAGTCTGAGAGTGAAACCCTGACCACTCTCTTGTACTTTGATGATTGATTAATATAAAAAGAATATCTCTAGGCACGAAACTCCGTCGGGCCAATGTACATCTATTGTGATCTGTGACTTGTTTTGAAGTGGTTATTTGGTGTTGTCGCGGTTGATTCTTAACTTGGAGTGTCCAAGTCTGTTACAAGATTGATGAGATCCGCCAGCGACCGATGTTGGATCTCTTGTGATCTAGCTATCCCAGCTAGCTGTTTTAGCTGCTTAGTCTACACCCAGCAGTCTAGGATTCCATAGTATTTTATTTTGTCATTTTGTCATCTTGTTACTCTGACTTTGTATCAGATCCACCACATTGTAACTTTCTGGTCTCATAGGTGACTTTAGCCTTTTCAAGACGTTAATATAAAATTTCATTTCATTTCATTTCTCTCTCTCTCAAAAATAAAATAAAAATAAAAATAAAAAAGAGGCTAATTCTATTACTTGAAAGTCCCTCCGAACGCCTAAACAGTGCCTATTATGAGGGCAAGAAAATTGTAAAATCTAGATACAACTAGCCACATGGCCAAACGGGAAAAACTGTATGCCAAGGTAAAAAGTCTCTCCTAAAGAGAGTAAAAAGTGCCCTGTCAAGCTAAGTGGAGAGAGGATGACAGCAATCTCTGAAAGATAGGCACTTCCACCGAAAACCCAATCAGCAACCATAGATCGAGAACCTGAACCACCAAAAGCCACCAGCGATGAAAAGTGACAATGAGCATATGCAAGAGTTCACCAATATGCACTTCCACAACTGAATCGAAGAGTTATGCAAAACCCTATACGGTGGTCTATTTGGCGGACTAGAACCTGGCACAAGATCTATTCTATGATCCTCAGGTCTCTCAAGAGGTAGCTCCCCTGGCAAAGAGTCCAAAAAACCATCATTGAAACCACCCACAAGAAAGTTGTCCCATCTTTATCTAAAGTAGACAAATTAGATACAACTTTAGGTACTTTTACAAAGATCAAGTACACAGAAAGATAATTCTTTATTACATATGAAATAGCAGAAGCAGATACTACTGGAGCACACTCGCCTCTAAGCTTTAAATCAATGATATAAGTCTTTTCTCTATCTACAAGGGTAATCTTTTTGTTGTAAGTATCCACCATAGTATGCAATCTGTAACACCATCAAGGTGGATAGGTATGAAAAATACGGTACAAAAAAAACGATGCAAAACATTGTACCGTATGGGTAAGTTGATCTCTAACAAATGTCTAGATGCATTGAGTTCAGATCATTCATTAGACAACTGGAGACATTTCATCTTTCTCTACATGTCTCTAACAATACACACATAAAAAAGCATATGTTTTCAGTTCAATTGAGGAAATTCTCAATTCGGTGTCATTCCGTAAAATGCCCTCAGCTTGTTAATACCCCTCGAAATCTCAAAGAGAATTTAGTGACTTTATTCAATCTAGGCAATCTATGACAAAGGAGTGGATTGGCTCCCCTCTTGCGCAGTCCACACCACCGCAAATTCAACCTGCTGATTCATCGCTAATTTTTGGCATAGACACTACTAATGACCTAAAAGCTTCGATGTACAACTCTCTCTTAAGAGAATTTGCGATGTTCTCCTCTCCATCCATTTTGCATGGAGGGCCAAAAAGTACCCTTGACCAAATTATCCGGTGGACCTAGCACAAAACCGCTCAATATGATCCCTCAAAGTGAGCTTCCGAAACAAGAACACTAGCAAAAAGGTATTCCAAAACCTTTGGCAGTAGTCATCCAACCTATCTTTCTTAGTCATTCTCAAATGATACCAAGCCGTCATGACATCTTCTTCTGATATTTAAGTTGACGTGCAAATTTCTTGAATTTCACACGAGTCAAAGGTACTTCTCTGCGTAACAACAGAGTAGACCATCATGTCTGTGCATTTCTTTTCAAGTAAGATGCCACCCTTCGTACCTTGGAGCGTTCCGAGAACCAACCTCTTGAAAGGCAAAGTCAAACTCTTGTATGTACTCAAGGGCTCGATGGGTGTCTTGATAGCCTAAATAAGTGTCAAACCTGACCCGGCTCCCCCCCTCTTCTGAGAGTTCGGACTCCGATGAACCAATGTTTTATTTTAAGAGGAAGCATTTTTTCAGAGCCAACCAATATGAATCTCTTGAGGACAAGAGCAAGAAAACCAAAGACTTCAAGGAGGCGGACAAGCACTAAAGTTTGATATTTTTTTAGGCTTCCGAGATACCCACAAAGCCCTCGCTTTTATTCAACAGTTCGACATAGCTTATTCAGGAGGACGCTACTCAGAGCACTCCAAAATTCGGAGGGCAAGGGCAACAATTTGTTTAATGCATGACCTGCCGCATTAAACTTTTGAAGATTGCAGACAAGCACAGCTTGTATTGACTTTGAAAATGGTAAGTATTTGTTGAATGTATGCATCTACTATGGTGTTACTCGCATACATTGTTGGCATAAGAACAATGTCAATTAGCCTCACATATGGCTAGAGTCTTTGCTTTTGGGGCTCTGCTTTTGCGGCATCCTTGTAAGAATAAATAGAACCCTTGGGGCCTCACTCTGCAAAGCATCTGGACACAGAGTCTGAGAGCAAAGTTCCTGCAAGAGTTGTAACTTTGCTAAAACATCAATATAAAAAGAAATATCGAGAGGGGGCCAGATTTTGGGGCTAATACCTTTGGGCACGGAAGTAAACCGGGCCGTGTCGACTTTACTGAACTGTGATTAAGTTTTGTGACGTGTTTTTAAAGGATTCTCTCGTGTATCGTGCCAGATATCCGACTTGGGGGTGCCCAAGTCTGTAAGACAGCATCCTATTTGAAAGGAAACGCGCATACTTGGTGGTCCACTCTTTTGTTACGAAAGGAAGCACCGACAAAGTGGCTGCAATTTAAACTGCTTTTCACTTCCTCTTGGGTCACTCAGGAGTACAAACGTGATGTGGTTACCGCTTGGAATCATCTTCGGATGATCAAGGGAGACTATTCTCGCGACACCCGAACGGGATGTTGCCATTGCACCTGTCATTGACAAACTCCGTTTGCATTGTCAAGGGTATCTAGGGCACAAGGACTTTTATATCATGCCTCTGGCAAGGTGTGATGTCCTCCTAGGAATCCCTTGGTTCCACAAGAACAGTGCAGTGGTCGATTTTGAAGAAGGAGAAGGGCAGAGACATTGTACTTGATGTACTTAATGAAATCCAATCTCTTTGTTTACTCGATCTTCTTGAAGGAACTGAATGATGAACAAAGGTCAAATATGTCTTATTTAGAAAAGGAATGACAAGAATTTCTACACGCACACGCTGACTGCTTCTCTAAAGGCCTACCACGCGAGTTACCTCCTCCTCGTCCTGAGGATCACACAATTAATTTGATTCTTGGTAGCACACCACCGAACCAGCCACCTTATCGAGTTAACCGAGCCCAAAATGAAGAAATCAAGAACCAGGTAAAAGAACTTCTTGAAAAGGTCTCATCCAACCTAGCACTTCACCTTTCTGTTCACCGATATTGTTAGTACTAAAGAAAGATGGATCGTAGAGAATGTGCACTGACTATAGAGCTCTCAATAAAATCACCATCAAGGACAGATTCCCTATTCCAAGGATCGATGATATTCTCGACAGACTTCAAGGGTCCTCTTGCTTGAGCAGAATTGATATGAAGAGTGGATATCATCAGATCCAAATTGCTTTTGGAGACGTATACAAGACAACTTTCAGGACAACTTTTGGTTTGTACAAATATTTGGTTATGCCATTTGGCATTACGAATGCTCCAGCGACATTCAACCGAATGATAATACGATTTTCAAAGAGATATCAATCGTTTGTGGGCACTTTCCTTGACATCATCGTCTTCTCCAAGAATGACACAGAACAAGGACGTGGTACCACCTGTTGCAGGTCTTCCAAGCACTGCGGAAGCATAAATTGGTTATAAATGCGAAAAAGAGCGAAGTTTTCTTGCCTGAGATACCCTTTTTGAGACACATCGTCTCAACAGAAGGGGTAAAGATGGACCCAGTCAAAATTGAGACTATTCATGATTGGCCTAATTTAAGAATGTTCATGAAGTTCGAAGTTTTTTGAGCTTGTGCTCATACTATCGGGGGATCATTCGGGAATTTGCAGAGATAGCTTCTCCCTTGCATGTACTAACTAAGAAAGGGGTTCCTTTTACTTTGGGATCGACAGAAATTGCAGCCTTTCAGACTCTCAAAGAAAAGTTGACTACTAGACCAGTATTGGCCTTGCAAGACTTGCAAAAGCCATTCGAAGTCTACTGTGATGCTTGTGGCCGCAGTCTGGGAGTAGTCTTGATGCAAGAAGGCCATGTCATTGCTTACGAGAGCAGCATGTTTTCATGTCCTGAGTTGGTTGCACAGAAAGAGCTGTTGGCAATTATCCATGCTCTTACACAGTGGCGACATTTTCTACTAGGAGCTGATTTTACTGTTTTCACAGACTATCAAAGTTTATGCCACTTCTTGTGGCAGAAACATCTTTCAAAAAAGCAGATGAGATGGGCTAACATTTCCAAATAGTCCATATTCAAGAGCAGACGGATTTAGTGGCAAATGCGTTGTCTCGCAAGCCCTTGGTTCTGGCTATTTCCATGATACATCATCGAAGCTTCGAAGATATGAGATCAGTACGCCACCAATTCTGATTTTGCAGATATCTTTCACCGAGTAAAGAGTGGGAGCTAGTTGCAGGCTATTCCATACGGGACTGCTATTTGATATGGAAAACAATGTTGAGTGTTACACAGCTTTCGGAAAAGCATATGAGATGGACTAACATTTCCACATAGTCCATGTTCAAGGACAGAAGGATTTAGTGGCAGATGCGCGTTTGCAGTTCTCGTCCTCTTTCCACCCACAAACAGACGGGCAGTCTGAGATAGCCAATTCAATGGTTTTGGATTTATTGAAGCCTTACATTTCATATTAAAAGATTCAATGGGAAAAGTACTTACCCTTGGTGAAATTTGCCTACAACAACACAGTTCATTCATCAACGAAGAAGGCGCCATTTGAAGTAATCGAGGGTGCTAAGAAGCTTCTTCCATTTCTCAGCACCAAAGACAAGATTTTTGAAGCGGATCAATATACGAGAGATCTAGACACTGCTTTTGCCAAGGTGCGCGAGGCTCTTGAAAAGTCTCAAGCATGGCATAAGAAGGTAGTCAATAAACATCGACGAGACTTGCAACTAAAAGAAGATGATTGGGTGCTCTTGCGGTTTGAGAAGGCACACCTAAGGAAATGAAAGGGAAAGGAGCAACTTTTTCCAAAGCTAAGTATGTGATATTACGGCTTTTTCCAAATTCAAGAGAAGATAAATGATGTATCCTCCTATTAAGCCATGGACCTATTTTGATAGTGTCAAACTTATGGAAACTATTCAAGGTTCACTGCGATGCTTCAGGTGATTGTATCGGTGCAGTGCTTAACCAAGAAGCCCATGTGTGGCTTATGAAAGTAGACGACTTAAGGATGCAGAATTGCATGCCTCGAAGAAACTTATGGTTGTAATCCACGCCTTGTCTACCTGGAAGCATTATCTTCTAGGAGCGGATTTTGTGATCAAAATTGATCACCAAAGTTTGCAGTATTTTCTTACACAACGGTATCTGAGAAGCAAATGAGATGGGCCAACTTTTTGTCCATGTTTCACTTCCAGATCCTCCATACGGTTGGGAGTAAGAATGTGGCTGCAGACGCATTGTCTAGAGAGCCTAGGGTGAAGCAGTTACTTCTGTGTATCACCAAGAACTGGGATCACTTCCATAGTTGTATCGAATGACATAGACTTCTCCTCCATTTGGAATAAGTTACAGAACGGAGAGGATGAATATCCCTATTCTATTCGAGATGGTTACCTCTATCACCACCAAGCAATTTGTGTGGCAGAACCATTGAGAAAGAAAATCATGAAAGAAGCACATGCTTCACCTTATGCGAGTCATGGGGAAATTCTCCCTACGACCTTAGCATTGGAAAGATATTTCTTTTGGCTTGGTTTGCCAAAAAGTAAAGTATGATCGGCATAAGACGCCTGGGTTACTCCAACCTTTACCTGTGCCTGATCAACCTTGGGAGAGTATTGTCATGGACTTTATTATGGATCTCCCAAAGACTCAGATTGGAAAAGAAGCGATCTGGACCATTGTGGATAGATTTAGCAAGCAAGCTCGCTTTATTCCAGTAAGAAAACAATCGAAACGGATCATATGGCTAGAATTTTTCTAGCACAGATCTTTAAGCATCATGGGCAGCCCAAGTCTATTGTGAGTGATCGAGATCCTCGAATGACAAACAACTTTTGGCGTGCCTTGTTTGATAACCTTGGCACAAAGTTGAATTTTTCTTCTGCATATCATCCTCAAACGGATGGGCAGAGTGAGATCGCTAATTGCACAGTATCGGATATGTTGAAATCTTATGTGTCAGTAAGACAATCTAATCTTATGTGTCAGTAAGACAATCTGGGAGAAGTATTTGCCCCTTCTTGAGTACGCGTATGACAATACCGTGCATTCGTCTACGAGGAAAGCACCTTCTCAGATTCTCTATGATAAGCCTTTGCTTCCACCAATCCTTGTCACTAAGGATAAGATTTTCGCAGCAGATAAGTTTGTCCGGGATTTGGACAGGACCTACAAGCAAGTTAAGAGAGCAATTTTGCGCTCTCAGGAAAAACATAAGAAAGTTGCAGACAAGCACAGAAGGAATCTGGACTTAACAGTCGGTCAATTAGTCTTACTCAAGTTTAAGAAGGCAAGACTAAAGAAACAAGCGACTCATAAAGGGAAAGTGGTAAAACTTTCCAATCGCTATTATGGGTTGTTTAAGATAATTGACCAAGTGAGCGATGTGACGTTCCAATTAGGCTTACCATCTAATTGGAAGGTCCACAATGCTTTCCATGTTAGTTTACTCCGGCCAACGTGGGACCGCCTCCAAGTCAGCCTATTGTTGAGGAACCTCCTAAGGTTGAGGAATTCGGAGTAGATCATTCATCATCAGGAGCAGCCACTTAAGTTCAGGAAGATTACACGGAAGTATTCGATAAAGTTTAAGAAGTATTCTACTCAATGCTTAGTGAACAACCGAGCAGGAATTAGCATCCTATCCCGAGATTCTGGAAGGATATGTACAAGCACTACAATTGAGGACCACTGTTTAGAAGCCAAAGGGATGTTACTAAATAGACTATTTTCTTATTTTCTTATTTTCTTGAGTAATTTTTATTTATTGAAATTAAGATATTTAAATATGTGCACTTAAACCGTAAGGTTAGGAATTGTAGATCTACGAGAAGGAAACCCTAACTCGAGAAAGGAATACGCTTCAAGACGCAAGCACAAGAATAAAGATGGGTTCACAGAAGCTTTTCTTAAAAAGCGAAATATACGTATTTTCCGAGATGAGCAAACGCCTTCCCGCGAGGAATCTATGTTTGCATTGCATTTGTGCATGTGGTTGCATCCAGGGACGCCTGGGAAGTGTTGTGAAAGCATTGTTTTTAACTTACAGGTTTTATTGAGTTTTTGCGTAGATTCGGACCATTTTTAAAATATGTCGACCATCCACTTAAGAAGTGGACAACCACCTAGAAAATAAAGCAGCAAAAACCAGCCAACGATTTCTCTCCCTCTCTTTTTGGCAAAAGAGCAAAAAAAAACAAAAAGAAACAAAAAAAAAAACGTCGTGATCTCTATGTAGGCAGCCAGCGCTCATGTAACAAACTTGGACACTCCAAGTCAAGATTCTACCGCGACACACCCTTCAAAACAGTTCACACTTCACAATTAAGTCGACATGGCCCGGCGTAGTTCCGTGCCTAGAGATATTGGCCCCAAAGACTGGCGCCCCTTTCAATATTTCTTTTTGTATTAATTTGTGTTCAAAGTACAAGAGACTCGGTACTCTACGTCTAGATGCTCTAAGAAGTGAGGCCCTGTCCACTTATTTATTGGTACAAGGGATGCCCAAAAGCAGAGCCCCAAAAGCATTAAACTTAAAAGCTTCTCTTTCAAAAGCAACTGAGCCAAAAGCTGCCATAAAAACAGCCAGCGTAAATCCAGGAATTCCGTACACTTTGCCACGTCATCAACTCTGTAATTTGCGGAAAATCCGTACAGATGTCACGTCAACCTGTCAGCACGTTTTGCAGTGCTAATTCAGGGAATTTTGTACCAGCCTGCCACGTGTCATTGTGTGTGTCCCAGGGTCTGCTGCCACGTCACCATTTTGTGACATAACCCCCTCTTGAAAGCGCATTGTAATCGCCCTCGATTACGCCTGCAAAACAGACAAAGGCCATAAACTATCTTAGCAGACACTGATTGTTAGTACCGACGCACTAGGAACAACACATCTAGCACATATACCAATCGACAGTCACATCACTTGACATCACATGACAAATCACATTCAAATCATTCCAAATCTCAGACCATGATTAATCGGCAAGTGATGTCTTCTGATGTCAAGTGATGTCCTGTGATGTCATGTGATGTGACTATCGATTGGTACATGTGCTAGATGTGTTGTTCCTAGTCCGTCAGTACTAGCAATCAGTGTCTGCTAAGACAGTTTATGGCCTCTGTCTGTTTTGGAGGCATAATCGAGGGCCACAATGCTTTCAAGAGAGGGGTATTGTCACAAGACGGGCACCACGTGCCAATAGAAAAGAACAGACTGAACAGACTTTTAGCACTTCAAAAACAACTGAACTGAAAGAGAGAGACGATACGCGACACTGAGTGGCGGAATTCCACCCCTAAGAGTATTAACCCCAAACCTTGGCATCCCTTTCGGTATTTCTTTATATTGCATCAACACGGTACAAGCCGGTACTCCAGACTCTGCACCTTCTCCAAGAAGCATGCCAGAGAATGAGCCCTAACCTCATATTTAAAGGCCCTAGGCCCCAAAAGCAGTTTACAGTAAAAAGCCTTTAAACTCAAAAGCATCTGGTCCAAAAGCAAAGCCAAAAAGCTGCCAACGTAAATCACAAAAATCTGTACAGTCCTGCCACGTCAACATTGCCAACGTAAAAAGCGGAAATCCCTACAAATTTGCCACGTCAGCAATCAACGGAATTTTGAAAATCCGTACAATCTGCTACGTCAACAGTCCGGCGGAAATGTGTTGCTTTCTTCTTTTGTTGCTTCTGCTTCTTCTAGGGTTTAGGCCCCTCGGCCGGCATCTGCAAGTTGGCTCCATTCTACAGGGCTTAGTGTTAGGTGCAACGGAATGAATGTCTGAACTTTGCTCAAGATGAGTGCTCCGAACTGTGCTCAAGGTTCCTTTTACTTACGGAAGGAAGAGCCTTCCGTTCTTAATGAGAGAATGCAATGATCACAAACAAGTGAATGGACATTGTGCATGAAAGTGTATGAGATTGAGAGATAGGGAGAGAAGAGATACGACACCAGAGACGTAAAACCCTCCTCCGAAGGCCCCACTCTCTATGGCAAGAGCGGTCTCCTTATGATTACACAAATCTCTACAATGCTTGGACTTGCCGATGATGTCGACGACGATGAGGACGACGACGAGACCGGCTGAAATCTGAAAATGCTAAGGGCTGAAATCTGCAAATCTTCTATCTGCTGAATTCTGACTCTATGTCGATGGCGACGATGCGACGATGACGTGCTGAAAACGTAGATGCTGAAATCTGCGTTTTCCGGGCTGAACTGTAAACCTCGCGGAAACTGACCGTGCGGCGAGGAACTGTTGTCGGAAGGTGAGATCTGCGAGGTTCGGGACTTTATCTACAGGTATTAACTGCTGAAAACTGAAAACACTGATGTTCCTTGATGTTCCGTCACGGTAGAGCTGCAAAACGCCAGGGCTGATCTACAAACCAAAAACGCTAGGGCTGAAATTCTGTTGCTGTCACCGGTTGCTCTGCAATACGCTAAACGCTAGACTGATATGAGGTTCTGCTGTCGCCGGAATCTACAAGTGCAAATCGCTGGCTGATCTGGTGATGAAAACGCTAGGTATTGGCTCTGCTCCAAAAACGCTAGGTCTCTTGGGGGGAGGGGGGTTTGCTGAGAAGTTGTCTGTTGAGCGTATGCTCCTGCTGCCTCTTCTGCCGTTTAGTGCTAGTTTAGGTTTGCTTATATACAAACTTACTCAATTTGCCCTACCTACTTTCCAACAAAAGTCACTTAAAAATAATAAGTGAAAA
Source organism: Adiantum capillus-veneris (assembly GCF_014529385.1). Classification (NCBI taxonomy): domain Eukaryota; kingdom Viridiplantae; phylum Streptophyta; class Polypodiopsida; order Polypodiales; family Pteridaceae; genus Adiantum; species Adiantum capillus-veneris. Next base: position 119,369,033 of record NC_140941.1, read on the forward strand.
ATGTCAAAAATAGGTAAAATAGGCTAAATGCACTGGAAAATTCCCCTGAAGGATTCTGATGGATTCTGATGGGAATGCTTATGATCATGCTGTGTGCAACCAGAGGATATGCATCTACAATAAGTCACTGGGCATGCAGGGTCTACGAATAGACTCACAAAGTGCCAGATCACTTCTAAATCTAGACTAACTCGACTGACTGAACCCTTGTCGTGCTGTAGCTTGTCCACGGACACATAGGGTTGGATGTGTCACGTGACATCCCCTCCTTTTCAAAGTGACGTACTGGTACCAAACTGTATGGCGTCGAGGGAGATCGCCAATAGCATCTGGAATCTTGGAAGGGACTCTTCGCCGGCCCACTCTGATGTGTGGGTCGTGCGGTACTGAACTTCATAAAGGTCAGCAACGCTTGCTTCTTTGGGCCGCGCCAAAGCGACACAAAGTCTTCTGTGGCTCCTTCGATGCTTCAACTTCGTCTAGAGTCCTGCTTCTTTCTTCTTCAAGAATCTCGAAGGCTGAAAATTCCTGAAACCATTTCCAACACAAAAACATGAACATACCTATTCCGTGTAAAGTAAGTGGAAAAAATCATGTCGTCCTAATAGACTGCATGCAATGTAGATGAACAAAGAGACGGAGTGCCAAACCGTTCACCACACACACGCAAACAATGAGATCAAATCTTTCTTTTATGATCTAGAGCACTTAATTGTGGCAATTCACAACGGAAATGCCGATGATTGGGGCTCATACTTTCATGTGCTCTTTCTACAAATATGTCATGACAAGGAAGAGACATAGAATGTGACTTCCTTACATGCCTACTTTTCAGCTTTTCATGAATAATCCGCATACATTCGTGCTCATTCATGAGTGAAACAACGTGCAATTATGTCATGCCTAGGAAAAGGGATCACATAAAGACGCCGACTAAAATACAGGAAACGATCACGAATGAAACACTCGTACAATGCGTGTTGACCAATCATGAGAACACATAGTACTTCCTGTAAGGGTTCTTTGGACCTAGGCTCGACAGCCAAGATCGTTTCTTCTTGATGGGGTTCTTGGGACCTAAGCTCGAAAGCCAAGATCGATCCTTCGTGATTGATCGAATCTGCAACGAGGGTAGCTTCGCTAGAAAAAGCATCAACTAACACATCATCCTTGTGAACAATCACATCATCTTCATGCGACTCATCATGCTTGTGAGAAATAACATCTTGATCATGCAAATCATCATGCTTGTGAGAAATCACATCTTGATCATGCAAATCATCATGCTCATCATTAACATCCAAATCATCATGCTTATCATTGTCATTCAAATCATCATCATGCTTATCATCATGCAAATCCTGTGTGTCATGCTTTGGAGAAGAAGAGACTGAAAGAGTCTCCTTCTCTTGATCCTTTGCAATCTGTGCCTGCACACTAGAAAAGAGTCGGAACAACTCTTGCATCTGTTGGGCTCTCTGTTAGGCCGCCAAGCGCGCTTGCTCGTGCTCGCGATCCAATTCGGCTCTTCTTTCTTTGTGTTCACGATCCAATTCGGCCATTCTTCTGCTTTTCTTTGCTTCGCGTTCTAACTTCATATCCATCATCATCTTGTCGAAAGCTTCCATAGGAATTAGTGTAATTCTTGACGTAGATGGGGAAGGGGGAGGGTCGAAAAAACCTCCTGGTGGGGAAAATTCTTCTTCGCCTCTCTCATACTCATCACCTCCAAGCGAAGTATCCATTCCGCTTCGAGTGATGACCATTCTGAAGTCGTGGGTTCTTGTGGGTTCTTGTGGTCTTGGGTTCTTAAGTTCACGAGGAACTTAGGTTCTTGGGAGTCTTGGTCTTGGGGTTCTTGAAGGTCTTGAGGGTCTTGAGGTTCTTGAGATTCTTGCAGTTCTTCTTTCGCTTGCAATCTCTGTTAGAGAAGGATCTTCTCTTCACCCGAGTTCTGCTCTTTTTTCCGCGGGCGCACCCCATGGCGGCCTTGCGCTCACACCAAGGTTGCTTTTTCCCACCTCCCGTCGATTGGCCGACCGCAAGTGCACGGTCCGCTCTCAATGAGTGAAAAGAGGCACAAGGGGAGGCTGGACAAGCCCTTCTTTCTTGGGTTTCTTGTCACTCTTCAAAAACATGATTAGGAATCGACACGCCCAAGCGAACTTGGGTTCGTGCGACCTCAACAAGCAAAAAAAATTCTTGTGATTCTTGTGGTTCTTTCCTTGAGTGATACAGAACACTGCCAAAGCTCTGATACCAATGTTAGGTGTAGCGGAATGAATGTTTCACCTTTGCTCAAGATGAGTGCTCCAAACTGTACCCAAGGTTCCTTTTACTTACGGAAGGTAGAGACTTCCGTTCTTAATGAGAGAATGCAATGATCACAAACAAGTGAATGGACATGTGCGTGAAAGTGTATGAGACAGAGAGATAGGGAGAGAAGAGAGATACGACACCAGAGACGTTGTAAAACCCTCCTCCAAAGGCCCCACTCTCTATGGCAAGAGCGGTCTACTTATGATTGCACAAATCTCTACAATGCTTGGACTCGCCGACGATGAGGACAACGACGAGACGGGCTGAAATCTGAAAATGCTAAGGGCTGGAATCTGCAAATCTTCTATCTGCTGAATTCTGACTCTATGTCGATGGCGACGATGCGACGACGACGTGCTGAAAACACAGATGCTGAAATCTGCCTTTTCCGGGCTGAAATTGTAAACCTTGCGGAAACTGACCGTGCAGCAAGGAACTACTACGAGAAGGTGAGATTGCATGCTGTGTGCAACCAGAGGATATGCATCTGCACTAAGTGACTGGGCATGCACGGTCTACGAATAGACTCACAAAAGTGCCAGATCACTTCTAAATCTAGACTGACTGGACTGACTGAACCCTTGTCGTGTTGTAGTTTGTCCACGGACACATAGGGTTGGATGTGTCACGTGACACTTTGACACGTCATCAGTTTGTTACATCTCCCCTTCTTGAAAGAGAGTAATTATCCGCGATTACAGCATATCTGCAAAACAAGTCAAGATAGCTCAAAAATTTCCGAGGGTCATTCCGAGGGACAATCAGTGTTAAGGAGTTAGCTTCTCCTTTCGTCTAGATCGAAACTCTTGATATTCCGACGTTGTAAAATTAGCCATCACACCCAGACCGTACTGATCTTCCACGGATGTCTTGATGCACTAAAATTACATACCCATGCAATCTCATCCAATTAGGAATATTCATTGGTTGGCACATCCAATCTCATACCCAGGCAATCTCATCCAATTAGGAATATTCAATGGTTGGCACATCAGAATGCAATACGAATGCTCACATATGCATGTTACAAGACATAAAAACATAAAGCCGCCGATGAACACCCCCCCTGCAAATAACCATCCAGGTCCGGGCCATGAGCTGTCTAACGACTCCCTCATCACTCCTCTCGCAAATAACCTAAAAAGATCCGGGCCATGAGATATAGAGGCCTTTTACAACCAAACGCACCCCAGACCGCAGCCTGTGTCGTTTGGAGGTACTGAGAGTAACCACTACTCAAAACTTTTTAATACTCCCCCCGTAAATAACCATGTAGGTCCGAGCCATGAGTAACAACACTTTTCAATCATTCAATACTCCCCCCGCAAATAACCACAAGGGTCCGGGCCATGAGTATGAACAAGCATTCCCAAACATCATTTCTCACCCTCCACCCGGGAGTAAAATCACCAATATTAAAACCAGAGTCAAACATTTCAAATCGGCACCAAGACAAGTTCAAAACAGATACCATCCATTTCAAACAAGATCACCAAACAAGTTCTCAAACTTAAAAAGCAATCTCAACATCAGTCGAGCTCGAAAAGTCGATTGACTTTCCATCCTGGAACCTGCACCAAAAATTAGGGTTAGGTTCATTCCATAAGGTCGTAGCCGAGCACAGCAAGGTCCATCAGCTCTTGGACAGACAGTGTTTCTTTGGCAGCGATGGTAGTCCCAAAATAGTAATCGCACCGAACCTCCAAGGTTATGAACTCGAGAAGAGACATCTACTGAGGGATGTCGAGAAATTTCAAGATATAATCTGCTAGAGTTTCCATGGCAAGCATTTCAGGATACCCCACTCTGCCAAAAGTTGCACTCCGAAGGAAGATGTCAGAAACCATACAACTTCGGACAAAATTTTTCTTGAAAGCTTGCCAAGTACTTGGAGTATGCCGCTTGGTAGCTATCAACATTTGCATGGTACTGTCTCTGAGAAAAACAGCAGCTCGAAACAAATCTTGGATTCTTCTCTTGCGAGTGATCTTAATGACTTATGCCCTGTAAGACATGAGCGGTGAAGACAGGAGCACGCCCAATGCGCGATGAAGTAAGGGTGGGAGTGGCTAATAAGTCCGAGGTCAGAGCACGAAGCTAAAATTTCTAATGAACTTTTGAAAGTGCAATATTGCTCTGTCTGCTCCTTGGTAGGATCGGTATGCTTTCAGAAAAGCACACGCTTGATGCTCTGATACCACTGTCACAAGACGAACACCACGTGCCAATAGAAAAGAACAGACTGAACAAACTTTTAGCACTTCAATAACAACTGAATTGAAAGAGAGACGATACGCGACACTGAGTGGCGGAATTGTCACGTGACACATCGAACCCCATGTATCTATGGACAAGCTAGAGCATGACCAAGGTTCAGTTCAATCGAGTGAGTCTAGAATACGAAGTGATATGGCACTTTTGTGAGTCTGTTCGCAAACCGTGCATGTCCAAACACTTAGAGTAGATGCATATCCTCTGGTTGCACACAGCATGACCATCAGATTCCAGTCAAAAACCATCAATAGCATTTTTACAGTGCATAGACCTATTTTCCCTATTTTTGACATTTTTCACTTATTATTTTTTAAGTGACTTTTGTTGGAAAGTAGGTAGGGTAATTTTGCTAAGTTTGTATATAAGCAAACCTAGCGCTAGCACTTTCTGGCAGAAGAGGCAGCAGGAGCACTGCTCATAGGCAACTTCTCAACAGGACCCCAAACACCTCTAGCGTTTTTGCTCCACGGCATAAGAGCTAGCGTTTTTTGGACAGTTACCTAGATCAGCCAACGTTTTGCTTCTGCATCAGGCTGGCGACAGAAACAAAGCAGATCAGCCTAGCGTTTTGCATTGCAAGGCCACCGGCAGCAGCAGAAGACAGAAACCAGCCCTAGCGTTTTTGCATCACCCTGGCAGTCCAGCGTTTTTGTAGATCTTCGTGATTAAATCCCAACAAGCATCAGCGTTTTCAGTTTTCAGCAGTCAGTATCCGCAGTAGAACTCCCGAACCTCGCAGATCTCACCTTCCCGCAGCAGATCCTCGTCGCACGATCAGATCCAACGTAGTTTGCAGTCTCAGCCCAAAAAACGCAGATTTCAGCATCTGTGTTTTCAGCGCGTCGTCATCGCATCGTCGCCATCAATATCGTCACCGACATAAGAGTCAGAATTCAACACACAAAGATTTGCAGATTTCATTCAGCCCGTCTCGTCGTCGTCCTCATCATCATTGACATCGTCGACGAGTCCAAAGCATTGTAGAGATTTGTGCAATCAATAATAGACCTCTCTCGCCATCGAGAGTGGGGCCTTCGGAGGAGGGTTTTACAACGTCTCTGGTGTCGTATCTCTCTAGCTCTCAGTCTCATGCACCTTCACGCACAGTGTCCATTCACTTTGTTTGTGTCCATTGCACTCTCTCACTAAAGGAACAGAAGGTTCTCCCTTTCGTAAGTAAAAGGAACCCTTGAGCACAGTTCGGAGCACTCATCTTGAGCAAAGTTCAACATTCATTCCGCTGCACCTTACATTGGAATCAGAGCTTTGGCAGTGTTCTGTATCACTCAAGGAAAGAACCACAGATTTTTATTTTTTTTGCTTGTTGCAATCGCACGTAACCCAAGTTCTCTTGGGCGTGTCGATTCCTAATCGTGTTTTTGAAGAGTGGCAAGAAACCCAAGAAAGAAGGGCTTGTCCAGCCTCCCCTTGTGCTTCTTTTCACTCATTGAAGCAGACCGTGCACTTAGCGGCCGGCCAATCGACGTGAGGTGGGAAAAAGCAACCTTGGTGTGAGCGCAAGGCCGCCATGGGGTGCGCTCGTCCTTCTTTAACACAGTCTGCAAGCGAAAGAAGAACCTCAAGACCCCCAAGACCCTCAAGAACCAAGACCCACAAGAACCCAAGTTCCTTGTGAACTTAAGAACCCAAGACTTCAATGGATGGTCATCACCTGAAGCGGAATGGATACTTCGCTTGGAGGTGGTGAGCATGGGCGTGGCGAAGAAGAGTTTTCTTCACCAGTAGGTTTTTCCGACCCTTCCCCATCTACGCCAAGGATTGCACCAGATCCTATGGAGGCTTGGTGCAAGACGATGATGGACATGATGACAACGTGGCACGAAGCAAGAATGGCAGCCATGGGGCGTGAGCGCGAGCAATTACGCTTGGAGGCCAAAGAATTTGATCGCAAGTACCAGAAAGAAAAACAGAATTGGATCGCAAGAACGTTGTTCTTTCTTTTTCTCTCATTTCTAATGTGCAGGAGAAGATTAAAAGAATTCGGGAAAAGGAGACTCTCTTAGTCTCTTCTTCTTCCAAGCATGACACAAGATTTGCACGATGATAAGCATGATGAATTGAATGATAATGATATGCGTGATGATTTGGATGATAAGGACAAGCATAATAATTTGCATGATCAAGATGTGATTTCTCACAAGCATGATGATTTGCATGAAGATGATGTGATTGTTCACAAGGATGATGTGTTAGATGATACTTTCTCTAGTGAAGCTAACCTCATTGCAGATTCGATCAATCACGAAGAATCGATCTTGGCTTTCGAGTCGAGGTCCAAAGAAACCCCTGAAGAAGAACCGATCTTGGCTCTCAGGCCTAGATCCACAAAACCCCCACAAGAAGTACTATGTGTTCGAATGATTAGTCAGCACACATTTGTCGAGCGTTTCATTCGTGATCGTTTCCTGTATTTTAGTCAACGTCTTTAGGTGATCCCTTTTCCTAGGCATGACATATTGTACGTTGAGCACGTTGCACTCATGAATGAGCATGGATGTATGCGGATTATTCATGAAAAGCTGAAAAGTATGCATTCAGGGAAGTCACATTCCATGTCTCTTCCTTGGCACGACACAGTCATAGAAAGAACACAAGAAAGATTGAGCATCAAGCATAGGCATTTCCATTGTGTATTGCCACAGTTGATTGATTTAGATCAGAAAGAAAAGATTCAATCTCATTGTTTGCATGTGTTGGATGAATGGGTTGGCACTCCGTCTAATTGTTCATCTACAATTGCATGCACAGTCATTGAGGAAGACGAGATTTTTTCCATTCACTTTACATGGAATGGGTATGTTCATGTTTTTGTGTTGGAAGTGGTTTCAGGAATTTTCAGCCATGGAGATTCTTGAAGAAGGAAGAAGCATGACGAAGTTGAAGCATTGAAGGAGCCACAGAAGCCTTTGAGTCGCTGTCGACGCGGCCCAAAGAAGCAAGCGTTGCAGACCTTTATGAAGTTCAAGTATCGCACGACCCACACCTGAGAGTGGGCCGGCGAAGAGTCCTTTCGACGATTCCGGATGTTGTTGGCGATCTCCCTCGACGCCATACAGTTCGGAACCAGTACCTTGTTGGAATTAGGGTTGCAGAGAAACACACACAGCTTGGAGAAGACGAAGGAAGCTCAAGGCACACAATAGAGAGTGTGTTACTTAGTGTGCAATGGAAAGATATATAGCCCTAGAGTGATGGGCGTATATACAATGCACGGGGGAAAAAACCTCCTAAAGAGGGAAAAAAATGCCCCGGCGGTCCTAGTGTGTTCACACACATCACTACCACATGTATATACTATATGGTAACAAATCCCCCCTGGAGTGATGCGGTGAACGAGCTGGCACATGAGTAAAGGGAAGTGCCATGCCCTGAGGACAGGATCAGTCCACAAAGGGGAGTAAACCCAAAGCTTTGCGGAAAGCTTCAAGCTTCTCACGAGACAATGCCTTTGTGAAAAGATCTGCAAGGTTGCCCTGTGTTGGAACATAAGCCAAGCTGATCTCTCCTGCTGAAAGCCTCTCCTTGACATAGTGGTAATGCACCTCAATGTGCTCTGTGCAAGCATGAAAAACTGGGTTCCTCGCAACTGCCAATGCGCTCTGACTGTCAGTGTAGATAGTGTTGGCAGTGTCCTGTCCAACACCCAAATCAGCCATAAGGCGTCTGAGCCATACACACTCAACCGTAGCTGTGAAGACTGCCCTGTACTCAGCCTCACAACTCGAAGTGGCCACAGTAGGTTGCTTCTTGCTCAACCATGATATACATGAACTGCCAAGCATGAAACAAAAAACCACTTGTGGACACTCACGTGTCAAAACAACCAACCCAATCTGAGTCCGAAAAAGCATGTAAGTCTGGCGGCAATGATCCCCCCTTGGCATAAAACAAGCCAAGATGTAAAGTGCCACTAAGGTAGCGGAAAATCCTCTTGACAGCCTGCCAATGCTTAGACCCTGGGCTATGCATAAATCTGCTGACCTGTGAGACTGCAAACTAAATATCCGGCCTCGTGTTGCATACATAAATGAGGCAGCCAACAGCAGTTTGGTAAAGAGTGACATCAGCAGGATCGCCAGCATCATGTAGACTCAACTTCAAACCTGTTTCCATGGGAGTGGCAATAGGTTTGCAATCCTCAAGTCCAACCTTACATAGCAATGTCTCTATGTAACTTTTCTGACACAAGGCAATACCACCATCACACTGCTTAAACTATATACCCAAGTAATGATGCAACAGCCCCAAATCTTTCATCTTGAAAGTAGCATTCAAATCAGCCTTAAATTCAGCAATATGTCTCTCATTTGGTCCAGTGATCAGCAAATCATCAACATAAAGAACCACGATGAGAAATACATCACCCTCACGCTTTACATACAATGTGCTTTCTGTTGGACTGTTACGAAAGCCTTGTTTGACCAAATGAGTGTCAGCTTTCTCATACCAAGCACGAGGAGATTGCTTCAACCCATACAAAGCCTTGTTACATTTGCACACTTTGTCCTCTTGTCCTTTTATGACAAAACCGCGAGGCTGCGTTACATAAACTTCCTCAAATATGTCACCATTCAAGAAAGCAGTAACAATGTCTGATTGATGTACATCCCAACCAAAATGAGCTGCCAATGCACATAGAAAACGCACAGTAGTCATACGATAAGTGGGAGCAAAAGTCTCTTCATAATCTATGCCTTTTTGTTGTGCATAACCCTTTGCAACAAGTCGAGCCTTATGGCGATCAATCTCACCATCCGGCTTGCGTTTCAACTTGTAAACCCACTTCGTACCAATGGCCTTTTTGCCAGGAGGCAAATCACATAAAGTCCATGTGTCATTTTCTATAAGTGCATCATATTCTGATTGCATGGCAGCCATCCAATTTTCTGAATTCTGTGCTTCATCAAAAGACAGAGGCTCCTCAACATCATGTAAACTAGACACAGCCAAAGCATAACAATCTGATGCATAAGATGCATGGCGAGAGCCTGAACGAGTACGACTAGACAAAGGTGCATCCAATTTACTGTCACGCAAAGTGTGCACCAGCCATTTTGGCATACCTCTAGCCTGCTCATTTTCAGCCCTTTCCTCATCAAGTACATCATGTACATCTGCATCAGTAATAGGCTGATCTAAAAAAATTTCAGAAACCCCCATAGGCTGTACATTTGCCTCGTTGGAACTTACATTCGTATTTCCACCACTGAAAAGAGGCAACAAAGTGTCATAAATGTCCTGTGAGCTTACATTACTGTCTCTAGTACATGACAGCAAGGGCTGAACAGAATCTTCCACAAACACTACATCCCGAGAAACAAAAATACGTTTTGTTTGCGCATGATACAACCTGTAACCTTTGCTTTCAGCACTATAACCAACAAAAATACATTTGACACCCTTATCATCCAATTTTCTGCGCTGCACTTGTGGCACCAAAGCATATGCCAAACAGCCAAAAACACGCATGTGCTCAATAGAAGGCTTTCTATCATGCCATGCTTCATATGGAGTAATAGACTGCAAAGCTTTCGTAGGACACCTGTTAAGTACATAAGTGGCACACATGATGGCCTCAAGCCAAAAAGAATGCGGCAAAGCTTGACTTTTGACCATACATCGTGCCATTTCCGTCAGTGACCTGTTTTTCCTCTCAGCAACACCATTTTGCTAAGGTGTATAAGGCACTGTACATTGGTGTTTTATCCCACGACTAGCCAGAAATGCATTAAATTCATGAGACATATACTCCCCCCCTCGATCGGAACGGAGGGTGCCCATAGTACATTTCGAGACATTTTCAGCCATAGCCAGAAAATGTTTGAAGCACATAAAAATTTCGGACTTCGCTTTAAGCGGAAATACCCATGCATGCCTGGAGTAATCATCAATGAAAGTCACGAAGTACAGGTAATTGCCCAAGGACCGAGTTTGCATGGGCCCACAAACATCACTATGCACAAGCTCCAACTTGCATGTGGCCCGAACTGAACCATCCTTTCGAAATTTAGAACGCTGCATCTTACCCAAAATACAGCCTTCACAAACATGTTTGACAGGTGCTTCAAGAGGCGGCAAAGAACCAACCATATCAGATTTCTCCAAACGCAGCAAACTGGCAAAATTCAGATGACCAATACGTGCATGCCAAAGTTTTGCATTTGAAATAGCCCTTGAATCTGCAACAGCACTTGCAAAATTTTGTCCACACTTGTCATACACAGTGAGCTTATACAACCCACGGCACAAAAGGCCAGATGCAACAATTTCATCACCAAAACTGAGATCATGAACTGTACATCTATCATCCACAAATTTGACTACAAGTCCGAGTGTAGCAAGTACGGATACAGACAAGAGATTCTTCTTGATCCCAGGTACATAAAGTGCATCAACAAGTGTGAAGGAACTGCCATTAGCAGGAGTGAGCACAATCTTTCCAACTCCCTAAACTGGATAAGAGGCGTTGTTGGCACAAGTGACTGAATTCCCATGAGGGAAAGACTCAAGAGAGGTAAACAATTCACGATGTGAGGTAATGTGCTTTGTAGCACCACTGTCGAAATACCACACATGTGAATCTGCAGCAACAACTGACAAGCATGCATCATGGACAGCAGGATTGTAAGTGCACTCTACCCTATAAGCCCATTCTGCATCAACATCAGCAACACAGTCTCCTTTCACAGAAGACTCAACAATGGCTGCATTTGTAGTGGAACCGGCATTTGCAGTGGAACCACCCTCTTTCTTCTTAGCCTCTTTGGCCTTCAACTTAGGACACGACTTGATCAAGTGATCATTGGCTTTACAATAATGGCAACGCATCTTCTTTTTGCCCTTATCACCAGAATTTCCAGACGAATTGCTGCCAGCAGAAGCATTAGGAACATAATTTTTGCCACTCGCAGCAGAACCATAAGAAGTGGCTGCATTACTGTTACCACCCTTTCTTTGAGAAGCAATAAAAGCTTGATCAACTGCACGCTGCCTAGTCCTGTTTTTTCTGGAAAGTCACTCTTGCAACAGCAATGTATCAAACTTGACAACTTCAGGATTTCCTTGGGTCATCAATCTCCAAGTACTAGCAAAAGTCTGGTAGGAATCTGGTAAGGCATCAAGAACAGTCTGCACAAGGGAACTGTCTGAAATGACTTCACCTGCAGAAATAAGCTGCTCATTGATATCCTTGACACTAGCAAGGAAAGTGTCCATATTATCTTCCTCATGCATAATCTTCGACTCCAGCTCTTTACGCAGCAAAGCAATTTTAGCCTCATTGCGGCTTGCATAAAGACCTGTTGAAATATCCCAAGCCTGTTTTGCTGATGTTACTGAACAGATGTGAGGAACAATGGTGCGCTTCACAGACAACGCAATCAATGCATGAGCCTGCGCATCCTTAACATCCCAACGAGCTTGTTCTGCCGTAGGCAAAACAACTCTAACAGCTGCAATCCTTGCAGCAAGACCTGCAACATCCTCAACATCGCCTACATCCTCAGAACCAGGACGTACATCAATGCCCTGCACAATGTTCCAGACACCTTTTGACACAAGAACATGTTGCATCATATAAGCCCACATAGGGTAGTTGTCCCCATCCAACCTGTCCTCAGCAGCAAACATCTTGAACACATCTGTGTTGTTGTTGTCAGCCATGGTAAATGCTGCACCTGATGTGAAAACTGCCCGAAAATAGGAGAAATGGAGCGGGAACAGCCTGTGCTATATAGCACAAACCGTAGAAGACTATAAGGCACCTGTTATGCAGAAAACGGCACTGACAAAAGTTCTGCACAAAATGACGAAATAGCCTGTGCAGTACTGCCTGTAGTGGAAACGGAGGCCGAAAAAGCCCAAATCAAAATGCGAACGCTCGCCAAAGCTCACTGAAATCGAAGAAAGTGAGCAGGCATGTGCTGGAGCAGTTGGCGACTAAGCCCGGGAGGACGTGACCTGCTCTGATACCAATTGTTGGAATTAGGGTTGCAGAGAAACACACACAGCTTGGAGAAGACGAAGGAAGCTCAAGGCACACAATAGAGAGTGTGTTACTTAGTGTGCAATGGAAAGATAGATAGCCCTAGAGTGATGGACATATATACAATGCACGGGGGAAAAAACCTCCTAAAGAGGGAAAAAATGCCCCGGCGGTCCTAGTGTGTTCACACACATCACTACCACATGTATATGGTAGCATACCTCACTTTGAAAAGGAGGGGATGTCATGTGACACATCCAACCCTATGTGTCCGTGGACAAGCTACAGCATGACCAGGGTTCAGTTCAGTCAAGTCAGTCTAGAATAGAAAGTGATCTGGCACTTCTGTGAGTCTGTTCGCAGACCGTGCACGTCCAGACACTTAGAGTAGATGCATATCCTCTGGTTGTGACCATCAGATTCCAGTCAGAAACCATCGATAGCATTTTTACAGTGCATAGACCTATTTTCCCTATTTTTGACATTTTTCACTTATTATTTTTAAGTGACTTTTGTTGGAAAGTAGGTAGGGCAATTTTGCTAAGTTTGTATATAAGCGAACCTAGCGCTAGCACTTTCTAGCAGAAGAGGCAGTAGGAGCATTGCTCACATGCAACTTCTCAACAGGACCCCAAAGACCTCTAGCGTTTTTGCTCCACAGCATAAGAGCTAGCGTTTTTTGAACAGTTACCCAGAACAGCCAACGTTTTGCTTTTGCATCAGCCTGGCGACAGAACCACAGCAGATCAGCCTAGCGTTTTGCATTGCAAGGCCACCGGCAGCAGCAGAAGACAAAAACCAGCCCTAGCGTTTTTGTATCACCCTGGCAGTCGAGCGTTTTTGCAGATCTTCGCAACAGAATCCCCACAAGCATCAGCGTTTTCAGTTTCAGCAGTCACAACCCGCAGTAGAACCCCCGAACCTCGCAGATTTCACCTTCTCGCAGTAGATCCTCGCCGCACGGTCAGATTAAGCATAGTTCGCAGAAAACGCAGATTTCAGCATCTGCGTTTTCAGCGCGTCCTCGTCGCCTAGTCGCCATCAACATCGTCACCGACATAGAGTCAGAATTCAGCAGACAAAGATTTGCAGATTTCAGTCCCTTAGCATTCTCAGATTCAGCCCATCTCGTCATCGTCGTCGTCGACATCGTCGGCAAGTCCAAAGCATTGTAGAGATTTGTGCAATCAATAGTAGACCACTCTCGCCATCAAGAGTGGGGCCCTTGGAGGAGGGTTTACAACTCCCTGGTGTCATATTCTCTTCTCTCTCTAGCTCTCAGTCTCATGCACCTTCACGCACAGTGTCCATTCACTTTGTTTGTGTCCATTGCACTCTCTCACTAAAGGAACGGAAGGCTCTCCCTTCCGTAGGTAAAAGGAACCCTTGAGCACAGTTCGGAGCACTCTTCTTGAGTAAAGTTCAACATTCATTCTGCTGCACCTTACATGAATTCCACCCCAGAGAGAACTGGCCCCAAACCTTGGCGCCCCTTTCGGTATTTCTTTATATTGCATCAACACAGTACAAGCCGGTACTCTAGACTCTGCACCTTCTCCAAGAAGCATGCCAGATAATGAGCCCTAACCTCATATTTAAAGGCCCTAGGCCCCAAAAACAATTTCAGTAAAAAGCCTTCAGACTCAAAAGCATCTGGTCCAAAAAGCAAAGCCAAAAAGCTGCCAGTGTAAATCACAGAAATCCGTACAGTCCTACCACGTCAACATTGCCAGCGTAAAAAGCGGAAATCCGTACAGTTCTGCCACGTCAGCAATCAGCGGAAAAGGAAATCCGTACAATCTGCCACGTAAGCAGTCCGGTGAAAATGTGCTGCTTTCTTCTTCTGTTGCTTCTGCTTCTTCTAGCGTTTAGGCCCCTCTGCCGGCGCAAAACGCGGAAGTGCTAACATGGCTTGCCATACGGAAATTTACTTTTACGTAGCAACTGATAACGTGGTAACGCGTACGGAATTCCTAAAATTACGCTCGATAGCTTTTTGGGCCTATTGCTTTATTTTAAGAAGCTTTTAAGTTACAGCTTTTGGGGCTCTGCTTTTGGGACATCCCTTGTACCAATAAATAAGTGGGTCGGGCCCTCACTTCTCAGACAATCTAGACGCAGAGTCTGAAAGTGAGCACCCTCCCACTCTCTTGTACTTTAAACACAGATTAATAAAAAAAGAAATACCGGAAGGGCCGCCTGTCTTTGGGGCCAATATCTCTAGGCACGGAACTCCGCCGGACCGTGTCAAATCAAGTGTAAATTGTGAACTGTTTTGAAGTGAATCTCTGTTGTGTCGATGTAGAATCTTGACTTGGGAAAGTCCAAGTTTGTTACATGAGAAGTGAGGGCCTGACCCACTTATTTATTGGTACAAGGGATGCCCCAAAGGCAGAGCCACAAAAGCTGTAACTTAAAAGCTTCTTAAAATAAAGCAATAGGCCCAAAAAAGTTGTCCAACGTAATTTCACGCTTTGCCACGTCATCAACTGCTACGCAAAAGCAGATTCTCGTACAGCAAGCCACGTCAGCACTTCCGCATTTTGCGCCGCAAAATCCGAAGATCCGTACACAGTCTGTATAGCCTGTCGGCGCATGGTGCGGAGGTCCATACTGCTGCCACGTGTTCAAGTGTGTCTGGGGCCATGCCACGTCACCCATTTGTGACATACCCCGCTCTTGAACGCATTGTAATCGCCCTCGATTACGCCTGCAAAACACACAGGTCATAAATTGTCTTAGCAGACACTGATTGTTAGTACCGACACACTAGGAACAACACATCTACCACATGTACCAATCCACAGTCACATCACAAGACATCACTTGCCATCAAAAGACATCAAATGACAAATCACATTCCAAATCTCAGACCATGATTAATCGGCAACGTATTTAGAAATCGCATCTAGATCCAATCGGGACCTCACAGATGCCCGATTAACTAATCCGTATTGCATTCATGTCTATAGAGATTTATGAGACCGAAACGCTGCAGTCATTTTGTCTATCAGTTCCTGCACTCAAACAAGTCAAGTACAAATCAATCAGTATCATTTTCGGGAATTCCAGTTTATAAAGTTATACAGCAGAATACTGTCAGCCCAGCAATATCCCTAAAACCCAAAGAGACATAAGTGACTCTATATCAAAAATCGAGGCAATCTGTTGACATAGGAGCGGAGTGACACCCCTCTCCCCTCTTGTGCAAACCCGTTGCACTAGATTCGCCTATGCTTAAATCGGGGTTCTATCGGAGTAGACTATGCTAAACCGAATGCTTCAAGGTGAAGTTCCACAATCTGAGGAGTATCTGCTAGGTCCTCCTCCTCCATCCACTTCGCATCCAATGCAGGATAGTTCTTGAATTTAACCAAGAACCGCCTAATCACTTTACCTTTAATCTTTCTGTCTTTATGTGTCAGTATCTGTTTTGGAACGAGTATCTCCTCGCTTTCCTCCACTACAGGTTGCTCATCTGGCTCCCCATTATCGAGCACATCGCCTTTAAAAGGCTTCAAGAGACTCAAATGAAAAGCATTATGAATGCTCCAAGTATCGGGCAGCTTCAGTCTAAAGGAGACATCATTTATCTTTTCTTTTTATCTGGAAAGGTCCATACTATCTCATGCTAAGCTTTGGAAAAAGCCGCTCCTTTCCCTTTTTCTTTCTTAGGCGTGCCTTCTCAAAACGTAAGAGCACCCAATCGTCTTCCTTTAATTTCAAATCATGACGGTGTTGATCTGCTACCTTTTTGTCTCTTTCCTGAGATTTTTCTAAAGCCTCCCGGACCTTGGCAAAAGCAGTGTCCAAGTCCCTCGCGTACTGGTCCGCTTCAAAAATCTTATCTTTCGTGCTTAAGAAGGGTAGAACCTTCGGAGCACCTTCAATAATCTCAAATGGTGCCTTCCCCGTCAAAGAGTGAGTCGTGTTATTGTAGGCAAATTCCACCAAAGGTAAAAACTTTTCTCATTGAGTCTTTTGATCCGAAACCTAAGACTTCAATAAATCAAGTACGACTGAATTTGCAATCTCAGATTGCCCATCTGTCTGCGGGTGGCAAGATGACCAGAACTGCAATCGTGTGCCAATGTTCTCCCAAATAGCCTTCCAAAACAAACTCGTGAATCGGGGATCTCTGTCAGAGACAATTGTCTCAGGCATGCCATGTAATCTGAATATCTGAGCAATGAACGGTCTCGCTAAATGATCCGGCGTCAATAACAGTCCAGATACCATCGTGCCCACTCTGTGTCTTCGGGAGATCAAAAATGAAATCCATAGCAATACTTTCCCAGGGGCGGGTGGGAATGGGTAAAGGCTGTAACAATCCCTGTGATTTATGCCTGTAAAACTTGACCTTTTGGCATACCAAGCAACTGCGTACAAAATCGTCCACGTTCTTCTTGAGTCTCGGCCAAAAGAAGTATCGCTACACACCTTTCAAGGTGGATCAATGCCGCGGTGACCCGTAAATGGTGGACAGTGGCATTCGGTTAGAATCTTTTCCCTCAACGGCTGTGTAATGCACAACAACGTTTTCTTCAGTAAGTAGACATCCCGAATGGAATATCCGGCTGGCAACTCGCCTAGCAAGCCCTCAGAAAAGCAATCGGCATGAGTGTGGAGAAAATCTTGACGTTCTTTATCATGTTCAGACATATTTGTCCTATGTTCATCATTCAACTCTTTCAAAAAGATCGAGTAAACAAACAGACTGGATTTCATTAATTTCGAAAAGGCCAAAGCCTCGCCCTTCAGTTTCACATCAAGTACAATGTTCGGCCCTAAGTCAAGATTCTACCGCGACACAGCAGAGATTCACTTCACAATTGAGTCGACACGGCCCGGCGTAGTTTTGTGCCTAGAGATATTGGCCCCAAAGACTAGCACCCCTATAGGTATTTCTTTTTGTATTAATCTATGATCAAAGTACAAGAGAGTGAGTAGGTGCTCACTCTCAGACTCTGCGTCCAAATGCTCTGAGAAGTGAGGGCCTAACCACTTATTTATTGGTTACAAGGGATGCCCAAAAGCAGAGCTCCAAAAGCATTAAACTTAAAAGCTCCTCTTTCAAAAGCAACTGGGCCCAAAAGCTGCCATAAAAAACCAGCCAACGCAAATCCAGGATCTCCGTACGCTGCCACGTCATCAGCTCCATGATTTGCAAGAAATCAATATGACGCCACGTCAGCCTGTCAGCAAGTTTAACGTTGTAAAATCCGTATTGTGGCCACGTCAGCCTATGTCACAAGACGGGCACCACGTGCCAATAGAAAAGAACAGACTGAACAAACTTTTAGCACTTCATTAACAATTGAACTGAGAGAGAGACAGAGACGACACGCAACACCGAGTGGCGGAATTCCACCCCAGAGAGTATTGGCCCCAAACCTTGGCGCCCCTTTTGCATCAACCCAGTACAAGCCAGTACTCCAGACTCTGCACCTTCGCCAGGAAGCATGCCAGAGAATGAGCCCTAACCTCATATTTAAAGACCCTTGGCCTGAAAAGCAGTTACTGTGAAAAGCCTTCAAACTCAAAAGCTTTTGGTCCAAAAAGCAAAGCCAAAAAGCCGTCAGCGTACTTTACGGAAAGACGTACAACTGCCACGTTATCAGCCACTGCAAAACGCGGAAATCCGTACAGCCTGCCATGTCATCATGCCAATGCAATTTTTGAAAATCTACCACGTCATCAGTTTTTCCTCTGTGTGTGTGTGTGTGTGGATCCTGCTTTATTTTCTTTTTGTCACTTGGAGCCCCATCGAACAGAGTCCCCATAAGTTGGTAGGACTTCTTCTTCTGTTACTTGTTCTTCTTATGGTTTAGGCCCCTCGGCCGACATCTGCAAGTTGGCTCCATTTTATTGGGCTTTGACACGTCATCAGTTTGTTACATCTCCCCTTCTTGAAAGAGAGTAATTGTTCGCGATTATAGCATATCTGCAAAACAAATCAAGTTAGATCAAAAAAAAATTCCGAGGGACAATCAGTTTGCTCTTTTTATTAAGGAGTTAGCTTCTCCTTTCTGCCCTTTTGATCTAAGAAGTTAGCTTCTCTTTTCGGCTGTTTTGATCAAGGACTTAGCTTCTCCTTTCTGCTCTTTTGATCAAGGAGTTAGCTTCTCCTTTTGTTCAGATTGGAACTCTTGATATTCCAGTGTAATAAACTTAGCCATCACACCCAGACCGTATTCATCTTGCACGGGTGTCTTGATGCACTAAAATTACATACCCAAGCAATCTCATCCAATTAGGAATATTCAGTAGTTGGCACATCACAATGCAACACAAATGTTCACATATGCATGTTACAAGACATAGAAACATAAGGTCGCCGATGAACACTCCTCCCGCATAACCTAACAAGGTCCGTGCCGAGAGATATTCAACGACTCTCTCATCACTCCTCCGGCATAATCTAAAAAGGTCCACGCCGGGAGATATAGAGGCCTTTTACAACCAAACGCCCCCTAGACAACAACCTGCATCGTTTGGAGGTGCTGAGAGTAACCACTGCTCACACTTCTTAATACTCCTCCCGCATAACCATCCATGTCCGGGCCGAGAGTCACAACAACAATACTCCTCCCGTAAAATAACCACAAGGGTCCGGGCCGTGAGTAAAAACAACACTTTGCCATCATTCAATACTCCCCCAGAAAATAACCACAAGGGTCCTAGCCATGAGTATGAATAGCACTCTCAAACATCATTTCTCACTACTCCATTAGGGAGTAAAATCACCAATCATTGAAACCAGTTTTAAAACCAGAGTCAAACAATTCAAATCGGCACCAAGACAGGTTTAAAACAGATAGCATCCATTTCAAACGAATTCCAATCAGGATCACCAGACAAGATCAAACAAAACTCAAACTTAAAAAGCAATCTCAACATCAGTAGAGCTCGAAAAAGTCAACTAACTTTCCATCCTGAAACCTACATCAAAAAATTAAGGTTAGGTTCATTCCATAGGGTCGTAGCCGAGCACAGCATGGTCCATCAACTCTTGGACAAACAGTGTTTCTTTGGCGGCGATGGTAATCGCACTGAACCTCCGAGGTTATCAACAAGAGACACCTGTTGAGAGATGTCTAGAAATTTCAAGTTATAATCTACTAAGGTTTCCATGGCAAGCATTTCACGATACCCCACTCTGCCAGAAGTTGCACACCGAAGGAAGATGTTAGAAACCATATAACTTCGGGCAAAATTTTCTTGAGAGCTTGCCAAGTACTTGGAGTATGCTGCTTGGTAGCTATCAACATCTGCATGGTACTGTCTCTGAGAAAAACAGTAGCTCGAAACAAATCTTGGATCCTTCTCTTGCAAGTGATGTTAATGGCTTATGCCCTGTAAGACATGAGCGGTGAAGACGGGAGCGCGCCCAATGCGCGATGAAGTAAGGGTGGGAGTGGCTAATAAGTCCGGGTTGGAAGGCGAACATACCTCAAATAAAAATCCAATAGCTCTGTCTGCCCTTTTGTAGGACCGGTATGCTTTCAGAAATGCACATTGCACACGCCTGATGCTCTTGTACCACTGTCACAAGACGGGCACCACGTGCCAATAGAAAAGAACAGACTGAACAGACTTTTAGCACTTCATTAACAATTGAATTGAGAGAGAGACGACACGCGACACAAAGTGGCGGAATTCCACCCCAGAGAGTATTGGCCCCAAACCTTGGCGCCCCTTTCGGTATTTCTTTATTATGCATCAACCGAGTACAAGCCGATACTCTAGACTCTGCACCTTCGCCAGGAATCATGCCAAAGAATGAGCCCTAACCTCAT
The DNA here is from genome assembly GCF_014529385.1 of Adiantum capillus-veneris. Taxonomy (NCBI): domain Eukaryota; kingdom Viridiplantae; phylum Streptophyta; class Polypodiopsida; order Polypodiales; family Pteridaceae; genus Adiantum; species Adiantum capillus-veneris. Next base: position 119,389,430 of record NC_140941.1, read on the forward strand.
ATTTAAAGGTCCTTGGCCTGAAAAGCAGTTACAGTGAAAAGCCTTCAAACTCAAAAGCTTCTAGTCCAAAAAGCAAAGCCAAAAAGCTGTCAGCGTAATTTACGAAAATCCGTACAACTGCCACGTCATCAAGCCAACGCAAAACGCGGAATCCGTACAACCTGCCACGTCATCATGCCAACGCAATTTTTGGAAATCTACCACGTCATCGGTTTTTCCTCTGTGTGTGTGGATCCTGCTTTATTTTCTTTATGTCACTTGGGGCCCATCGAACGGAGTCTCCATAAGTTGGTAGAACTTCTTCTTCTGTTACTTGTTCTTAGGGTTTAGGCCCCTCGGCCAACATCTGCAAGTTGGCTCCATTCTATAGGACTTTGACACGTCATCAGTATGTTACAGCCTACCACGTGTTATTGCAGGTGTCTCGGGGTCTGCTACCACGTCACGATTTTGTGACATACCCCTCTCTTGAAAGCATTGTAATAGCCCTCGATTATGCCTGCAAAGCAGACAAAGGCCATAAATTGTCTTGGTACACACTGACTATTAGTATCGACGCACTAGGAACAACACATCTAGCACATGTACCAATCGACAATCACATCACATGACAAATCACATTCAAAATCATTCAAAATCTCAGACCATGATTAATCGGCAACGTATTTAGCACTAACATCTAGATCCAGTCGGGACCTCACAGATGCCCGATTAAGTAATCCATATTGCAATAATGTCTATAGAGATTTATGAGACCGAAATTCTGCAGTCATTTCGTCTATCAGTTCCTGCACTCAAACAAGTCAAGTACAAATCAATCAGTATCATTTTCGAAAATTCCAGTTCATAAAGTCAATACCGTAGAATATTGTCAGCCCAGCAGTATCCCTGAAACCCAAAGGGACATCAGTGACTCTCCTCTTGTGCAAACCCGCTGCACTAGATTCGCCCATGCTGAAATCGGGGTTCTATCAAAGTAGACTATGCTAAACCAAATGCTTAAAGGTAAAGTTCCACAATCTGAGGAGTATCTGCTAGGTCCTCCTCCTCCATCCACTTCGCATCCAATGCAGGATAGTTCTTCATTTTAACCAAGAACCACCTAATCACTTTACCTTTAATCTTTCTATCTTTATGTGCGAATATCTGTTCAGGAACAAGTATCTCCTCGCTTTCCTTCACTTCGGGTTGCTCATCTGGCTCCCCATCATCGTGCACATCGCCTTTAAAAGGCTTCAAGAGACTACATGAAAAGCATTGTGAATTATCCAAGTATTGGGCAGCTTCAGTCTAAAGGAGACATCATTTATCTTTTCTTTTATCTGGAAAGGTCGATAGTATCTCATGCCAAGATTTGGAAAGAGCCGCCCCTTTCTCTTTTTCTTTCTCAAGCGTGCCTTCTCAAAACGTAAGAGCGCCCAATCGTCTTCCTTTAATTTCAAATCGCAACGATGTCGATCTGCTGCCTTCTTTTGTCTTTCCTGAGATTTCGTTAAAGCCTCCCGAACCTTGGCAAAAGCAATGTCCAAGTCCCTCGTGTAATGGTCGGCTTCAAAAATCTTATCTTTCGTGCTTAGGAAGGGTGGAACCTTCGTAGCACCTTCAATAATTTCAAATGGTGCCTTCCCCGTCGAAGAGTGGATCGTGTTATTGTAGGCAAATTCCACCAAGGGCAAAACCTTTCCCCATGTAGTCTTCTGATCCAAAGAAGAAGACTTCAATAAATCAAGTATGACTAAATTTGCAATCTCAGATTGCCCACCTGTCTGCGGGTGGAAAGATGACGAGAGCTGCAACCGTGTGCCAATGTTCTTCCAAATAGCCTTCCAAAACAAACTCGTGAATCAGGGATCTCTGTCAAAGACAATTGTCTCAGGCATGACATGTAATTTGAATATCTGGGCAATGAACAGTCTCGCTAAATGATACAGCTTGACTGTTTTCTGCATTGGGATGAAATGAGCTTGCTTGCTAAATCTTTCAATAACAGTCCAGATACCATCGTGCCCACTCTATGTTTTTGAGAGATCAAAAATGAAATCCATAGCAATACTTTCCGAGGGGCGGGTGGGAATGGGTAAAGGCTGTAACAATCCCTGTGCTTTATGCCTGTCAAACTTGACCTTCTGGCATACCAAGCAACTGCGTACAAAATCGTCCACATCCTTCTTGAGTCTCGGCCAAAAGAAGTATCACTTCACACCTTTCAAGGTGGTATCAATGCCGCAGTGACCCATAAATGGTGGACAGTGAATTCAGTTAGAACTATTTCCCTCAACGGTTGTGTAACGCACAACATCGTTTTCTTCATCAAGTAGCCATCCCGAATGGAATATCCCGCTACTACCCATTCTGTATTCGATTGAATACATCTGAAAAATCTGGATCTGTGGCGTACTCATCGACCATGTACTCGAAGCTTCTTTTGATGATCAGTGAAGACCATAAAATCGGCTCTAAGTAGGTAATGTCGCCACTGAGTAAGAGCATGGATAACCACCAAAAGCTCTCTCATATATCTATGCTGTCAATTCATGCCTTGAAAAAAATCGGCTCTCATAGGCAATGACATGGCCTTTTTGCATTAAGACCGCACCTAGACTACGACCACAAGCATCACAATATACTTCAAATGACTTTTGCAAATCTGGCAAAGTCAAAACTGGTCCTGTAGTCAATTTCTCTTTCGAAGTCTAAAAGGCAGTCACCTTTGTGAGTCCCCACGAGAAAGGGACTCCTTTCTGTGTCGAAATATGCAAAGGGGAAGCGACCTCTGTAAACTTTCTAATGAACCGTCAGTAGTAAGAACATAAGCCCATGAAGCTTCTAACCTCATGGACGTTCTTCAAATCGGGCCACTCATGTATAGTCTCAATCTTGGTTGGATCCATCTGCACTCCTGCTGCTGAGACGATGTGTCCCAAAAAGTGCATCTTTGATTAAAAAAAATCACTCTTCTTTGCATTAATCACCAACTTGTGATCTCGCAATGCCTGAAAGACCTGTAGCAGATGATGTCTGTGTTCTGCCTCATCCTTGGAGAAGACTATAATGTCATCAAAGAAAGTGCCAACAAAAGATCTGTACTCTCTGAAAATCCTCTCCATCATTTGTACGAAGGTCGCTGGAGCATTGGTAAGGCCAAAAGGTATCATCAAAATTTCATATAAACCGAAGCTCGTCCGAAAAGCTGTCTTGTAGACATCTCCTCGCGCGATTCTGATCTGATGATAACTGCTTTTCAAATCAATCCTGCTGAAACAAGAGGATCCCTGTGGTCGGTCAAGAATATCATCGCTCCTCCGAATCGGAAATCTGTTCTTGATGGTGATTTTATTGAGAGCTCTATAATCAATGCACATTCTCCAAGATCCGTCTTTTCTTTAAAACCAACAACACCGAAGAGCAGTAAGGTGAAGTACTCGGCTAGACAAGACCCTTTCCAAGAGGTCTTTCACTTGGTTCATAATCTCTTCACTCTAGGCTCGGCTCACACGGTAAGGTGGCCGGTTCGGTGGAGTGCTTCCAGGTATCAGATCAATGGTATGATCCTCCGGACGAGATGGTGGCAACTCGCCTGGCAGGCCCTCAAAGAAACAATCAGCATGTGAGGAGAAAATCTTGGCGTTCTTTTTCGACCTCTAAAACATATTCGACCTTCAATCATCATTCAGTTCTCTCTAGAAAATCGAGTAAAGAAACTAAATTTCATCAAGTACAATCTCTTTGCCCTTCATTTGTCAAAGTCGCTTTCTCAGCCCGATAGTCAACAACGGCGTTGTTCTTGTGGTACCAAGGGATTGCGAGGAGGACGTCACAACCTCCCAAGGGAATTACGTAGAAGTCCTCGTGCCCTAAACACCCTTGACGAAGTTTGCCAATGATCGGTCTAATGGCAACATCCCGTCTGGGTGCCGCTAGAACTACCTCCGCCTGTGGCCTCAACCTGTCAGGCGTAATTTCAAATCGAGCCGCCAAAAGAAGTTGGCCTTGGCTCCTCCATCAAAGAAAATGAGAACTTCCTGATCTTTCACTTTGCCCTAAGAGCGGCAATGTTTTGTACTTTCGTTTGTCTGAATTCGGTTTGGGCCCCACGCAATGTGGTACCGGTTCTGTTTTTATCTGCCTTTTTTTTTTTGCCACATTCCTCTGCTACTCTAGAACTCTCTGGTATGTCCAATCTGTTCTTGCTGTGCCTTTTTGGGGCACTTTGCGGAGATGTGTCCAAATTCCCCGCAACCAAAACACTTCCCCTCTTTGAGATAGATAGCCCTTTCTCTAAGAGTCTACCGGGAACGTGTATCTTTCTTTTCTTTGTGTTGGGAACTCTTTCTCTTTCTACTTTCATTGTGAGAGGTCTGTTGGGTTCTCTGAGTCAAGATCTCATCAGTGGGGTAAGTCAAATTTCCCGAATGTATCGCAAAACCCCGTTTCGCATGACCCATCAATTCTTGAATAGAATTCGACTTCTGTTCCAAGCAATAGTCTCGGATCTCTATAAGAAGTCCACAACAAAACCGCTCAATCTGCTCCTTAAACAAGACCTTCATAAATGAAGAGGTTGGTAGAAAAGAGTTCCAAAATCTCTCGCAATAAGCGTCCAAAGAATCTCCCTTGGTCATCCGAAGATGATTAAAAGCGGTTCATATATCTCGTTCGTACTCCTGAGTCAGCCAAGAGCCTTTTGAATTTCAATCATGGGATTCTTTATGGCTGTATGCCCTGTAAGACAGAGCGATAAAGACGGGAGCACACCCGATTCTTTTCCAAAAGCTGTGCGCACTGCAAAAAGGATCGGATCCTCCGTAGAAGAAGAATCTTTATGTGCTCTGATACCACTATAACAAACTTGGACATTCCAAGTCAAGATTCTACCGCGACACAGCAAAGATTCACTTCAAAACAGTTCACACTTAACAATTAAGTCGACACAGCCCGGCGTAGTTCCGTGCCTAGAGATATTGGCCCCAAAGACTGGCGCCCCTTTCGGTATTTCTTTTTGTATTAATCTGTGATCAAAGTACGAGAGTGGGTAGGTGCTCACTCTCAAACTCTGTATCCAGATGCTCTGAGAAGTGAGACCCTGCCCACTTATTTATTGGTACAAGGGATGCCCAAAAGCAGAGACCCAAAAGCATTAAACTTAAAAGTTTCTCTTTCAAAAGCAACTGAGCCAAAAGCTGCCATAAAAACAACCAGCATAAATCCAAGAATTCCGTACGCTTTGCCACGTCATCAGCTCCGTAATTTGCGAAAAATCAGTACGGATGCCACATCAGCCTGTCAACGCGTTTTATGACGCAAATTCAGGGAATTCCGTACCAACCTGCCACGTGTCATTGTGTGTATCCTAGGGTCTGCTGCCACGGCACTATTTTGTGACAGCTCAACTATTCCTGCCGTTGTCAGGAAGCTATAAAAGTATCACACACCCTCTCTCAGAGGAGGAGTTGCCAGCGCCAGCAAGAGGAGACTCGGCCACCAGAAGACGCAAGAGATCGCGAGACTACGAAGCACGGAGGTCGCTTTTTTCGCGCAAAGAGCGACATGTATCTCTTGTGGATTCGCCATACGAATTGTTGTCCCATGTTTGTGTGTATTTGCAGGTACTTCATCGCGAAGCCAAGTACACGCAGAAAGTCGGATTTCCCTCACAGGAAGGAACGACCATTGAGTCTGAGAATTAGAACGAAGGGGTTTTCTCCGGTTCTTGTGCTTGTAAAAAGATTCTCCCTAATAAAGGATGGGGGGCGGACCAACCCATCTTCAAGTCCCAAATACTGTGTCGAACTTCTCCCTCGACTCTGTTTAGTTGAAAGATTATTTATTTTCATCTTGTTCATTATTCGCGTGCGCTCCCATTTGTGACAATACATGGTTTTAGTGCATCAAGACATCCGTCAAAGATCAGTGAGATGTAAGGTGCAGCGGAAGTGAACGTTGAACTTTGCTCAAGATGAGTGCTCCGAACTGTGCTCAAGGGTTCCTTCTACTTACGAAAGGGAGAGCCTTCCGTTCCTTTAGTGAGAGAGTACAACGGACACAAACAAAGTGGAGAACCACTATGAATGAAGGTGCATGAGACTGAGGATAGAGAGAGAAGAATACGACACCAGAATGTTGTCAAACCCTCCTCCGAAGGCCCCGCTCTCTATGGCGAGAGCGGTCTACTTATGATTACACAAGTCTCTACAATGCTTTGGACTTGCCGACGATGTCGATGATGATGAGGACGACGACAAGACGGGCTGAAATCTAAAAATGCTAAGGACTGAAATCTACAAATCTTTATCTGCTGAATTCTCACTCTATGCCGATGACGACAATGAAACGACGACACGCTGAAAACGCAGATGCTGAAATCTGTGTTTTCCGGGCTGAAATTGCAAACTACGCTAGATCTGACCGTGCGGCGAGGATTTGCTACGGGAAGGTGAGATCTACGAACTTCGCTTGTGTTGCTGGTACTACGAGGTAGTGTGGGAACTGGTCCCTCTGCTTCCTTTGCCCTTCTCTAGTGCCCAAAGGGCTGCCTTTATAGGCAATTCTCAACTAGGTCGAGCAAGCTCAAGGATCAGCCCACGATTTGTATTAAGTGCCAAAAGTCACTTATAATAAAATGCAATGCTAAGAGATGGTTCACATGCGGTAAAATGCCTATATGCCAAAATGTTGTACTGTTCAAGAGAGGGTATGCAACTATGACCGGTCTGGGCATGCACGTCCTGCTAGAGGCTCATAACGTGCCAGGTGCTTACTATGACCAGCCTAGGCATGCACGTTTTGCTAGAAGCTCACAAAGTGCAAGACTAGGTCCTAAGCTAAGACTGACGCTAAACTTTAGCAAAAGCTTGTTGATGTGGCCCAAGTGCAATGCGCATGTAACAAAATCCTAACCCAATTTGTAATTAGGCGTCTTGGCCATCTTCAATAAGTTGGTAAATTCTTTTGTTTCTCCTTCTTTTGCTAGGTTTTAGGGCCCTCGGCCGGGATCTGCAAAACTCAATCAAGTTAGTTCAAAACCTCCACGAGTCATTCCTAGAGTTCAGTGTTTCACATTTCATAAGAGTTGCAAGTACAGGACATAAATAGAAGAGAAAAGTTGTGCATGGCATAGAGGATTTTGACTCTGACATAGAGATTGTCATGGACCACTTTCTAGAGAGAGAGAGAGAGAGTGATTGGCCAAATAAACACAGTGATCAGATGCGTCTATGATCTCGACGCAAAAACCCTAACCCTAAAACCTGTCACAAGAGAGCTTGTTGTCGATAGAATCTCCCTCGGTCTTGTCTATATCCCGATGAAGTTGGGATTCTCTTCTCTCTCTCGCAAGACAGTAGTAGGTGGAATATGTTCCTCTCTATCGGATTCACTGCTAGAACCCATGTGTGCTCCGAAAAGTTGGAACGGATCCTCCATAAGATAAGAATCGATTGTGCTTTGATAGCAAGTAACCGGCTTGGACACCCAAGACGGGAATCTTCAACAGCACACAAACAAAACCAGAGACAACCTTTAACACTTTAACCGCAAGAAGAGCCAGAAGACGACACGAAGCGGTAGAGTTCCACTTCAAGATGCACTCACCCCATAGTCTGGCGCCCCTTTTGGTACTTCTTTTGGTATTGATAATCATAGAGTACAACTGCCGAAGGAGCTTGCTCTGCAATGTGTAACCATACACTAATCTCCAGAAAGCTCCTCTTATATAAAGCCTGAAAAGCAAGGCTTGCCAAAAACAGGGCGCCCCCAAAAATCTGTCTCAGCTAACAACAACAGGCCCCAAAAGCACTGCTAAACGCTGCCCGTACCAGCCTGCCAGCCAGCACTGTATAAAGGAAAACCTGGCCTCTTCTGTATAGATCTTCAGAATTCAAGTGTCAAGCTATATTTTCAGTTCTGCTTAATCAGTTGTTTGAGTCTATATCAGGTCTTCGCTTGGCACATGGTGCAAGCCCGTTACACAATACCAGAATATGACAATTCCTGGCAAATAATGGGATAGATAATCAAAGCATCAGCAAGGAAATATCTCAGGGTTTGAATAATATAATTGATCATTCCATTGGAAAAATACTTGCAGAAAATGTGATAGTTTCACACGCAAATTCGTGATTTATTGAGCCGATCAGCATGTGATTAGAGACATGCATCTGACAACCTCTAATCTACATAATGACAGTGGCAAGTGCCCGCAAATTTGTGGCAACACCCATCCATGGCCAGTTGAGTTCTTGTCTCTAGGCATGATAGGTGATTGATGAATAGAATCATCTATTCCTGCGGTCATCCAGTCGAAGAATTTAATAAAGAACTGCTGTTAGGTGCACCTGTGCAGGGGCCAGCACTCTCTCTGAAGAAAAAAAACGCCTCTTTCGTACCAATTTTCAGAATTCAGGTGTCAGCCTATTTACAGTTCTGTTTTATAAGTTGTGTTGAGCCTATATCAGCATCTTCACACGTGGCATGTGGTGCTGGCCGGTTACATAATACCAGAATATGACAATTTCTGGTGAATAATGGGATAGATGACAAAAGCATCGACACGGAAATATATCACGGTTTGACCACTATAAGTGATTATTTGTACAATTGGATCTAAAGTATTCCTTACAAAAGGGTAAACTCCTAGAGCTCACAATGATCACAATGCTTGCTAGCATAAACGATGTCACAATCTTGTGCTATCAAATAAATCAAAACTAAGAAATCACAAAACCACATTATTCAAATTCATCATACTTCTCTAATTCGGTAGGCCATAGGTGCCCGGTGGAACTCGAATCTTACGATATGAGAGCTCCTATTGTGCAGCAAAGCTATGTCCTTTTGAACGTGGGTGTTTAGTCACTCACCTACTCAACTGATCACTCTACAGCTTCCACCCATACAAGTACAGGATATCATGAATAGTGAGGCTTAAGGTCACTCTACACTCAATGAAATGTTTCAGTCTTCTAGGTGGCCACAAAGCCCCCAAAATAATCGAACATTGAACGAACGCATCGTCCTGATTACTGCAGGCCTCAATAAAGATAAAACCATCATCTTGTACTTGATCTAATGATGTTTTTTGTATAAAAAATATATCCATGCAATCTAAGCTAACGGAAGCAATCACGAGCCCGCATATTAAGCATACCAGGAAACCCTAAATCGATCTGTTCTGAAGCAACGCCACACAGCAGCTCCCACAGACCGAGAACAGATTGTAGCAAGTGAATACAAGGCGAAGGAGAAAGATTGCTTACACTGAAAGAGTTGAATCGACACCGTGCAGTAGCTACGCAGATGCTTTGCGCGTAATCGAGAGTAACATTTAACATATACCTGCATACCCCCACCGTTAGTGCACCGTCATAAATAACGTGCCGCCTTTGTCTCTTTCTCTCCCTGCCCAAAGGTAAGAGTCGTGTTCAATTCGGAGGACAACTAGAAAAACCCATGCTATGTGATGATTAAAATGGATAGGTGAAGTAGATGTACCTGCACGTCTAGGTAGAACTAGTACGGCCGGCCGCTCTCTCTCTCCCCCTCTCTCCCTCTTATCTCGTGCAAAGGGGCTTTTTTTTGTTTTGGACTTTAGCCTTCAGGTCGCAGATTGTGACACGTGTAAAGAGCTCCCCCTTCCGCCATATTATGTTAGTAGATAGGTCCGAGGCATCATTCTGAGACATCATTCTTAGTCTCTTCTAGTGAAAGTAGGCTATACTTTCTTTGTGCGGTCTGCTATTCCTTTTCTTGCTATGTTGCTATCTGCCGCCTTGAGAAGAGTCTCTGGGTGTTGCAGGCATGGTGAGTTTTTTATTAAGGCCTCATTGCTTGAGAGGTTTTGTGAAGGGTAGGTGTAGCCATCTAAGTGTTTTTATATTTGCTAACTATGGAGCGGCGATAAGGTTTGAAGGGGGTGATTTGCTTGACAACCTACTTGTCTATGCTTATGGTTTTCTCTATAAGCCTTCGTTCTGTTGGATGAGTTCTTTCTTTCCGCTAATGTATGTTGGGCTTGGTTTTCATTAACACCTTGGGTGTTTTGGCTACGCGATTACAGTCTAGTAACAAGCAGCTGCTTGAGAAAGCTACATCGAGTGGCTGCTAGAGGAAGCTACACTGCATTTACAACGTTTTGCTTATGTAATACCAAGTTGTTGGGTATTCACTATTTTGTTGTTGTATTGTGCACATTGTTTTGTGGCTTTGCTCACAAACTTCCATAGACTCGAGCTCGAGGTTCGTGACCGATGAAAGATTCCTAACCATGGTTTCTTTGGTCAATGCCCACAAGTGACTAGCCTTGCAAGCAGCTTGAAGGTCACGAATGTACTTGGCCCGATGGCTAGATATTGCATGTCAAAAAATATAATATATAACCAACCCAAATGATTTTCTCGTATTAAATTGATCATTTAATGTGGGAGAATAAAAGGGAACAAGGGCTAGAATATAGACATGTGCTTACAGATCTATCTCAACACAGGGCCAATGGTAAAGGGGTCCAAATGAGAGATGGTCTCTCAAAGAGCAAGGCTAGCCAATGGAGCTTAAAGACCTTAGGGTTAGCTTCATTGAAGACCTCCAAAGGGGTTAGTGTTAAAAGTCCTTTGACCTTAGGTAAGCTAGGGCTGTGCTTGAGGTGGGAACCCGGCCCAATCTAGAGGTGCTTGTCATGCTTGATGACTGAGATGCTTGAGATGCTTGATGACCGAGATGCTTGAGGTGCTTGTCATGCTTTGAGATGCTAGGGTTGTACTTGAGGTGGGAACCTGGCCCAAGCTTGAGGGGCTTAAGGGCCACGCTTGTGGTGGAAACTGGGCCCAAGGTTGAGGGGTTTGAGGTGTCAAAAATTCAACAAGTATCCCTACAAGGAGGGGGCGAGCCCTACAAGTTGGGAGCATGAGAGAAAACACACACACCCTCACTCAAGGCAAACCTAGAGCAAGGAGGCAACGAGGACACATGTCAACCTCCTCTTCATGTTGCCCTCATGGTGTGCCTAAAGCCTATCGATTGGCCTCCCAAGGGGTCCAATGATAATTTAGCGGATTTAATTAATTGTTTTCGCATTTATCAAGTCCTCTCTCTCAAAGGGGAAAGGGGGACACTTGTCCCAAGGCTACCCTTGTTGCTTGATATGCATTCTACAAGTGATTGGCCAGGCTTGCAGGGGTCCAATAAGCTTGAAGCTTGAGCTACAAGGAGGGGTCGACCAAAGCAAGAAGGGGGACTGCTTGGGGGGTATACTCTCCCACACACACTCACACACACTCTCATTTTGTGAAGTGCAAAGTGCAAGAGCTCCATCCCTTCTCCAAGCTAGTAGAGAAGTTGAGAGCCTACACCAACATTCTTGGCTATGGAATACAAATCCAACCAAAAGCCATGTGTCAATGCTTAAGCTTGTCATCTTCATTACTATGCTAATATGTATGCTAGCAAGAAGAATGATAATAAGTGAGGAACTATTTCTTTCTCCTATGGATTGTTTCTTCTTCCTCTTCCGTACCCTCATTCCCCGCTAGCTCTCTCCACCTTTGAAGGTGTTTGAGGCCTTGGGACTGAGGCTTGGGATAGTTAATGCTTTTTGCAAAGTTTATGTTATGCTAATGATGCATGAAGCTTTCCATCTTCATTGCATGACTTAGGTCACAAGGAACACAAAGATTGTATTGTACCAAGTCTGTCTTGATCGGAGAATCTATAATACAAATGCTTAATTGGAGGGGGGACTGGCACTACATAAATCTGGTCCTCAACTGTTGTCACGTTCTCTAAACTCTCTCTCTTGAAAAAGTATTTTTCATGCCAAGTTAACTAAGTACTATGTTTATGTTGCTACCATCAATTAATTTCTCCCTCTATGCTCTCAAAGTAATCTCACAAAAGTGCTTTCTCTAATTTTTCTAATTCCGTTACTCTCAAAGTTCATAGGCCATTTCCATTACATTGGTATTAGAGCATTTGGTTTCTCTTTTCTTGCTTGAGAATAGAGGTCCTTAAGTAGCCTATTAATGGTTGATTTTGTTAATTATATTAGGGTAAGTGGGACAGGGATCTATTATCGATTTTGTTGAGCCCACTATGTGGGATATGGTGCACACCTCGGGAGCTTTGGTCTGACTAATGGGGTCTTTTTAGACTTGCCTACGGCTTTACCGTTAGTGAGCCATAAGAAGTTCGAAAGGAGCTAGCCCTTCGCAATTTTGCAATATTAGACCCACTCCGCTACTCTCTATAATTAACCAATTCGATCCGTGGGTGTAGATACTTAAGCTGATTTTCAAAGGCTAAGAAGAGTAGCAACTAAGGTTTTGAATTGCCAAAGAATACACTAAGAAAATACTTAACTTCTATTAACATGGCTGACAATAACCAAGAGAGTAGAATGAACATTAATAACTTTGATTTTGCACATAAAGGTGCTAATGATGATGCCCCCATGTTTGTTAATTATCTTGTTACTAGGTTGCAGCAAGCTATGGGCAACCTTGCTTTGCAAGCAAAAGTTATTCAATAACTTCGCACTCATGGGACGTTCCTCTCCAAGAGGAGAGAGATCTTAGGAGGCCTCTTGAAGAGACCCCCAAAAGAAGACTCTCTCCCATACGAGAGGAGGAATCCAAAGAGCAAGAAAGTAATGAATCTTTAAGTTCCTCTAAAGATGTGGCTCCATGAAGATGGCGGTCTAGACAATTGCCAACTTCTCCCAAGAGGAAATGATCAACCCATAGTCCTTCTCCTCATCACTCCAAAAGGGAAGAGAGGAAACAAAGGAAGAAAAGGGTAAGAAAGAGGTCACCCTCTTCTCCTTCTTCTTCACCTTCCTTCTCTTTCGATGAAAGCTATGGCTATTCTCCTAGCGAATACAAGAGGGGAGGACATCTCAAATCTTACTTTGCATGGCAAAGGTCACAAAAGCTCAAGAAGTTCAAAGACCCTAAACCTATGATGGCACCTTTGGTGCTACCGACAAAGTATTGGCCGTCATCCAGCAATTTGATGCGGCCTTTGGAGACAAGGGCTTCAAAGAGTCCTCCAAGCTACACCATGTAGCTATCCACTTCCAGAAATCGGCTCGTCAATGGTGGGCTAGCCTTGTGGCAACGGCGAAGTCCCAAAGACATGGAAAACTCTACGAGTTTCCATCATGAAGCAATTCCTTGCAAGCGATGCAAAGGACAAAGTGCTTATTGAATGGTGCATTTTGAAGCTTCTCTCTCATGAGTCTATCCACAAATATGTAGACAAGTTTTGGGATTTACATCTCAAGGCTATTGTCTTCCAAAAGATAGACTTCGTCGAGCAAAAGCAACAATTTTGTGCGAGATTACTTGAAGAGATGGCCGAGTACGTCAACTCTCAATGGCCTAGTTCTATCACCGAAGTAATCCACCACACCATGGTTGCTTCACGCATCAATTTCCAACAAGGGGCTAGACGAAATGTCAAGCCCATGGAAAACAAAGACAAAAGTGATGCAAAGGGGAAAACCAATGCCCAAAATTAGTCCCAAGACAATTCCAACAACAACAACAACAAAAATTGATCCTAGGAGAAGGGAGTTTACAAAGGTAAAAACAAACTCTCTCCTGAAGAGCTTGAAGCTTTTCCCAAGGACCATAAATGTTTTAAGTGTGGGGAGCAAGGACATCGCTATCGTTCTTGGCCCAAGAGAGATACTCGCAATGAGACTCCTAGAGCTTCCACCATCGAAGCTCCAAAAGAGGATGCTTATTGCAAAGGATCACCTCTCTCCTATGCTTGGGGAAAGGTAAGGGAGCATGATGCCTTCATCTTGTTTGACCCTGGCTCTACTCACAACTTCGTATCAATGGAGTTGGCCACCAAGTTGGGCATTCAAGCTTTCGAGACGGGAGATGCTGTAACTGCTAATATGCTTTCAATGGACAACAAGCCTCCGTTACTCCCTTGATTGGGAAGTTGAGGATTCATGTCCAAAGCTATGTCGACAAAGAAGACTTTTTCATATCTCCTCTCCAACATGAGGATGCTATCCTAGGGGCACCATGGTTCAACCGCATGGCTGCCAACATGAAGTTTCCTAAAAAGAGAATCTACTTCACCTACAGGGGAAAGAACATGTATATAGATGCTAGTGAGTCTAGTCATACTATACCACTTGTAAATTCACCTGATTTTAATAAATCAATGAAGAGCTCAGTTTTTGCATACATGATTTTTTTCAAAGAGTCCCTGAAAGATCCTAATGTTTCATCAAATGTAAATGGTAGGAATCAAGAAGAGATAGGCTTGTCTAATTTTCTAAAAGGAGTCCAAGATGTGTTCATCAATGATATCCCTATGGACTTACCTCCAAAACGAGGGGATGATGACCATCGAATTGAGCTCCTACCGGGAAGCTCACTGCCTAACAATCCTCCTTATTGAGTTTTTTAATCTCAACAAGAGGAGATCCTGAGGCAATTACAATAATTGGTAGACAAAGGGATGGTGAGGCCTAGCTCCTCTCCCTTTTGTTCTCCAGTCCTTTTAGTGCAAAAGAAAGATGGTACATACTTTATGTGTGTGGACTATTGAGCATTAAACCATATCACTATCAAAAACAGATTTCCCGTGCCTCGGGTAGAAGATTTGTTTGATAAGCTACAAGGCTCTACCTTCAGTAGGATTGATCTTAAAAGTGGCTATCATCAAATAAGGATAGTGGTGGATGAGATATCCTAAAGACAGCATTTCGTACAACGTTTGGTCTTTATGAATATCTAGTCATGCCTTTTGGCTTGACTAATACACTAGCCACTTCAATCGTCTACTGGAGAAAATCTTAGACCCTACCGCAAATTCACTGGAGTGTTCTTTGATGATATTACTCCAAGTCCTCGGAGGAACACAAGCAACATCTCTAAGTGATTTTTCAAGCATTGAGGGAGAACAAGCTTTTTCTCAACCAAAAGAAAAGCGAATTTTTCCTTCAAGAGATTCAATACTTAGGTTATATTATCGCTCGAGATGGTATCCGTATAGATCCATCGAAGTTAGAGGTAATAAAAGCAAGGCCTAATCCAAGGAATCTACATGAGCTAAGAAGCTTTATTAGTATGTGTGCATACTATAGACGCTTCATAGCAAAATTCTCTCAAATAGAAGGACCATTACATGACTTAACAAAGAAGAACGTTAAGTATTCATGGACTACTAAGGAGAAAAATGCTTTTGACAAGCTCAAAGAAAAGCTTACTTCCCAACCAGTCCTCATGCTTTGTGTTAGCAGGTCGCCGCAACGGACGTCTGCAGCATAGCTCTTTTGCACTAACATAATGTCAATATGCAAGGAAGCGACTCGAGATGGGGCACGGAGACTTAATGAGAGTGTCAATCTCACCGAAGTGAACTCAAGGGCTACTCGTTCTACGACAAAAGCAAATCAACCAATTCCTAGTCAGACAATCAGTATGTGTCCAATCTCAACACTCAACGTCATCACGCTTTTTTGGTATTCAAACAAATCCAGAATGTCACGAAACTTAAGGAGAGGTATCACAACACTTATTGGCTCAATCCTACCAAGTTCTGTCACCATATGGGAAGGTACATAAATCACGATCCATCACAAAAAATGTGAAGAAAACTAAAACAGAAGTACTTGGAAAGATCTACCTTAAGCATAGAAATACTTATCCATGGTCAGAACATAAAAAAACAACCATTTTAACTCCCAATTCAATGCATTTAGCTCACAAACAATACGTTGCGAACCACAGCAGAATTGTAAATGATTCCACTTAGATTGTAGAGCAAGAGACAAGGAGTGCAATGTACTATTCAGAATAGAATTCTGATTACCAGCTTAGGAGAAAAGTGGATTACAAGTTGTAGTCACAAGAAGCCTCCACAGTGCACGTTTCTTTTCTTTAGTTAATGATACTTTTTTCTTCAAAACTAAGGGTTTTGACTTTAAAAGTTAGGGGGATTTTCCCATGGCCATCCGGCCTCTTACAAGGGTGTAGACTCAGAGAAACAAAAAGGGTATGGTATAATCTTATCATGATTACAACTCATTTTAGGTTGAATTACAATGGTTTTTTCCAAAAAAATAGAGTGTCCACATGGTTTGGTGTGCATATGCCTGTATGCGCCTGTATCCACCAAACATTCTCCCCTTCCTATTCATTGCACGTCCTTATGCAAGCTGTCTCTGAGGGAGTTTACTTTACCATCTTCTTTCGAGCGTTGCAGTGAGATTTCTGAACTTATGAGCTCTTGCTTCAATCTTGACTTTGTGTTGCCAGCTCTCTGAAGGGATTATTGCTGATGGTACTTTGGTAGGCGATGTGGCGGGCTGGCAGATCTTTCGTCATTGGATTGAATATGGAAGAGTCCACTTCGAAGAAACCTGTTATGAAAGATTTTCTGAAGGTCTGTATGTAATGAGAGGACAGAAAAATGACTCTTGCATATAATCCCATGATAACAATTCTGCTGGGTATTTTTGTCTCCATATTCCAGCAAATATCCCGCGTACCCTCGACAAAAACTTGCCATGGATGCTCTGCTGCTTCAATGTCTCTAAAAGCTGTAATGCACGTGATGAGCATTTTGGCAATCTTTACCAGCATTTGACAAGCGAGATCTGGGATCTCTTTCATCATATTGATTACTCCTTTTAGAGTTTGCACCATGTAATGCTCCGATGGGGGGTTGTTATTAAGCGGTTTTGTGATTATCGGGTAGTTCAACACTGTCGGTCTTTTGCTTTTCCAAGTGTAAAAACTGTCCCAGGATCGCCGTCTATTGATGGGACAGTAAGTGGGGTCGATCCTGAGATGCTGGGGGGCGTTCCTGTAATAGGTTTCGTCAGTTGGTCGCTGATCGAACCATTTTTTTCTCCAGAGTGGTTGATTGTCAAGGATGGTTTCAATCTGAAGGGCCATAATCGGAACCTCTCTGTAGTCCCCTCTACTGTTTAGTTCAATTTCTAGAAGCATCTTTTGCTGCCATAATCGAACTTCTTGCCGCATTAATGGTAGTGTTATCATCTCGTGCCCATAATTTTTTGCTACCTCATCTGGAGTGATCATGAGGAGGGCAGCCGATTCCAGCACTTTTAGTTCATATATGCATATACGCCTTGTGTGAAGGGTCCTTTACTTCTAAGATCCAGCGCTGAATTTCATCTTTTGCCGACTCCAAGGTGGATGTCGTGGCTGGATCTGCAGATTCCTGCGTGCCTTTTCCAGTGCTCGTAGTGGGCAGTTCTGTTTGATGAGTTTCGAATGCTGATTGTTCGAATCCTTCTCCCTGCTCAAATTCTCCTAGGTCCTGCTGATACTTTGTTTGATTTGCTTTCAGAGCTTCTACTTCCTTTCTTGACTCAGCTAGTTGTCTCTTTAAGTCATTGATTTCCTCATCCTTGGCGTGTTGTAGGGCCCTATGACCTGCCGTCATGATATGTCTGTCATATTTCTCTTGTTTTAGGGCCTGCTTAAACTCTTTGATTTCCTGGCTCAAGGAAGTAGAGCATGCAGTCATAGTAGAAGAGGAGGGTGTCTCCTGTATGGCTAGGAGCTAAGTGAGAGACCTGCTAACCACTACATACGAGCCTTGTAGCTTCTCATTTTGTTCCTTTTCTCTAGTTAGCTCCTCCTCGAGGCGTTGCTATTCGATCTACAATGCGGAGTTCGCCTCGTTGAATTGTTGCACTTCTTTGTAATACTACGTTGCATTTTCTTGTTCTCTCTGCAACTCCGATTGTGCCTGGAATTGTGCGTTCTTTAGTGCTTTGATTTGTTGCTTTAACTGCAAGGATTCTGCTGCTGCTCTAGATGCCTCCTTTTTGTTATCTTCTAACTCCAGCTCCTTGAGGTTGTAAAGAGCTCGTTGACATTGGAACTGCAGTTCGATCTGCTCTAAGTAATCGTCAATGTCAAATGATCTAACTATCTTTGCTCCTTCTAGATTCTGCCAAATGTGCAGCCTTTTTGTTTAACCGGGTATATCCCATGGTGTATGGGCTATCCTGCTCTTCCTCCAAAGATTGGTACTCAGAAGGAGTATCTCTTGGGTGGGACCCCTCTTCCTTGCTACTCCGAGCATCTGACTCGGTTTTCTCACTGTCAGAATCCCTTAGAGGTGCACTTTGCCTTGTCTGTTTGACTCCAGGATTCGACCTTGTAGAAGGTCCTGCCCCACTGGTCTTACAGCTCTTTTGGACATGTGGATTAGATCTATCTGCGCTTCGGCAGGTGGTAGATCGTCGATCATGCCCAGTGCTTGATAGGCTATCCGTGTGAGCATTGGTCCTCCATTCATGTAAGCTTTACTTCTTTGACAGCCCTTTAGGTTTGCTTCCACAATCGTGTCAAGAAGATAGTTGCCAAAGTCACAACTGACCACCTTGCCTTCATCCAAGCCCATCACCATCACCACTGCCATATGAAACAAGGGTTCAGTATATCTAGGCGGCTTCTGCACCTTGAAATGTTGTGATATAAGGCGCAATGGTAGTTTCGTTTTTGAGTAGATCAGATCTTGATATGTCAGCTTGAGGCCTCGTTGCTTCAAAAAGGCTTTATCATTGTCTATTGCCTTCATTTTCAACAATAGATTGTGCGTCCCCTGCGGTAGGTGGAGGGCTTCATTGATGATTTCAGCTGTAATCTTTACCTTAACAACTGCCCCATCCTTGTCTGTGAGAGTTGCTTCCCCATTGTATTGAATTGAACTTATGAGCTCGTAAGCTCGTCTGAAATCTGTTCCCCAAGGAGGCAGTCGTAAGAAGTTGTCGAGCTGTAGGCACCGGACCCCTGCTTGCACTTCTGGTTTCTGGTGCAAAGTCCACATTTCCTGTAGAATGATGGTGTCTTTACAATTTCTTCGTCTGCGGCTTGGAACCTTCCGATGAAAATGTTTGCTGGAATTGCTTCAAGTACTTGTTCTCGGTTATCTCATAGGGTGCCACATGCCACTCCTTCTATGCTTTCCTTTGAGGCATCCTGTTGCCAATTTGCAAGTGAAATCGGGTTTTAGCCATTGATCAAAATTGTTGGAAAGTGTAAACTTGACCATAAAATGAAAAAGTGAGCTTAACTTTGTCAAAACTACTCCAAATTTGACCAAATTTCACAAGTGCACCTAGGATTACTATAGGCACAAGACTGTAATGTAACAGATGGATTTTGGCAAAAAGGAACATGGATCGCGATCCATGTTGGGAAGCATTTGAAAATTCTAACTTTGGGAAGTTGCTTTTGGGCATAAGGGGATGCTACTGAGCAATTTTCTCTGGATTTAGAGCTGAAGGTACATGGATCGCGATCCATGTTGGGCAATATTTTGGAAATCTTATGATACCATTTGGTAGGGTTCATCTTGATTGTGACTTGGTCCAAATTTTTTGGGATTTGGATCAATGGTTTGACACTTAGGGCTGGATTTTGGAAATCATGTACAGATTTAGAGATTTTGGCTTTTTAAGTGGATTTTGGGATTCAAATGGCTTGAAACTTCATGGCCTGGCTTTCTTGATCATACTGAATTAGATGGCATGGGTTTTACTTATTTTGGCCAAAAAGGTACATGGATCGCATCCATGTTGGGAAGAATTTTGATATAGTTCTTGTGCACATTGGTTCCTATAGCTTTTCCTAGTACATCGGTGGATTTTTTTCAACTTTGGACATGTTTTTCCATAGTTTGCCCCATTTTTTAGTTTATGGCCATATTTTTTCCGTTTTGACCAAATCCTTTTCTAGCAACCACTTTTGGAGCCTGAAATCTCTCCTTGCTTTGATTTCTGATGATTGAGGTCTGTAGTTCATAGCTTTGCTTGGTTCCTTGGCAATTTCCCCCAGACATTGAATTCTTTTGAGAAGGCAAACTGAATCCTGCAAGTTTCACCATTTTGAAAGTAAAATTTTGCTTGGTTTTGATCCCATCACCATTCTTAGGTTACATTTACTTGTTGATAGGCTTGGAGGAGAGTGTGAAGTTTCCCACATTACTTTAGCAGTAATTTTGACCAAAAGACCATTTACAAATTGAAAGTAGCAATCCAGGTGGGTTTGATGATCTATAGAGCACTTTTTGTGATCATTTTGCAACACCAGTACTATTTGTACAGTGTCCAGCTAGTGAGCCACTTTTATCCTGATTTTGGTAAAAAGGTACATGGATCGTGATCCATGTTGGGATGCTTTTTGCAAAACCAGTCATGGGGTTTTTTTCGTGAACCTCTATTGTTGCTCCTGTAGAATTTTCCATGATTTTAGGGCTTTGGGAACATGGATCGCGATCCATGTTCCAGCACCTTTTTCTACTGTTTTTAGCTTGGCTGATTCTGTCAGTTATTTGGGGTCTATTGATGAACCTTTTCTTCTTTTTGATGGGTTTTGGACTTCCTCATTGGCCCTGTTAGTTTGCAATTTTGTGACCTTGTACTGCTTCCTTTTGTTGTTTTGGTACTGATGATGCAGTATGGGTCACACACACATGCTCTTGCAAGGTTAATGATCATACCTGTCAAATCTGGTGTACTGAGATCCACCGAGGTGGTCGCAGCAGGCAGAAGCAACTCCGAAAACTCTATGCTCCTGTGGCTCTCTCTCTCTCTCTCTCTCTCTCTCTCTGAATGCAAATGAGCTTCTGTTGCCCCCTTTTGACTATATGATCCCAGTCTACCCGGAATGCCCCATTCATACTTACCTTCATTGCTCATATCTTGTTGGGCACATCACCTACGATTCGAACCGTTCTTCATTCTGACACTCGGTTTACAAATGGCATTCGATCTGCAGTTTTGATCCTTCAAAAGTTGGCTCAAAATTCATCTTGTGTTGAATTTTTCCATATCTGCCATGTTTGAAGTCCTTGCTTTGAAGTTTCGGTGTTTGCTTTCAAAAGTCGATTCTGACTTTCCTAGCTCGACTTATCAATTTTTTGTTGATTACCTGTCATTTTTTGCTTTTTTGTAAAAGAAAATTATTTACAATAATTATTAGTCGGCCAAAAATTAGCCAAAATTAGTGTCGCCTCCCTTATATACATACTCTTATTCTGGTATTAGATGGTGACGGTATGGCTCATGATTATGCCAACTAAGAGTCTGTCAGGCTCTGAAAAACTTGTGTTTTTTAAAGAAAAGGGAAACAAAGGAAACGGAAAGAAAAGAAAAGAAGTAAGATGATAATAATGGTATATACAAATGATACTCCAGCCGCATTTCCCCCCTTCCTAGAGTGAGTTGTCCGCGACGAACATGTGTCAGAGTGCGTGGGAATAAAGCGCGTGTCTATGCATAGCCGTATAGTGTGGCTATATGATGCCAATGGAGGATATGCATGGGAAAAACAAATTGTTGTGCAAGAGATAGGTGCTGAATAATATGTTCAGTGGCTGTTGGTGGCGAGGTTCCTTGGAAGCTGCGTGGTCCGAACAATGGTAATTGTAGAAGGCGCGCTCTGTGTTTGACTGTGACCTGCAAAAGTTTTGATGTTGCCGATGGGGTCGGTTTTTGGCATTTGATGGGTTGCCATCGAAATTGCTTAGGTATGGATCCACTAGAAGAGGCACCGTGAAGGCGAGGTTGTTTTGGTTGCCATACCCATTTCAGTGTGGTTGGATGTCGAAGAGAGTGGTCCATCAGGTTAGGCCGTTTGACAACAGCAGTGGGCAATTCTTGGTGGTTTAATTTCTATGTAGGCGATGTAGGTTTACGTGTATTGATTTGTCGTTTAGGTATCCACAATTGCCTAGGCTTGGTTTACATGATTGATTTCTTAACCCACCCTCATGTTAGATGCGTAAAGTGTTGTCGTGCCAGTTTGGTGTGGCTTGATAAGTGCGCATCCACGACACTCCCAGAATAACTGCTTTGTTCAGATGATGATCTTCAACCACATGAAATTGATGTGGATAAACCGTCCCATCAATGTTGATTGGCAAATTTATGTGGCCTAGACTGTCCATAGTCTTGGGCATTAGAGGTTCCTGTGTGATTTTTCTAAAAGTGGAGTAGTTAACCACATTAGCTCTGGCCCCTGTGTCCACTAATGCTCTTTCGATGGTGCCGTCGGCAAGTTGTAAGTGAATGCGTAGATCCATTCCTCCTAACCATGTAGCCGCCGTTTGTATGGATGCTATCGGAGCATTCTGAATAGCCACATCATGTTGTTCTTTCCTCTGGAAGTTTTCTTGTTCCCTACGTTTTAATATTCTGAGTTTGGCTTCCTGCTGTGCTTGTTCCCAAATATCCTGTGCTTGACATCTGTGTTGAGCTGCTGCATGGAGTGTTGCGAGTTCTTCTGGTGTCAGCGGAAGAAGATAGTTCTTTAACCTGCAACCACTCGTCTAATTAGGCATCTCCTCTCTCGCCAATGTTGCAAGTTTAATGGCGCCACTTTGCGATATATCATGGATCACAAAAGGCCCCATTCCTCACTTTTTGAGTTTTTTGGAGTGCTGTTTTAGGGTGTACATGAGAACGTAATCCCCTTTTTGGAACTCCTTACCAATCACGTGTTGATCATGAAAAGCTTTCATTTGCTTTTATATCCCAGCTATCACTTTAAGTCTAGTTTCATCTAATTGTTCTAGGGTGTCTAGTCTCTCCGATAGCTCATGGCCCGTCCATCCTAATTGTTGCCACTCTAAGGGATTTGATTAGGAATTCCAATGGTAGTATCGCATTAATCCCGAATACTAGGTTAAAGGGAGTCGTTCCAATGGAAGTTTTAAAAGCTACGCGATAAACCCATAAGGCGGTGTGTAGCTTTTGATCCCAATCATTCCTTGAGTCACTGACTATCTTGGTGAGCATTGTGCATAGGATTTTGTTGGTACTCTCTGCCTGTCCGTTGGCTTGCGGATGATAGGGTGTTGACTTGTGATGGACCGCCATGAATTCATCAAGGAGGCTCTCAATGACGTCGTTCACAAAGTGTGTTCCTCTATCGCTTACTATTTCGATTGGTAGTCCATACCGCATAAAGACATTTTCGAAAAGGAACTGAGTTGTAGTCCTTGCATCATTTTTTGGGTTGCTTTGGCTTCCGCCCATTTCGTCATGTAGTCTGTTGCTACGATGATATATTGTGCGTGTGTCATGTATCCTGGAGGGTTGATGGGACCAATGAAGTCAATGCCCCATTTGGCAAAAGCACGTCACCCATCATTGACCTCAGTGGCATTTCATCTCTCCTCTGGGGTGGTTTTGTGCATTGACATTCATCACATCATTTGACATATGCCGTTGCATCCATGAACAAGGTTGGCCACCATATGCCTGAGTGTAGCACTAGCTTTGCCATTTTATCAATGGAGAAGTGTCCCCCGGGTTGTTCTGAGTGTGCTTGATCTAGGATGACGTAATATTCGCTTTCTGTAGCACACAATCGTAATTGTTTGTCCTTTCCCCGCCTATACAGTTGGTTGGCAATGAGGAGATAGTGTTTGGCCTCTTCCTCGACAAATTTCATTCTTGCTTTGCCCCATTCCACTGGAAAGGTTTTGTTTTTTAAGTACTCAAATATGTGAGCACTCTATTTAGGTGCTTGTGCTACACAAAACATTGTTGCATGTTCCACTGGGGGCTGTATTATACAACTATCACAGGATTTTACATATTTATGGACACTGTATCCCATGTTTGGCCAGTAGACGCCCAGTCTTTGTAACCGTTGGTCTGTCTGTGTTTCACCAGTGTGAAATCCCGTATTTTGTATATGAGCTTGTTTGAGGTAGTAGGTGGTATCTTCAGGCTATACACATAGTCTCAGTATCCCATCCTTACCATGTTTGTACAGCCATCCTGCTAAAAGGATGAGATTTCGTGTTTGATGGATAATTGATGGTTGTCTTTATATCTGCAAAGAGCCGATTGTGAGTAGAGGAATGACCTCTTCGCTCCATCACGGCACTATTTCTATGTTAAACATATATGAATCAGGAAGGTCATCATCAACACCCTCAGGTGCTTCCCCATGAAATAGTCGTGAAAGATGATCTGCTCTTGATGTGTGGTCCCCTTTTTTATGACTACCGTGAAGTCAAGCTCAAGCAACAGTATAAACCAGCGAACAATTCTTCCAGTGTTGTAAGGTTTGTTTACTAGATATAACAGTGCTTGATGATCCACGAAGAAGACAAACTTGTTTGCTAGAAGGTAGTGTCTAAATTTCTTGACAGCATAGATCATTCCCAGACCTTCTCTTTCCGTAGTGGTATAATTTCTCTCTGCGTTGTTTAGTTGCCGACTAGAGTAGCAAATGGGAAAATCCATATTCTTCTCTCTTGGCTGGGCTAATATGCACCCGATGGCATAGGCTGATGCATCCACATGGACATGGAAGATTTTGCTCCAGTCAGGGGCTTGAAAAATTAGAGCTAAAATTAAATGTTGCTTCAATTTTTGGAAAGCCTGCTCACATTCCTCCGTCCATTAGAACTTAGTTATGAGGGCGTACAATGGCTTAGCTATTACAACATACATATATATGAAACGTTGTAGTATCCGCAATGCCCCATAAATGCTTGCACTTCTTTTATCTTTGTTGGTCTTGGTAGTGCAACAATTGTCTGCACCTTTTCTTGATCAGTTGAAATGCCGTTTTTGGACACTATGTGGCCCAGAATTCTACCCTGTCTTACCATGAAGACGCATTTTTCCGGGTTTAAGCAAATACGATACGTTCTGCATTTTTCAAAGACTTTTCCCAGATTCTTAGATGAGTGATGTGGTCACTTCATCGATGGGAATGAACACAAAGATCATCCATGTAGATCTCCAGAAATTGTCTGAGACATTCTTTGAATGCGTGGGTCATTAGTCTTTGAAATGTGGCCGGGGCATTGGTTAAGCCGAAAGGCATTACCTTGTATGCAAATATACCCCACTCTGTCGCAAAAGTTGTCTTATGCTGATCTTCTACTTTAACCATCAACTGGTTGTAGCTTGAGAACCCATCTAAGAAACTATAGGTCTCTTTCCCTGCTACCCTCTCAGTAACATGATCGGTTATTGGCAGTGGGTAGTTATCTCTGATGGTGGCTGCATTTACTTGTTTGAGGTTTACACAAACGTGCAGTTTGCCATTCTTTTTGGGTACCATCACAATCGGGGACACCCACTCGGTGTGCTCAATCTCGTAGATAAACTCAATGTCCTTTGGTTTGTCTATTTCCTCCTTGATTTTCTTTGCAAAAGTTTCATTGTACGTGTAAGGACGTTGTCTACGTGGTCTGGCATCACTCTTAAGGGGAATTGTGTGCTGACATATCTCAAGATCTATCCCCTTTAGATCTTTGTATGACCATGCAAAGACATCTTTATATTGTCTGAGCGTATCGCTAGAAGTTGCTCTTCCTCTTTAGTAAGGTCCGTGGCAATATATGCCGGTTTAGGCTCCTCACCTGGTTCTTCTAAGTTGATGCTTTTCGTGTTTTCAGGCCCGTCATATGAAGTTCCTGGTTCTTTGGGATCTCGTTTGGGTTTTTGCACCACTATCTTCCTATCCTGAATGATATACTTCTTATAGTGGGATGGTGCATCAAATTTATCATCATTTGATTCCTCATCAGTTTCCATTTCTGTCGTCCAAACTTTCTTCAAAGCTCATTTCAACTCATAGTATTGACTTTGCGCTCCATCTTGGACGACTTAAACGGTTTTTTTGGTACTTTTCTCTCTCTTTTTTTTTGATGTTGTTTTGGTTAAGTCAGGTTGCATATATCGCTTTGATATCTTGTCCTTGATACAATCAGTCGCTTTGACTAATCTCAAGTACTGCGTTTTGTCAGTTAATTGAGGTATTGAGTCCTCGTTGTGCTTGTTGTGGTTATTTCTCCGTTTATCTCGATACCTGCGTTGTCTTCGAGGGTTTTGGCTTGGAAAATCATAGTAGATCACTCGTCGATCCTTCTGTTTGATGCTCTGACTCGAGCTACTAGACAACTCATCGTACGCGTTATCCTCTAGCGTCTTATCAGTCGAGTCTTGAAAATCTTCTTCTTCATTCGTTTGAACAAGGTCCCTTACAGAGATTTTGTCCACTATGCGTCGGCACTCGGCCACCCCTTCCTTGTCAGGTACGTCTTCCTCTGTCTTTGGAGTTAGGCGGACATTCATCATCTGGAATGGAATGATATCATACCCTTCGTCATCACAGAATTTGGTGAGGGTCACTTCGTTGACACAAACATCAAGTGTAGCTAGTATTTGTTGCCATCCAAACGGTTCGAACATCTCTTCTGGAAAAGGCTCTGGTATGTATGCTTCATCTTGTGCAGTCCTATCAAGAATACAATCTTCCTTTTTTAGACTTCCACAATCCGAAGCTTCTCCTGTCCATTGGTGAACTTTATTCTGGAGCCAAGCCGATATTCCTCCTTCCTGGTCAGTTGTGGGATGCAAGTCTTCTCCTGGGGCTCTTTCTACGTCTTTATAGCTATGATCTGTGCCACTAATTTTCGTAGTGACATCCTTGTTCCTGAGATAGATATAGTCGTAGCCCTAATCTTGCACCATTTTTAGCTGATGCATGAATGATTTGTCCAGTATGATGTCGAAATTGCTGCTCTCATCGAAATTCATAATAGCGAAGGTGTGTTCATATGCAATTCCACAAGAGGTTACCACAATCTGCTCCAAGATGCCAATAGGTCTCTCCAGGTACCCATCCGCTAGGTCAAGTTTCATTCTAGTTTTTCTTAGAGCAGATTTTCCCATTTTCTTAGAGCAGGTTTTCCCATTTTTTAAACATTGCTTTGGTCGCTATGGTAATTCCGGCTCCACTATCCAATATAGCTACCAATTTTACGTCCTTGTACTCTACCGGTAGGGTAGTACTTCCTTCTTTACCTTCATAATAGTCCCCTACCTTCTTTACTGGCACTGGCTCATGTTTAGTTTGCTTCAAGGGTTGTTTCTTTAGCGTGTTTCGAGAAGCCTCGGGTGAAGGAATTACAAGCCCTATTTTTTCCAAATTTTTCATGACCTCGTCTCAAAGATGCGGTCTAATATTCAGCAACTCTAACAAAGTCAGTGTACAACGGATAGGTGATGACATAAGCTCGTGAAGAGTTTTAGTGTCCATCATCTTAGGATTGGCTTTCCATTGAGATGGAACTTTCCTTACCTTAGATCGAGTTTCAGGGTACCAATAAATGAAGGTAAAGTCTTCAACGACTGTGGTTTACTATCTTCCGATATCAATGTGCCTGCATCGCCATACAATGATTGGATGTCATTTGGGTAGAGCTTATGATCCAGATGGATTTCTGGGATAGGAGCTAACACAAGTGTGGCACTTCCATCTTTTCTATTCCTAATCTGTTCCCATAGCTCTTGAGGTCATTGTTCTTTTACCTCCGGAATTGGCAGTGGTACTTAAGAATACGTTCCATCTGTTGTATTGGCTACCACCCTCATATCCAAAGGTGTTACATCTACAAGATTGGGTAGGTTATTCTCTTCATTCCCCTCTCCTCTAACTATTGAATCTTTTCTCGTATGAGTACCTCGGTCTTTGGAGTCGTAGGAACTGATGGTTTCATAAGCGCTTGAGCGGCTTGAATGAGCTCTTTGCACATCTTTAGCCTCTCTTTCTCATAGCGTGGATGAGGGTACATTAACTACCTATCCTCTTGGGTTTGGTTAAGCTTTAGCCTTGCCTCGTAAGCTTTCAGAATTGCATCCAAAGGTTTGAACACCTTGTCTACTACGACTGACCCTATTGATGGCAGTTCCGACGGTTTCTTTGTCTCGTTGTTGCCCTTAAAGTCTCTTTCCCTCTAAAGTTTTTCCTCTGTTTTCCACAATTTGGTTTCCAATGCTGTTTTTTCCTTTTCTCTTTTGGCTTTGATCTTGTTTTGTTTCGCCTTCCAGGATTTTCTAGGGGTTCGGACAAACAAGTTGTCTATCTCTGTTTGGCTGGCCGGGACATTCTTTGCTACTTCATGTGCTTGAGCTGTAGTGACCGCGTTTATCGGAATGTTCGATTCTGTTTCTGATCCATTTGAGCTTAGCACAATCCGTATTTTGTTCATGGTTGCTTTTCCTTTATTTTCGGGGTTTTTTGGGCAGTGTGGAATAAGATGGTCGGTCGTGTATCCGTCACAGAATCCAAAAAATTTCACCCGCTCTCCTTTGTTTGGACAAACTCTAGCCTAGTGATCACCACCACATTCATAGCATGGTCCTACAGGTGGTGGAGAAGCTTGTGGAGCTCCCATCAATTGTCCTGTTCTAGGAGGGTAGCCTCTAGGTTTGTAGCCCTGATTTGCCATAAACACGAGCATATTCTCATCGACCAAGTAATGATTTTTGGTTGGTTGTGCTATGTATGAGGGCTCGCGCATTTCTTCCGTGATTATCCATGGATTATGTCCCTCTGGAGCATATGCATTCCTATCAATTTCTCTTTCATAAGTATGTATGAATCTTCTCGGTATGAGACTACCTGGATCATACTCTGGTCAGAAGGTGGTTCTATGGGTTGAGAAATCCTTACCATAGCCCTATTTTCTTGGGGTAAAGGAGGTTGATGCCCAACACCGGTTGAGCTTTTTCCTGACCCAAGATTGCGTTATTTGGCCCCACTTGGTACCTTGGAGGGGGTGGAAGTTATTGTCCCCCATGTAGTCCGTATTGTCGTTCTCTAACGTGGTTCCGATTATAGAAACATTCGTGAGTTTCGTGGTTTGTCCATTTTTGTTCTGTAGCACACCATTTCAATATTCGTTGTGCGTTCACTCTTGGCCTTTGTTGAAGGTTGCACCACTGGGTTGGATTGTCACCTCCACAAGTATCGCATTTTTGGGTGGGCGGTTGTCGTGTGTTTGGGTTCGTCCTGTTTCCTTGGTTTATCCTCCTGATCACTTCCGATCAACATCCGGCACAGTTGGGTTTTGCCCTCCCAATTTTTTTGTGGACTCACTCGTGGTTGAAGAGGTGCTACTAGTCCCCTGATCCGTGTCTTCAGTCACCTCCCCATATGCTTTGTAGTTATCTACAAGATACGCCTCTTTCGTGACTTGCTCAAAGGTTACACATGCTTTCAGGTGCAAGTCCTTTTTGAGCGTGTCATTTCGCAATCCCTCTATGAAGAGGACTAATAGTCTTTCATCCTGAGGTAGTTCTCGAGCAGGACATCTTTCTATGTACTGCTTGAAACGAAGCGATGCTTCCTTCACTTTTTCTTTTTCCTTTTGCCTAAAGGCATAGATCTGGGAGAGAGTGTTATGCTTGATCCCTCTTTTCGAGAATTCCTCAGCGAATTCTCGGAGAAGTTGCTCAAGACTTGGGAATTCCAAGCTGTTTATTGGTTGAAACCAAGTCAGGGTAGTACCTTCCAATGTCAACCCAAATCCTTCATATTGAGTGTGGAAATCAGTTACCTGTTCCGCTCTCAATACTTGTTTGAAGATTGAAACATGGGCATACGGATCGCCAGATCCATTATACTTTTTGGGTAAGCATTTTGCCACCTGAGATGGTCGCATACGCCTGGCCTCTGCAACCATTCTAACAACTCCTGGTCCCCCTGGGGGGTGGCTTCTCTTGGTTCGTAATCTCCTCTTGTACTAACAGTGGTATCCTATCCGCCACACATTCATCAAGTCAATCTTGTGTAATAGTCGGAGGGATTCCAGTGGTGTAAGTGAATTCAGGAACATTACTGCCCCTATGTGTGTTCATGGAAGCCCTAGTCGCCGTTGACCCTAAAGGTTCTGTTCTTGGAACACGTTCATGTCCATAAGATCCTCCACTCAGGTTCTCAAGGGGCTCTCAAGTATAGTTTCAGTTCTGATGTGAGTAGTCGTGGTTTTTACCTCTTTCGGATTTACATAGTATTGGTAGAGTGGTCCTCCAAAATATGTATATCTCTCTAACTCCTTCTGATCCATTGGAGAGTACTTTCGGCCATACTTGTCCATTATGACCACCTGAATACTTCTGCCCTCCGTGTACGTGTAAACATACAAGTTTTTCTGGTCTGTTAATTCTTTGATGCGGGGTTCGTCATCGTCACATCTGTAATAGAGTGTTTGTTCTCCATTATTGAACTTACAAAGCCCCACATATGTGTTGTCTGTGTTAAGGCGCTCTGTCTCATTTGTGCATCTGAGTACCGCGTTTTGTTTCTCCATTTTGGGTGGTGCATCGGTCGGTTCATTATCTACCTTGTCCTTGGTGCCGGTCATTCCCCATTTATCCACAATATAAGGGTTATGAACCACTAGGTACATCATTCCCTCTAGGTTGAATTATCTATCCCCGTCATAATCAACATCTACAAGGTCTCTGAACTCGCTCGGCTTATTTTCCAACTTAACACAGTAGCGGTCCATTCCATCCTCATAGATTTTGGCTTTAAGCACATTTTCAAATTGAAACTTCAAATACAACAATTTCACATCATATGTAGGCTAAGAAGGACCTACACCCATTGAAGTTGTTCCCTTAGGGTTTGACTTGTTAGAATCTTCAGTCATGAGGCCATATGATCTCTCTGACAAAGTGTCAGAGAAACTCTCCTCTAAAATGGGTTCCAAGGGCGGCAGTGGTCTCTGATTCACACTTTCTTCCGTTGAGTGATTACTCCCTTGATCAAAGATGTTATGGTTCCTATTCTGGTACAATTTTCCTGATCGCAGATTCATGAAGAATTGGTAACAAGAAAAGTCCAAACCGAGTTACCTTATTAAATAGTTTGAATCTCCCGTTTGTTCTTGCTTGCTGGGTAGTATCTTCTAGTACCTCCAACCTGTCAAGAATGTGCTTGATAGTTGTAAGCTTACAGCTGTTCTTGTTAGTTCTTGCTTTTGTTCGACAAAACTTAGCACACAATTCCCTACACAACCTCAACAATTTTGATCCAATTTCAATTTTGAAAGAAGCACCAGGTTGCTATGGCCTAGCTCCTTGTATGGTAAGTTTCTGTCTCTAATCTGGCTCACAGGTACATGGATCGCGATCCATGTTGAGAAGCCAATTGAACTTTTGTTGCTATCATCAGTTTTAACATGATTAAGAGGTCTTCCAGTACCAATTTTTTTTTAAAATGAATCTCAGGATTGAAGGCTAAGTTGATTTTGTCACTTGCGTGAGCGTCTATCAGTTCTGAGCTATTGGAATGGTTTCTTGCATCCAATTTCAACTCTGGAAGGACCACTAGACTCTCTATGATACCCTCTGGCTATGGCACTAGTTTGGTGTTTATTTGTGCCAGGGGAACATGGATCGCAATCCATGTTCCTTTGTGTCAAAATACACTAAATTTTTGTCCCACAGCTAGTCCTAGGCCTAGTGATACTGACTATATGGTTTTTGAATGCCTTAAAGCTTGTTTGGACATACAAAAGTCAGCTTTAGGGTTTATGTCAGTGCTTTCTCCCTTGATCTGATTTTTTCCACCTTTTTGCCCTCTTTTTGAAATTTTCTGATAAGGATCCTTTAGGATAAAGTGCTCCAATTGTTATCAATTCTCTGCTTGTCTTTTATCAGCTCAAATTTCCAAAAAGGTACATGGATCGCGATCCATGTTTGGAAAGATTTTGTTCTGACACTTTGTGAGCTGATCACACAAGGTATGATGATGCTATTCCCCAAGTCTTTTTGGATTTGGTCAGTTTTTTCCAAGTGAGAAGCAAAGATTTGTGTCTGTTTAGCGGTTTTTCGCAAACCACTTCTTTTCTGGTATTTTGACCAGCTTTTTTCACTTTTTGTCTATGGCTCCTTTTGGGAGAGTTGTTCAACTAGTATTCAAGAGTACACTGGTCAAATCTTAATGTCAAATGTCTACCTGGAACATGGATCACGATCCATGTTGGGAAGCACCTTGGCATGAAATTTGGTTTTGTGGATTCCTTGCTTCTAGTTGGTCCCAATTCTCATCCCTTTTTGGATTTGAGCAAAGAAAACTTCAGTTTTTCCTTCTTTTCCCTTTTTTTCCAAGGTTTTGGTATGCTCACCCCAATCTCTTGATTTTTATGACCTTCTAGCCCTCTTTTTCTCACCAAACGCAAGGTTCTGATGCCTGAGAGCCTGTTCTAAGCAAAGGAAATAATTTTAGCACATTTTGCCAAAAAGGTACATGGATCGCGATCCATGTTTGGCAAGATTTTTGACAGTTTTTTGCACAATCTTTTCCAACAAGTGTTTTTATCGCCTTCTTGAAAGTTTTACTGGGTTTGGTCCAGTTTTGAAGCTCTGACCATCACTTCTTCAATTTTTTCCGAGTTATGGTCTTCAACACCAAAATAAGGTTTTTGACAGTTTTTCCCTCGATCCTTTTGGCCACAAATGATGGTGTAATTTGTTTCCTAACCTACTCCTATAACTGAAATGAATATGCAAACATAACCAAACTTAACAATACAGAAATAACAATAATGTATGTGGTGGAACAGCCCTTTCCAAGCATGTGAAAAATCAAAGAACGAAATACTATCTTGTACTTCACTCACATCTTTCTTTGCTCTTAAGGAATAGCACTGGCTAGTCTCGGACTCTAGTCTCTATTAAGCACTAAACCTATGTATAGCTGCTTCACTGTCTATGGGTAAGCGGAACGGTTATCAAAATCTTGAAGGGAGATTTTTTGTTTTTTTGTACACTGAGTCACTCACCACCTAAGGATTGGTTTCCCCGGTAGCGGCACCAATGTTAGCGGGTCGCCCCGATGGACGTCTGCAGCATAGCTCTTTTGCACGAACATAATGTCAATATGCAAGGAAGTGACTTGGGATGGGGCACGGAGACTTAATGAGAGTGTCAATATCACCAAAGTGAACTCAAGGGCTACTCGTTCTACGACAAAAGCAAATCAACCACTTCCTAGTCAGACAATCAGTATGCATCCAATCTCAACACTCAACGTCATCACGCCTTTTCGGTATCCAAATGAATTCGGAATGTCACGAAACTTAAGGAGAGGTATCACAACACTTATGGGCTCAATCCTACCAAGTTCTGTCACCATCTGGGAAGGTACATAAATCACGATCCATCACAAAAAATGTGCAAAAAACTGAAACAGAAGCACTTGGAAAGATCTACCTTAAGCATAGAAACACTTATCCATGGTCAGAACATCAAAAAACAACCATTTTAACTCCCAAATCAATGCATTTAGCTCACAAACAATACGTCGCAAACCACAACAGAATTGAAAATGATTACACTTAGATTGTAGAGCAAGAGACAAGGAACGCAATGTGCTATTCGAAATAGAATTCTGATTATCAGCTCAGGACAAAAGTGGATTACAAGTTGTAGTCACAAGAAGCCTCCACAGTGCACGTTTCTTTTCTTTAACTGACTTTAAAAGTTAGGGGGTTTTCCCATGGCCATCCGGCCTCTTACAAGGATTTAGACTCAGAGAAATAAAAAGGGTATGGTCTAATCTCATCATGATTACAACTCATCTTAGGCTGAATTATAGGGTTTTTTCCAAAACAATAGAGTGTCCACAGGGTTTGGTGTGCATACGCCTGTATCCACCAAACACTTTGGGATCATTTCAGGTCCAATGTGATGCTTGTGGTGATTGCCTTGGAGCAGTCTTGCTTCAAGAAGGGCATGCCATAGCATATGAGAGTCGAAGGCTCAATACAGATGAACGGGTCTTAGGCATTTATGAGAAAGAGCTTTTAGCTGTTCTACATGCCCTAGACACATGGAAGCACTATCTATTGGGGACTCCATTTATTCTACAAACCGACCACCAAAGTCGCAAGTACTTCATGACGCAAACCAAGCTTTCCAACAAACAAATGAGATGGGCAAATTTTCTTTCGAAATTTTATTTTCTATTGCTCACATTGTTGGTAAGCACAATAAAGTGTCCGATGCACTTTCATGATGACCAAAAGTTAATGCGGTGTCTATAGCCACTCACAATGATCTGTCTTCTATGATAGATGAGTATGCAATTGACCCTGACTTTAGAGACATAATGTCAGCCCTTGCTTTGGGGAAGAAAGAGGAACATTCACCTTGCAGGATGGTTATCTTCTCCATGGAAATTGGCTATGTGTTACCCCTCCCTTCGTGAGAAAGTCATGTATGAATCCCATGCTCCTCCCTATGTGGGGCATAGAGGTATTCAACCTACTCTTCGAGGAGTAGAGATGTACTTCTATTGACCTACCATGAAAGTGGACATACAAGAGAATGTTTCAAAATGTGTAGTATGCCAAAACTCCAAGTGTGATAGAGGGAAGCAACCTGGATTACTCCAGCCATTGCCTATCCCAAATTCATCATGGGAGAGTATATCCATGGATTTCATCTTTGGATTACCCAAGTCTATCCATGGGAATACGGGAACATGGACAATAGTCGACAGGTTTAGCAAGCAAGCACACTTTATTCCTGTCTCAAAAAGACTATTAAGGCACACCAAACCGTCTTAATCTCTCAGAATTTCAAACACCATGGATTGCCAACATCCATCGTGTCGGATAGAGATCCTAGAATGACCAGTTTTGGAAAGGTCTCTTTGAAAATCCAGGTATAAGATTGAATTTCTCTTCGGCCTATCACCCGCACAAACGGACGGCCAAAGTGAGATAGCCAATCTTACGATACTCGATCTACTAAAGACTTATGTTACAAAAATAGATCAATGCTCACAATGGGAAAAGTACTTACCTCTTGTCGAGTATGCGTACAATAACACTGTCCATACTTCCACGGGAAAAGCACCTTTTGAAATCATTGAGGGAAGACCTAAAAGTCCCTTGCTACTTAAAGTACATGGGAAGATCTTCGTTGCTGATGAGTATAGCCATGACCTATAAGAATCTTTTTAAAAGATTAAGGAGACTATATCCATCTCTCAATAAAGGCAAAAAGTTGTTGGTGACAAGCACAGAAGGGCCTTAACATTCAACGAAAACGATTGGGTCTTACTTAAGTTTCCCAAGGCTCGATTGAGGCAAATGACGGGAAAAAATCCTACAGGCCATCAGAAGTATTATACTAAACTAGCAAAAAGACACTATGGTCCTTTTCAAATCTTGAAGCCAATGAATGAGATGGCTTATCAACTCAAGTTGCCCAACCATTGGCTCATACACAATGCTTTTCATGTGAGCCTACTTAAGCCCTATAAAGGAGAGCCACCAAGTGAACCAATTATTGAAGACCCTCCCAAAATCGAAGACCAAGAAGAGGTGCTACAACCCAAAGCTATCCTTCGGCATGAAGACAAGGTACTCCGACATGGTAGGATTATCCGACGGTACCTTATTAAGTTCAAAAATTATTTTTTTGAAGATGCTAGATGGATGCAAGGAATATAACTTAAGGATAGTATGAACCTTGTCAATGCTTAAAATGCTACACTAGAGTCACCAAATGTACAAATTTCTTTTGAATGACCAATGTTTTTGTCTTATAAGACTAGTTCTCTTTTTATTGTGCACAAATTGAAATAGTATGCATGCTTAGAATCATGTTTGTGATGATGACATCTCTCAAAAACCAAGTAGAATTTGTCACTCTACTTGGGAGAATGAAATGGACAAAAGAGCAGACATGCTTGTGGCAGCTATATCTCCCAAGCACCAAACGGATTAGTCATCCATCTTGGAAACATATCATAGGGTAAAAAGGTATCCTCTACCCGCTAAGTAAGATTGACTAATGATTTAGTCTTTATCTCTTCTACCTCATAGTCGGGGACGACTATGATTTCAAGAGAGAGAGGTAATGTCATAAAATCTAATATCTAACCAACCCAAATGATTTTCTCATATTAAACTGATTATTTAATGTGGGAGAATAAATGGGAACAAGGGCTAGAATATAGACATGTGCTTACAGATCTATCTCAACACGGGGTCAATGGTAAAGGGGTGCAAATGAGAGATCGTATGTCAAAGCCCAAGGCTAGCCAATTGAGCTTAAAGACCTTAGGGTTAGCTTCATTGAATACCTCCAAACGTTATTGTTAAAAGTCCTTGGACCTTAGGTAAGCTAGGGCTGTGCTTGAGGTGGGAACCTGACCCAAGCTAGAGGTGCTTGTCGTGCTTGATGGCCGAGATGCTTGAGATGCTAGGGTTGTACTTGAGGTGGGAACCCGACCCAAGCTTGAGGGGCTTAAGGGCCAAGCTTGTGGTGGGAATCGGGACAAAGGTTGAGGGGCTTGAGGTGTCAAATATTCAACAAGTATCCCTACAAGGAGGGGGCGA
The DNA here is from genome assembly GCF_014529385.1 of Adiantum capillus-veneris. NCBI lineage: Eukaryota > Viridiplantae > Streptophyta > Polypodiopsida > Polypodiales > Pteridaceae > Adiantum > Adiantum capillus-veneris. The sequence continues at coordinate 119,425,604 of NC_140941.1, forward strand.
GCCCTACAAGTTGGGAGCATGAGAGAGAACACACACACCCTCACTCGAGGCAAACCTAGACCAAGGAGGCAACGAGGACACATGTCAACCTCCTCTTCATGTTGCCCTCATGGTGTGCCTAAAAGCCTATTGGTTGGAATCCCAAGGGGTCCAACCTCCTCCCACACACACTCACACACTCTCATTGTGTGAAGTGCGAAGTGCAAGAGCTCCATCTCCTTCTCCAAGCTAGTAGAGATGTTGAGAGTCTACACCAATAGTTTTGGCTATGGAATGAAAATCCAACCAAGAGCCATGCTTTAATGCTTAAGCTTGCCATCTTCTCCATCTTCATTACTATTCTATTATGTATGCTAGAAAGAAGAGTGATGATAAGTGAGGAACTATTTCTTTTTGTTATGGATTGTTTCTTCTTCCTCTTCCCTACCCTCATTCCCCGCTAGCTCTCTCCACCTTCGAAGGTGTTTGAGGCCTTGGGACTGAGGCTTGGGATACTTGATTCTTTTTACAAATTTTATGTTATGCTTGTGATGCATGAAGCTTTCCATCTTCATTGCATGAATTAGGTCACAAGGAACACAAAGACTATATTGTATCGAGTCTCTCTTGATGGGAGAATCTGTGATACAAATGCCTATTGGAGGGGGGAACGGCTCCACATAAATTTGGTCCTCAACTGTTGTCATGTTCTCTAAACTCTCTCTCTTGTAAAAGTTTTGCTCATGCCAAGTTAACTAAGTACTATGTTTATGTTGCTACCATCAATTAAGTTCACCCTCTATGCTCTCAAAGTAATCCCACAAAAGGCATTTCTCTAATTTTCCTAATTCTGCTACTCTCAAAGTTCATAGGCCATTTCCATTACATTGCAGAGGGTGAATTTGATTTGGCCAAGGTAAACGAGGGTGGTGGATTTGGACAAGCGATGGAAATCATGTGGAGTTTTCGCATAGAGCAGAGCCTTGTTCAGCCCCCCCACTTTCTCATTAACATCAATGAGGCTGCTTTGTTTTTGTGTGCACATTGTTTTGTTTTGTTTTTTGCTTGTAAGCTTCCACAAACTCGAGCTCGAGGTTTGATGAATAGGTTCCTAACCATAGTTGCTTTTTGCAGGGCTGGTCGTGCTCATGGGCGACCAATTGGCAGGCAACCTGAAGGCAGAATATATGGAGGTTTCGCATAGAGGACCTTGCTCAATCTCCCTCGCTTTGTCACTGCCATCGTTGAGGGGTGGGTTCAAGGATTGTTTGCTCGACAAGGCAAGCAAATCTGCAAGCCCCTTATTTAAGAAATGAATTGTGTTGTTGAGAAATGATTTTGCATTGCTGAGGGTGGGTGAAGAAATGTATTGACTATCATTGATCCTCACAATCTCTTTTCCTTGCTTGTGTTTTGATTATATGCAGGGGTTCTTTTTTGTGAAGGGGATTTTGTTCGGTGGGTAAGGTGCCTATCATGGTTCTCATTTTCTTGGATCTAGGTCAGGGCTCAACAAATGGTTTGCAAAGGATTTATTGAGCACTTATTAGAATGTTGGTTTGATATGTGCATTGTTGAACAAGTGGAGATAGAGAGGTGAGGTGAGGTGTTTCTCTTTGATTTTCTAAATCATTTTAATTGCCAATGTTTTGACTCGAGGTGCTGATTTGAAAATCTCTTTTTGTGAGTTGGAGTGGATAATAAGCTCATGCTTATTCACATGATGATGTTCTGTGGCTTGTTGGCTTGATACAAAGCCTCTTTATGCTTTCGCATAGCATTGGAAAGATTATATAACCATCAAGCTTGAATTCATATATGTTGTTGAGTCTCTTGAATTTTGTTCTGAAGGTGATAAAACATGTTATATTTGCATGTTGCAACAACAAGCTCCGGTTTGCCATCTTGCAGTGATGGTGTTGAGCCTGCTGTGGGCAAATATTGAGCAACACACTAGCCTCTTCATTACTGATTGCAAGCATATCAAAGAAGTCACTGTGACCTCATTGTGACACAACACCACATTCATCTAAAAGAAGTTAGATCATGTTGTCGAAATCAAGACCAAAAGTCCTCGAATCATCTCGAAACTCACAGGGGCTACTCTACTTACATAGAGGTCACTATTCTATAGACTCTGACCCTATATCCCGCCCGTAATCACTTGGTGCAGCAAACGCGTATAAAGATAGATAGTCTATTATAGGTCACCGATTCTCAACTTGTACTATCCTAATGTGTAGATCTTCTCGCTGTGAACCTATTGGTATGAAGAACTCATAAAACAGACATACAGTTTGCAAGATAACTCACTCAAAAGATTGTGAGAGCTCGCCTCGCGACGAAATCGAAACTCGCAAGCTTGGCGTTGAAGTGTAGCCTCGCCGTTTTGCTAACTCGTTGATGATGTCAGCTTCACAATGGCTGATCCATAGCGTGTATAGCAAAGAGATAAGACCTCACTCTCTCTCTCTCTCTCTCGGTCACATAGACACAACACACAATAAACACAAAGATTGATTAATTCCAAAGTCTCCTTAGGGTTACAAAACTTTGGCCTATATACATCTCTCTTGAGGGACACATGCCCATCAAAAATAATCTCTTAAATCTACTAGAATTAAATATTACAAAAAATGGGTGATCCTTCTTAGTGTTCCTCTAGTCAACACTCCCCCCCTCCGTGTCCATGTCGTCCCTAACATGATTGGTCATGTGTTTGGTCTTTAGTTTGTTCCTTTGCTCAATAGAGCCCCATGGCTTAATCATCTTCAAGTAAGATTTATATCTGATGTTGAGATGCTCACCATTGGTCCAAAAATCTTGCTGTCATATGTGAAAAAACCTATGTAGAAAGCCTCTTCAAAGGCTTGCATGTGGAAGCTAGGTAAAAACATCAACTGTTGGTAGAAGTGTTGTAGCACTTGTGGCAAGGGTTGAGTGGAGAGGTCGTAAGTCAATTTGAGGAGTGTCGTCATTGACAGTAGACTTGAGTCCATAGCTTTGTGTGGTGCAAATAGCTCTATGCAGGCTAGTAATGTTTTGCAGATCTTATTGAGCATTACGCACGTCAAATCAGGAGAGCGAGTGAAGAGCTTAATGGTGCCCGCTAGAGTTTTCACCATGTAAGTTCCACTTATTCTCTCTCCTTCTTTGGGTGGTGGGAGTTTAGGGTAATTCAACTAGGTTGGATGCTTCTTTGAAAGCCTTGAGTGGTCCTTCCAAGTTCTCATCCTTGGTACTGGGCAGAAAGAGACATCATCTCGTACCCACTTTGGTGCATCGACCAAACATACTAGGTATGCTGGGTACTTTGTGAGCCAACCTTTTCTCCACTTTGGTTGTGAGTCTACTATTCTCTTGAGGACTGCTTGATGTTTGATGTCTCCCTCAAATAGTGGTGTCATCTCCTCTGCTTGAATTCTTTTCTTTATAGTGAGCACTTCATATTTGAGAAAAGGTTAAGGGAGGGATGGCTACATCCACTCTTCTTTGATTACATTTGTATCTAGCCATAGCACTCCCACAGAGTACAATACCCATTGCCCAATCTATCACTGCTCTGACACCTTCTTCAGTAGCTTTCTCTATCAAAATTTGGAGACAAGCCTCATCCTCCGCTGTCAGCTCCTACCCTTCCTCTTGAATTAGTGGAGGTATCTCCATAAATATAGGTTCCTTCGAGCTGTCTAGAATCTCCATAGGCTCTTGTTGGGCATTGGCTCCTGAGTCACTTGGACCATGATCTTTATCTTGACCTCTGGCTCTCTCCACCTCTTGTCTTAATTTTGTTAGTTGTTGTTGTGTCAGCTTGTCTCTTTTGGTGGCTTCCTCTGCATTTTTAACTAGAATCTCTTGCAATGTTTCTAATTGACGTTTCAGTTGGTTTTTCTCTTCTTGGAGCTTTTGCTTCTCTTTCTTGAGTCTTTATTTAGGTGCCAAGGAGCCTTCTGCTGTGTGAACTCCTTGTCTTTGCTCTAATTTTATCTCCTTTGATGTGTCGTGATATCAGCTTCCCACACCTCTATGGCCTTGTTGTACGCTCATGCACTTGCTCTTGCAGCCCTTGGGGTTCCTCTTAGTCTCTCTATGGTTAACTCTTGGAGTGCTAATTTGTCCTTAAGATCTATTATCTCATCCCTAGCTAACTCCAGCTCATCTTCAGAATTTTCTTTCTCCTCTTGCAGATTGGCAATTTCTTTAGCTACCTTAGTCATTTGGAGGGTAAGGGTATCCCTTTCTACTTTGGCTTCTTTCAAGATCTTGCTTTGTGCTTCTTTCTCTCTCTCTGTACTTTTTGCTCTATGAATTGCTGTTTGCAATTCTTTGGTGAGGTTGTCATGCTCTCCTATCAGACTTTCCTCTGTTGTCCTAAGCATGCTATTTTCCTCCACCATAGTGAGAGATCATGTTTTGATTTGGTCCAGAATTTGGTGGGAAACTCTTGCATGTTCTTCATTTGCTGTTACCACACTCTTTCCTACTGACCTAGGAAGTGGTCCAGCCAGGGGGACTTGGTGGCCCATACTTAGTAGCACTCCCAATGGAGGAGGTCACCATGGGTTTTCTAGAGGTCTCCACCTTGGAATTGGTGGGATTTGTACCAATCCCGCTACTCTAGGTGATGATAAATACACTTTTGGTGCTCTTCTATGAATATCGTGTTGTTGTGGCTTCTCCTCGGTCTTTTCTTCTTTATTTGTAGCCCATGGCAAGATAGAGGTGCCATATACATCCTCAAAAGCATCCTTAGATGTATATCCAATTTTGAGAAGATCATCATAGATGCATCTTTTGGTCTTTCCTTTGTCCTCCGGCGTTGGCTCAGCCTCTGATTTTTTCTTTGGAAAATCCTTTTGAGGGTTTTGGTTGTTGGGTGTATCCGAGGGGAGATGCTGGTGGTGTTATACTACCTCCCTCCTCTTTGGACTCTTTTTCCTCTTTTCCTTGTGCTTGAGGCTATTCTTGGAGCTTCCTCTTAATATCTTGAACTTCCTCATCAATGAAAGGCTCTAGATTTTGCTGTTCTATCACCCTCTCAGACTCTTCATATGCTCGGATATAGTGATCAAATTCATCTTCTAAGGATCAAGAGGAACTGCTGCACATTTTGTTTGGGGCAGGTACCCAAGACTCCTCAAAATCTCCCTTCAATGCTTGTTCGGCATTGAATTTCTCAATCAGTCTTTTGATGTGGGCCACCTTTTGGCTTGTGGTCTCTTTTGGTTTCTCTTCCTTGGGAATTACTGTCTTTCCTTTCTTCTTTGGTGGCTCTTCATATTTTTCTTCTTGCACTGTCTCTAGCTTTCTCCTCAGCCTTGTCAAGACAAGCAGTGCCACTGGTGGTTCATCTTCTGCATCCTCTTTAAGCCTCAACCACTCATTTTGAATTGGTGGGTCTGGCCACTGTCCTCTTGCTCCGATAGCTTCATATGCAATTTTGGTTTTCTCTCCACCAATGTATTTGGGCTTATCAATTCCCAAGCCCACTATCTATTCATGTATATACTGAGCATAATTAACATCTTTTGGCACACTGCTTCTCAGTGCCCAAGTGAAGGTGGTGGCAATGGCATGAGGTGGTCTAGTATATTTTTGTTGCCACTTGTTGCAAATGTGGAAAAACTGGTTGCACAACTTGAAAATTTTGATGGCCCTTGGATCCACCATGTCTTCAAAAATTGGGTTGGGTTTCTTCTAAGAGTACACTTCCACCGCGTCTCTTCTTTCTTTGACTAAACTACCATAATTGTGTAACCCCAAAGCATCCGCATTGAGCTGAAGTGTAATGGTTACTTCTTTATTCTCTCCCTAAAGTGTAGTGATGACTACTTTGCCATCTTTCTTGATTGTAGTAGTTAGTTCATAGATGCTCTAAAAATCAACTCCTACCAGCACAAATGTAAAGAATCCATGTAGATCCACCCTTTCTAGGTGCTTGATGATGCCTTCTTTGCTTGCATATTCAATGTGGTCTCTTGGAATCATTGGCACATCCACATTATTGCTTTGTGGATCTTGGAAGGTTCCTTAGTATAGCTTTATGCCCTCCCGATCTAGAGTTGCTTCGTCCATCCATGCTTTGGTCGGCTTCAATGTCTCATTAGGAATTGTGAAGGGCTCTATCGCTGCAATGATATCTTTCAAGGCGAGCCTTTTTTCCTTTATTGGTGATTTATTAGCTTCCATTGATCCTGCATGCATCCAAGTCCAAAAGTTAGCATCTTTTACCAATTTTGTTAATTGATCAGCTTCTAGATATCCAAATGATTTCAAAATTGAATCACAAGCTAATCAGGGCCTAAGGATGCTATGCAAGTTGACAAAAGTGCATTTTGATGCTCATTTTATGTTGTGAGACATCATATGCGTATGATGTCTATGTGCTCTGATGAGATGAGGTTTGACATATGCATAGCTTATAGCATGTACATCACACCTATATGTCTGGAATGAGATTTGAACATGTAATGAGCAAGATTTTGTCTTATAGGCTCTTTTCAACCTTCGCAATGGTAAAATGGCTATACTTTGTGTATATGAGGCTTGAAGCTTGTGGCATGGACTCATGAGCATATGGTGAGAGCATTTGATAAGTCAGAACCACCTCGGATTGCCAATTTTGACATCATAGGCGTATGATGTCTTTTGTGCCCAAATGACTTGAAACTCATATGATAGGATGTCCACAGAATGTGTATAGTTTCTATAGCATTAGAATTGAAATTGCGCTTGTAATTGGATACCAAAAGCCAAAAATGGGATTTGTACACTTAGATTTTTGTCATAGGGGTGAAGAAAGGTTAGATGATATCTAAATATGATGAAAATTTGTTGGCAAGCTAATAAAGATGTGATAAAGGCACTGGAGATCTCAAAACTCAACATTTCAAATTAAGGGGTCTAGACATCATACGCGTATGATGTCTAGGTTGGCTTTTTTGGCTCAGACTGGATGTATAGCTTGCTCATGATGTGTGCATCACTCTCATGTGTTCAGATTTGAATTTGGATAAGTGCTCATGTGCTCAAGGCCATAAATGGTGTTTTTGGCACTTGAATTTGAAAATTGATATGTATAATGACCAAAACCTGGCCAAACTAGGTGTAAAGGCTATGTGTGACATGATGTTGAATTCTGGATAACAAAAATGCTGACGGAGTCATATTTAGCAAGTCTAGACATCATACGCGTATGTTTTCTATTCTTGAAAAAAGGAAATGTGAGCATGGGGATAGGATGTATATGCTATGTGTATTCCTTGTGCCAAGTTTCCCTGAGTTTGGAGCATTATTTCTATGGATGAGAACATATTTTTCTTGGGGACTCCAACTTCGCAGTTTTTGACCAACTAGTGGCTTTGTGTGGTCCATTTGCATAAAACTTGGTCTGTGAGCTACAATGAGCATGATGAAGAGGTTGGTGTGGAAAATTTACCATTTGCATGTGTAAAATGTCCCACTAGACATCATTCATGTACAATGTTTGGGATGTGGATTCAATGCATGGAAAGATTTGTGCTAGTGCCCTAAGCCCTTTTAGCTTTGATTCAGCTTACTATTCATTAGTTTAGCTTAGAAACTCCATGTTTGATACTTTGGACTTTGAAGTCAATTTCCGCTCTTGGAGATGACTTTCCGGGATGATTTCACTTGAGATTGATCACCTAAGCTTGTAGATGGTTGTGGGGCACCTTTCTATGCCGGTGTAGGCTTCGGCCTTATAGATGTCTTTTATGATGATTTGTCGCTCTAAAAGCGTCTTTTAGTTGGGTGACGGTTTGGCAACAACTTTTCTTAATGTTTGACCAGATGTCTTGATTGTCAAAGATATGTTGATGCTGCTCATGAAGTTTGGTGGCAAAACAGACGCTCCATTTGGCGTGAGAGCCAAATGATGCTTTGCGTGTTCGAAGCCGAGATCAACGTTTTGACTCCCTTTTGATAGTTTGATTTTGGAGGAAGTGACATCCATGGCGTGTAGACAACCTTGAGGGACACCTACCCATGAAGTTTCGTGCCATTTTGGTGACTTGTCTCAGATTGTCTTCTGTAGGCCCCTGGAATGTTAGGGTTCTTATTTCTGACCTAAACTGGTATGGGAGGGCATATGCAAGCTCATTTAGCCTAGGGTCAACCCCCTATCAAGTCTTGTAGCTATCGGGTTAGTGGTCATTGAGTTACGGTCCCATTTCGCTCTCTATCAATCGATGCCACATTGCTTCTTTTGTTAGTTTTTTGCGTTGAAGTTAGCATTGAACATGAAGAACACATGCTAATGAGTCTGCCCCTCAATTTTGGCATCGAACGGTGTGTTTTGGGTGTCGTACAAAGCCGTAGAAGATCCATGTGCTCTAGGTCTCTCAAGATCTCTAGAAGTGTGAATAATGAAAATGAGCTAGTAAGTGGGTCAAAATTTCTTATATTGGGGGTCTTGAAACCACTTGCCACAAAATTTGACATGTGCTTCTATCTTGTTGCAAAACGCACTTTAGGCTTGAAATTTCTCAATTTGGACATTGTTTGTCCCACTTCTGAAAAATTTGTCATTTTTCCCAAAAACTGACCTGATTGGACTTTCTGCAACGTTCTCATAATTGTACCCTGACTTCACCATATGTTGCCCTTGACTTGCTAATCACCCTCGTATTTTTATTTTGTTATTACGTCACCATCTCACTTGCTTTTTTTTTCTTCAAAAAATTGCAAAAATAAAAGAAAAATAGCAAATCAATTTCAAAAAATACCAATAAATCAAAGTAATTAAAAAACAACATGATAAGCCACTCTGTACATTTATTTGTAATATTTTCATAATTTAGCTCAAAAGATTATTATTTATATATATATATACACACACACACACACACCTAGAGGCTCATTTTTGGCATTTGTCCTCATATATATGTAGAATCAAGTTAAATAAGGGCATGCGTACTTGGGTTCACCAAAAATTTTCACAATCAAACACAAAAACCCAAACTCATAGAAAACAATGCCCTTTTTAGCACACAAGGTTCGCATTGGCAATGCCTCCCCCCTTCCTACTTAGAGTCTTCTTGGACGACGGTGTATCGCCCTAGGGTATGTGTTGTGCATGGGTAGCAACATTGTGCTAATGCAAGCCATGTAGTGTTGCCCTATATGCATACTTAGTCAATGCATATATAAAAAATTTGATGTGTGAGAGGAGGGTATAAGCAATATGCTTATTTTGGCATTTGATGCTGAGGTTTCCTGTTTTGGCATAACGTGGTTTGGAGCGGTGAAATAATATACATTCTAATTGTGCCGCTCTTTGTTTAATTGAAATTGGATGCTCTTGTATTTCTGGTCTGTCTTGTGTCATGGGGTTGCACACTTGTTGGAATCCAAAGACCGAATATCGTAAGTTTGGTCTTTTGTTTAGGAATCCACTTATGAGGCTAAGTCTTTTGAGCTTGTTACAAGCTCCTGGGTACCCAAATCTTCTGCTCATTTTGTTTTGGTTATTTGGGATTTGGTTGTGGTTGGATCTTAGGTGTTTGTGATGAAGGGAGTTTCCTGCCCTATCTCTTTGGAATCCAGAGCTATGCTCAATTGCCTTGAATTGTAATCAACCTCTTTGGCACCCATACTTTTGTGATATACACTGGGTTCGGTTTTTTGGTTCTATCATATGGTATGGAAGAGGTGGATTTGAGCATGGTTTGCCGCAACTTTGCAACTTCATCCTTCTTTATCTAGACCTACTTATGTGTTGTTGCAAGCTGTGACAGCTGCCTTTGCTTTGTGGGTTTCCCTGACATATTCCCTGGTATTTTTTCTTTGTTTGTCGTAAATACCTTGGGTGGAACATATGCATAAGTGATCTCTTTTGAAGTTCTTTTTCGTATCCATTGATGAACTGTTGTAAGGAAGGGTTCTTTGCTCGTATCTCTTGACTCCACTATTGATGGTTCGTCAGCTGGTTGGGCAACAAATGGAACCACTCGGATTTCCTTTCCATGTTGAATGCTGACTCTATCAGAGTTCCAATCAATCTGTACGTTGTACTCAAGGAGTACGAGCGGAAGTGCGACGCGAGAGAGAGTGCGAGAAGAAGAGCACGACGATATGGTGAACTCGCTCTACTGTAATGTGTAGGGCATAGTGAGTTCTGATTAGGTTTTTACAAAAGAATATGTGTACATACCTGGCAGCCCGCCCACTTACCTGGGCGACCGGCTTTATACCCTAACAACCTCCCACTTAAAGTCCAATGTGGTACTTTAAGTGTGAGAGAAGCTACTATACAAGCTAATATACAAGAGATGTAGAGAAGTGATGTACTACCCTACACCTAACTGCTTGCGAAAATGCGCAAAGCTCTCTGAGGGAAGTCCTTTTGTAAGTAGATCAGCAAGATTTTCTGTGGTGTGAACTTTGACAAGCTGAAGTTGCTTATCCTCGAGCATTTCCTTGATGAAATGATACTTCACATCCACATGCTTTGTCTTTGAGTGATAAATTGGATTGCGAGCCAATTGTATAGCACTTTGACTATCACAATATAACACAGGCATCTCTTCTTTGATTCCCAAATCTGTTACTAGTCGATTAAGCCAAATTGATTATTTGCATGCCTCTGATGCTGCAACATATTCAGCCTCTGTAGTAGACTGAGTAACACAATCTTGTAATCTAGAACGCCATGATACTGCTCCACCAGCCAATGTAAAGACATACCCTGACGTAGACCTTCGGTTGTCTGAGTCACCTGCATAATCTGAGTCTGTAAAACCCTTTACACTTAGCTCCTGACTCCCATAGCATATACGCATACTCTTTGTAGCTTTCAGGTATCTCAATATTCCTTTCACTGCCTCCCAATGTTTCTTGCCTGGGTTTGACATGTATCGACTTACTACTCCCACTGCAAATGCAATGTCTGGGCGAGTAGCAATCATTGCATACATCAAACTACCCATTGCAGACGCATATGGAATCTTATCCATTTCAGCCTGTTCTTCCTCAGACACAGGACAATCTTGTTTGCTAAGTTTCACATATGGTGGCAATGGAACACTCAGTGCCTTTCCCTTCTCCATATTGAAACGTTGCAAAACCTTGTCAATATACTCTGTTTGAGATAACCAAATCAACTTCTTTGATCTGTCTCTCTCAATGCGCATACCAAGTATATGACTTGCCTCGCCCATGTCTTTCATGTCAAACGATTTTGCCATCTTTGACTTCAAAGCTGAAATTTCTTCCAAGTGCTTGCCAGCAATCAACATGTCATCCACATACAAAATAAGGATCAGCCAACTACCATCCTTAGCCTTCTTTGTATATAGACACTGATCGAACTCACTACGTTTGTAGCCTTGAGAAAGCATAAACTTGTGGAATTTATGGTACCATGCCCTCGGTGATTGTTTTAAGCCATAAAGACTCTTTAACAACTGGCATACCCAATCTTCCTTGCCTTTCTCAACAAACCCTTCTGGCTGCTGCATGTAAATTTCCACATCTAAATCACCATGCAAGAACACTGTCTTGACATCCATTTGGTGCAACACCAAATCTAATATGGCAACCAATGCAAGAAAGCATCTCATTGTAGTCATCTTGACCACCGGAGAGAAGACTTCATCAAAGTCAATGCCTTGTTCTTGCTTAAAGCCCTTGGCAACAAGCCTTGCTTTGTACTTTGGCTGACTATCACGGTGATCTTATACCTGTAAACCCATTTACAGGGTAGAGCCTTTTTGCCCCGTGGTAATTTAACTAGCTTCCATGTCTGGTTTTTATGCAGAGCTGTCATCTTTGACTGCATTGCCAATTGCCAATTCCCGGAGTCCTTCATTTGCACTGCTTCCTTGTAACATGAAGGCTCATTGCAATCAGTCAACATGACATAGTTCATAGATGGAACAAACCTATCAGGAGGTCGCGTGACACGTCCAGATCTACGCACAATAGGTGGCTCAGGCTCAGCCACAACCTGTGGTTCCACTCTATCCTGTCCTTGCTCCTCTTGAGCCCTGACATTTTGTCTTGCACGTGCGGGTCCATCTTCCTGGAAGACAACTCTTCTAATCTCCTCAACCCTCTCTGGTTTAGAATGATATTTGGATTCATTAAAGTGAACATCATTGCTGTGGACAACCTTTCTGGATTCGGGATCCCAAAGTTTGTACCCCATCTCACCAGAATTACCATAGCCTAGAAAGATGCACTTTCTACTCTTTGGTTCAAGTTTGTTCCTAAATTCCTTTGGAACGTGAGTATATGCCTCACAGCCAAAGACTTTGAGATGCTTGTATGAGGGCATTTTGCCTGACCATACCATCTCTGGCACTGAATCCTTCTGCAAAACCTTGTTAGGAGATCTATTTACAAGATGAACAGTTGTTGATACAGCTTCAGCCCAAAACCCATTTGGCAGCTGTGCATTAGACAACATACTTCTGACCTTCTCTTGTATGGTCCTATTCATCCTCTCAGCAACACCATTTTGAGGAGGATTGTAAGGAGCAGTAAGTTCATGTTTTATACCTTTTGACTCACAAAAGTCCTGAAAGGCCTTTGAAACATACTCTCCACCATTGTCAGTGCGTAAGCATTTAAGCTTCTTGCCACTCTGATTCTCCACAAGTGTCACAAACGTTTTGAAAACACTAAACGCTTCATCCTTGTGCTTGAGAAAGTAAACCCATACTTTCCTCGAGTAATCATCTATAAATGTCATAAAGTAAGAAGCTCCCCCTAGAGATAGGTTAGGCATAGGTCCACACAAATCACTATGAACAAGTGCCAACTGTGTATCTCTTCTACTGCTTCTATGCTTATGTGGCTGCTGTGTTTGCTTACCATATAGACAATGTTCACAGAATTCAAAATCATTAAATGAAAAGCCAGGCAAATAACCAGAACGAGACAAGATTTCCATTCCCTTCTTGGACATATGTCCTAACCGGCTATGCCACAAAGAAACGTTCGGCTGCTCGGTTACATTGATTACATTTTTAGAGACATTTGATACATAAATCATGTAAAGTCCTCCAGACTTTACTCCATGTGCTACTGTCATAGAACCCTTGGATATCTTCCACATGTTCTGTCCAAAAGTGGTGACGTAGCCAGCATCATCAAGTAAACATCTGCTGATCAAGCTCTTTGTAATTGCGGGAACATGTCTCACATTCTTCAGCGTGAAAGAAGAGCCATTCTGAAACTTCAATTGAAAATCTCCAACACCTAAGAGCTCACATGTCTGCCCATTGCCTAGCCGAACATGATCTTTAGTGGTCACATAAGAGGTAAACCACTCCTTGTTTGGAGACACATGAAGTGATGCCCCTGAGTCTATAATCCAGTCACTCAGTGCATTTCCATTAGATGCTGTAAGAAGAGCTGAGTCCATTGTATTCTTCAAGAAGTAGATGTCTCCTGACACTAGACTGTCATCCTCTGCAATAGTGTTTGTCACATTTATTTCTTGAATCTTCACTGAGGACTTGTTCTTCTCACCATGGTCTTCAGCTTTCTCTTTGCCTTTTTCTGCTTTCCATTCTCTGCAGTCTCTTTTCATGTGACCCTTCTTGCCACAATGGTAGCATTCTATGTCACTCTTGCCTTTAGCACTGCGGGACTTGCTACGAGACTGATTCCTCTTTCCACCTTTGTACTTTTCTTTGGTCCTTCCCCTGACAACTAAGGCTGTTCCTTTGCCTTTGTCCATTGTCTTTCTATTGGTTTCTTCAGTAAGCAGACTTCCTTCTACACCTGTTATGTTCAAACCATCTGGAGGTGCAGAATTACTCAAAGCTGTGCGAAAAGTGTCCCAACTTTCCGGCAATGTGATCAACATGAACATAGCTCTAACAGGTTCATCAAACTTGACACCTTGAGCTGACAACTGACTATAGATTGTGTTGAATTCATTCAGATGATTGGACATAGGTGTCCCTTCTTTCATCTTCAAGTCAACAAGCTTCTTAAGCCAGTATACCTGTGAAGCTGCACTCTGGCTACGTCACCACTTTTGGACAGAACATGTGGAAGATATCCAAGGGTTCTATGACAGTAGCACATGGAGTAAAGTCTGGAGGACTTTACATGATTTATGTATCAAATGTCTCTAAAAATGTAATCAATGTAACCGAGCAGCCGAACGTTTCTTTGTGGCATAGCCGGTTGTGACATATGTCCAAGAAGGGAATGGAAATTTTGTCTCATTCTGGTTATTTGCCTGGCTTTTCATTTAATGATTTTGAATTCTGTGAACATTGTCTATATGGTAAGCAAACACAGCAGCCACATAAGCATAGAAGCAGTAGAAGAGATACACAGTTGGCACTTGTTCATAGTGATTTGTGTGGACCTATGCCTAACCTATCTCTAGGGGGAGCTTCTTACTTTATGACATTTATAGATGATTACTCGAGGAAAGTATGGGTTTACTTTCTCAAGCACAAGGATGAAGCGTTTAGTGTTTTCAAAACGTTTGTGACACTTGTGGAGAATCAGAGTGGCAATAAGCTTAAATGCTTACGCACTGACAATGGTGGAGAGTATGTTTCAAAGGCCTTTCAGGACTTTTGTGAGTCAAAAGGTATAAAACGTGAACTTACTGCTCCTTACAATCCTCCTCAAAATGGTGTTGCTGAGAGGATGAATACGACCATACAAGAGAAGGTCAGAAGTATGTTGTCTAATGCACAGCTGCCAAATGGGTTTTGTATCAACAGCTGTTCATCTTGTAAATAGATCTCCTAGCAAGGTTTTGCAGAAGGATTCAGTGCCAGAGATGGTATGGTCAGGCAAAATGCCCTCATACAAGCATCTCAGAGTTTTTGGCTGTGAGGCATATACTCACGTTCCAAAGGAATTTAGGAACAAACTTGAGCCAAAGAGTAGAAAGTGCATCTTTCTAGGCTATGGTAATTCTGGTGAGATGGGGTACAGACTTTGGGATCCCGAATCCAGAAAGGTTGTCCGCAGAAATGATGTTCACTTTAATGAATCCAAATATCATTCTAAACCAGAGAGGGTTGAGGAGATTAGAAGAGCTGTCTTCCAAGAAGATGGACCTGCACGTGCAAGACAAAATGTCAGGGCTCAAGAGGAGCAAGGACAGGATAGAGTGGAACCACAGGTTGTGGCTGAGCCTGAGCCACCTATTGTGCGTAGATCTGGACGTGTCACGCGACCTCCTGATAGGTTTGTTCCATCTATGAACTATGTCATGTTGACTGATTGCAATGAGCCTTCATGTTACAAGGAAGCAGTGCAAATGAAGGACTCCGGGAATTGGCAATTGGCAATGCAGTCAGAGATGACAGCTCTGCATAAAAACCAGACATGGAAGCTAGTTAAATTACCACGGGGCAAAAAGGCTCTACCCTGTAAATGGGTTTACAGGTATAAGATCACCGTGATAGTCAGCCAAAGTACAAAGCAAGGCTTGTTGCCAAGGGCTTTAAGCAAGAACAAGGCATTGACTTTGATGAAGTCTTCTCTCCGGTGGTCAAGATGACTACAATGAGATGCTTTCTTGCATTGGTTACCATATTAGATTTGGTGTTGCACCAAATGGATGTCAAGACAGCGTTCTTGCATGGTGATTTAGATGTGGAAATTTACATGCAGCAGCCAGAAGGGTTTGTTGAGAAAGGCAAGGAAGATTGGGTATGCCAGTTGTTAAAGAGTCTTTATGGCTTAAAACAATCACCGAGGGCATGGTACCATAAATTCCACAAGTTTATGCTTTCTCAAGGCTACAAACGTAGTGAGTTCGATCAGTGTCTATATACAAAGAAGGCTAAGGATGGTAGTTGGCTGATCCTTATTTTGTATGTGGATGACATGTTGATTGCTGGCAAGCACTTGGAAGAAATTTCAGCTTTGAAGTCAAAGATGGCAAAATCGTTTGACATGAAAGACATGGGCGAGGCAAGTCATATACTTGGTATGCGCATTGAGAGAGACAGATCAAAGAAGTTGATTTGGTTATCTCAAACAGAGTATATTGACAAGGTTTTGCAACGTTTCAATATGGAGAAGGGAAAGGCACTGAGTGTTCCATTGCCACCATATGTGAAACTTAGCAAACAAGATTGTCCTGTGTCTGAGGAAGAACAGGTTGAAATGGATAAGATTCTATATGCGTCTGCAATGGGTAGTTTGATGTATGCAATGATTGCTACTCGCCCAGACATTGCATTTGCAGTGGGAGTAGTAAGTCGATACATGTCAAACCCAGGCAAGAAACATTGGGAGGCAGTGAAAGGAATATTGAGATACCTGAAAGCTACAAAGAGTATGCGTATATGCTATGGGAGTCAGGAGCTAAGTGTAAAGGGTTTTACAGACTCAGATTATGCAGGTGACTCAGACAACCGAAGGTCTACGTCAGGGTATGTCTTTACACTGGCTGGTGGAGCAGTATCATGGCGTTCTAGATTACAAGATTGTGTTACTCAGTCTACTACAGAGGCTGAATATGTTGCAGCATCAGAGGCATGCAAATAATCAATTTGGCTTAATCGACTAGTAACAGATTTGGGAATCAAAGAAGAGATGCCTGTGTTATATTGTGATAGTCAAAGTGCTATACAATTGGCTCGCAATCCAGTTTATCACTCAAAGACAAAGCATGTGGATGTGAAGTATCATTTCATCAGGGAAATGCTCGAGGATAAGCAACTTCAGCTTGTCAAAGATCACACCACAGAAAATCTTGCTGATCTACTTACAAAAGGACTTCCCTCAGAGAGCTTTGCGCATTTTCGCAAGCAGTTAGGTGTAGGGTAGTACATCACTTCTCTACATCTCTTGTATATTAGCTTGTATAGTAGCTTCTCTCACACTTAAAGTACCACATTGGACTTTAAGTGGGTGGTTGTTGGGGTATAAAGCCGCTCGCCCAGGTAAGTGGGCGGGCCGCCAGGTATGTACACATATTCTTTTGTAAAAACCTAATAAGAACTCACTATGCCCTACACATTACAGTAGAGCGAGTTCACCATATCGTCGTGCTCTTCTTCTCGCACTCTCTCTCGCGTCGCACTTCCGCTCGTACTCCTTCATGTTGAACATTTGACATTGAATTTGGAAAATTTGCTCCTTCATTTGGTTTCATTTGCACTTTTTTTGGCGTTGGCTTCTTTGAAACAACTTCTGCTGATTCTTCAGGTATGTCAATGATGACATATTCTCATGGTTGCTCTGCTTTCTTCATTTTCACTTTGGCACCATGCTCCATGATGTAGCTATATGTCTCACATTTTTTGTTTTCATACTCAAAAACCTCATTGGCTTTCTTTAACACCTTTATCGTATAAATAAGGGAGTGATGTCATAGCCACTTGAAAGTTTTTCTTCAACATTGTTCCCTAAATTGTGGCTCCTCAAATTATGGTATTCGTCCTCATCATCGTGTGGAAGATCCCATACAAAAACTTCATCCACTATTTGTTTGCAATCACTTGTTTGTTCAATCTCAATTGTTTCAGAAACATTTTTGGTTTCATGGATAGTGGATACCATTAGAAAGGGTCTTATATTGTAGCCATTTTTGTCGCAAAATGTGGCGTTGGTTACATCATTTATGCAGACATCAAGAGTCACCAGTATTTGATCCCATCCGAAAGGTTCAAAAAACTCCTCTAAAAATGACTACTTAATGTAAGCTTCATCTTCTACTGGACACTCTAGAATGAAATCTTGCTTTTTAAGACTCCCGCATTTTGATGGCCCGCACATCCAAATGTGATCATCCTTCACTAGCCAAGAAGGAAATTGTGTTCCGTCATCCGTATTGATAGAAAAGTCTTCTATTGGAGTTCGGTTTACATCCTTGTAACTATGATCCTTGGTGTGAACCTTGGTTATGACACATTTATGCTGCAAATAGAGATAATCATAGCCCCAATCTTGAACCATCTTGAATTGACGCATGAATGGCCGTCCCAAAATAACTTCAAAGTTGTTGCATTTTCCAAAATCAACTAGAACAAAAGTGTGTTCGTACTCTATTCCACAAGAGGATACAATAACTTGTTCCAGTATTCCTAAGGGTGCTAGTTGCAACTTCATACACAATGTTTTGAGAGCTGCTCTTTCCAATTTCTCCTAGATTACCTTTGTAGCTATGGCTATTCTAGCTCCACCATCAAGTATGGCTATAAGTTTTATTCCCTTGTACTTGAGTGGTTTTTTTCCTCTCCTTTGCAATAGTCACCCACCGTATTCACTGATACCGGTTTTGTTTATGGTTTCTTATGCGAGGTTTCATCCATGTTGTCATCTACGAGTTGGTCGTACAAAGGGACTTTCAATTCCATCTTTTCCATGTGTTTGCCTATTTGGCCCCATAGATGTGGTCTAATTTTCCAGCAACTTTAAGAGAGAAAGTGTGCATTTTATAGGAGAAGACATCAATTTGTGCAAGCTTTTGGTATCCATAATTTTTGGTGCGGCTTTCCATTGAGAAGGTATCACTCTAACATTAGATTTTGTTTCAAGATCTCCTATAAAAGATGGCAAAGTCTGTAGAGAGTGTGGTTTGCTATCTTCAGATGCTACAGACCCAATATCCCGATATGGAGATTGTATATCTCCTTGGAAAAATTCATGTTCTATGTTTATTTCAGGGGTACGTACTGACTGTAAAGTAGCACTACAATCTTTTTAGTTTTTGATAGATTTCCATAAGGATTGTGGCCATGGTTCTTCTACTTCTGGATTTGGTTGTATCTCCAAAGATCTATCCTTGTCTGTTGTTTTTGCAACAAATCTAGAAGTAAGTGGCTCCTCTTTGTCTGTTTTCGCAGGTTTTATTTTATTATATGGATTCTGAGCGCAATTCATGAGTAAGTGGTCTTTTCCACATCGATCACATAATCATCGAAATTTGCCTTCTTCACCTGTGTTGGTTTCCCCTTGTTTTCTTGTGTTTTCTTTTCTTAGCTCCTGCGTTACCAGCCCAATAGTTTTTGGAACTTCAGGCTACAATATGGCTTGAGAAGATTTGACAAGTCTCTTGTATACTTCCATTCTCCTGCTTTCATCTTTTGAATGCGGATATGTCAATAGTCTTTGCTCAGAGTTTGGTTGTTATTGAGCCTTGCAACATATGCTTGCACTATTGTGTCCAAGTGCCCGTTCACTTTCTCTACCAAGACTGAACCACCTGAGTCAATGTTGGACTTTGCCTCTCCCGTTGTATTTTTCTTACTTTCTTGCTCATGTTTTAGCAGTTCTTTTTTTTGGTTGAATTCAATTTCCCAAGCTATTCTTTCCTTTAGTCTCTTTTCTTTCATTTTGTCTCGTTTGGATTTCCATGATTTTCATCCAATTCTCATCGATAAGTTTTGGATTCATGTTTGAGGCGGCAATGTGGGTTCCTCAGTTGATTTATTTTACGGCAGCTTCTTGAGCTTGAGCTTGAGTCATCACCTTTAAAGGAATTGTGGGTTCTACCTCGGGGATCCATATGAAGAAGGCATCACTCCTACAATGTTCATTGTCGCTTTTCCCTTGTTGATTGGGTGTTCTAGATAGTCATAGACCAGGTGTGCAACAACGCATTCTAGACAATATTGAAGTATCTCCACGTTTTTCACCCGATGAGGAGAATCTATTGGCCAATGATTACCTCCACATTCATACCATGGTCCTACTTGTTGTGTAGCTAGTGGTGCAGCTGATGGTTGTTCTTGCTTGGCTAGAAGGGTTTTTTTATCTATACTCTTGGTTGGCTATGAACATGAGTGCATTCTCATCCATGGAGTACTGATTTCTCATGGGTTGTGGCACATGTGTTGGATGAGTGTAGTTGACTACTACTCTACCATCACTTGTAAGAGGTGGTTGTTGCCCTATCTTGGTCTCTAGAAGGTATTTTAGCTCAATTTTGAGATTTGATATGTCTATAAGCTCATCAAGTCAGAAACCCCTACTATGCTGAGGTACATCGATCGCGATCCATGACCCCCTGTCAAACTTTTACTCCAAATTTTGACAGTATGTAAAAAACGTTATGGACCAACTCTGTATCAATTTTTATCAAATTCTGAGGTTGGGGGACGTGGATCGCAATCCATGTTCCACCCCTGGACTTGATCTCTTGGCAGCTTGTTGCACTCTATGTCCACAAGATAAATCCCAACTCTTTTTGAATTTGGACTTGTTTTGACAGGTCAAATGCTCAATACTTGGTATGCACTACGTTTTTCAGTCTGTCACGTGTTTTGCTCCTTTGACCCAAATTTGCTGATTTTTTTTCCAAAATTGGACTTGGGGATATGTTATGCACTATTGATCTAAAAAAATTCAGGTCAAGTTGTCACTATGGAGTCGTGGATCGCAATCCATGTTTGGAGGCCAAATTGACTTTAGCCCTTGTTCAATAAACTTCTATTAGGGTTTGGTTGGTTGGAGAGAGAGAGAGAGAGAGAGAGAGAGAGAGTCCTTTTCGTGTATCTAAGTCTAGCAATGCTACCAAGCTTGATTATATAGCTTAGATAAGTTAGCATGGTGTGAAAGAGTTGAAAGCTAAGAGAATTCAATGTGACCATAAAACTTTGTTTGAAAATGGAGTGGGTTCTATAGGATTGGTTTTAACAATGGAAACAAGATAGGTTTCAACAATGGAGTGGGTCCTATAGAATTGGTTTCAACGATGGCAACACAATTGGATTCAATGTCTTGACTCCATTCTCTTACTTGCTTCTATCCTTGCTTCTTTCTTGTGGGAGCAAGGCATGGCAATAGTGCACATCATAACCTACTATATAGTAGGAAGGACGTTTTCCCCTTGGTCTACCTAGGGTTGATAGAAGTGCTACCAAGTGCAAAAGTAAAAACTGGGTAAGACAACAAGTTTTTAAAAGATGAGTGCCCATAATTGGTACATTGTGTAATCATAAAACTTTTCATGTTTAAGAGTGGAGTTGTGAAAATTTTATTAGCGCTCATAGTTTCCAATGTAGCAAGAGAGATTCAAGTTTCAAATTGATGAGTTGAATTAATATCAAGAATGTAATTGGCCCTTCCGTATATGTTGTTCTGCATATGCCTCACTTTCTTGCATCTCTATCTATGTTTTGTGCACAAGTATGGCACTAATGTTCACCACCATTCATAAGCAGGTTAGTACGTGTACACTATTTGTTCGTGTACACATTTGCACCATTGGCACCTTAAAATGTGATAGAAATGAAAGGAAAATAAGGTGACCTAATAGTTTATTTTTGCAAGTGTTTTGGTTGTTATGCTAAATTGAAGGACGTAGAGCCAAATTGAGGTTGTCGCCTAAAAACATGCATGCCATTTACCTCTCTCTCCCTCTTTCCTCAAATTATGAAAGCATGTTCCTCTTGAAGAGAGCTGAGTGTATTAAATCATTTACATGCTTGAGCCTATTCCCTTAACCACAATCTATACCACACTGTCCATTTGGCTTGGCCACTCCCTTAAATGTGAGACCAGGCATTGAGACACTGTAGGAGAACCTCTTTTTATATGCGCATTATGTCTCTTGAAAATTTGAGAGTATGAGAATCATATCCTACTTAAGGACTCAACTTTTGATGACATCAAACTTTCTTTTAATACATTTTAGTCCGGACCGTGGCCTACATTTCTTTCTCTCCCAAAAAATTCATAGATTCATCTTGCTAGTTGTCACTGTTGCATGCTACATGTTGTATCTAGTCCCATAGGTCAATCTCACATTTAGGGAGAATGACTCTCTCTCTCTCTCTCTCTCTCTCTCTCTCTCTCTCTCTCTCTCTCCAACTTTGAGGCCATTGTGATGTTTTTTTACGATACTAAAAATCCCACCCTCCTTGAGTAAGTATGCTAGAATGTAAGCGCTTGCCTTCAAGAATTAAGACACACTGGCTATATTTTTTAGGTTCTTGTGTACTCCTTTTTCTTCTTCTTCTTTGTCTTGTGTGTGTGTGTGTGTGTGTGTGTGTGTGTGTGTGTGTGTGTGTGTGTGATCCAAGCTATGCAATGGAATGACTCCTTGCAATGGAGAAGTTTTACTTAAGCTTTGTAGTTGGGAGTTAATTGGTCTCAAACCGGGTTAGCATGAAGTGAAATGGAAAAAAAAAGTAAAAAATGATCTAAAATTGCAAAATTTATTAGTAGAGGGGGAGCAAATTTTGTCAATCTTAATGGGGAGTGATGTGTGTCCATCATAATTTAGAAAATTTATAAATTAGGGAGGCACACGGTTTAACTCTCAAAAATAAAAAGGATAAAATAACTCTGAATTGATAAAAGGCCCGTTAGTTGGGCAATCTCTCTTCCCATTTGGGATGCCAATGTTAGGGTTGGTTTTTGTTAGACATTTTACCCATTTCAATGCATTTTTTTTCATTTTCTATGGTAAAAAATAGTAGCTACCCTTTAAAAAATACATGATAATATTAAGAAAATAAACAATGTCTTAGAAACTTGAAGGGCAAGGGTGTCTTGGTGAGTAGGAGTCCCCATAAGCTCAATTGTAAAAAATCTCTCTCTCTCTCTCTCTCTCTCTCTCTCTCTCTCTCTCTCTCTCTCCCCAACAATGTAGATAACAACCCCTTCATTTACATGCATATCCTCAAAGTGAGACCAACCTAAATTGATGCGTAGACCTGCGAACCTTCTCCTTTTTCTCAATCGCTTTAAAAAATAAAAACTTACACAAATTTCAAAAAGTATCAATATTGGTCTTGAAAATTGAAAAAAGACCCTTGATAAAACAAAGCCAAATATATCTTTAAAAATATTTTTTTTGTAAAATAACAAAATCTCCACCAAAATTATCTTTACTTACTTAGGTGGAGTGAAACTAAACTTATAGATTTATTCTATGTACAATAGAAAGTCCTTTGTCTTTACTTTGCACATTGTAAAAGGCTTTTCATTTCCCTCATCATGTCAAATCTTACCCTTTACTTTTTCATTTAACATTAGATGTTTGGTCTTGATTTTTGTGAAGTGAACCAATGCATGACACGTGGAGGCCTTTTTCTTGCTTGAAATTTTTAAGCTACATTTTTAAGAGAAATTTTGTGTTAAAACATTTCAATATAATCAATTCAACTATTGCTTCGATGCTTGTGCTAATGGCCCAATGACAGTAAAGTTTTAATTTGAATGTGAGAAACCTTAAAAAAATTTAAAGAATTTGTGTAAAATAATTTCAATATATAGTCAATTTAACTATTGCCTTGATGCCCTGATGCTTGTACTAATCGTCCTGATCCTATTAAGTTCTAAAGTTGAAAGTGAGAAAACCTACAAAATTCAAAGAAATTTAGTGTAAAAATGTTTAATATGGACAATTTAACTATTTGCCTCGATGCTTGTGCTAATCGCCTTGATGTCTCGATGCGAGCCATCCATTTCTAATTGTCCTCCATCAATCATTGGCTATCATCAAATGCAACTTCGAACCTTTCTCTCTACAACCTTTGCGAACATCTTGGTGGGAGATTCCCCCCCCCCCCCCCCCCCCCCTCTCTCCCTCTCTCTACTTGCGAGAGCACTACATCTTAGCATCTCTTTGCCTCTCTCCCTCTCTCTATCTCCATGCAACGGCAACATAAGTGTTCTCGCTCTCTCTTTCTCTCTTGAGTACTTCCAGCAATGCTTGAAAAGATCTAGGTTTAGTGTAATCCCACCTACAAATTTTGAGATTTTCCATTGAATTCTACATTTGAAGGTGAAAAAACCTACACGATTTAGAGAAATTTTGCCTAAAAGCCTTTTAATATAGTCAATTTACCTATAAAAATTCTCATCTATTAGTTTTTTAAGTTTTTCAAAAAAACAAATTTGAGCAGCGACTCCGAGTCTCTCTCTCTCTCTCTCTCTCTCTCTCTCTCTCTCTCTCACTCACTCTCTCTCTCTCTCACACACACACACACAGCTGCCAAGAGTTGATGCACGGTTGGATGCTGGAGTTAGTGCAAGTCTTGGAGGAGTCGAGATATGGATGCTCTCTCCTTCCTAGAAAATTGTAAGCTCCACTATATATAGTATAGAAGCTGTATGTGAATGCTCAAAGAAAATCTAGATTTAGTGTAATCCTATATACAAATTTTGAGATTTACCTCTAAATGCTAATTCGAAGGTGAGAAGAAACCCTAATTTTACCAGAATTCCACATACAAATTTTGAGATTCATATCTAAATTTGGCCTCCCGCCTCGGATTCCTCGTGCCGCTTTGGATTCGATGACGTTGCCTTGGGTTCACTCACCTTCCGCCTTGGTTTTGCTTGTGTTCAACGCTAACCTCGGATTTGTTTTCAAATACAAAGCTTCCAATGCTCATATAGTAGAAGTAGATTGTGTCTAAAAATTTTCATATGCATGTTTTCCAAGTGTCTTAGCAGAAGCATTGTGTATATGAGTGGCTATCAGGTTGCTTGAAAAAAAAACACAAGTTTTGTGTATTTCCACATACGAAAATTTTAAATCCATCTCTAAATTCTAGTTTTGAAGATGAGAAAACCTACAAACTTCAGGGAAAAATCATTGATGACACATAGAAAAATTGCCTTTAATTTTTCAATATGTTGGTTTTTAAATTTTGAAAAAAGCATTGTATTGTGTGCCAATGCTCAAAAGTTTACCTATAAATTTTGAGATCTAGCTATAAATTCTCTTTTTTTTTTGCTATACTCACAATTGTGAGTAGAGAGAATTTATATTAACTTGACGGATTTTATTCTTTTGAAGGTAATTGCTCGCCTTCAATGCTTTCCTCCGCCCCTCGTCTTGGAATCAGCCTCTCTCTCTCTCTCTCTCTCTCTCTCTCTCTCTCTCTCTCTCTCTCTCTCTCTCTCTCGCTCGTAAACACCACTACTAGCTCAGAGGATGAAAATAAACCCACACACGATCCCGCCCGCATCAATTTTTGTAGATCTCTCTCTCTCTCTCTCTCTCTCTCTCTCTCTCTCTCTCTCTCTCTCTCTCTCTCTCTAGTTAACACCACTGCTGGCTTGGAGGATGAAAACGCACCCACACATGATCCCGCTGTCGAGAAATTTGCGGTCTTGTCAGGAAAGCACCGGGCTTATGGCTGTGAGAGTTTGTGAGAGAACTCAACAAAAACTATATGAAGGAGTTAAACCATAGATGCCATGAAGACTAGGGTTTGGAAAGAAGTGCAATCAAAGAAGACTCACTCTTTCTCTCTTGCACTCACACACACACAAAGAAAGAACACAAAAGATAATGTCAAAACAATACGAAAATGAAAACATCAAGGCTATGGTCATATCGTATCATGGGTAATATGAAAGGGTTAATAGATGAGTTAATGGCATTCAATCTTGACTGACCAAATAGGCTATGAATTGTTCTTTGGAATTGTAGTTTTGTGCTTACCATAATATATATATTTTGTCTAGTGATTGGGATTAATTGTGTGTACAAATCCTCTTGGTTCATAACAAGATAACTACGCTTACGTCAAAAGAAAAGTTATAGTCTATGAGAGGTAGTATGATGGGATCCGGTGATAGAAGTATTTCATTAAGCCTTTCTGGGCCAAAGAGAAACACTATACGTTGTTGAAAGTGTATTTTTCGGCTAATCCATACGTTAATTCTAATAGATCGTACAGAGTGAAAGCGATAGAAATGATCATCATGTGGGTTATTCATCTAGGATAGTATGTGAGAAATGTAGATATGAGATAAGTGAAGAGATGAGAAGTTTCCCTCCCAAGCCCTATTCTTGCCCGTAGGCAATAAGGATACTGCGGGGAGAGATGTACCTGTAGAAAAGAGAACCTAGAATTTGCAGAGAGGATGAATTACTAAGAATGAGAGAGATAGGTTGGTTAAGGAGATGAGATTAGATACACATATATATATATATATATGTCGGATTAAAGATGAAAAAGAAAACAACAAGAAATCAAGAAAACATCAATGTAGAACACATCTTACTTGACAAACCCTTCGGCACCATTATTGATGGAGAGAGAAGAAGAGGGGAGAATTCAACGTTGATTGATACGCCAAGTACAACACCTTCTTTGATTAGAGTTGATCTTCCAAGGATAGCGTACAAGAATGGCTAGTCTTCCTCTAGGAGAAAGTGTAGGCTTGGGCTTATGTTAATGGGGCTAAGTACAATTAGGCATTACTACTCACTCCCTCAAGAATTCCTCTCATCAATGGCTTGAATGCTTGAGTTCCTTTCAAGGAAGAAGAGGTTCCCTTTTATAGGTGAAGGGAACCCCCAAGGGTTTACACAAGAAGAGAGGAGCCAGTGTGAATAGGAATTGGAAAAGTTGGAAATGAGCTGTCCCTGCATGATGTGGGCAGACTGGGGTCCAGTATTTTGATCATATCTCCTCAACCGTGGCTTCAAATAAAAAAGTAAAAATATGGGCAGAAACTTCAACTCATTAGCTACGATTTTCATTTTAAAATAATTTTATAATTCGGATTGGAACCTTGTGTAAAAAATTCATCAAAATAGGGTTCATTTCTGGCAGCAAAAGTCTTCCCGTGGTCCCCTTAGCCTAGACTTTCATTTAATTCCAAAGGACACCTCATGCCATATGAAAGCATGACATTGCTCCTTGACAAAGTTTTGTAATCATTCTTGCAATAATGCATTAAAATAAGTGTATCTTTGAAATCATGCCACCTAGTGTCCCACTAGGATTTGATTCCCTCCTAGTAGCTATTTAAAAAGAAATATAAGAAAAGTATAAAAAATACATAGAATATATATATATATTGGAGTTTACCATAGATATAGGATCTAGCTAGGGTGTGAGATGATAATGAGATAGTAGAAATAAAGAATCAATGCTTTTTTCCCCAAGTTAAAGAGGCGGAGCTATTGATGCGTTTCCCATAGTATTTTCTGATGGTAAAGTAAGAATAGGTTATCCTTGAGAAAAATAATAGGATGAGATAGAATGCTTATTATTATACTTAAATATGCATATGTACATTATAAGAAATATAATTATTATCTAAAAAATTACAAGATAGATCTTGTAGCATGCGTTCCCACTATGTACGTGTCACAGCACGACACCGCCCACATTGATTTTTGTAGAACTCTCTCTCTCTCTCTCTCACACACACACACACACACACACACACACATAATAACTCAAAATTTAGAAGTTGGTGCTGGACAGTGAGGCGTTCTCTCTCTCTCTCATGTATAGATATTTGAGAGCATTTATCTACGATTGTTCAGATGATCTCTCTCTCTCTCTCTCTCATGTATAGATATTTGAAAGCATTTATTTACGATTGTTCAAATGATCTCTCTCTCTCTCTCTCTCTCTCTCTCATGTATAGATATTTGAGAGCATTTATTTACGATTGTTCAGATGATCTCTCTCTCTCTCTCTCTCTCTCTCTCATGTATAGATATTTGAGAGCATTTATTTACGATTGTTCAAATGATCTCTCTCTCTCTCTCTCTCTCTCTCTCTCTCTCTCTCTCTCTCTCTCTCTCGTTCGTGTGTGTATGTATACACACACACACACACACACACACACACACACACACACACACATATATATATATATATATATATATATATATATATATATATATAGACACACACACACACATACATATATATATATATATATATATATATATATATATATATATATATATATATATATATATATATATATATATATATATGTAATATAGACACACACACACACACACACACACACATATATAGACATATATATATATATATATGTAATATAGACACACACACACACACACACACACACATATAGACATATATATATATATATATGTAATACACACACACACACACACACACACATATATATATATATATAGGCTCGTCATAATTGAGAGAATTTCACTACAAGAGGTTGTGTGCTCTTGTGACGCTGTTAGCGACGGAAATACATTGGGTTTTTATAACCCTCGGCGTCGCTAAAACCGTCGCTATTAGCATCGCTATAACCGTCGCTATAGACGTTTAAACAGAAGTCTATAGCGACGCTCATAGCGACGCTACAGAGCCATAAATAGCGACGGTTATAGTGACGCCCGAGAGAAATTTTTTTTGGTGACAGGGCATTGAATGCCTTGCCACCCATCAACCATATTGTACTTGATTCACTTTTAAAAAAAAGTGAAAGGGTAGATAATAGACCCAAAATAGTCACCCACAAGACGCATTGCTTGCAAAATTGACAAGCGTAAAATTGACAATTGTACACATCATAGGCAAAATGAATTGATTGGCAAATGTAATAATGACAATTGTACAACATCATAGGCATAAAGAATTGATTGGCAAAATGAACTGCGGTGACAAATGTAATAATATACATGGTTCAAAAAGATGTATAAAATCCATCTCATGATACATAAGCTATGAGAAACCCTAAACTAATGCTATCTAGCTACGGCTAAACTGACGTCGTCTAGTAAGACGTCTCATCGCGTCCAAGCGGCGTATCTGTCGGATTCTGCAAAAAAAGACAATAAGACAGCTTTCAGTAAGTATAAACATATAACGACATTTATAAAACAATACAAAAAATAGAAAAGAGTAAACCCTAATACTAACCATGCCGCCGCGAGAACTGAGAATGTCCATCAGGGTGTTTCAGCCCTTCCTGCCTGCGTACTCGCGCTCGTATGGTGTGGGATCACGTCCTGTCATCGACCACTGTCAAAACATACAAAGATTTCATTATGTTAGAATTAAAAAACTCATAAACCCTAAACTATCGAACATAAAGAGCAATGCGAAAACACTTACAAAATCGGCCTCAAATGATGCCCATCCACCGCTCCCCAAGTGGTGCGAGCTCCCTGCCTCTATTCGCGCTCTGGCTGCATCCTTTTGTTGCTTCCACTTGTCGGGATTCTCGTGCGCTGCTTTCTTCGCATTCTTCCAATCTTCTTTGGCCAGCCAATCTAGCCTGTTCCACCCATGCTTGATTGCTTTTTGCACTTCGGAACGCTTGTGTTTGCAGTATTCGTGCATTCGAATCTTCATCAGGTCTTCATTGAAGCGCTGCTCCCGTGTTGGAACGGGAAACTCATCATGAAGTATGCTGATGACTCTGTTTTTTAAATCACTTGGTACTTCACTCCATTTGTTTAGTATGTAGTGTCTAAACAGCTGAGAGCAAAGACCACACATGCACGAGATCACCTTCTTGCCGTCATCATCCATGATGATGCCGCCGTTGAAGTCGACGGAGTAAGGCAAGCCCTCCAGCCGGTCACGCATGAACCTGGGTGTCCCGGCTGGGGTCTCTAGCGGCGTGTCGATGGGGGTACAGACGTCAGGTGTCTCCACCGACGTCTGGGCCCCGAAGCGAGGAGTGTCGAGTGGGGTGGCTCCTGGCGGAGTAGGTAGAGGTGTGTAGCTGCTAGGAACAGTCAGCCGCGCAAAACCTGACGTAGATGGCGATGTTGTGGCTGGTGTGGGGGCGGGCAAAGAAGGGGAGGGTAAATAGCCTCGTCGAACACGAGGCGGTGTGGAGGTATCGGCGGCGGAGTCCCCACAACAACCGCCTCCGCCACCACTAGAGCGCCGGTGTCTAGACGAGTGTGAAGCTCGTCTCGTCGACGCCGAAGCTTCGGAGCGCGCCGAATGCTCCGAAAGAGAGGGAGATGCGGATGGAGTAGGAACGCGCGATGATGCGCCAGAGCGATGACGCTCCACGTACCACTCTCTCTGCTGCGGTGACAAAGAAGAAAGAAACTGCTCATCATCCATACCTGCATTAAACACACGAATATTTAAACTTAATATTGAATGAATAGAGTAGACAATGACGCAAAGACCATTAAATACAATGACGTAATGATGCATATAAATACAATGACTCAATGAATTGAGTGATAGAAGAGGCAAGTCGAAAACTCAGAATTTTCAATCAAAAGATGTGAGCGCGAGTAGAAAAGAGCGTTATACACCATGGAAGGTACTTAGAGAGCCAGAGCTTTTACAACACGGAGCAAAATTGTTCAAATACAATATTTGTGGCTTTAAGAGATCTCTCTCTCATCCTCGCATAACTCAGCATAACTTCCTATATCTATATAGAGCTCTCCGTTTAAACACATATCCTCTGTTTCATTTTGTAGCTCCTCTGCATGCACCCCATATAGAGTAGTAGCATCTTGATGCTCGTCTGGCACCACCGCAGCGGCTTCTGATTGAGCATCTTCTCTGATCTTCTCCATTGATGCCATTGTGATTGGCACATGGTAGCCTTCATACGTCCTTGCACTACGAGGGGCTACCTCTATGACGTACCACCAGTTTGATGTAGACTTTGTAGGATGAAATATTACTTGCCAGAGCCACATAACTTACATGAGAGCTTTCAAGCACATAACTTGTAAAAGGGGGATGTTAACTATTTACATACTTACTTGTTCACAATGCTCGGGTAGTATGAAAGTGTCTCTTAGGTCATTCCATTTCTTAGTAGAATCCACCTCAAGAAAACCAGACTCTCCTTTACGCACAGTAGCGTTGCGACCCTCCATGATTATCTTGAACCATTGCACGTCGAACAAGTCGACAAAAAATCCTCTGTAATCGATCCTCAAAATCTCTTGTAGCGTGCCGAAGTAAGTGAGTTCCGCCACCACAGGATCTGCATCAGAGGAACGTCGTCGACTAGACTGTTCAAATTTTGCCATGATTCCACAATCTTGAGTAAAACGCTTTTTGTCGATCCGTTCCACCCTAAAATGTCAACCTTTACACCATGCTACTGTGTATGACTTATACTACAACGAACAAAGATTATGAGTGGCCGTTCAAACGTTTAGAAATAAAGTCACTAGCTAGTCGTACATTGCAAACTTACCTTGGTCGCGCAACCTCGAGAGTACTCCCACTCTTCCTCAGTCACTTCGTCACCGCATTGTTGTGCGCTTTTCAATTGGTTGTGCAATCATCTTAAGCTCATGAATGTTGGTAGGCTCTCCAGAACCGTCGGATAGTGCATCGGTGGTCGTCTTCCCCGTCTCCACTCGATTCGTGCCCTTTGTCGCTCTTGCTTTGCATCCTCATATTGTGAAATCCACTTTTGCATCACTGGATTGTGAAGCATGCAAAATCGGTTGATTTTAGCCTCTAGATCTTCCGTCATCTTCTTCTCAACACCGAGATTGCACATGACAATCCCAGATATGCGCTCATCATCTATGGTTCGCCATAGCGTGTCCCGAGCTTTATCAAATCCGTCTAGCCACTCTGCAATGTACACTAGGGACTCTGATACCAACCAACCTTCTGCCATGCTACCCTCCGGACGTGCCTTTTGACGCACATATCCCTTAAGCGTTTTCATGAAACGTTCTAAGAAGAACATCCATCTGGAATGAACTGTGCCAGCTATTTCCACCTCATCAACTATGTGAACAAGAAGATGCACCTGAATGGTTAGCATGGTAGTAGGAAAATGTTTCTCAAACACAAGCTCCGCAGCATTTAGTTTGGCGAATGGTATGGAGTCTACGTTGATCTCCTTTTGTGAGATCCGTTGCACCAGCTTTGCAAGTTTGTAGATTGTGTTACGGATGTCGAGAGACAAACATCCCTCAATGGCAACCGGTAAAATAAATTGTAAAGTATGTGCAGCAATGATATTAAAGTCCACATTTTATGCAATGATATTAAAGTCCACTATGAACGTACCTGACACATTTTATGCCAATCGTGTGACTTCAAACCGGTAAGCTTTCCTTCTTTAGTAAAACACGTTCTGAGCGAGTGCATTACGCTAGTGGGGGTCCGCAAAGATCGAATGGTCTCTTTTACTTTGCGTTCTTGGGCTCCTGTGAAAATCCATGGTGCTTTAGGGAGTTTTATCGATCCATCAGACGCTGTTTGCGGCCAATATTGCTCCATACGATCCACATTTCTAAGGTCAACTCTAGCTCCCAAAGTATCTTTCTTGCCGGTCAGATGGTCCCATAGTAGATTACCCACATTCTTGAATATGTGCATTGGATCGAGCAAGTGATTGATCATGAGTCGGGGCCAGTATGGTAACTCGTACCATAGAGATAGTCTCTTCATCCCTGGAGGCAATCCGTCATCGCACATCTCCTTCTGCTCTAACCATGCTTCTGCAGACATCCTTGGTGGCTCTCTTCCCAAAAAGCCGTCGCGTAACACATGATTCTCTGGAAGATACGCTTGATGACCTTCGTAGATTTGCTTCTTCAGTGAGGGCACCCTACGTGCATTCAGTCTAGGTCCACATGTGACACATGCTCTGTATCCGCTTGTTTGAAGCCCTGCATGTATACACATGATAATAGATCAACTATGGGAAAAAACAAGATTTACAGTGTCTGAGTGAGGAGTGTCAATAGATCACCTGAGCATTCTATTAGCCCGGGATAGTCATGCATGGTCCACATTAGAATGCCTCTGATAAAAGCATTCCGTCGTCCTGTGTGTCGGCTCATATCCACCACCTCTATGCCAATCCACAATTGTTGTAGCTCTTCCAATAGTGGACGAAGATACACATACATATTCTCCACTTTATATCGCCCTGGCACAATCAAGCTTAGCCACGGGGGAATGTTGTAGTTGACGATGACAACGGGCCATACACTGTAAGATGTTGATCTTTGACCAAATGGATTTACGCCATCCATAGCCAGGCCTAAGCGCAAATTTCGAGCTTCCCTGGCAAAATCCGACCATGTTCCATCTATATGTTTCCAGGCTGCGCAATCTGCAGGAATTCATAGCACACCATCTGAAGATTTATTCTCCTCATGCCATGATGCTAGGGCGGCCATGGACTTACATTCGAAGAAATGCTTTATGCGAGGAAGCAGAGGAAAATGTCGCAAAACCTTTTGTGGAATTTTTGTCCTGTGGAGATCTACTCGATATCTTTCGGAATCACATTTCGGACACTTCTCCATGTCTATGTATTCCCCTCTGAAAAGAATGCAGTCATTAGGACAAGCGTGGATAGAATTGTAATCCATCCCCAAGTTTCGCAAAATCTTTCTTGCTTCATCTCGGGAATCTGGCATCACATTGTCAGCTGGTAGTATGTGCTCTTTAAGCAATCTACACAACATAAAAATACGATACAATCGTGTGAAAATCTATCAGATCATTATACATTTAGAGTTTTATTAAAGTAAACTAATTGTAATAGATCACCTGAAAAGCGTTGTGACGCTAGTGTCACTCCATCTAAACTTTGCCTGCATGTTGAGAAGAACCAGGAGTGCTTTCAATCTAGACATACGTGCTCCATTATACAATGGCGTATCGGCTTCACTTTTCATATCATCATAGATAAGCCTTTCTGAATCCATGATCGTCTCGATCATTTCATCAATCTCGGGCTCAAACATTGCCTCGTTGGGAATGTGCTCTGCATGATCATCCCCCGAGCTGTCAGAGGCTACATCTTGTGGCCTCGCATATGCTGCTTGACCAAAGCGCCTGCGAACACGTCTATTGGGTTGCAAGATTGCTGCTTGTTGGCCAGCGTGAGAGTCCGACAAGTTATAATTGGCAACAACTCGATCTATAATAGAGGGATCGAACTCGCCAAATTCGCGAACGTGCTGCAAAGAAACACGTCTTGTCCGTCGCACAACATGCTTGCATTGATTACAAGGACATAAGACCCTCGTTGAGAGATAGGTGTTTCGGTTGGACGGTCCCACATCCTCGTCACTACTCGTAATGAGGATAAAAATCTTATAACCTGGACAACAAATTTAATATTCTATTGGCATTCTTCGTCTTATCTCTCTCTCTCTCTCTCTCTCTCTCTCTCTACCTCACATTCTCTAGTCATGTCCAATCCCCGCACACCTCGGTCTAGAGGTGCACGGAGATCAGAACCACCGGGTTATAATCTCGTCTTTATTGGTCAATACCTATATTTGTGGGTACAAGAAATCTACAGACCCACGTCTACATGATATTGCATGTAGTGGACAAAATCCCTTTGCCTCTTCTCTAGCTGTAGCACTTCACATCATCTTAACATCTTTTCATAGTAGATCTTTTCACTGTTCGTTTAACTCTAAACCCTAAACCGTAAGTAATTCTTGCGTGGACTCGATCTAACGTAAATAAGCGTAAATCTAAATAAACGTAAATCTAACTAAAAATAAACCTAAATCTAATTTAACGTAAGTCTACATCTAACCTAATCTTTAACGTCTTTTGGGATAGTTTCTTACGACGTTAAAACTCTCTTCTTCTTTTGTGTGTGTGTGTGTGTGTGTGTGTGTGTGTGGGTAAACCTAAATAAACCTAAGTCTAATCTAATATAACATAAATCTAAATCTAACGTAAATTATGTTATATTAAAAACAAAGAACTAAACTAACAGGGATTATAAGAACCTTAAAACTTATTTTTCACATAACTCGGCAAGAGTTGGCATTCTCATCACTAAAGATGTGAGAGTTAACTTCCGGCGGTGACGCTGCCTCATCTCCATCCACATCTGACGACAGCAATTGGCCCTTTGGACCGTTCTTGCTCTTGTTACTAACTTTGAAGTTGCTGTTGAATGACTAGAGGTTGTCTAAATGGTCATTGTCGGGGATGTAGTGACTCTTGCCGCCCTGAAGATCCACCTTCTTCCCTATCTTCTGAAGACATTTCACCAGTACTTTTGGATCGACGGAGCCCACCATGAGTGAAGGCAGCAATATCCTATATTCCATTGAGGGCTTTCTTCACCCGCTTGATGCAGGCATCGCAATCTATGGAGACCTAAATCTAATCTAATATAACGTAAATCTAAATCTAGCGTAAATAAACGTAAATCTAACTAAAATTAAACCTAAATCTAATCTAATTTAACTTAAATAAACCTAAATCTAATTTAACGTAGGTCTACATCTAACCTAATCTTTAACGTCTTTTAGGATAGTTTCCTACGACGTTATAACTCTCTTCTTCTTGTGTGTGTGCGCAGCCCAGATGATTTTTTTAGCCCAGCCGGCGTCGCTATGAGCGTCGCAAATTTCCAAGTGACGCTCATAGCGATGCCGGAAAATTTTTTGCGACGCTCATAGTGACGCTCATAGCGATGCCGGGAAATTTTTTTTTGAGCGTCGCTGTGTGAGCGTCGCTAATATGAGTAGCCTCTTGTAGTGTTTATGGATTTTCAAGGGTGGCACATAGTTTAACTCCTAGTAATAAAAGGGGATAAAATACCTTAGAACAAGTAAAAGGCCTATCAACTCGGCAATTTCTCTTTTCATTTGGGATGCCAATGTCAAGGTCGGTTTTTTCCGTGCATTTTACCCATTTTGAAGCATTTTTTTCGTTTTCTGTGGGAGAAAATGTTAGCCACTCTCTCAGAAATACACTATAATTCCAAGAAAATAACAATTTCTTGAAAATTGGCAAGGGTGTCCCTGGTGAGTAGGAGTGCCCATGAGCTTGATGGTACAATTTCTCTCTCTCTCTCTCTCTCTCTCTCTCTCTCTCTCTCTCTCGCATGGCCAATGACATGTATAACAACCCCATCATTTGCATGTGATGCCAATGTTAGGGTTGGTTTTTGTCAGACATTTTATCCATTTCAAGGCATTTTTCTCGTTTTGTATGGAAAAAAAATGTTAGCTACTCTTTTAAAAATACATGATAATATTAAGAAAATAACAATGTCTCGGAAATTTAAAGGGCAAGGCTGTCCTTGGTGAGTAGGAGTCCCCATGAGCTCAATCGTAAAATCTCTCTCTCTCTCTCTCTCTCTCTCTCTCTCTCTCTCTCTCAATTCAGGTGTGTGTGTGTGTGCTAATAAAAAGAGAAAAATGGTATAACTTTTCTATCACCCAAGTGTGGTAGATTGGTTATGTCATTTCCCTCTTGAATAACAGGTCTTCCGTTCAACTCTTCGTTGGCTAGATATTTAAGGTCTTTTGGGATAGTTTCCTACGAGGTTAAAACTCTCTTCTTGTTGTTGTTCTTCTTCTTCTTCCTCTCTCTCTCTTCTATGTGTGTGTGTGTGTGTGTGTGAATAATGTAGATGTAGATAACAACCCCTTCATTTGTATGCATGTCCTCAAAGCGAGACCGACCTAAATTGATGCGCAGACATGCGAAGCTTCTTCTTTTTCTCAATCGCTTTAAAAAATACAAACTTACACAAATTTCTAAAAAGTATCAATACTTGTCTTGAAAAATGTCTCATGATAAAACAAAGCCAAATATATCATTAAAAATCAAATTTTTGTTAAATAACAAAATCTCCACCAAAATTATCTTTACTTGCTTAGGTGGAGTGAAACTCAACATATACATTTATGCTATGTGCAGTTGAAAGTCTTTTGTGTTTACAGTGTACATTGTGAAAGGCTTTTCATTTCCCTCTGTATGTCAAATCATACGCTTCACTTTTAGATTTTACATTAGATGTTTGGAGTGGAATGCCGCTGGATTTTTGTACAGTGAACCAATGCATGATAGGTGGAGGCCTTCTTCTTGCTTGAAATTTTTAAGTTGTATTATATATAGTATAGATAGATATAGATTTTACAATAGATGTTTGGGATGGATTTTTTAGAAGTGAACCAATGCTCGAGGCCTTCTTCTTGCTTGAAATTTTTAAGCTGCATAATAGACATGAAAGCTAAACTTCGAAACTTAGAGAAGCTCTTGTGCACGAGAGAGAGAGAGAGAGAGAGAGAGAGAGAGAGAGACGGTCGGCCGTACTAGTATATAGTATAGATGTTTGGGCTGAATTTTTATGAAGTGAACCAATGCATGACAAGTGGAGGCCTTCTTCTTGCTTGAAATTTTTAAGCTGCATTATACATAGTATAGACATGAAGGTTAAAGTCTGAAACTTAGAGAAGCCCATGTGCATGTGATAAGGAGGGAGAGAGAAAGAGAGAGAGTGAGAGGCGGGTCAAGGCTGCCGGCCATACTAGTATACAGTATAGATGTTTGGGCTGGATTTTTGTGAAGTGAACCAATGCATGACACGTGGAAGCCTTCTTCTTGCTTAAAATTTTTGCGCTGCATTATATATAGTATATAGAATAGAATAGTATAGATAGATGGGACCAGTGTTCTCGCTTAATCAGATTGATGATTTCGTACGCCACAGACTCGCAGAGCATGCAACAGACTTTTCCCCTACGCCTCATCTGCTCTTGCTAGGTAGCGGAGGGCATGCACAGACTTGAATTTCCACAAATTGCACTCATTCACCGTAAAGAGGGTAATGGGGGTTTGTATGTGCACCTCGCAAAGAGGGAATGAGGGTGTGGGTGTTCTCGCCTGCATGTGGGTCTAATCAGGTTGATGATCTCCTCATGCAGGAGGAGATGCAACAGACTTTCCCCCTACGCCTCATCTGCATAAGGCAGACTCTTGCTAGTGAAGGTGGGGTATGTTTCACCCCCTGCACAGACTGGAAATTTCACATTATCTCACACACTTGGACTAAGGATGTGAGGGACTGGTCCCTTGACATCTGCAACATAATGCACTCATCCCCTCTTCGTGATCATCTGCATGATGACGCAAGACCCAACAGCTCCGTGGATACGTATGCCGCCCTCTCTCAACACCATAACTTTGCAAGCAAACCAGGCCATCGCGAATTTCTCGAGTTTCTGCTCATATTAGCAGCTGATGGTGTAGATTTGATGCTCTCTGCATAAATCAAGGCGATGACAAAGAGAAAAACAGAGAAATTGCTCACATGGGTGCCTATTATGCCCAAAGCAAAGGATGCTATGTTTGGTGCCACGGTGTAGGTGGTGGGTTTCAGCTATGGCCTCATGCTCCCTCACCTGAATTTTATAAGCTCCCTAGGTGGTTTTCGCCCGTATGGACCTTGCAAGTTTGTGCTTCCTAATAAGCTAGCCTTTATAGTGGGCATGGACATAGAGGGCTTCACAGGGTATTTCTCTTACATGGCATTTAGTCGCTCCACCGGGCTAACATGGTATCCAAAAGAGCATATGAATGATGGTGCCAAAGACAAATTCGGGCCAACGTATGAGATCTCCATGCATTTGCTGAATAGCAAGAAGCATTTTCCGTGCCCGCATTGCAGAAATCAGGATAGATCTAACCATACTTCCAATACTGGCCATGTCTACTATGTTGAGAGATCGAGCTACCTCAAACTCATGGAGAAAAGTAGCTTGAAATCAGGTGCAAATCACAGGATCCCTGCTAGCTTCGGGTTGTATCTGATATCTGCATTGCAACACCTGCCATCTTTGCTTCAATGGTGGTGCGAAATGTAAGAGCAGGACTCCATTAGACATCAAATAGATGAGGGAGTGAACCTGCAAGAACCAACAAACACTCGTAAAGAAGGTAGATTTGAGGAAGCGCAAGGATATGGCAGTATAGGAGTAACAAAGCTTGGCATAGAGGGTGATGTGGAGAAAGGTCAATTCTCAAAAAAGTGCAGAAGACTGTAGCTTGCTGCTTTAGCTATACGAGAAATCAGCGTGCGTGATTGCTCCGACGGTCATGACGAAGATAGGCTACTGTCTATTCTGGCACTTCTTGAGATTGAAGGAAAAGTGCCGGTAAGGACTGGTAAAAGTCTGGAGCAGCAGACTTTAGATGTAGTTGAGTGCCTACGAAATGGCAATGGTATGCGCATATCCCGATCTGCCATACCCTCAATGGATCACAGAAACAGTCAGGAAATTGTAGCCTTGCTTTGCTTGGCTCAATTTAGGGGGAACCCCACCGTTCGCATGTCATGGGCTCCGACCTTCACCCAGCAAAAGGTGATGGGCAAATTCCAGAAATTCTCTGCTTACATGTTTAACAGCTTTAAGACCATAGCTGAGATAGAGGAAATAAGCAGCTTGGGCCTAAAGCTTCAATGCCCCTTCATGTGTGCGATGGTAACTGTGCAAACCATTGCACGCAAGTGACGGATGACGAGTGAATGAAGAATCTTAGGAAGTATTTGATTTTATTTTTTAAATTTGCGCCAGTAGTTTTGCTACAAAAGAGAATTTTCTTGATAAGAGAGCAATCTTAAAAAACATAAGGAATCTCAAGTCCAAAAAGATATCACCATCAAACCAAACCCCATCTAATTTAGATATAGTTCTAAACACAAAATTCATTGTAAGAGTTATCATCTGGGTTTAAAGCAAAGCTTGCAAAAGACATGGGTTCACACCCGTAATACTCAGGACCCAATGTATCGTACACTTTGTCCAAGTCGCCTAGGAGTATCATCAACAACATACATTCTCACTTTCCAATTCTTTGCTTCAAATCCAAAGGAAGGTAGTGCATTTATAGGCCGTTGATATTCTATCTCTCTAAGAGCGAGATAACCTCGTCATGCTGCCTCGTCCAACTCCCCGGGTAGGTCACCTAATAAAAATGTAACCTATCACGTGAGTTCAACAGAAGGGTATTTAAAGTTCTTGAAACTTACAGAAATATATATACCAAAATGGCATTATTTTTTTCAAATTTGAAAAAAACTTACAGATTTTAAAAGAAAAGGGTACATTTTATTCTTAACAAAATTCACAGATAAGGGGTTTTACAAACATGTCTTGAACGCACGTGATATGGTAGTTTTACACATAGTGAACCCCCCGAGTCCAGGCAAACATGATAGTACCCACGAGTCCTAAATAGAACGTGGACTCATAAAGACTACCAAGATGGGCTCTACAAAGAAAAAAGAATATGTGAAGAAAAATCCAAAGCTATTGCAAGACATAACAAATATTGTTTCAAAAGTCATACCTTATGACATCAAAGTATTCTCAGATATGGACAACATCATTTGCTGGGTTAGGTCCTCTCCAAAAAGATGGATCTATCGTTCATATAACATGATTAGTATGTTTTACTCATTCAAACATTGAAAACATGTGAGGCTTTTTTTTGTAAAGTTTCAACAAATTACCTCGAATATATTCAGATACCCTGTCCATTATGTATTTAACCGTAGATCGGATGGCCATCTATAAACAATAACACAAAGTAACATTAATATAAAACTTTAATTGACAAAAAGTTAATGACAAAAAGTAATGCATGGATGAAAGATAGTATGATACCTTAAACATTTGTTACCTCTAGGTTTTCTTTGTAGACAATGTTTGGGCTACTAGTCATTAGATTCGTGTTTGAATTTGTTATCCATATTTGGCTACCATCTATCAAGAACGCACATGGGACATTGCTACATAGAGTTGACCATGAGTAAAAACATGTGTAGCCAGGTATAAATCTAAGACTCTAAGTGTTTGGTCTTGTGCCTTGTTGATGGTCATTTCGAATGCAATTCTCACACGAAACTAGTTGCACTTCATTTCAAAAGGTAATCCTTCATAACATCCTATGATAAAGTCAATCCTTGGTATGAATACATTATCTCCAACATGAGAACCTGTGTTTACTTCCGTCTCAATGACCCTGTGATAAAAATGCTTACATATCAATCTTGTCTCACTGCATAAGCACGCTTTTGATCTAGGTTGCGAAAGAACGTAATTGAATCATTCTCTGTAAGGTGCAAGCAGTGTGGTGGGAAGCCACCACCAAGATCGAATGAGTTTCAAAACCCTACAGGATATAACCCACCATTACAATATGATGTACAAAGAGAATCTATACTCAAGTATTTTTTGTCAAGTGCTCTCATTTTACGCATAGCCAAGTCATTGATTATAGAAACATCCTTATTGCATGGTGCAAGAATACCTTTGTTCCTAAAGAATTTTGCATGTCTTCGGACATTTTGTAAGTCACCATATATACTGTGAATTAGGCCTTGAACATTGTTATCTTTGAGTATCACACTACTTGGAAATGCTACAGTATCAAGAAAATCCATATCATAAACACTCACAATGCCAATGTCTAGTACCCATTTTGCAAAGTCTCTCTCAACCAAGTCACTGGAACAATGAAGTATACGCATATTTTCTATTAGCTTTAGAGTCTTCACATGTTTCCATATATAAACTCGACACAAAGAGTCATCCACAATATCTGCTTGACTTTCTTTGGGCACAACTGGGTAAATTTGTCTGAAACCACCCCCCAAGGAGAAACACCTTTTCCCCAAATAATGCATCACTTCACATAACATCTCTCAATGTCCTGTCCAAGGCCTCAAAAGCACAGCAATGGATCATGGGAGCCTCATTCCTGTTATCATATACATGTGGTAGTGATGGAAGCCTCATTCCTGTTATCATATACATGTGGTAGTGATGTGTGTGAACACACTAGGACCACCGAGGCATTTTTTCCCTCTTTAGGAGGTTTTTTCCCCCGTGCATTGTATATACGCCCATCACTCTAGGGCTATCTATCTTTCCATTGCACACTAAGTAACACACTCTCTATTGTGTGCCTTGAGCTTTCTTCGTCTTCTCCAAGCTGTGTGTGTTTCTCTGCAACCCTAATTCCAACAATTGGTATCAGAGCAGGTCACGCCCTCCCGGGCTTAGTCGCCAGCTGCTCCAGCACACGCTTGCTCACTTTCTCCGATTTCAGTGAGCTTTGGCGAGCGATCGCAGGTCGACAAAATTTTTGGGAAAGCTCTAGGAGCTGGGTCTGCTCAGAATTTTGATTTGGGCTCATTTCGGCCTCCGTTTCCACTACAGGCAGTACTGCACAGGCTATTTCGTCATTTTGTGCAGAATTTCTGTCAGTGCCGTTTTTTGCATAACAGGTGCCTTATAGTCTTCTACGGTTTGTGCTATATAGCACAGGTTGTTCCCGCTTCGTTTCTCCTATTTTCGGGTAGTTTTCACATCAGGTGCAGCATTTACCATGGCTGACAACAACAACACAGATGTGTTCAAGATGTTTGCTGTTGAGGACAGGTTGGATGGGGACAACTACCCTATGTGGGCTTATATGATGCAACATGTTCTTGTGTCAAAGGGTGTCTGGAACATTGTGCGGGGCATTGATGTATGTCCTGGTTCTGAGGATGTAGGCGATGTTGAGGATGTTGCAGGTCTTGCTGCAAGGATTGCAGCTGTTAGAGTTGTTTTGCCTACGACAGAACAAGCTTGTTGGGATGTTAAGGATGCACAGGCTCATGCATTGATTGTGTTGTCTGTGAAGCGCACCATTGTTCCTCACATCCGTTCAACAAAATCTGCAAAACAGGCTTGGGATATTTTAGCAGGTCTTTATGCAAGCCGCAATGAGGCTAAAATTGCTTTGCTGCGTAAAGAGCTGGAGTCGAAGATTATGCATGAGGAAGATGATATGATGCGTTGCCATTATTGTAAAGCCAATGATCACTTGATCAAGTCGTGTCCTAAGTTGAAGGCCAAAGAGGCTGGTTCCACTGCAAATGCTAGCTCCACTACAAATGCAGCCATTGTTGAGTCTTCTGTGAAAGCAGACTGTAATGCTGATGTTGATGCAGAATGGGCTTTTAGCGCAGAGTGCACTTACAACCTGTTGTCCATGATGCATGCTTGTCAGTTGCTGCAGATTCACATGTGTGGTATTTTGACAGTGGTGCTACAAAGCACATTACCTCACATCCTGAATTTACCTCTCTCGAGTCTGTCCCTCATGGGAATTCAGTCACTTGTGCCAACAACGC
Organism: Adiantum capillus-veneris; assembly: GCF_014529385.1. Taxonomy (NCBI): domain Eukaryota; kingdom Viridiplantae; phylum Streptophyta; class Polypodiopsida; order Polypodiales; family Pteridaceae; genus Adiantum; species Adiantum capillus-veneris. Next base: position 119,468,165 of record NC_140941.1, read on the forward strand.
CTCTTATCCAGTTTAGGGAGTTGGAAAGATTGTGCTCACTGCTGCTAATGGCAGTTCCTTCACACTTGTTGATGCACTTTATGTACCAGCTGGGATCAAGAAGAATCTCTTGTTTGTATCCGCACTTGCTAGACTTGGACTTGTAGTCAAATTTGTGGATAACAGATGTACAGTTCATGATCTCAGTTTTGGTGATGAAATTGTTGCATCTGGCCTTTTGTGTCGTGGGCTGTATAAGCTCACTTTGTATGAGAAGCGTGGACAAAATTTTGCAAATGCTGTTGCAGATTCAAGGGCTATTTCAGATGCAAAACTTTGGCATGCACGTTTTGGTCATCTGAATTTTGCCAGTTTGCTGCGTTTGCAAAAATCTGATATGGTTGCTTCTTTGCCGCCTCTTGAAGCACCTGTCAAACATGTTTGTGAAGGCTGTATTTTGGGTAAGATGCAGCGTTCTAAGTTTCCAAAGGATGGTTCAGTTCGGGCCACATGGAGGTTGCAGCTTGTGCATAGTGATGTTTGTGGGCTTCAAACATTTTCTGGCTATGGCTGAAAATGTCTCGAAATGTACTATGGGCACCCTCCGTTCCGATCGAGGGGGGGAGTATATGTCTCATGAATTTAATGCATTTCTGGCTAGTCGTGGGATAAAACACCAATGTACAGTGCCTTATACACCTCAGCAAAATGGTGTTGCTGAGAGGAAAAACAGGTCACTGACAGAAATGGCACGATGTATGGTCAAAAGTCAAGCTTTACCGCATTCTTTTTGGCTTGAGGCCATCATGTGTGCCACTTAGGTACTTAACAGGTGTCCTACGAAAGCTTTGCAGTCTATTACTCCATATGAAGCATGGCATGATAGAAAGCCTTCTATTGAGCACATGCGTGTTTTTGGCTGTTTGGCATATGCTTTGGTGCCACAAGTGCAGCGCAGAAAATTGGATGATAAGGCTGTCAAATGTATTTTTGTTGGTTATAGTGCTGAAAGCAAAGGTTACAGGTTGTATCATCCGCAAAAAAAACGTATTCTGGTTTCACGGGATGTAGTGTTTGTGGAAGATTCTGTTCAGCCCTTGCTGTCATGTACCAGAGACAGTAATGTAAGCTCACAGGACATTTATGATACTTTGTTGCCTCTTTTCAGTGTTGGAAATACAAATGTAAGTTCCAATGAGGCAAATGTACAGCCTATGGGGGTTTCTGAAAATGTTACAGATCAGCCTATTACTGATGCAGATGTACATGATGTACTTGATGAGGAAAGGGCTGAAAATGAGCAGGCTAGAGGTATGCAGAAATGGCTAGTGCACACTTTGCGTGATAGTAAATTGGATGCACCTTTGTCTAGTCGTACTCGTTCAGGATCTCGCCATGCATCTTATGCATCAGATTGTTATGCTTTGGCTGTGTCTAGCTTACATGATGTTGAGGAGCCTCTGAATTTTGATAAAGCACAAAATTGAGAAAATTGGATGGCTACCATGCAATCAGAATATGATGCACTTATAGAAAATGACACATGGACTTTATTTGATTTGCCTCCTGGCAAAAAGGCCATTGGTATGAAGTGGGTTTACAAGTTGAAACGTAAGCCGGATGGTGAGATCGATCGCCATAAGGCTCGACTTGTTGAAAAGGGTTATGCACAACAAAAAGGCATAGATTATGAAGAGACTTTTGCTCCCACTTGTCGTATGACTACTGTGCGTTTTCTATGTGCATTGGCAGCTCATTTTGGTTGGGATGTACATCAATCAGACATTGTTACTGCTTTCTTGAATGGTGACATATTTGAGGAAGTTTATGTAACGCAGCCTCGCGGTTTTGTCATAAAAGGACAAGAGGACATAGTGTGCAAATGTAACAAGGCTTTGTATGGGTTGAAGCAATCTCCTCATGCTTGGTATGAGAAAGCTGACACTCATTTGGTCAAACAAGGCTTTCGTAAACAGTCCAACAGAAAGCACATTGTATGTAAAGCGTGAGGGTGATGTATTTCTCATTGTGGTTCTTTATGTTGATGATTTGCTGATCACAGGACCAAATGAGAGACATATTGCTGAATTTAAGGCTGATTTGAATGCTACTTTCAAGATGAAAGATTTGGGGCTGTTGCATCATTACTTGGGTATACAGTTTAAGCAGTGTGATGGTGGTATTGCCTTGTGTCAGAAAAGTTACATAGAGACATTGCTATGTAAGTTTGGACTTGAGGATTGCAAACCTATTGCCACTCCCATGGAAACAGGTTTGAAGTTGAGTCTACATGATGCTGGTGATCCTGCTGATGTCACTCTTTACCAAACTGCTGTTGGCTGCCTCATTTATGTATGCAACACGAGGCCGGATATTTAGTTTGCAGTCTCACAGGTCAGCAGATTTATGCATAGCCCAGGGTCTAAGCATTGGCAGGCTGTCAAGAGGATTTTCCGCTACCTTAGTGGCACTTTACATCTTGGCTTGTTTTATGCCAAGGGGGGATCATTGCCTCCAGACTTACATGCTTTTTCGGACTCAGATTGGGCTGGTTGTTTTGACACGCGAGTGTCCACAAGTGGTTTTTGTTTCATACTTGGCAGTTCATGTATATCATGGTTGAGCAAGAAGCAACCTACTGTGGCCACTTCGAGTTGTGAGGCTGAGTACAGGGCAGTCTTCACAGCTACGGTTGAGTGTGTATGGCTCAGACGCCTTATGGCTGATTTGGGTGTTGGACAGGACACTGCCAACACTATCTACACTGACAGTCAGAGCGCATTGGCAGTTGCGAGGAGCCCAGTTTTTCATGCTCGCACAAAGCACATTGAGGTGCATTACCACTATGTCAGGGAGAGGCTTTCAGCAGGAGAGATTAGCTTGGCTTATGTGCCAACACAAGACAACCTTGTAGATCTTTTTACGAAGGCATTGTCTCGTGAGAAGCTTGAAGCTTTCCGCAAAGCTTTGGGCTTACTCCCCTTTGTGGACTGATCCTGTCCTCAGGGCATGGCACTTCCCTTTACTCATGTGCCAGCTCTTGTTCACCGCATCACTCTAGGGGGATTTGTTACCATAGACATGTGGTAGTGATGTGTGTGAACACACTAGGACTGTCGGGGCATTTTTCCCTCTTTAGGAGGTTTTTTCCCCCGTGCATTGTATATACGCCCATCACTCTAGGGCTATCTATCTTTCCATTGCACACTAAGTAACACACTCTCTATTGTGTGCCTTGAGCTTTCTTCGTCTTCTCCAAGCTGTGTGTGTTTCTCTGCAACCCTAATTCCAACAATTCCAGATGATCAATGATGCTAATCTCAAAAGCTCTGAAAGTTGACTACTTACTTTGATGTTGCATGTTGATTCCCAATGCACTTCTATTGGTATCTTAAATCTTGAATGTGTTGTACGTTCATTGCTAAGAAGTAAAGCCACAATTCCCCGAGGATGCACAGGCTAAAGCCACATCTTGTTGACCACGTATGTGACAAAGTAGGGAATTATAGAGATAAGTCTTCCCAGTCCCACCGGGTCCATCCAAGAAAAAAACAAATAAAAAACTTTCCATTTGTTGAGTCAATTGCTTGCATGTTTCATTATAAGCAACTTTTTGCCCACAATTTAAAGATGCTTCCATACAAATGGCTAAATTCGTTTTTTCTTTTGCATTGAATATCCTCTCTTCTGCTATCAAACCACTCCCACATCCAAATGATACAAAACGGTCTACGTCGGACATCCCAGAGTAGTCACAAAGTAGTTTTCCATATAATTGAAGTAGAGACTCCAAGTTACATAATGCTTTGATTCTTAGCTTTCTCATGGCATACACCCTCATCACATGTACATTCATGCAAAGCATAAACATAATCCTTAGAAAACTCCATAGAAAATTGGTGCCATAGTGTATTTGAACATAATAGCTCACAAAATACCAAGATCACAATAAATAGTTGTCGTAACTGCAAGCTAGTACTTTTACATGATGCCTCTTGTCAACACATAAACCATTCATCATCATTTTTTACCAATCTCCTTGCGTTTCAAGCTTCCTTGAAAGTGGCATAGGTTTGTCCATTGAAAGTGCGGAGCTCCTTAAATGGCTTACAACCTTTTCATATGGTAAGTAGCATACACAAATAATAAAGATCGCGAACATTGGCAACAACATTATAAATTGTTTTGATAGTATCACCTCTTTGACCATGCTTTATTAGTGGGGTTCCAAACCCATTCGAAGGGAAAGTCTTTATATAATAAATCATTTGCTTTTGGATATTGTCGATTCACCACAAACCACTCTGTAAGTGTTGTCTTCCTATTATCATCATGATTCACGAGATTGGATATGTTAGTAGAATATCCAAAATCAACCATATTATGTTGAGGGAGAAGCACTTGCAAACGCAATATATTAGGCCATCAACAGAAGTAGCTTCACAAACCTCGCGTGGGTATTTGAATGTACATCTTTGATCTACCATGCGAACGGAGCGTTTGGATCCAATGTGTCACATGGACCATGAACATTGCAGCGACTCACAACATCATACAGATCAAGAAAGATATTTTTATATGGAAGTTTAGCACAAACCATTCTATTGTAATGCCATGTCTCTATTGTCTTATATTCGAATGCAAGAATCTGTAAGAAATGAGCATGGGGAAGACCTAGCTTCTGAAATATATCACACAAACATGTCCAACAAGCTTTCCAAACATAGCTCTTTTAAGAAGAAAGTCCATCAAATCTTAAGATTATGATAACAGACACTCCTAGTCAAGTCAAGACAATCAGAAACAGTTTGTCTTGGCAATAATGCATCTTCTATTTCCTTCCACCTTGGGTTGCATGTGAAAGCTATGAATAGATTAGTCTTTCCTCTCTTACGTAAAATTTCCATGGAATCTTGATAGACTTGATGCATGTACTGAGGTCCCCCCACAAAAGATGAAGGCAATACAATTCTTCTTCCAACATTAACACCCTTGAATCCATGTGCACCGTCGCTGGAAGCAACCATGTCTGCAAGGCCTTGAGACACTTCTGCATGAATTGATCTCTGGTTGTTTCTAAACCATAATAACCTTGACTCCTCCATAGTACTGTAGGCATCAACAATGTACTGCTGCAACAATTGTCCTCCAGGTAAAAGGCACTCTATGGTGTCACTCCTAATTTGCAACCTAAAAGTGTAGTAGTGTTTTTGTGTAACGAACTGCTGCTCATTGTGAGTCCGCGGTATATACGGATGCCACCCATCCTCTCCATTAGAAAACAATAGAACATATAGTAAAGGCATGTATGATTGATGTAGGATGGAGATACTTTTAAGACCCCCATCACGATACTGCACTATAATATCATGATGGCGGATGTTGCTTTCATCTCCTTGCCTTGGCATAATTTCTACAACCTTAGATCCATGTGGGGCTAAACATTACCAACCATTTGTACTCTTTTCAATAATGACCATCTTCATGTCTGGGATTCCTTCATTCTGCATTGTTATAGCAGTAGACCAAAAGGCATTTGCATATGGGTTAACACGATGCGTCATAGTCTACAAACTATGCAAGGAATCTCTATCTAAATTCGGCACATTGAGCTCAAACTTTAAATGTGTATACACCTCTCCGGCATGCAAGTTGCTCATCTACATGAGTACTTAGAGAATTAAAAGCCAATAAATTATTATATGCTCTGATGTGTTTAATTTTTTGATCTTGGTAGTAGCCCCTTGCATCAATTCTTTGAGCCATCGGCTGATCACTCAAAGGAAGCAATTTGACTTTTCTTGATAAGCAACAATATTTGGGTAGAAGCATGTTAGCGTGTCACTGAATATGTTGTCTCGGATAGTGCTAGTTACTTGTGCTTGTTAGCATATACTGAAAACGGATGGACAAGTCCTTTGAATTTCAAATGTTCCATAAAAAAATAATTTTCCCTCCTCATGTGCTTATGTTTTCAGTTACTGAAGACGACGTGGAGAGTCTCTCTCTCTCTCTCTCTCTCTCTCCCATTCCTTGCGTCGGGAATCCTGCCTTAGAGATGAGTTGTCAAAGCTGAGCTCTTTCTCTTATTCTGACACAGACCTATAGAAATAGAGAACCAACAGTCAACATTATTGCCACTATCTCCAATGCTGGAAACGGGGCCGTATTGTAATGTGATGGTAAGCAGATCTTATATGTAGCCCACCCACTTCAAATGAAGTCATTGGTCTTGTTGGTCACATCTATAGTTTTGTGAGGGCATTTGTTCATAGTATGTGTGTATTATAGCATCAAGTGTTGACAACTATACATTTAAGTGATTTTAAGTAAGTAACAGATTATGTACGTCTACAGTTATTAGCAAAAAGCAGAAAGAGCCACTACAGGGAATGAATTACAACTCCCAAGATCCAGCTCTTTTTGTAATCAAGGAATATGAGAGTATAAGAAAGAGGAAACAATGGGGGTGGAGCAGAAACAAATGAAATTTGAGCGACAACATCATGCCCTCAACGATGAGGAGAAAAAGAAAATCTCTTCCGAGATTGTGAGAGCATTCAAGAGTAGGATTGAAGGTTTTAGTACAGAAGCAAAGTGGAAAATCTGGAATCTTGTTGCTCAAAATCCGCATGTTCGGGCGATCCATGATGAGTCTTAAGAGAAGGAGGCTGTTGTACAGACCTCAATTGTCTCCAATGTCCGCAGCACACTGACTACCATCAAGTAGCTAGGTTGCAATGAGGAGTTGTTTTTGAAGAATGCAACATTGCAGATGATGTTGAATTCAAAGGAAAACATTCCTATTGCAAAAATTGTGAGGGTCCTAAATGTCAATCATCGCACCTTGCACAAGGCGGGATCACGACAGGCGAAGCTTGATGTTGATGGTCGATTTTTTTCATTGGTTGCATGTCACAAGCAACACCATCATAGCCCTATCATAGATGAAATTAAGGAATTGGTCTACACATTTTGGAAAGTGGAGACTCACGTTTCACCGAACAAGAAGGATGTTTATCGAAAGAGGATGGGGAGGAAAAGGTACATAGAACACCTTGTGCACCTCCTAGACGAGCCTCAGGTGATCAATCAAATGCTTGCACCATAACTTATGCATTTTCTGCATTGCATCTCTAGTGCATAGTAACTTGTATATGCTAATCAATAGCATGCTGATATGTAGACTTTTGCTAGTTAGCAGATTGACTGTGCTAGTTAGCATATGGAGTATGCTAGTTGGCATGCCTTGGGTTCTAAATAGCATACAGAGCTAGTTGGTTAATAGAATATGTATGGTAATTAACATACCTGGTATGCTAGTTACATACCAAGTATGCTCAATTGCATGATAAGTACGTTGTCTAACATAAAGTGATTATGCTAGTTAGCATATGGAGTTTTCTAACTAGCATATGGAGTATGCTAGTTAGCAGGACTTGAGTTCTAAATAGCATACAGAGTTAGTTGTTCAACACAAAAGGTATGCAAGTTAACACCACTTATGCTAGTTAACACCTAGTATGCTCACTAGCATAATGGGTATGATATTTAAGACAAGGGTTATGCTAGTTAGAACTAGCAGCTGGGCTAGGTATTCTAGTTAGCATATGGAGTATGTTGGTTAGCATATGGAGTATGCTACTTAGCATGCCTTGTGTTCTACCTAGCATACAGAGTTAGCTAGTCAGCACAAGATGTATGCTAATTAACATCATTTATGCTAGTTATCACCTAGTATGCTCAATAGCATGATGGGTGTCCTAATGCGTATACTAGTTAGCATATGGAGTATGCTAGTTAGCATGCCTTGGGTTCTAAATAGCATACATAGCTAGTTGGTTAACACAATACGTATGCTAATTAACATACATGGTATGCTAGTTAACATACCTAGTATGCTCAATTGCATGATAAGTACATTGTCTAATAGAAAGTGATTATGCTAATTAACACATGGAGTTTGCTAGGTAGCATATGGAGTATGCTAGTTACCAAGCCTTGAGTTCTAAATAGCATACAGATTTAGTTGCTCAATACAATAAGTATGCAAGTTAACACCTCTCCCGGGGAGGTCACCTAATAAAAATGTAACCTATCACGTGAGTTCAACAGAAGGGTATTTAAAGTTCTTGAAACTTACAGAAATATATATACAAAAGGGCATTATTTTTTTCAAATTTGAAAAAAACTTACAAGTTTTAAAAGAAAAGGGTACATTATATTCTTAACAAAATTCACAGATCTTTAAAGGGTTTTGCAAACATATCTTGAACACACGTGATATGGTAGTTTTACACATAGTGAACCCCCTGAGACACCTCTTATGCTAGTTAACACCTAGTATGCTCACTAGCATGATGGGTATGCTATTTAAGACAAGGGTTATGCTAGTTAGAACTAGCAGTTGGGCTGGGTATGCTAGTTAGCATATGGAGTATCATTGGTTAGCATATGGAGTATGCTAGCTAGCATGCCTTATGTTCTACCTAGCATACAGAGTTAGCTAGTCAGCACAAGATATGTGCTAATTAACATAATTTCTGCTAGTTAACACCTAGTATGCTCAACAGCATGATGGGTGTCCTAATGAGTATGCTAGCTAGCATATGGGGAGTATGCTAGTTATCATATGGTCTATGCTAGTTAGCATGCCTTGTGCTCTACCTAGCATACAGAGTTACCTGGTAAACACAAGATATATGCTACTTAACACTCTTTATGCTAGTTAACATACGTTGTTGCATGCACATCAGGATGTTGATTGTGCTATTTAACACTATGATTTTTTTTCATGAAAATGTTGGATGTTCTAGTTAGCAACCTGAATATTGATCATCATTTGGATGTTGCAGGTTGAGCTCTTTCGTAGATTCAAGGAAAAAGATCGAGATTGCAAGATTGGCATGAGAATGTTTGAGATGTTGAAGCCATTCTTTTGTAGGCGGCTGAAGGATAGATACACATGTTGTTGCGAATACCATGTGCAAATGTCCTTTTGAAGGACACACTGAACCACATGCGCTCTCGTGCTTTTGGGCTGCATAGAGCAGGTTGTGATTGTATATGCAGTATTTGTGCCCCTGGTGAGAACGTTAGCAAGGGTTGCTTGGCTTCACATCACACATTTAAAGGTGTCACGCATATGTGGGAGTCTGTTCTCTGTCCAAAGCCCGCAGATGTAGTTTTCCATAGAAGGGAATGCCTGATGGGGGAGTGTTTGACATGTGGAGTGAATAGGTTGGAATTATGCTGCTTGGAGAAAGCAAAGCCAGGTAATAGTATTAATGTGAAAGTATTTGCATATGTACAAGCTCAAGACAAGCAGGGAAATAGTAACAAAAGAAAAGATCTTTTGCACAAAGAAATGCAGTGCTGGGAGTTTCTTCAACTCTTGAAGACCAAGTTGGAGCTCTTTATCACTCATAACTATGTGGCTCGATGGCAAGGACAACAATTCAAGGATTTCCTTCTTCGGTTTTCGGATGATGTTGTCATGTCAGTTGTTGATTTTGCAGAATTATGCCTTCAAGGAACAAAATGAGATTCAATCAATGCATTGGCACTCTAGTCAAGTAACCATTTTTGTACACATAACGTACTACCGTAGGGCAGGGGAGGTAGTCAAAACCATCCACTTCTTCATATCAGATGACAAGGTGCATGACACGTTGTTCGTGCAACACTACTTCATGCTACACCGTGACTGGTTACAACAAGAGGGTGTCACTCATAAGCAACATTGGGTGTGGTCTGATGGTGCGGCCTCGCAGTTCAAGGGATCCAGGCCTTTTTACTTCATTGCAAGCTATGGTGGACTCATAGAGATGGGGATGAGCTGGTTCTTCTTTGGATCAGGGCACAGCAAGGGAGAGCATGATGGTGCAGGAGCAGTTGTGAAAAGAACCTTGACCCATGAATAGCTAAAACCTAATGGAGCTATTTTGTGGTGTGCAGCTGATGTGGTTGCTTATTGCCAAGCCAACTTGTCAAAGGGAGCACCTTCACACTATCCTTCAAAAGAAAGGGAATGCTGCCGTGTGTTCCAGGAGGTTAAAGAGGGGGAAGTAAAGCGGGAGGTGAAGTGGAATTGTGCCATTGTGCCAAAAGCTCACTCTCTGCATGCTTTTTGTGGTCACAACCCTAGGGATCCAATTGTCCTTGCAGCAACAAGAGCCTTGGCATGATTCTGTGATGCATGCATGCACGGAAGATGGAATCACTACGTCAATAAAGCGCACGTACAGCCTTGGGATTATCATACTCTATTGCCATTACCTGATGAGGCTGTGTCAGATTCTGAGCCGACAGATGAAGCAGCCACCTACGATGACTTCACATACGAAGGTCATCATGATGTGTTGAGTAGGGCTCTATGTGCTGGAAACACATTTGCTGTAAATCTAGATGCTTCGACCAACGTCAAGGATGTGGATTTCTACTTGGTCAAGTGTGTTGCAGCAAAGGAGAAGGTGGAGAAGGGGTACCTCGATGAGTAGGGCAATGCAATTGATAGAGGCTTATATGTTGTGCAAGGTCTATATTATGAGCAATGGATGCATACACCTTCAGGCTAGACCACAAGCAGCCCATCATCCACCTACTTTCACATCTGGTACGATGTATCAAAATATCCATGGAGTGCATCCCACGGAGACGCAGGTGTACACAATCAACCTAGAAAGCTATGAAGCAATCTATAATAGCACGCCCTTCATCTTTTAAGTTGTAATCACTGCATCTTCAATATACTTCTTGCTCAGAGATAATGCAGTTTTATAAAAAACTTGGGTATCTTGTGTCTCTTGTGTGCTTTGTGTATACATGGCTTTGGTGTCTATCACAAAGGGGTATCAGTTTAAGAGAGATCATTTGTACAACCTGTCTCATTAAACCTAGAGGATCTGAGCTCATCAAGAAAATGTAGAACTCTAGAGAGGTGATCAAACAAGCTCAAAGTCTGCCTCCTTTGGTGTCTTACAATTTACGCTTTTTACAGCAGGACTCCATATATGGTTTGGGCAGGTAGCCCACAAATATAAATGGAAACTATAAAAGAAGCCACACCCAGCTTATAAGAAAGGCATTAGGGTTTGGAAAGATGTGTACAAAGAAGGCCTGTGGCTTGCACAATATGATAATAAGAAGGTATGCTAATTGTGTTCTGTGGGTATGCTAGTTAGCATAAATGGTACGCTAATTAGCATATTATTTATGCTACTTAGCATAAACAATGTGCTAATTAGCATACCTTTTGCTAGTTTTGAAGGAGAAGAGATGGGAGTGTCCTATATATTGTGTCTGCTAATGCTAATTAGCATACTGTTAATGCTGATTAGCATAAACTTATATATGCTAGTTAGCATAAACAGTATGCTAACTAGCATAACTTTGCTGGTTTTCAAGGAGAAGAGATGGCAGCTTTCTGTATACTGTGTATGTTGATTAGTATACTATGCTATGAGTGGAATGCTAATTAGCATACCCTTGCTGGTTTAGGGGAGAAGAGATGGCAACTTTCTGTATATTATGTATGCTAATTAGCATACCTTTGCTGCTTTCAAGGAGAAAAGATCGCAACTTTCAGTTCAATGTGTATTCTAATTAGCATACTATTTATGCCAGTTGGTATAAAGAGTATGCTAATTAGCATACCTTTGTTGGTTTGAAGGAGAAGAGATGATAGCTTTCTATATACTGTGTGTTCTAATTAACATACTATGATGTGAGTGAAAGTTAGCACAAACAAAATGCACAATATGCTAATTGAAGGTATGCATAAACAGTATGCTAATAAGCATATCTATGCTGGTTTCAAGGATAAGAGATGATAGGTCTCTGCATCCTGTGTATGCTAATTAGCATACTGTTTATGCCAGTTGACATTCTGTGGGTATGCTAATTAGTATAGTTAACTAGCATAAACAGTATGCTAATTAGCATACCTTTGTTGGTTTTAAGGAGAAGAGATAACAGCTCTCTGTATACTGTGTATGCTAATAAGCATACCATGTATGCTAATTAGCATACTGTATGCTAGTTTCAAGAAGGGATGGCAGCTTTCTGTACACTGTGTATGCTAATTACCATACTATGCTATGAGTGGAAGTTAGCAAAAACAAAAATCCATAGTATGCTAATTGAAGGAATGCTAATTAGCATACCATGTATTAGTAATTAGCATACTATGGTATGCTGTGAGTGGCAGTTAGCACGAACAAAAAAGTGGAGTATGCTAATTAAAATGTATTCTAACTAGCTACTGTGGCTATGCTTATTAGCATACATGATATGCTAATTAGCACATTGTTTTTGCTAGTTAGCATAAACAATCTGCTAACTAGCATAAACATTATGCTAATTATCATACCTTTGCTGATATCCAACAAGAATGTATACAAATTCAATGTTTACAAGACAAAAAAGAATGCCAATAGTACACATAGTATTGTCTTCAAAAAAAGAATAGTACAGGATTTGATCATTACTATCTGAAGTGAATGTCGAAATAGTTACAAACATTGGTAAGGCAACTTACAAATTTCCCTCATAATGTTTCAAAACTACAGGGAGCCTCCTACTCTGGATAAGATAGTGGTTTAGCGCGCTTGTACACTCGCTTTTGCTCAATGTCTGTTTGCTTCTTTGTTTGCTAAGCTTTTGGGTCTTGCTCTCTTTCTTCTTCTTGCTGAGCTTTTGGTTCTTGCAACTCTCTTTCTTCTTCTTCTTGCTGCTGCTTCTCTAATTTTTCCCTCTGTAGCCTCTCTCTCTTATGTCTTTCAGCTTCTTCATCAACCTCCCTTTGTTCCTACCCAAGACTTCCTTATGTTGGGCCTCATTGTGCTTTTGCATTTTTGATGCCAGTTTCCTGATCACTTCTTGTGAAAAAAAATATGGGGTAGTATCAAACGCATTTTCAGCTATATACACTGCACAATCCTCTGATTGTAGCCATAGGAACAACCAGCTGCTCAAAGTATCTATCAAAAAGTTTTGCCAATGTTCTTTGGTCTAGTCCTCTATCTTAGGAGTAATAAGCCAACTTCCTTCAGGGTTTTGGTGCACTTTGTACATATTATCGTCAATAATTAGACTGTTTTGGGGCCCAAAGTTGTAGTTCTTCCAAAACAATCTCAAACCCTTCAAGAATACAGGCTTAGTATATATCTGCCAAGGCTGGCCACTACAATGATTCTGTGAAAAAACACCTCTTAGCTTAGCCCGCTGCTCTTTGAATATTTTTTCTAATATTGCATTCACTTTAGGTGCCATGTTGGTACTCCATATATACACATGGAAAAATCGGAGGCACCAATCCAAAAATTTGTGGCTGTCTTTGCAACAAAATACATACCTCCTATCTTGCACATTGTACTTTATCATTTCCCCTGCATGTTTAGGGGGAATGTCAGCGTGTATTGGCTCTACAACTTGAACAAGTACGCCATTTAAATCAAGAACCAAAGCGCACCCCTCGTCTAGCAACGGCTTTGGCACGCATATTGGGTCTGGCAATGCATACCATTCAGTAAAAATAACTTCCCTCGAGGGATGAACATAACTGAAGTACTCAAGAATTTTTGTTAAGAGTTTAAGCTAGCTAGTCAGGTGCTTCTCAATCTCGGCTTTTTCTTTTCATAGCTGTCTCACCTTGGCAATACGCCGCTTTCGTATGGTTTTTCATGCAATGGCATAATTCAAATCATGCGGGGCAACTAACTGCAATTTATCTTGCCCTATGATACAAAAATGGTATCGAATAAAGACATAATAAAGGACAAACAAAAACTACTGAATCGTTGCACAATAAAATAATATTGAAAAGAGTTTCTCCATTATAAATATCCAAAGAGATACATGCCATAGGGTGTGGAGCTTGCTAACACTACATAACTTGGACACGACAGGGAACAGATTTAGCATAATTTCTTGCAAGCATGTGAGCGAATGCCTTTCTTTTCACCTATGCTGCGTTCATTTGTCATCCAGAGTGCTCGGAGGGGCATCACATATCTCGTCCCCAGGATCTTCCAGAATTTGTTCCAAGCCACCTTTTCTCATTAATTTTACTTTGTTTACAAAAACCCTACCGAGGGCTGTCATCACTGGTGTCTTGTGCAATCAGTCCTGAAACCTTCCTCTTGAGCACTCATACCTTCCTCTTGTACACTCCTAACCGTTTCCTCTGAGATGCTTGTTTGATCATCTGTAGGGGGCTTGGGTTTGGGATGAGTAATAATGATAAAATCTTTATCATCATCATCTGTTTCTTTACCATCTACACACTCTCTCTCTCTTACAGTTTCAACACATGTATGTGGTGTGTGATTTGAATCCAAGTTAATGCTTGCTTTGTAATTATGATGCTTGAATATGTTTAATGTTACACAATTAATTTATTATTCTAGCTAATTCATAATTTTTCTTGCACTTTGATTCCAATTCTTTGAAATTGGTATTAGATTGAAAATGTAGGTTATCCCTTTCTTTTTGAACAAAGGGTAGTTCTAGGTTTGAAGTTTAATTAACCATTGTAAGTGAGTATTGTGATCTATTACCCTATGTATTGTGCAACCAAAACACCCTAGAAACTGTCATATTAATAATGCACCTACCCTTTGGTTTTACCACTATTGAACATACATAAAGTTTGAAAGGATTTTATTAGCTTCAAGACGGGAAATGATGTGACCTTGTTCTCTACCTTAATAGTTTAAACCAAGGGTGTGTAAGATCCAAAGACATTTCTCTTGATTCACAAAGGGGAATAGATGTGGTTGTTCACAGGAAATAATCATCTCTCACAAGGAACTTCCAATTCACAAAACAATATCACTATGTCTTAACACAATCAGAAAGAGGAGAGAGTGATTGGCTTCACAAGTTTGGATATTCACAACGATGCTATCACAACTAATGGAATTTGGGTAGTTGAATTTCTTGCCCATATGTAACAAGAAGATATGGAAAATCTTGCTTTGTGAGTTGTGTTCCAAACATGGATACAAACAAGGAATCTTATTGTCTTTTCTCTATAAGAGGAATCTGTTTTGAAGTCTTATAAAGAGACTTCAAAAATAGGAAATTTTATCAAGAAAAAGAAGCACTCATCTGCTACAAGAAGAAGAAGAAGAAGAAGAAGCCATCAACATGTGGCAAAGGGAAAGAAGAAGTACAAAGATACAAGAGAGAAATCTCTTGTGAATGAAGAAGAAATCCTTTGTGTCATCTGATGCAAATGTACACCCTAGGAGGCGTGAAACAAATCCCTCGCCATCACCATCCTTTGGGAGGATATCTTCAAGCTCTTGTTCTTCTCATTGCTCTAGGGAGAGTGAGAAGAAACGTAAAAAGAAACGAACAAAGAATAAGTTTTCCACATCTCCTTCATCATCAAGCTCATGTAGATTGGGGAGTTCTTCCTATTCAGATAGCAATTCTCTCAGACTAGGCAAGAAAAGAGGCAATCGATGATGTCATGCTACTTGGAACAGAGAATCTTGCCTAAGAAAGTTCAAGGAAGGAGGTAAAAGCATAACCATCCTCTCATTTGATGAAACGTTTTGCAATGTGGACAAAGTTCAAGGCTTTAAAGAGCAATTTGATGCGGCCTTTGAGAATGATTTTTTTTCGGAGCCATCCAAAATACACCACGTCTCTATGCATCTCCAAAAACAATCCTGTCAATGATGAGCAAGGGTATGTTCTAAGGGAGAAGCTCCAAAGACTTGGAAAACTTGTCAAGAGGCTATCATGAAGCAATTTTTATCTAGTGAAACTTCTGATAAACTTCTTATGGCATGGCAAAGCCTAAAACTTGATGATGGAGAGAATAATAAAAAATAAGTGGAGAAGTTTTGAGATCTACATATTGAAGCTACGGTGTACAAGTGCATCAACAAGTAAAAGCAACAATGTTGTGATGAGTTGCTTGAATATTAGAGAGACTATATTAATACCCAAAGACCAAAGACTATTTTAGAGGTTATACACCACTCAATGGTAGCCTCTAACATCAAATTTAGACATCCAAGCAAGGATCCAAAGCCAAAGAATGGGAGAGACAAGCTGCAAGAGAGAGGAAGATATTAAAATCAAAATTTTCCTACTTGAATTGGGAATCCTAAAGACAAATCTAGCTATCAAGGTAAAGAAAAATTATCTCCTAAATATATAGAGCATTATCGTAAGAATAATAGATGTTTTAAAGGTGATGAACAAGGTCATTCCTACTAGATGCATGCCCTCAAAGTCATGCAAAGAAGAAACCCTATAGAAGTGCAATGGTATCTGATAAAAAAGAGGATACTATTTCACTTGGAAGTCCCTATGCATGGGGAAAAGTAAAAGAAACATGATGCACTCATCAATCGCAAAAACAATGAGTTCTTCAATATTTGGGTCACATTATCCCAAAAATGGCATTTTCATGGATGAATAATTTAGCTTAAGGTGATAAATGAGTGGCTTGAACCAAGGAATCTACATGAGCTACAGAGCTGAATGTGCTCATACTATAGTGGATTCATGCAAAATTCTCTACCATATAAGAACCATTACACAATTTGGCCAAGAAGAATGTCAAGTATGTATGGAATGAAAAGAAGAGAAAACTTTCACTATCCTGAAAGAGAGACTCACATCTCAAGTGTGATGGTAGTGGTGATTACCTTGGAGCAACACTTCTTCAAGAAGGGCATGTCATAGCATATGAGAGTCCCCATTTTGGCTATGATGAGATGATTATTGGCATCTATGAAAAGGACCTTCTAGCTATCTTACATGCGTAGACGTCCTACTTTCTTGGGAGGCCCTTCATCATTTGAATAGATCATAGGTCTCAAGCACTTCATGACACAAACCAAGATTTCCAACAAACGAATGATGTGGGAAAATTTCCTTTTCCAGTTTCATTTTCACTTTGTTCACATTCCTATAAAGCACAATCAAGTAGTTGATGCACTCTCATGTACACCTCAATGAAATCCTGTGTCAATAGCCTCTCACAATGATTTGACATCTATGGTAGGTGAGTACACTACTCACTAGATTTTTGATATGTTATGTCTACTGTAGCACTAGGGAAGATGCGAGAATCATATGTGCTTTAGGTGGCTATCTTGAATCTTCTCATCTATGGTAGGTGAGTACACTACTGACTAGATTTTTGATATGTTATGTCTACTGTAGCACTAGGGAAGATGCGAGAATCATATGTGCTTTAGGTGGCTCCACCATATGCTAGGCATAAAGCGATTCATGCAACAATGTAATTGAGACATATTTCTTTTCAACTACACTGCAAAAGTACATACAAGAATACGTGACTCAATGCATTAGATTCCAAAAGAGCAAACATGACCGTAGGAAACAACTAGGATTTCTCCAGCTGCTCCCAATTCTTGATTCTCCATGGAAGAGTATCGATATGGATTTTAGCATTGTCTAGCAAAGGCTATCCATGGGAATAAAGGAATATGGACAATAGGAGACAAATTTAGCAAGCAAAATCACTTTATACCTATCAAAATGACTATTAAGGATTCACATAAGACGCAACTATTTATCTTTTGAATATTTTATCATGGTTTGTCAATGAGTATTGTTTTCAATAGATATCCCACAATGACTAGCAGTTTTTGGAAGGGAGTCTCTAAAAATCTTGGAACAAAGCTCAATTTCTCTTCAACCTAACGTCTTCAAATGGATGGGCAAAGTGAAACTGTGAAGTCCATTGTGCTTGATCTACTCAAAGGCTATGTAATTCAAGTAGACCAATGCAACCAATGGGAGAAGTACCATCCACCTCTATTAGAATATGTATAGAAGAATATTCTGCATTCTTCTACAGGTAAGGCACCTTTTGAGGTGATCAAAAGAAGGTCAAAAGTTCCCCCTATTTTGAAAATGCATGGAAAGATCTTCATTGTTGATGAATGTAGTTGTGACTTATGTGATGCTTTTGATAAGATCAAGCTATCTCTATTGCACATCAAAAGCACAAGGCTGCTACTGACAAACATGGAAGAACTCTTCAACTCAAAGAGAATGTTTGGGTTCTCTTAAAGTTTCCCAAAGCTTGCTTAAGGCACACTACATGAAACAATTGGCATGAAGAATTCATGGGTCATCAAAAGTACTATGCAAAATTAGCACGTAGATATTATGGATGATTCTAGATTCTATGGCCAGTCAATGAAATGTCTTATAAAATTAAGCTACGTTCTCATTAACCAATTCATAATCCATTCCATGTAAGTCTACTAATGGGTTACAAGGGTGATCCACCCTTGTAGTTTACTAGGGTGATCCACCCTTTCATTAGCCACTCCATAATGAATTTCATGTAAGTCTACTAAAGGGCTACAAGGGTGATCCACCACAAGAGCTAGTAGCATAAGATCCTTCAAGATTTGAACCGATTGAAGAGATATTGCAGCTAAAACATATCATGTGCATGAAGACAAGGTGCTATGCAATGGTAAGGCCCTACATAAGTATCTCATTAAATCTAAAAGCTACCTTTTTGAAGATGCTAAATGGATGCAAGAGCCATGAGTGAAGGATAGTATGTCATTTGTAGACACCTACAATGAATTTCATACAAAGCCCTAATGTTTCCACATAGACGTATTCAATGAATTGCATACAAAGCCCTAATGTTTCCACATAGATGTATTCAATGAAAATGCAACAAAGAAGAGCATGATTCTCTCTTTTGAACTCTGATGTCGAAAGTTCTTTGTTAATGTTTAAATGTAATGTGTATGCATACCAAATGTTGCACCACTCATGGTATAATTTCTCCAGACTACTGCAATCTACTTCAAAAAGGTGCTAGTGCTAACTTGGTAGACATATTGTTGTAGATTTTCTCCCAAGTTCCAAGTAGATTGGTCATCTACTTTGGAGCGATGTTTGATGTGCTAAACGTGGATCTTGAGAAAAAAGCCAATGGACCAACTATGCCTTTCTTGAATAGAAGCATAGTCAAGATCATAATGTGCAAAGTCAATTTGACTCTTCTCCATTGTCGGAGCACCATACCCTGTCTTGCATCAAAGGTAGTGGAAGCTAAGCCAAATGGTTGGAATAGTCCGTACTGTCAACAAGGGGATAGGATCGAGTATGTAAGGGTGAGTACGTCTCCTCTTTTGATGAAAAACATGGTTTTGTAGTTGGCGATGAGAGAGAGTGAAAGGGCGGTGGTAATGCATGTGCTAGTCTCCACCCAACCGTGCTATCTTATAGCCTCCCCCTAGCGTACACACTGTCCGACCGTGCCGATGGCCTTGCACTTAGGACCCATGTCCTTACATTACCCCCCCCGGAGAATCATTTTCTTCCTCGAAAACGAACATAGGAAAACGTTTCTTAAGTGCGGAGACATTCTCCCATGCAGAACCTTCTTCACGTCTATCTCACCATTTTACTAACACCTGTTGTCTGACAAGATGTCTGGTGCAAAGCTCATGAGAATCCAAAATCTTTTCGGGCTCATGAGGGATGCTTGGTGGTTTGATAAGGTCAACTAACACACTTGTGTCAATAACATTATCATTATGTCATAGCTATTTTCGTAAACGGCTAACATGAAAAACAAGATGAACTCATGAGTACTTATAGGCAACTTGACCTATACGTTTGAGAACGGTAAACGGTCCACAATAGCGTGGTGAAAGTTTAGCAACTTTTCCCGTCTTGAGACTTTCTGAATGCTCCGAACCTTGAGGAAAACCTTGTCTCCTTCTTCAAAAGTGGCAAGATGATGATGCTCATCTGTGTACTTCTTATATCGATTTTGAGCTTTCTTAACCTTCTGTTGAGCAACTCGAAGCATGTCAAAATGGTCTTGGAGAAAATCCTTTGCTTGTTGTATCTTCTCCTAAGCCAACCCCACCGTAATGGGTGATCTAGGTTGAAATCTATATAAAAGCATAAATGGATTAAACCCTATAGTCACGTGCTTTGAACTATTATAAGAAAGTTCCAATATAGGTAAGTAGTCATCCCAATTGGTTTGCTTCTTGCTAACGTACGCTCATAACATATCCTCTAGCACTTGATTAACTCTTTCGGTTTGACCATCTATTTCTGGATGATCATCCATACTAAGATTAAGTTTAGTTTCCAACTTTTGAAACACAGCTCTCCAGAAGTGATTATCGAACTTTCGATCTCTGTCACTGATGACACTAACTGGAAGACCGTAGAGTCTATAAATATGCTCTACAATATCCGTGCTAATTCCGGTGTCTTAACCGTAGTCTTAGTGGGAATGAATCGACCCATCTTTGTGAGACGGTCTACAATTATCCATATGGCATCATGGCCACGATTTGTAGCATGTAGTCTTACTACAAAATCCATAGAGATACTCTCCCACTTACCTTGTGGAATCTCTAAAGGATGTAAAAGGCTACCTACCTTGAGGCGCTCTGCCTTATTTACTTGGCACTGTTGGCAGTTTAGTACGTACTCTTGAACATCATGATGTAAGCCTAGCCAATAAAACTACCGTCAAACTAAGACATACGTCTTACGAATACGTGGATAACCAGCACTTGGACTATCATAAGATTTGGCGCCTAGTGTCCAAGTCCTTTAACACACATACTCTACCCTTGTGGAGTAAGTAGCCATCATCAATGGAAAAATTCTTCCATCACTTAAACTCTTCTTGAGTAGGGGTGGAGCTCTGTGTGTTGGAGTTTTTATCTGCGCATGCAGAGACATGTTGATATGGCTGTACAGAGACATGTGAGTGTGAGGGATCCCTTTTTAAAACTGCACTCCACACTTTAGCATATGATTGATCTTGTGCACACTTGCCACGTAATGACTCCAAAAATCCACTCTTTATTTTTGTGAAAGCAAGTGAATTTATCTGAGGCATCCAAAATAGTGCATCCGTGTCATAATAATCAATATCTAAATCTCCTAAATGATTTTCTCATGTTAAACGGATCATTTAATATGGGGAAGTGCCAGGGGAGAAAAAGCTAGAATATTGGTTAAGCTAGCAGACCGGGCCACAGTAGGTATCAAAAGGAGGGAAAATAGGGATCCAAAGGGAGAGCCATCTGCAAAGAGAAATGTGCAAAAATGGGCTTAAAAAGACCCTAAGGTTCAGCCCATTAAGACTTCCAAAATGCTAAGGTTCCAAAATTCGAAGGTTGTGTCCAACGGTCAAACACTAGGGAAATTGGATGCTTAGTGTGTGTCACAAAAAGTCTTTGTTAATCCCTACATAGGAGGGGGTGAGCCTTGCAAGTAGGGGATGAGAGAGAAACTCACACACACACACACACACACACACACACACACACACAAGCTCCCTTTACACAAAGGGAATGAGGGACACATGCCAGCTCCCTAGCCCAGATGCCCACAAGGTGTACCCAATTCCTATTGGATGGCCTTAGAGGTGGACCAATGAGAATTAGGCTAGAGTAAATCTAGTTTAAGCAATTTAAAAACACTTAATAAAAGAACCAATAAGAATTAAGCTCTCTAGAAGACTATTGGACAGTCTCCCAAGGGGACCAATGAGCATTCAACAACCCAATGCCTTGCCTGATTCCTATTGGCCAGGAGGCAAAGGGGTCCAATGAGACTTTAGTTGAATTAAATAATTACCTAAAGCTCTCACAAAAGGGGAAAGGGGGACACATGTCAGAAGGCTATCACTTATGCTGCTTTATTACCATTGGCTAAGCCTGGGACATCCAATAGGATGCTAGCAAGAGCAAATAGCAAGAGGGGTCGACCAAGAGAGAGAGGGGGCTGATTTTTGCAAGGCATTATCACACACATACTCTCACAATCTCAGGTGTGAAGTAAATAAGACTCTCTCTCCTTCTCAAGCTTTAATGGAAAGCTTATCACCTACTCCAAGCTTGTGAGAAGGAAGGCCTACACCAACAACTCTTGGCTTTGTGATGCAAATCCAACCAAGAGCCAAGCTTCAATGCATGCTCATCTCCTCTACCATGCTAATTACTACGAAATCCTATGCCGCATGGAAGAGGTCGTCCAAGCTCAAGAAATTCAAAGAGGGAGGGAAGAGTATCTCTGTCCTTACCTATGATGGCACTTTTGGTGCTACGAACAAAGTCTTGGCCTTTATCCAACAATTTGATGCGGCGTTCGGAGATGAGGGCTTCACGGAGTCCTCTAAGCTACGTCATGTAGCTATGCACTTTCAGAAGTCCACCAGACAATGGTGGTCTAGCCTACAAGCCTGTTAGGAAATAAGACGTAGCTAAATAGATAATTGAGTAGATTACTTAATGGAGAGAGACAGATTTACATACATGAGATTATAGAGTAGAGAGAGAGAGTACACACGATATACGTGGTTCACCCAATGTGGGCTACGTCCACGGGAAAGCAGCCACTCAATGGCTTTAGTACTTCAAAACAAGAAGTAGTTTACAAAGGGATTAAACCCTTGATAGAGCTCCCGCCTTGCTTCACTCTCACCACCTCACACTCACCTTGTTGCATCAACTTCACACTATGAAATGTGTGTAGAAATGGCCTCCTTTTATAGGCCAAAAGGGCTGCCCTCTCTTATGAGAGACAGCCATGTGTAGCCGCCCTTGTGCGAATAAGTCCAAATTGGACCCTCCAATCTGCCCATGTGTGGCCGCCCTTTAGAAGACAAGTCCGCTTTTGAATTCGGCCACCGGCCACCGGCCATTGACTTCCGACCACCGGCCATCGGCCAACCGACCGGTTGTTTTTCGACCAGTTTCCGGCCGTCGTCCGGCCATAATATTCCGGCGAGGAAAAAAAAGTCTCGGGAGCCTCCGCCCCCGAGGCCCCTAAAGTTGCTCCTGATTCTTGTTCGTGAAAATTTTGCTTTCTGGTGAGTGATTTTCCTTCACGGACGATGGCTTCTCCTCATAATGGGGGCCTTACAAATGTGCGCTTTTACCACAAAAAATTACGAGGGTAAATCAGACTCCATACTTAACAAAGCCAACGATGAAGATCACGAGCATGGAAAGTTTTAAGAGCTTCCATTATGAAGCAGTTTTTGGCCACTGATGCCAAAGACAAAGTAGCCACTAAATGGTGAAGCTTGAAGCTCTCTCCCTATGAATCCATCCACAAATATGTAGACAAGTTTTGGGACCTACAACTCAAAGCCACTGTCTTCAAAAAGTTGGATTTTGGAGAGCAAAAGCAGCAATTTTGTGCGAGCTTAACCGAAGAAATGGCGAAGTATGTCAACTCCCAAAGGCCACGCACTCGGCGGTAATACATCATACTATGGTGGCCTCTCGAATCAATTTCCAAATAGGGGCTAAGAGGAATTATAAACCCCCTGAAAACAAGGGTTCCAATGAGCCTAAGGGGAAGGACAATGTGCAAAAGTCTCCTAAGGGCAACTCCAACAAAGCTGAAGAGAAGGGAGTTTATAAAGGCAAAAATAAACTCTCTTGAAGAGCGTGAGCATTATCGCAAGAATAACCGGTGTTTCAAGTGCCGCGAACAAGGGCATACGTACCGCGCTTGTCCCCAAAAGAACAACCACCATGATCCTCCTAGAGCTACCTTAGTCGAAATCCAAGAGGAGGAGACTCACCACAAACTATCTCCTCTATGCCATGCTTGGGGAAAGGTAAGAGAACATGATGCTTTTATTCTCTTTGACCCCGGTTCTAGTCATAATTTTATATCTATAGAGTTGGCCACCAAGCTAGGCATACAAACCTACGAGATGGGAGATATCCTACCCGCAGATGGTGCTTTCAAGGGGCGAGAAGCTTCAGTCACTCCCTGAATCGGGAAATTGAGGCTCCATGTCCAAAGCTATGTGGACAAAGAGGAATTCTTTATCTCTCCTCTCAAGCATGAGGATGTAATCCTAGGGGCACCATGGTTTGGTCGCATGGCTGCCAATGTTAAATTCCCTGAAAGGAGAATCTCCTTTAAGTTCAAAGAAAAAGATATGTATATAGATGCTAAGGTAATGGGTAATACTATACCCATTTTACATACACAAGCTTTCAACAAGTCAATAAAGAGCTCCATTTCCGTGTACGTGATTTTTGTTAAAGATTCTCAAAATGAACCTAATGTTTTAGCAAAAGAAAATATACACAATCAAAAGGAATTAGAGATCCAATTTTCTCAAGGGGTTTCAAGATGTCTTTATTGACGACATCCCTTGTGAACTACCTCCTAAACGAGGCAATGATGACCATGCAATTGAACTTCTTCCAAGAAGTTCACCACCTAACAAACCTCCTTATAGAGTTTCTCAAGCTCAACAAGAGGAGATTATGCGGCAAGTGCATGAGTTAGTTGAGAAGGGCATGGTGAAGATGGCACATATCATATGTGTGTCAACTATAGAGCACTAAATAGGATCACTATCAAAAATAGGTTTCCCGTTCCACGAGTAGAAGACCTATTTAATAAGCTACAAGGCTCCACCTACTTCAGTAGGATTGACCTAATAAGGATAGTTGATCAAGACATTGTAAAGACCGCATTTCGCACTACGTTTGGTCTTTATGAATACATTGTCATGCCTTTTGGCTTGACCAATGCACCATCCACATTCAACCGCTTGATGGAGAACCTATTCAGGCCTCACCAGGGCCTTTACTGAAGTGTTCTTTGATGATATCATTATCGACTCTAATTTATTAGACGAAGACAAGCCACACCTCCAAGTAATATTTCAAGTTCTAAGGGAGAATAAAATTTATGTTAATCAAAAGAAAAGTGAATTCTTCTTACAAGAGATTCACTATTTAGGTCACATTATCTCTCAAGATGGCATCCGAATGGATCCATCAAAGTTAGAGGTAATAAAAGGATGGCCTAAACCAAAGAATCTTCATGAGTTAAGAAGCTTTATAGGTATGTGCGCATACTGTAGACGCTTCATAGAAAAGTTCTCACTAGTAGCAGGACCATTGCATGACCTAAAAAAGAAAAACATTAGGTACACATGGTCTGCAAAGGAGAACAATGCTTTCGAAAATCTTCAAGAAAAGCTTATCTATTATCAACCTGTGCTTACACTACCGGATCTCTTAAAGCCATTTTAGGTCCAATGTGATGCTTGTGGTGATTGTCTTGGAGCTGTTTTGCTTCAAGAAGGGCATGCCACAGGCTATGAAAGTCTAGGCATATATGAAAAGGAACTCCTTGCAGTTCTACATGCCTTAGACTCATGGAAGCACTATTTATTGGGGACTCCTTTCATTCTGCGAATGGATCACCAAAGTCTTAAGTACTTCATGACGCAGACCAAGCTCTCCGACAAACAAATGAGGTGGGCAAATTTTCTTTTGCAATTTCATTTTCATATTGCTCACATTGCTGGCAAGCATAATCAAGTAGACGATGCACTCTCAAGACGGCCGAGAGTGAATGCGGTTTCCATAGCAACTCACAATGATCTATCTTCTATGATAGATGAGTATGCTATTGATCCTGATTTTAGAGATGTGATTTCAGCCCTTGCACTAGGGAATAAAGAGGAACCATTTACTTTACAAGATGGTTATCTTCTCTATGGGAATAGACTATGCGTTACAAGCTCACTACGGGGGAAAGTAATATATGAATCTCATGCTCCTCCTTATGCAGGACATAGAGGGATTCAGTCTACCCTAAAGGGCATTGAAACATATTTCTTTTGGCCTACCATGAAAGCAAACATACAAGAATATGTTTCTAGATGTGTGGTATGCCAAAAGACAAAGTTTGATAGAGGGAAGCAACTTGGATTGCTTCAACCTTTGCCAATCCCTAATTCACCATGGGAGAGCATATCCATGGATTTTATCTTTGGATTGCCTAAGTCTATCCATGGGAATACGGGAATATGGACGATAGTAGACAGGTTCAGTAAACAAGCTCATTTTATACCTCTCAAAAAGACTCTCAAAGCCCATCAAATGGCAACCCTCTTCATTTCTCAAATCTTTAAGTACCATGGCTTGCCAATGTCCATAGTGTCGGATAGAGATCCTAGAATGAACAGTAATTTGTGGAAGGGTCTCTTTGAGAATTTAGGAACAAGGCTAAACTTCTCTTCGGCCTATAACCCACAAACAGATGGCCAAAGTGAAATAGCTAACCTAACAATTCTCGATCTACTAAAAGCCTATGTAACGGAAGTAGATCATAGATCCCAATGGGAGAAGTACTTACCCTTAGTGGAGTATGCTATAATAATAATGTACATACTTCCACGGGAAAAGCACCTCTTGAGGTAATTGAGGGAAGATCAAAAAGTCCCTTGCTACTTAAGGCACACGGGAAGATCTTTGCTGCAGATCAATATAGCCGAGACCTACAAGAATCTTTCCAAAATATTAAGGATGCTATCTCTATCTCACAGCAAAGGCAAAAGGCTATTGCTGACAAGCACAGAAGAGCCCAAGCCTTTAAAGAAAATGATTGGGTCTTACTCAAATTTCCCAAGGCTCGATTAAGGCACACGATGGGCAAGAATCCTACGGGACACCAAAAGTACTATGCTAAGTTAGCAAAAAGGCACTATGGTCCCTTCCAGATTCTTAGGCCAATCAATGAGATGGCCTATCAACTCAAGTTGCCCAACCATTGGCTCATACACAATGCTTTCCATGTGAGCCTACTAAAGCCTTACAAAGGAGAGCCACCTCAAGAACCAACAATTGAAGACCCATCGGAGATCAAGGACCAAGAAGAGGTGTTGCAGCCCAAGTCCATTCTCCGACATGAAGATAAGGTACTAAGAGGCGGTAACCCTATCGGACGAATCTTATTAAGTTTAAGAATTATCTTTTTGAAGATGCTAGATGGATGCAAGGCATACAATATAAGGATAACCTAAACCTTTTCGATGCTTACAATGCTTCCCAAGAGTAAGCAAATGTACAAATGTTAAAAATGAACAGAATTTTACTCTTATAAGACTCTCTTTTTCTTTATTGTGCACAAAAATGAAGTAGTATGCATGCTTAGATCAAGTTTGCGGAGAGGATGTCTCCCGAACACCAAGTAGAGCTTGTCACTCTACTATGGAAGATGATAGGACTATTGTGCTGACATGCTTGCAGCAGCCTCACGCTCTCAAGTGCCAAATGGACTAGTCATCCATTGTGGAATGATGTCATAGGGTAACATAGGGATCCTCTACCCACTAGGAAAAAGGACTAATGAATATGCTTTATCTTCTCTACCCCATAGTCGAGGACGACTATGATTTCAAGAGAGAGGTAATGTCATAATAATCAATATCTAATTCTCCTAAATGATTTTCTCATGTTAAACTGATCATTTAATATGGGGAAGTGCCAGGGGAGAAAAAGCTAGAATATTGGTTAAGCTAGCAGACCGGGCCATAGTAGGGATCCGAAGGAGGGAAAAAGGATCCAAAGGGGGGGGCATCTGCAAAAGAGCAATGTGCAACAATGGGCTTAAAAAGACCCTAAGGTTCAGCCCATTAAGACTTCCAAAATGCTAAGGTTCCAAAATTCGAAGGTTGTGTCTAAAGGCCAAACACTAGGGAAATTGGATGCTTAGTGTGTGTCACAAAAAGTCTTTGTCAATCCCTACATAGGAGGGGGCCAGCCTTGCAAGTAGAGGGTGAGAGAGAAACTCACACACACACACAAGCTCCATTTACACAAAGGGAATGAGGGACACATGTCAGCTCCCTAGCCCAGATGCCCACAAGGTGTACCCAATTCCTATTGGATGGCCTTGGAGGTGGACCAATGAGAATTAGGCTAGAGTAAATCTAGTTTAATTAATTTAAAAACACTTAATAAAAGAACCAATAAGAATTAAGCTCTCTAGAAGACTCTTGGACAGTCTCCCAAGGGGACCAATGAGCATTCAGTAGCCCAATGGCTTGCCTGATTCCTATTGGCCAGGAGGCAAAGGGGTCCAATGAGACTTTAGTTGAATTAAATAATTACCTAAAGCTCTCACAAAAGGGGAAAGGGGGACACATGTCAGAAGGCTATCACTTATGCTGCTTTATTACCATTGGCTAAGCCTAGGGAGGTCCAATAGGATGCTAGCAAGAGCAAATAGCAAGAGGGGTCAACCAAGAGAGAGAGGGGGCTGATTTTTGCAAGGCATTATCACACACACACTCTCACAATCTCATGTGTGAAGTAAATAAGACTCTCTCTCCTTCTCAAGCTTTAATGGAAAGCTTATCACCTACTCCAAGCTTGTGAGAAGGAAGGCCTACACCAACAACTCTTGGCTTTGTGATGCAAATCCAACCAATAGCCAAGCTTCAATGCATGCTCATCTCCTCTACCATGCTAATTACTAAGCTAAGCTATGCTAATATGAGTGATTATGTGAGGAGATGCACATCTTTCTCATAAGAATACTCCTTCTTTCTCTCAATCTACTCTCATACCCCGCTAGCTGTCACCATCTTCGAAGGTGTGTGAGGTCTTGGGTCTGAGACCGTGAGGGAATTGATGTTGTGTTTAATAAGTGTTTTGCGTAGTGCATGAAGTTTCCATCTTCATTGCACTAGCTAGTATTGAAGGAACACAAGAAATTGTATTGTAAAATGTCTCTCTTGATGGGAGAAACCATAATACAAAGCCTTTTGGAGGGGGGACCGGCTCCATGCAAATCCGGTCCTCAATTGTTGTCAATTGCTTAATTTCTCTCTCTTTTGAAGTATTGTTCATGCTATCTAACTAGGTGTTATGCTTTTTGTTGCTCTCTCCACCCAAGCGCTCTTGTTAATCTCATTAGGAATCTATTCTAATGAAATGCTCACTATGTTCATGCTATTTTCCGCTACACACAAGTTACTAGGCCATTAAATGTTACAATCCGCTACCACATTATATCGCCTCTTGTGATATTGTAGCTTACAATTATAATCTTGAAGGATTTTTGCCCATCTAGGTTTATGGACCTTCAAGTCCGTTTGAGTAGTAAACCATTTTATACTCTCATGGTCAAAAACTACTTCAAACTCGACACCATATTAATAGTGTCACCACTTTCGTAAAGCGTGAATTAGGGCATAGAGCTCTCTCTCATAGACATAATAATTCTGTTGATCTCTATCTAACTTTTTACCTTGAAAGGCTATAGGTCTTCCCTCCTAGAGAAGTACCACACCAATTGCTTTATCACTAGCATCAGTCTCTACCACAAACGCTTAAGTGGGTCAACGATTGCTAGGATGGGAGCAATGGCTATAGCTACCTTGAGCTGTTCAAAACTGCTTCTTCCCAAGAAAAGGTCTTACCTTTTTCTTTAAGTTGATCCGTCATAGGAACAACAATTTTGGCATAATCATGGATATACTGTCGATAAAATCCATCCATGCCTAAGAATATCCTCAACCGTGTTGGGATGTGGCCATCGAAGAATGGCAGCGACCTTGTCAATGTCCATCTTGATTCTAGAATAAGAGATCACATGACTAAGGTAATGTATCTCTACTTTGAATAAATCGAACTTGCTTTGCTTAGCATACAGAGTGTGAGTTCATAGCTATTCCAATACTAATCATAAGTGTTCTATGTGTTCATCTTCAGTCTTACTATAAATGACAATGTCATCAAGAAAACCACAACGAATTTTCCAAGATAGGGACGTAAGACACTATCCATGAGTGTCATAAATGTAGCTGGAACATTGGTTAAACCAAAAGGCATAACCAAAAATTCAAAATGCTCGAACCGTGTTCTAAAGGAAGTTTTAGCAATATCTTGCAAAAGGGTACCCACCTGGTGGTAACCTGAACGAAGATCTATCTTTGTATAGTATCTTGCCCCGTGGAGTTGATCAAACAACTCATCCACTCGAGGTAGATGATACTTGATGGTTATGGCATTTAACACGCGATAATCTACGCACATGCGCATAGTACCATCTTTCTTTTTTACTTATAGAATTGGTGATGCCCAAGGCGAAGTGCTAGGTCTAATGAGACCAAGGGCGAGGTAGTCAACCAACTGACTCTCAACCTCCTTGGCTTCTTTAGCACTCATGCGATAAGGAGGTTTACTCACCGGTTTAGTGCCCGGCAGGACATCTATGCCATGCAGCACATCACATGTAGGGGGTAAACCCGGCGGTAAATCACTTGAGAATACATCACTATACTCCATGAGTAAGTGAGTTGGCTTTTTCTGTGCAAAAGGAGAAAGTAAACTAGAGTTATGCTGGGATGAAGAATCTTGTAATTCCTGTAATGTTTGTTTTACAACAGTTTCACATTGCTCAATAGAATCAAAATTGAGAGCACTTTGCTCTTTAGAATTGTAAACACTTTGCTTATCATTAAAGTTCATTGCACTTGCATACCATAACTAGAATTCATAGCACTTTTCTCTTGAGAATTCACAAAACTTGGAGACGAGCAGTAACACAAAAAGACTTCATCTATTAAATCTACTTTCTGTAAAATAGAAAGCTCGATTGTACATATAAGAGGTGTAGATGGTATATTTTTCTCACCAAGCAAAAGCACATGTTTACCATTGGCCATAAAGGATAAGGAGTTGTGTTCATAACTAGTGTGCAATGTGTTTCCTAAACCATGCAACCACTCCCGTCCTAAAACTACATCAGCACGGTCCATGTTCATAACTTGAAAGTCAAGGATCGTTGTATGATCTTGAACAATAAGCTCAACCCCTTGAACTACCGTGTCCCATACTTCTTTATCATTTCCAGACATTTGTTTCACCACATACTTGTGGGAGTAGGGAGTCTGTGTAAGCTTTAATTTCTTGACTACCTTATAGTTCATGAAGTTATAAGTTGCACCATCATCCACTAAAATACAAACACGTTGTCCGTTAATAGTGCCATGCATGCGAATCAACTCATGGGGACCAAAGGTGGGCTGCCACATTGAAGTAGGCACACAACACTTGTGCTTTTCTTCCCTATGAAGAACCTCTACAACACAATATTTAGGAGATGAAGCTAATGTAAGGCGTTGCACCGTGTGCATGGCCTTTTCTTGGCCTTGCAAAAGAGGACAATCTTTCTTGTTATGTTGGTCTGAAAGACATCTAAAACACAAATTGTGTTTCTTTGCACGCTCAAAATCAGCAGTGTTGAGAGGCCCACGTGGAGTATCTCGTGAGTGCTTAGACTTCTTAGCCTCTTGTGGGCGTGGAGAGGTAGATTGTCTCTTATTCCTTTTGGAATGTGTGGGAGATCTACCTCGCCATTGGCTCTTGGCCACATTGCTCTTAGCAAAATTATTCTTAGAGTAGGGAACATTTCCCTCCTCTCTTGGTTATCATCATATCTTTGGGCATGACCGATGGCTTCTTCCAAAGTTTTTGGATGTTGGGTCTTGACATAAAGACGATAGTATCGTCTTTATGTCAAGACCCCTATTAAAACCCCGTATCTTTTGGAATTCATCTACATCTTCTAGTTTTAATATGATTTCCCGATACTTCGAAAGAAATTGTGTGAGAGAGAGGCCAGACATGCGCCATGCATCCCATGCTAACCAATTCTTATCTTCTTCATTGGAGTCCAAAAACTCTTTGGAGGAAAGAAGCTTGAAACACAGCCCAAGACCGAGGACGAGCATCTATTGCCTTGCCTTTAAGAGATAGACTTGCTTCCACAGCCATCTTTATATCTGGGGTGTGTAATTTCACAAGTAGCTCAGTAAGATTTGTAACATTTGCATTGAGTGCAGAGAGGTTGCATTCAAGTACGCTTTGGCGATTTTCCAGAGTCTTGAAAGCAGCCATACCTACAAGGCCATGATTTCCTAGATCATCATCGTCATGCATATTAGTGTCGGCGGGTGCCCTAATTTTGATGTACGTGCTCAAAATCAAAAGCATACGTAGGTGGGATATCCTCACTAGCCATGGTAAACACAAACTAATGTAAAGAGAAAAAAAAAACGTCAACTTGTACCTTGTAAAGCTTGAAGTCTTTGTGTTTTTTATGCTCGGCGATTTGCGTCGCATGCAAACCTCGCCTTGCAAAAATTGTAGCGCTTCACGTGTCGTTCATTGTGAGAACACCTTCGTGGATTCTTCACAAAAACTCGTCGTTTTTGTGAAGGCTTTTTCTTCACCTGGTGAAGCTTCCTCTTTGAAGAAAAATGAATTTTGGAGTAAAACTTGCCTTCCTCAAGAAGTGAAAAGGAAGGGTGAAACTACTTCCTTGAAGTTTGAAGCTTTCCTTTTCCTTATAGCTTTCTTGTCAACACAAGTATGCTATCTTGCTTTGTTATACACAATAAGGCTCAATAGCTTGGATGGTAGAGTGTTGGCCTCTTACCCTCATGGGGTTGGGTTCAACCCTCCTTCATGCAAGGGTTTAGAGGGCCTTTTTACACATGCAACCAACGGAGCCTTGATTCTATAGAGTTGCCGGTCGAGTTTGCCTTGGTGGCTTGTTGTGGAGGGTGTATGTGGGGCGGTTGCGATCGCTAAATGTTGGTTGTCTCCTTGTGTTGTGCATAGAACTCCGTGCCTGCCTTCTTTTTGCTGTGCTACGAGACGCCTGCAAATCGTGGGGAAGGAGACGCATGTCGCATGCACATGCAAGCCGCTTTTTCCCTTTCCCAAGAATAGCTCGAATACTAGTGAAGGGAGGTGGTAATGCGTATGCTAGTCTCCACCCAATCGTGCTATCTTATAGCCTCCCCCTAGCGTATACACTGTTCGATCGTGCCGGTGGCCTTGCCCGTAGGACCCATGTCCTCACAGAGAGAGAGAGAGAGAGAGAGAGAGAGAGAGAGAGAGAGAGAGAGAGAGAGAGAGAGAGAGAGGATCTTGAGGAGGAGGAGAAGAAAGAACATTAAGTAGGAACACTCATAAGAGACCTCAAAGATCTAGCTAATGACTCTTGATTCTCACACCAAACACTTGCACGGGCGCACACACACACACACACACAAACACACATAGAGAGAGAGAGAGAGAGAGTTACATTAAAAATGTGCTTAAGAGTCACAGCCACAATTTTCCAACACATCCTTCATACACACACACACACAAATATAAATATAAATATATAAAAACAAATAAATGTATATATGGAAGGAGGGAGAGATAATAAAGTCCTCTTCTAGGATAACTTTCACACAAAACATAGGTAGAGATGGAAGCAAGTGTGGGATCTAGAGATTCTCTCGTGAGATACACAATGAAGAACTAGGCATGCAAACTTCACGTGCCACCAAGCTACTTAGAAGTAGACTCGGACTATGCTAATTACTTAGCTAGTTGGTCATGGATTAATTTTACTATTGTATACTAGGGTTCCCTCTTAAGAAAGGTCTGGATACGTGCAAGCCTCTCAAGGAAATGGCGAGGGAAAAAATAGGCATTACATTGGTCTTTCCTTGGTGGTCAAAAAAGTCTTGCAAAAGCTTTGATGTCTTCATTAACAAAGAATAACATTAAGCTAATTTTAGAGCTATAGGTATTTGGATGCTTGACTCAACTGCCATCAAGTTTGAAG
Organism: Adiantum capillus-veneris; assembly: GCF_014529385.1. NCBI lineage: Eukaryota > Viridiplantae > Streptophyta > Polypodiopsida > Polypodiales > Pteridaceae > Adiantum > Adiantum capillus-veneris. Next base: position 119,501,609 of record NC_140941.1, read on the forward strand.
TCATGCCATGCAACCATATCAACTTAAGGGAAGGGAGAACAGAGTTGGGATGACAACCTGTCTCAAGTATTGTGCACACCATTGGAGGAGGCAGAGGGTGAAGCCATTCATGGCTTTAATCTTCTTGCAGAACAAACCAAAGATCAAGCTATTCACACGAAGGACACATTCAACATAATACCATCTTGACACTCATGTTGCATCATCATGGTACATTCCCAACCGACAACGACGACCATGACTACAATTTGCAAGATCTTATTGAAATATAAGAGGTAGCAGTAGTAGCTCCCACACACCACCAACAGATGATGAGGAGAAACTATATACATCACCTAAGTTTGTAGTAGCTTGTTGTGCAAGGCAGATGGTGATGGTGATGCCAAGTGCTACAAATTGCACACATTTATAATAAGACCCACAAGTGCTCTCTCTCTCTCTCTCTCTCTCTCACACACACACACACACACACACACACACACTCTCTCTCTCTCTCTCTCACTCTCTCTCTCTCTCTCTCTCTCACACACACACACACACACACACACACACACACACAAACACACGGGGTGCACTATGTAATCACGTTAACATATATTGTGTGCTCAATAGAGGGGTTTTTTAATGCAAACATTTTAGGAAAATTAATAGTGATACATTAGCAAAAAGGGTTTTTATATATAATTTTGGGAAATTTTCCTGAAATAAGGGATCATTTTAATTATTCAAATATATAAAAAAGGGGATTTTTAAATATCCTTTGAACACATGTTATATAGGGGGTTTCTCAATAGTCCGTCCCCCAAGGTGTGTGTGCGCTCACACACGCACGCGCACACACACACACACACACACACACACACACACACACACACACACACTTGTAAACACCCTCATATCGCCAATTAGCTACCTTCAAATTCATTACCTTTTTCCAACATCTATTGTATGAGTGATTATCCCCATCTCACTTTTCAACCCTTCATTCTCTATTGGATCTAATGGTAGTGCTCTCTACATTGAAACAAATACTTGTGCTACTAAAATGGCCGTCATACTCTAGATTTGATACTCTCTTTGTCACCTATTTTGAGTCTACAAATTGGTTCTCTCTTTGTTGAGATACTTTCCCTTCAAAAAGTATCTTACTATTTTTTATATGGGTTTTTTCTCTCTCTCTCTTTCCGTCTACATAAAAACACATCTCCTTGATTCTTTTCACATTTTAAACCCCTTTAGGATGCCTATCTAGTGGGAGGGCCTCCTACTTGGTTGCCATCCTAAACTACTAACTTCGATGTGGAGCGCTTGGTTTGGTATGACCCGACTTGTTGATTGGCCTCCTAGCAAGTTTGTTGCTAAACTTTGAGGCTTTCTTTGTAATTGTGTGACCTCCTGCTTGTGCTCTATTCACTACCCTCATGGTAGTTTGCATCAGACATTGTATGAGGCTATTACCTTCATGCCCCAAATCGAGGTCTTGCATTTTTTCATTTTTGCTCCCACTTTGCTACTTCCCACCATGCTCACATCCAATGAAAATGTGCCGCCGCTACCATACTGCTATTCACTGCCCCTTTCTAGTGCGTCACCTGGCTCCCCCCTTTGGAATGAAAGCTTTTATATCGTTGCATACACACTCAACCCCCCTTTCGCTATGTTCATCCAATTGATGTAGCTCCTCAGTGCACACTCCCACTGTCACCACTTACTTGGGCCTGTTGAGAGCAAGCTTTTCCTTTCCTCTATTAATGGTGAAGACATCTCCTAATAAAAAAATACATGTATTATAATGATGATCTGATATCTTGCTATAAATTTATTTGTATCTTATAATACCTTGAAACCTTCAGTGCTTTATGATTAGATGGAATCTTGTTGTGCTTGAAAAATGACCTGTAAGTTCATTGCTTCATTACTTTGGCCTATACATAAGGGGACTAATCATAGTACCTTGCTTGCTAAAAATAGCTATGGATGGTGGAGGAACATCGTGCATGCTACTCCTTTTGTATTTTAAGGTGAGGGATTTGTATCCCTCACTTAGCCTTGAGATTTCTATTTTCTATCTGCAATGAAAAGGATTGTGATAGTGAGAGAAAGATCTTGAGTTAGTGAAGAAGAAGAAGAGCGGGTTTGCCTCCATCTCTGTGAATGTGTGTATGTGTGTACTTTCAAGATCTTAAGCTCTCTCCTTCTCTCTCTCTCTCTCTCTCTCTCTCTCTCTCTCTTAATAGCCAAGATATATACCAACAAAATAGAAAGGCATCGTTGCCTTACATTAGAATGGCATTTCCGCTCCATCAAACCAAACCCAATGTTGGTTGACATCTAAGACTTTGTCCTTCATCCATTGCTAATGTAGCATGAAGCAATGATGCACAAATAGTGTGTCATATTTCTTATCATAAAAAATGAATAATTGTAAAGTCTTGCTCAATACCTCACCTTTGACATTGTAGTAGGTAATGTGTACAAAAATGGTGACTTAGATAGAATACCAATGCATAGATTGGATTTCATTCTGCTCTTTGAATGAGTATTTTTTAGCAAAGTCCACCACAAATATGATGACATCATTTGGGAAATTTGTGATGCAAAAATTTGAATTGTTCAACTTGCCATCTAAATACAAAGTCATGTTTGATGAACTTTTGAAGATGTGTCTTAAACAAATTAGTAGAAACCATCTCCTAGTATATAATTTTCTTTCTTTTTTTCATATTTTCACCTTCAAAAGTGCCCATTTCCACATGCTTCAATAATTTTTCTTAAATGGTTTTGACATCTTCCAATAGTTCGCGTGGACAACATCAAATTTTATTTACCCCACAATTGGAACATTCACCCATGTGGCAGTTTAGATCATGCTAAGTAGAATGAGCTTTCTTGGGACATAGAATATAGTCTATAAGCTTTGAAATGCTCTTCACAATGTGCTTTGCTACAAAACATGTTCCTCAAAGTGATGAATCCATTCATACCGCACATGTACATTTGCATAACCCACCATGCATTCTAAATGCCTAAACTTCGCATGTGGCTGACATCCTCCAACTATAAGATTTACACATGCAGCAACATGCTATCCTATCCTTTAGCTTTCACACTTAAGTTATCTAATATCTAATTAAGTTCTAGCACAGAGATCTTTGACAAAAATTAGGGTCGATAAGAACAATTATCTAGGAGCTATTGGAATTCAATTATAAAGATTTATTAGATAGCCAATATCAAATAAGAGATATTACAACGCTACCTCATAGCTAGTAGGTTCGAGCACAAAGGTATTTGATAGCTATTACAGATACCAATGGTTAATAGTTTTTTATTAATTAGGACTAAAAATACATATGTAGTAGCTACCTAATTCTATCAAATAGTGAATAAATAGCTATATATTTTAAATGTGGCAGTTATTACAAAAAAATCAGCCATCAATATCTATGAGAAATCTGCTTGTTTGCATACTCTAGACCATCAAATTAACAAGCCTTCGCTTTACCTTGCAACACCAAAGATAGAGTTTGGAGATTTGCATCACCGCCTGGCATTCACAACATCAACATAAATAACTCAAAATCCGCAATTTACTCATCTTCATCTTCATCTCCTGTCATAATAATCAATATCTAATTCTCCTAAATGATTTTCTCATATTAAACTGATCATTTAATGTGGGGAAGTTCCAAGGGAGAAAAAGCTAGAATATTGGTTAAGCTAGCAGACCGGCCACAGTAGGGATCCAAAGGAGGGAAAATAGGGATCCAAAGGGGGGGCCATCTGCAAAAGAGCCATGTGCAACAATGGGCTAAAAAGACCCTAAGGTTCAGCCCATTAAGACTTCCAAAATGCTAAGGTTCCAAAATTCAAAGGTTGAGTCCAAAGGTCAACCCTAGGGAAAATTGGATGCTTTGTGTGTGACCTAAAAGTCTTTGCACATCCCTACATGGGAGGGGGCGAGCCCCAAAGGTAGGGGATGAGAGAGAAAGCCACACACACACACACACACACACACACAGGCTCCCTTTACACAAAGGGAATGAGGGACACATGTCAGCTCCCTAGGCCAGATGCCCACAAGGTGTGCCCAATTCCTATTGGAAGACCCTTGAAGTGGACCAATGAGAATTAAGCTAGAGTAAATGTAGTTTAATTAATTTAAAAACATTTAATAAAAGAAACCAATGAGAATTAAGTCTCCTAGAAGACTATTGGGCAGTCTCCCAAAGGGTCCAATGAGCATTCAGAAGCCCCATGGCTTGCCTGATTCCTATTGGCCAGGAGACAAAGGGGTCCAATGAGAGTTTAGTTTAATTATTTAATTACCTAAAGCTCTCACAAAAGGGGAAAGGGGGACACATGTCAGAAGGCTATCACTTATGCTGCTTAATACCTATTGGCTTGACTTGGGGAGGTCCAATAAGGCAAAAGCCAGACCAAATTAGCAGCTAGGGCTCGCCCAAGAGAGAGAGGGGGCTGATTTTTGCTTGGCATTGACACACACACACTCACGCTTGACCATGTGTGAAGGAAGAATACTCTATCTCCTCCCAAGCTTTAATGGAGAGCTCATCACCTACTCCAAGCTTGTGAGATAGAAGCCTACATCAACACTCTCTTGGCATGTGGATGCAAATCCAACCAAGAGCCAAGCTTCAATGCATGCTCATCTCCTCCACCAAGCTAATTACTAAGCTAAGCTATGCTAATATGAGTGATTATGTGAGGAGATGTACATCTTTCTCGTAAGATACTCCTTCTTCCTCTCAATCTACTCTCATACCCTGCTAGCTCTCTCCATCTTCGAAGGTGTGTGAGGTCTTGGGTCTGAGAATGGGGATAATTCAAGTTGTGTTTGATTAAGTGTTTTGCTTGGTGTATGAAGCTTCCATCTTCATTGCACTATCTAGTCTTGAAGGAACACAAAGAATTGTATTGTACAATGTCTCTCTTGATGGGAGAAACCATAATACAAAGCCTTTTGGAGGGGGGACCGGCTCCATGCAAATCCGGTCCTCAACTGTTGTCAATAGCTTAATTTCTCTCTCTTTTGAAAGTATTGTCGATGCTATCTAACTAGGTGTTATGTTTTTTGTTGCTCTCTCCACCCAAGCACTCTTGTAATTCTCATTAGGAATCTATTCTAATGAAATGCCCACTATGTTCATGCTAATGTCCGCTACACATAAGTTATTAGGCCATTAAATGTTACATTGGTATCAGAGCACAAGGTTTCTCTTTTCTTGCTCAAAAAGGGAGGTCCTCAAGCTATCTACAAATGGTTGGTATTATTAATTGCCTGTGAGTAAGTAGAATAGGGATTTTTCAGCCTTGCAGTGCGCCTGCCTTTGTGCAGTTAACGGGGCATCACCGTCGAGAGCTATGGTCTTAATAGTGGAGTCCTACGGGGCTTGCCTACGGCTTAACCACTATTGAGCTATGAGGAGCTTGACAGGAGCCGGTGCTGTTTTGGTGTCGAAAGACCCTCTCTTCTATTCCTTGCAATTAATGGTATTCGAGCCGCGGGTACAGTAGCTTGAGTGCTTTTTCTAAAGGGGTAAAGAGGAGTAGCAACTAGGGCTTGAAGTGCCAAAGTATACCTAAAAAGTTTACACCTAAAAGTTGTTAGAATGGCTGACAATAGTAAAGAGAGTGAAATTAATGTTGATAACTTTGATTTTGCTCATGAGCAAGCTACTAATGATGCTTCAATGCTTGTTAACTATCTTGTTTCTAGGCTTCAACAAGCCATGGGCAATCCATCTCTCCAAAGTGAAGTGCAACGGCAGCTCCGTGCTCACGGGATTCTCCAAGCTCATCACCATGACGAGAGAACACCTAGGAAGCCTCCTTGTGAGACTACCAAAAGAGGTCTCTCTCCGATTCGGGAAGAAGAAGAGAATCCATATGAAGGGCTCAAGAATTTACTTCTTGATGATGCATCTCCTTCCCAAAGGAGAACTCAAGAGCCTCCACCGAAGGAATGAGAAAGAAGCGAGTGTCCCGCCACCTCGGCGGAGATGGCTCCACGAAGACGGCGGGCTAAACGCTCTCCATCACCACCAAAGCGGAGAAGACCATCGTATTCTTCTCCTCACCACAATTCAAAGAGGGATGATAAAAAGCAAGAGAAGAAAAAGGCGAGAAAGAGGACACCCTCTTCTCCATCTTCTTCATCCTCTTCCTCTTATGAAAGCTATGGTGAAGACGACAAAGATCAAGACAAGAAAAAGGCGAAAAAGAGGTCACCCTCTTCTCCACCTTCTTCAAATTCTTCACCTTCTGAAGAAAGTGATGGTGCAACTTTTGAACCATCAAAAAGAAGAGGCCATAGGAAATCCTATGCCGCATGGAAGAGGTCGTCCAAGCTGAAGAAATTCAAAGAGGGAGGGAAGAGCATCTCTTTCCTTACCTATGATGGCACCTTCGGTGCTACGGACAAAGTCTTGGCCTTTATCCAGCAATTCGATGCGGCGTTTGGAGATGAGGGCTTCACGGAGTCCTCTAAGCTACGCCATGTAGCTATGCACTTTCAAAAGTCCGCCAGACAATGGTGGTCTAGCCTACGAGCCAACGGTGAAGCTCCACGAACATGGAAGGCTTTAAGAGCTTCCATTATGAAGTAGTTTTTGGCCACCGATGCCAAAGACAAAGTACTCACCGAATGGCGAAGCTTAAAGCTCTCTCCCAATGAATCCATCCACAAATATGTAGACAAGTTTTGGGACCTACAACTCAAAGCCACTGTCTTCAAAAAGTTGGATTTTGGAGAGCAAAAGCAACAATTTTGTGCGGGCTTAACCGAAGAAATGGCGGAGTATGTCAACTCCCAAAGGCCACGTACCATATCGGCGGTAATACACCATACTATGGTGGCCTCTCGAATCAATTTCCAAACGGGGGGTAAAAGAAATAATAAGCCCCCGGAAAACAAGGGTTCCAATGAGCCTAAGGGGAAGGACAATGTCCAAAAGTCTCCTAAGGGCAATTCCAACAAAGCTAAAGAGAAGGGAGTTTACAAAGGAAAGAATAAACTCTCTCCTGAAGAGCTTGAGCGTTATCGTAAAGATAACCGGTGTTTCAAGTGCGGCGAACAAGGGCATGCGTACCACGCTTGTCCCCAAAAGAACAACCGCCAAGATCCTCCTAGAGCTTCTTTGGTTGAAATCCAAGAGGAGGAGATTCACCAAACTCACCACAAAGGATCTCCTCTATGCCATGCTTGGGGAAAGGTAAGAGAACATGATGCTTTTTTTCTCTTTGACCCTGGTTCTACTCACAATTTTATATCTATGGAGTTAGCCACCAAGCTAGGCATACAATCCTATGAGATGGGAGATATCCTACCCGCATACAGTGCCTTCAAGGGGCAAGAAGCTTCAGTCACTCCCTTAATCGGGAAATTGAGGCTTCATGTCCAAGGCTATGTGGACAAAGAGGACTTCTTTATCTCTCCTCTCAAGCATGAGGATGTAATCCTAGGGGCACCATGGTTTGACCGCATGGCTGCCAATGTTAAATTCCCTGAAAGGAGAATCTCCTTTAAGTTCAAAGAAAAAGATATGTATATAGATGCTAAGGTAATGGGTAACACTATACCCATTTTACATACACAAGCTTTCAACAAGTCAATAAAGAGCTCTATTTCCGTGTACATGATTTTTGTTAAAGATTCTCAAAATGAACCTAATGCTTTAGCAAAAGAAAATAAAAGCAACCAAAAGGAATTAGAGTTATCCAATTTTCTCAAGGGGTTTCAAGATGTTTTTATTGACGACATCCCTTGTGAGCTACCTCCTAAACGAGGTAATGATGACCATGCAATTGAACTTCTTCCAGGAAGTTCACCGCCTAACAAACCTCCTTATAGAGTTTCTCAAGCTCAACAAGAGGAGATTATGCGGCAAGTGCATGAGTTAGTTGAGAAGGGCATGGTTAGGCCTAGCTCATCTCCATTTTGCTCACCTGTGCTATTAGTGCAAAAGAAAGATGGCACATATCGTATGTGTGTCGACTATAGAGCACTAAATAGGATCACTATCAAGAATAGGTTTCCCGTTCCACGGGTAGAAGACCTATTTGATAAGCTACAAGGATCGACCTACTTCAGTAGGATTGACCTAAAAAGTGGCTATCATCAAATAAGGATAGTTGATCAAGACATTGTAAAGACCGCATTTCGTACTACATTTGGTCTTTACGAATACATTGTCATGCCTTTTGGCTTGACCAATGCACCAGCCACATTCAACCGCTTGATGGAGAAGCTGTTCAGGCCTCATCGAACCTTCACTGGAGTGTTCTTTGATGATATTATCATCTACTCTAATTCATTGGAGGAACACAAGCAACACCTCCAGGTAATATTTCAAGTTTTAAGAGAGAATAAACTTTATGTTAATCGAAAGAAAAGTGATTCTTGCAAGAGATTCAGTATTTAGGTCACATTATCTCTCAAGATGGCATCCAAATGGATCCATCCAAGTTAGAGGTAATAAAAGGATGGCCTAAACCAAGGAATCTTCATGAACTAAGAAGCTTTATAGGTATGTGTGCATACTATAGACGCTTCATAGAAAAGTTCTCACAAATTGCGGGACCATTACATGACCTAACAAAGAAAAGTGTTAGGTATACATGGTCTGCTAAGGAGAACAATGCTTTCGAAAAGCTTAAAAAAAAGCTTATCTCTCAACCTGTGCTTACACTACCGGATCTCTCAAAACCATTTGAGGTTCAATGTGATGCTTGTGGTGATTGCCTTGGGGCTGTTTTGCTCCAAGAAGGGCACGCCATAGGCTATGAGAGTCGAAGGCTCGACCCTGTTGAGCAAGCTCTAGGCATATACGAAAAAGAACTCCTTGCAGTTCTACATGCCTTAGACTCATGGAAGCACTATTTATTGGGGACTCCTTTCATTCTGCGAACGGATCACCAAAGTCTTAAGTACTTCATGACGCAGACCAAGCTCTCCGACAAACAAATGAGGTGGGCAAATTTCCTTTCGCAATTTCATTTTCATATTGCTCACATTGCTGGCAAGCATAATCAAGTAGCCGATGCACTCTCAAGACGACCGAGAGTGAATGCGGTTTCCATAGCAACTCACAATGATCTATCTTCAATGATAGATGAGTATGCTATTGATCCCGATTTTAGAGATGTGATTTCAGCCCTTGCATTAGGGAAGAAAGAAGAACCATTTACTTTACAAGATGGTTATCTTCTCTATGGCAATAGACTATGCGTTACTAACTCACTACGTGAGAAAGTAATGTATGAATCTCATGCTCCCCCATATGCGGGGCATAGAGGGATTCAGTCTACCTTAAAGGGAATTGAAACATATTTCTATTGGCCTACCATGAAAGTGAACATAAAAGAGTATGTTTCCAAATGTGTGGTATGTCAAAAGACAAAATTTGATAGAGGGAAGCAACCTGGATTGCTTCAACCCTTGCCAATCCCTAATTCACCTTGGGAGAGCATATCCATGGATTTTATCTTTGGATTGCCTAAGTCTATCCATGGGAATACGGGGATATGGACGATAGTAGACAGGTTCAGTAAACAAGCTCATTTTATACCTGTCAAAAAGACTATCAAAGCCCATCAAATGGCAACCCTCTTCATTTCACAAATTTTCAAGTACCATGGTTTGCCAATGTCCATAGTGTCGGATAGAGATCCTAGAATGACCAGTAATTTCTGGAAGCGTCTCTTTGAGAATTTAGGAACAAGGCTAAACTTCTCTTCAGCCTATCATCCACAAACTGATGGCCAAAGTGAAATAGCTAACCTAACCATTCTCGATCTACTAAAAGCCTATGTAACGGAAGTAGATCAAAGATCCCAATGGGAAAAGTACTTACCCTTAGTAGAGTATGCTTACAATAACACTGTACATACTTCCACATGAAAAGCACCTTTCGAGGTAATTGAGGGAAGATCAAAAAGTCCCCTGCTACTTAAGGTACATGGGAAGATCTTCGCTGCAGATGAGTATAGCCGAGACCTACAAGAATCTTTCCAAAAGATTAAGGATGCTATCTCTATCTCACAGCAAAGGCAAAAGGCTGCTGCTGACAAGCACAGAAGAGCCCAAGCCTTTAAAGAAAACGATTGGGTCTTGTTAAAGTTCCCCAAGGCTCGATTAAGGTCCACGACGGGCAAGAATCCTACGGGCCACCAAAAGTACTATGCTAAACTAGCAAAAAGGTACTATGGTCCCTTCCAGATTCTTAGGCCAATCAATGAGATGGCCTATCAACTTAAGTTGCCCAATCATTGGCTCATACACAATGCTTTTCATGTGAGCCTATTAAAGCCTTACAAAGGAGAGCCACCTCAAGAACCAACTATTGAAGACCCATCGGAGATCGAGGACCAAGAGGAGGTGCTGCAGCCCGAGTCCATTCTCCGACATGAAGACAAGGTATTAAGAGGCGGTAAGACTATCCGACGATATCTTATTAAGTTTAAGAATTATCCTTTCGAAGATGCTAGATGGATGCAAGGCATACAATTAAAGGATAACCTAAACCTTGTCAATGCTTACAATGCTTCCCAAGAGTAAGCAAATGTACAAAATGTTAAAAATGAACAAAATTTTTGTCTTATAAGACTCTCTTTTTCTTTATTTGTGCACAAAAATGAAGTAGTATGCATGCTTAGATCAAGTTTGCGGAGACGACGTCTCCCAAACACCAAGTAGAGCTTGTCACTCTACTATGGAAGACTGATAGGACTAATGTGCAGACATGCTTGCGGCAGTCTCAGGCTCTCAAGCACCAAATGGACTAGTCATCCATTATGGAATGATGTCGTAGGGTAACATAGGGATCCTCTACCCGCTAAGAAAAGGACTCATGAATATGCTTTATCTTCTCTACACCATAGTCGAGGACGACTATGATTTCAAGAGAGAGGTAATGTCATAATAATCAATATCTAATTCTCCTAAATGATTTTCTCATATTAAACTGATCATTTAATGTGGGGAAGTGCCAAGGGAGAAAAAGCTAGAATATTGGTTAAGCTAGCAGACCGGCCACAGTAGGGATCCAAAGGAGGGAAAATAGGGATCGAAAGGGGGGGCCATCTGCAAAAGAGCCATGTGCAACAATGGGCTAAAAAGACCCTAAGGTTCAGCCCATTAAGACTTCCAAAATGCTAAGGTTCCAAAATTCAAAGGTTGAGTCCAAAGGTCAACCCTAGGGAAAATTGGATGCTTTGTGTGTGCCCTAAAAGTCTTTGCACATCCCTACATGGGAGGGGGCGAGCCCCAAAGGTAGGGGATGAGAGAGAAAGCCACACACACACAGACAGGCTCCCTTTACACAAAGGGAATGAGGGACACATGTCAGCTCCCTAGGCCAGATGCCCACAAGGTGTGCCCAATTCCTATTGGAAGACCCTTGAAGTGGACCAATGAGAATTAAGCTAGAGTAAATGTAGTTTAATTAATTTAAAAACATTTAATAAAAGAAACCAATGAGAATTAAGTCTCCTAGAAGACTATTGGGCAGTCTCCCAAAGGGTCCAATGAGCATTCAGAAGCCCCATGGCTTGCCTGATTCCTATTGGCCAGGAGACAAAGGGGTCCAATGAGAGTTTAGTTTAATTATTTGATTACCTAAAGCTCTCACAAAAGGGGAAAGGGGGACACATGTCAAAAGGCTATCACTTATGTTGCTTAATACCTATTGGCTTGACTTGGGGAGGTCCAATAAGGCAAAAGCCAGACCAAATTAGCAGCTAGGGCTCGCCCAAGAGAGAGAGGGGGCTGATTTTTGCTTGGCATTGACACACACACACTCACACTTGACCATGTGTGAAAGAAGAATACTCTATCTCCTCCCAAGCTTTAATGGAGAGCTCATCACCTACTCCAAGCTTGTGAGATAGAAGCCTACATCAACACTCTCTTGGCATGTGGATGCAAATCCAACCAAGAGCCAAGCTTCAATGCATGCTCATCTCCTCCACCAAGCTAATTACTAAGCTAAGCTATGCTAATATGAGTGATTATGTGAGGAGATGTACATCTTTCTCGTAAGATACTCCTTCTTCCTCTCAATCTACTCTCATACCTTGCTAGCTCTCTCCATCTTCGAAGGTGTGTGAGGTCTTGGGTCTGAGAACGGGGATAATTCAGGTTGTGTTTGATTAAGTGTTTTGCTTGGTGTATGAAGCTTCCATCTTCATTGCACTAGCTAGTCTTGAAGGAACACAAAGAATTGTATTGTACAATGTCTCTCTTGATGGGAGAAACCATAATACAAAGCCTTTTGGAGGGGGGACCGGCTCCATGCAAATCTGGTCCTCAACTGTTGTCAATAGCTTAATTTCTCTCTCTTTTGAAAGTATTGTCGATGCTATCTAACTAGGTGTTATGTTTTTTTGTTGCTCTCTCCACCCAAGCACTCTTGTAATTCTCATTAGGAATCTATTCTAATGAAATGCCCACTATGTTCATGCTAATTTCCGCTACACATAAGTTATTAGGCCATTAAATGTTACATCTCCTTTGAACACCGGGCCAAAATTGTGCTTCATCTTGACTCGCAAATGCTTTGCGAAGGAGCAATCAGTGATCCTCCAGGGGCACGACAAGATGGAAAGGGAGAAATGTGAACACACCTAGCACACATAACGAATGTCTCTCTATAGCCCAAGGTTTCTAGAACACCCATATCTCCTAGTAATCACATACATATAAACCAAATGTGCAAACAATCACTGCCTGTGCATGTACCCAACCAACTCAAACTGTATACATCCAACCATAGAGTAGTTAATCATAACTTTGGCCTTAAATCCTTTGAGAGCATCCAAACACGAAGATAGAAACTTAAAATGGACTAGTATACAAACCCTTGCTAAATCTCTGGCATGCATTACACCCACAACTAAGCAACCCCAAATTTGATAACGCTCCCAAATGCTTCAAAGTCATTGGCCAACACAAGCTTGCTTACAAGTTTACACCTTTGTGACACACATTGTATCTACATAGAGAGCACTCACCCACCTGACACACACGGAAAACACATGTATACCCGCCGACGCACAATAAGATGGCATGAGGGCGAGAGAGAAGATTTACAGAGATTCAAGAGTAGCATTGACAAGTATCATGGAAAAAATATTTTTCTTTTTTAATAGCAAAACCCACAATAGGTGGGTGGAAGAAATAGATTAAAACCAAAAAGAATACATCTCCGTCCGTGCTCAAACCGAGCCACGGAGACATACAAGTCCAACAAACTCCAATCAACCAAACACAATATAGCCATCCTATCTTCAAAAAGAGGTGTACAATGATGGTGTCATTGTTCTCCTTCCGCTGCAATCGCTATGCAAAAACTACCTTCAAAACAGTCCGCTTTTCTTCATAGGTCACGTTGGAATTTCTTTCGGCTCCTCACGTGCTCCCATGGCCATGCAATCACCCCCAAGCATTGCCCTCAGGAGGACATCCCAGCAAATACAGTTGACTTTTGTTTTCAACGTTGTGACACCGGCTGGAGCTACAGCATGTGCGCTTATTGCTGATAGGTGGTGAAGTTTAGCTCTCAACCGACCACCCATCGGGACCAAGGCATGTGCGCAGGCTATTTATGTACTTATGTCTATGGAGATATATACTATTGATAGATTCCATAGAGAGAATATATGGTCCTTTCTTTCCAATACATCTCTTTTTGTTCTCCTTCCCCCTTCCTCCTCCCCCTCAAGTGAGACTTATATCCCCCCCCCCCCCCCACCCCTCCCCCCACCCTTTTCCCCCTTCCTTTAACTTTAAAAGGGAAAATGGGGGCCTACCCCTAACTTATAAGCTTATCTAATTGTTTGAATAACCCCCCTCCCCTGCACTTACGCAACACAATAAGTTTTGTATAGTCGATCCCTTGGTGGTTGATTGGAATTTTGTTTATTGTTTATCGAGAACTACATTCCACAAAGTAGCTAAAAGAACCCCATAAAGGTATATGTTACCGCTTCAAGTTAGAGCATTTAATACCAGCCAAGTGATTCGGTATTTTCCGGGTTCTTATTAGCTTTACATTTTGTTCCTCCCGTATAGAATGACATTGAGACCCTAGATTTGGCCCTAAATCTAGGCTGTCTATCCACCTGAACGATCGAGCAGTAAATAGGCCGTTGATCTCAGTTGAATGGTCATGTCAAATACGTCACAGGAGGCCATTTGGACACGTGGCAGCTTACGTCTTGTTTGCCACGTTGTCACTTAGCCCCCGGAGGAAAGTGTTATGTCCGCACACTCACTCCCCACCTCACTTCAGTTTGCCATGGTGTCGCTACTTCAGGGTGCTTCTCAAGCTTGCAAAGCTGCTACTTCCATGCAACAAACTCCAGCTTTCTCAACTGGTCAGCGTCCTGCAAGGACTCCTCATAGCGGGTACGACATTTACTCACGCGCGCACGCACACACATACATGTACGGGTTGCCCTACGCAAGGTTTTCACCGATTTGCCCTTTAGGTACCACTTTGACGGCAGCAAGCGCCGCTTCTTTGAGGGCTGGTACTTCAAGGTTTCCATACCAGAGGAGAAGCAAAGCTTTGCTTTTATGTATTCAGCGGAAGACCCCGCTTTTACAGGCAGCATTAATCAATTTGAGCAGCTATTGGACGGACCAAGGTTTCCTGGAGTTGGAGCCCAAGTGATGGGAGCTGATGATGGGTACCTTTGTCAGTATTCTCAAGATACTGGCTCGTTTTGGGGAAGTGAGTATCCTGTATGTATTTTCTTGCTTTACTCACAGAAATTTTAGCTCAGTAGATACTCAAACAATATGCAAATTGATCGATTTAACAGTAGACTGAGACAAATGGGCCCAAATAATTGCTTCCATAACCTAACCAAATTCTTTACATCTGCACTTTGATAAACTGTTGCTTTGCAAGAAACTACATTTTGGGCCGGAATGCTGATGCAAGTAGTGGAGGAGGGATTGCTGTTTGCTAGGGGCTATGGGTTTAAAAGACGGGGAACTGATCACATCAATTCGGAGAGAGCTTTGATAGATGAGGCTTCAACCCTGGCAACAATTAGGGTTTGGGAACTCTGTTGTAAGGGGGATTGATATGAGAACCAAAATGTGCTGCAAGGTACGATGCAGTTGGCTCGGTTGTATGCTATCCGTGGTGAGGCGATGCTACTGTACAAGCCATGGCTTGGGAATGGGAGGCGATGCAGCACATCAGAGCCAAAGACCAGAGACACCGATGGAAGCTGAGGACTGCTGACCATGTTGAGAGCTTGTGAGTTCTTACAGAGGGCTCCCTTAAGTACACCATACTAGAGCCCCTCATTGGCAAAGGATGGAGCTGACCAGGATTGGGTTTTCATGCTGATGTACTCTTATAGACATGTAGACATGCATTGAGCACCCTTGTGAGTAGAGCTTCATCCAGCCCTGCTGTACTCCCCCCATCATTTTACTATTTTATGCCTTGTGTATCACCCAAATACAGTCTCTGACATGATGACATAGCTACATCACAGTGGCAATTCTTTTTGTTTTTTTGTATTTAGGACATCTGGATGACACCAACACCTTGTGCATGGTTTTGTCTCGTAAGTCAGTTCTTTTTGGCCTCTATGAGACGAAAATAAAATTATTCTTTCTTTATTCTGTCTTTCTCGTGCTGCTGAACAATGAGTATCTTTGGGACCTGTTGCTACAAACAATGCGCACTTATGTCTTATGTAGTATTCTATGGGTCTTATTAGTCAGTCTTTGGCCATCTGAGCTCGTTCTCAAAGAAATGCTGCAACTTGACTCTAAAAATTTCTGGTCCTGTACAAATTGTGGTTTTGGGGCAATATTCTCATCCTTGCTCAATTCAGTTTATGTGTTGGTTGAGATGGAGTTCAACCATGTAAAAGAATTGCAGGTAAATAACTCGTGTCGTCAATTTCCAGGTAGACATGAGCTAGAACTGGGAAATACTTTTCGGGCCAAACCTGGACAGAAGTCTCCAGCAGCCATGACAACAGACCAGGTGCAGCTGCATATTCTTGTTCCTCTTTGAGAGTGGAGAGACTTCTGATCAATGACATTGTCTCACTGACTTCATGTTTACTATCATTTTAATTGTTGTCATATAGAGCAGGATTTCTCAGCAAGGGTTGAGCAGGGATTTCAAGTTTCTCCGCTGTGGCACCAAGGATATCTCTGCGATGATGGAGGGTAAGCTTTTTGATTAGGCCTCCTATAATAAATATATATCTATCTATGGAGTAAGAGCTTTTATGAATTGTTTTGTGGCTCATATGAAAGTGGACTAGGGTGTTTTTGTTTTACTATTCCCTGGAGGAAATACTTTTCCAGTTGCAAGATTAACAAATAAGACAATGTGGACCTTTGAGTCAATTTAATTAATGAATCTCTCATCCCATGCTAGTCAGGCTGCACACTTGTCTAAACTATATAAACGTGGACACACCACTCCTGTTTATAGAGTATCCCGGCTGTATAAAGGGCCACATACAAACATGTCTCATTGCATAATATATTTGAGAATAAATGTACTGGTGTACATACATAAGGAGAACTTTTGTGGTGGCTAAATGTTGTTATCGCACACGCTACCTCAACTTTATTCTTCCTTGAAAACAGATCCTTCCATTAGTTAAGAAAAACGTGCCTTTTGGCTACAACTCTTTCTAACAAGTGAGAGACGTAAGATGCACAAAGCTCTTAGTCTACCTCTTGTAGGTGCTGGTATGTTTTATGAGCTCATATCCGTCTCCTTGGTATGTGCTAAGAAGGGCTGAAGTGCATCTTCCAGTAAAACAACATCTGGGTTAATCAAGATACACTTCGTTTGCGGATGATACATGTAACCTTTGCTTTCTAGACTGTAACCAACGAAAAACGGCATAAGCTAAGCAATCCAACACATACAAGCGACCAATGGATGTTTTCTTGCCATGCCAAGCCTTATATGGAGTGATAGAATGCAACGCTCTAGTGGGACACTTGTTTAGTACATACGTAGCAGCGATAACTGCCTCAACCCAAAATGCTTGAGGCAAAGCTTGGCTCTTGCTCAGACAAGTGCTATCTTCTTAATTGACTTGTTTTTCCTCTCAGTAACACCATTGCTGAGGGGTGTACGGCATTGTACATTGGTGTTTTATCCCAAGACTCAGGAGAAATGCATTGAATTCTTTAGACATATGCTCCCCCCCTCCATTATAATAGGGGGCGCTCACATTATAACTAGATGCTTGAATAACATAAAACACTTTGGACTTTGCCTTGAGCGGATATGATTATGCATGCTTGGAGTTGAGTAACCATCAATAAAAGTCACGAAGTACAAATTATTCCCAGAAGATGGAGTTTGCATTGGACCAGAAATGTTACTATGGACTAGCAGCAATTTGCGAGTAGTAAGCACAAAATCATCCTTTAGAAACTTGGAACGCTGTATTTTGCCCAAAATATAGCCCTCACATACACGTTTTAATGATGCCTTAATGGGGGGCAACGGAGCAATCATATCAGATTTTGCAAGGGCAACAAATTGGCAAAGTTCAAATGACCAAAACGTGTGCCAAACTTTTGCATTTGAAATAGCTTTTCTATAAAAAATTACACATGGTAAATCTTTTACACATTTCTTGTAAGCATTGAGCTTATACATCCCATGAAACAAAGTGCTAGATGCCACCATAATATCACCAAAATTGAGATCATGCACAATTCATGTGTAATCCACAAACTAAACTACAATATCAAGTTTTGCAAGTGTAGATATAGACAAAAGGTTCGTTCTTCTTGATTTGAGGTACATACAAAGCATCCAAAAGTGTGAAGAGCTGCTACCTCCTGTAGTAAGCACAATTTTTCCAGCTCCCTTAAGTGGATAGGAAGCATTATTGACATACGTGATAGCATTTTTGTTAGGGATTATCTCAAGAGAAGTCAACACAAATCACGATGAGACGTAATGTGTTTAGTTGCCCCACTAAGAAGTACCACACATGATCCACAGAGTCTGCAATATATGTGATGGGTCCTATTGACATTGCACACTAAAAGCCAATTTTACATCTTGCACAATGTTTGCCGAATCTACATTGGAAGAAGCATGTGCAGTCAGTCTCTTTTTTCCTAGCCCCTTCAGCCTTAAGCTTAGGACATTGCTTGATGAGATGATCATTGGTCCTGTAGTAATGACACTTCAACTTCTTCTTGCGTTCATCACAAGACTTCTCAAACCTGTTGTTGTTTGAAGAAGCAACATCGGGGACATGCCTGCTATCTTAAGAAGCATTGGAACAAAAGGCATTCTTCTTTTGTTGTGCAACTACAAATGCTTGTTTAACAGCACGGTGCATCTTTTGCTATGCAGCTACAAATACTTGTTCAACAATACAGTGCTTAGTCCTATTGTTTTTGGATTGGGCCTCTTGCAGCAATACAAAGACAAGCCATCAAACGTCAAATCACTCTGTCACAAGCCTAAAGGTATAGCTAAAAGTTTGATAAGAATATGACAAAAGCATCAAGAACTGTTTGCACAAGAGTACTGTGAGGAATGATCTCATTAATGGAAATTAATTGCCCATTCAAATCTTTAATCTCCACAAGAAATACATCCTCCTTGTGCATGACCTTAGACTCTAGCTCTTTTTATTGTTAAGCAATTTTTGCCAAAGTTGGAAGCTAGTTATCCCATGTCCGTATTGGTGTACCCTAGTCGTGCTGAACAAATGTGGAGTAATGGAACGCTTAACAGAAAGAGAAATAAACACATGAGCTTGTGTATCCTTAGCATCCCAACGTGGCTGCTAAGCAGAAACCAAAACAAATTTAGGAGCAGAATTGCTAGAACTTACATTGGCATCCACGAATGTCACAAGACGGGCACCACGTGTCAATAGAAAAGAACAGACTGAACAGACTTTTAGCACTTCAATAACAACTGAACTGAGAGAGAAACGACACGAGACGGGGAGTGGCGAAATTCCACCCGAAAGAGTATTGTCCCCAAACCTTGGCGCGTCCCTTTCGGTATTTCTTTATATCACATCAACACAGTACAAGCCAGTACTCCACGCTCTGTACCTTCTCCAGAAAGCATGCCAGAGAATGAGCCAATGGCCTCATATTTAAAGGCCCTAGGCCCAAAAGCAGTTTACATGAAAAGCCTTCAAACTCAAAAGCATCTGGTCCAATAGCGATGCCCAAAAGCTGCCAGCGTGATTTACAAAAATCCATACAACTGCCACGTCAGGGACACAAATCTCGAAAATCCGTAGAGGCTGCCACCTCAGCATGTCAGCGCAATTTCCGGGCTGTTCGTACAGCTGCCACATCATTAGTTTCTACGCTGTCTTTTTGTGTGTGTGAGGGTCCAGCTTTATTTTAATTCCTTTATGTCACTTGGGCCCCATCGGACGGGGTCACATAAGTTGGTAGGACTTCTTCTGCTGTTGCTTGTTCTTCTTAGGGTTTAGGCCCCTCGGTCGTGATCTGAAGGTTGGCTCTGCTCTTCTATGACTTGACACGTCAGCAGTTTGTGACAACAGAACCTGGTCTTTTATCATAACCTTGCACAATGGTAGAAAACGTCATTGCTCTTAGTCATGGTCGATGATTGCACTTGATGCAAAGTTGCCTGCGTCGAGGAAACATTGCACAAAGTTCCATATAGCATAACCCATAGCAAAATTGCTAGAACTTACATTGGCATCATCCACGGAACCTGGTCTCACATCATAACCTTGCACAATGTTTTGAACGCCCTATGCAACAAAGGCCAATTGTTGCAAAGGGGGTAGTTGTTCCCATCCAATTTTTCCTCAACAGACGATATGTAGAAAACATCATTGCTCTTAGTCATGGTCGATGATTGCACTTGATTGCTAGTGTCGAGGAAACATTGCACAAAACTACTGTGTGCCATATAGCATAACCCATAATAGAGTGCAAAGTGCTTGTTCTTTAAAAATTGCACTATCAAAAAACCTACACGAAGGGAGGAAAATTGCCTGGACAATATTGCTAGTAGTTAAAACTGAGTTCAAAATGAGCCCGAAGGTTATGACGCCTTGTGAAAGCTCACCAAAAATCACCTTAATTAGAGAATGTGAGCTGGAAGGGGGTTGGCGGGATTTTAGTCATGGTCGGTGACCGCACTTGGTACAAAAGTGGCCTATGGAGAGGAAAAGCTGCACAGAACTAACTTGTGCTAATAGCATAATCCATAATAGACTGTAAAGTTCCCGTTTGGCAAAAATCTGCACTTCCACAAAATCTGCACAAAAGGACGAAATTGCTTGCACCTTAATCGGAAAATGTGAGTTGGAAGGGGGTTGGTGGGATTTTAGTCATGTTTGGTGACCGCACTTGATATAAAAGTTGCATATGGAGAGGAAGAATTGCAAAAAACTAACTTGTGCTATACAGCACAACCCACAATAGACAATAAAGTTCTTGTTTTGCAAACATTTGCATGTCACGTGCACATGGCTGTGTGTGCCACATGGACATGCTTCATCGACTTTTAAAGCCAATTCTGTACTCATCCCTAGATAGGAGCGTCTAGAATCCTAGCAGGATTAGTAGTGGCAATTTTGTGAGCTTGTTCGCAGGACTTGCATGTTCGAACGAGTCCATTAGATTAAGTTTTCCAGTTTTGGAACCCTCTTGCATAAAATGTGTTTTGACAGGTGTTACACTATGATGGACATCTGGCATAACATGCATGTAGTTTTAGGCTAGAGAAATCCAACGAGCCATTCCTGAAACCGGCCTATACTTTCAGAAAGGGTGGTAGACTTTAGACTTAAACCTTATTTGCTTTCACCCATTTAATTTGTCGCCCACTTTACCTGTACTTTCAAGACTCAACAAAGGGGAAAGGGATACAGGCTGCTAGATTGCACCTGTATGAGAAGACTGACACCAGATTGGCCCCTAACTTAGGCGCCCCTTTCGGTATTTCTTTATTGTTTAATAGAGGGAATAAACGCTATGGTTCCTTACAAGCTGCCCCGCACAAGCTTGGCTGAATTTCGACTGTTCCGGATCGATTTCGGCAACATAACTGTACTAGGACCGTTCACAGTTAGTATTCCCACGCATTGAATGACTTTCCCGACGCATACGGGCACTTTGCAAAACCTGGCGAGAATCTGCAGCACGCTGAATTCTCTGTTTTCAGCCCCGAAAATGCGCCAGATCACCTGTACAGCAGTCCCCTCGCGTCCCCGAACCTCTTGGGGGTATTAGGGACCGTTTAGGGCCAAAACCCTAAACCTGCAAAAATACACAGCAGGCTGTAATTTACTGTTTCGGGCTCCGTTTCGTGTGCCGGTCGCATCCGTAGCAAGTCCTCGAGCTCCCGCACCTGTAGGGCTACTTGCCCTTTGAATCGGATGAGATTTCTGGCGTGAAACCTCTCCGAATTCACTTGTACTTGCGGGGGATTAGCCGCTAGCTAATCCAGTACCTGTGCAAGAGGCTCTTGCCTCGGCAATCGCGCATGAACCCACACAACTGTACATTGGTCAATTGAAAAGCCCACTAGAGGGGCATAACATACTGCCATAGGGGAGAGAGAGAGCAGTGCGTAGCGTGCCAGGCATCACTCCTGGCACCGCACTGTACATAAGAGGGAAAGGAAGCACTGCATAGCTCTTAACCTGTGACAGACTCTCAAAGAAGCATCCTCGCAGCATAAATCAAGCGCCCCCTCTTCTGCCCTTAACCTGTAATGCATCTGTGAACAAATAGATGCAAAAAGGGGAAGATTTTCATGGCTGCCAAAACCTGCGTATCGCTGAAAACGCAGCAAAACAGCCCTGTAACCACGCATCTGATGCCTTTCAATGCTGAAAATGAGCTCCTTGGTCCTAGGTAAAGTCATGGGAAGCTCAAAAATGGAGAGAAATGGCTGAAAATCACAGTTATCAGCCTCCAAAACTGCTCCAGAAAGTCAGTTACGGATTCTCTTCTCCCAAACTTGATAAATTGACCAAAAAGTGCCACTTGGCACTCATACATGCAATTTCCCCGCATTGGGCTTCCTGCTTAAAAATCTCTCAATTGGTGTATCAATTGACTTTGCAGCAGAGTGATAAAATGTTCCCCTGGTCATTCCGGATGTAATGACGCGGTTCCCTAAATTTTAGGAGATGCTGCCATATTTTCAGGTCCCAAAATAGCAGTTCCCTAAATTTTAGGAGATGCTTTAATTGTATCTTTCTAGGTCATTCGACCCCCTTTGTACACTGCAGCCACACCCAAAACTGAAATGTAGCCTCTGTAGCAAAGGATTCCACTTTGGCTAACCATAGTCCTTGCCCAACCTTAGTGCTCTCTTGCCCTCGGGCCTGGACTCCCTCTGGA
The DNA here is from genome assembly GCF_014529385.1 of Adiantum capillus-veneris. Taxonomy (NCBI): domain Eukaryota; kingdom Viridiplantae; phylum Streptophyta; class Polypodiopsida; order Polypodiales; family Pteridaceae; genus Adiantum; species Adiantum capillus-veneris. The sequence continues at coordinate 119,524,011 of NC_140941.1, forward strand.
CAGTTCCACACTAGCTATGCAATGCAGGGCAGTTAGATTTCCCGAGGGGTGTTTCCAAAAAGTGAAAGTAAATAAATAATAAGAAAGAAATCCACAAAAAGGATAGATAGTAGTCACACGCTGGTGACATACCCCCCTCTTGAAATCTCAAACGTCGTCGTTTGCATCTATGTTGTACATACTCACAGTCAACACTGATGTATTCAACACTTGTCGACATATGTACGACACATACATGCTCATTGTCAACGTTGGTGTATTCAACACCTCGTCGACACATGTATTGCCTGTGTGTGAACCCTATCCCAATGACATAGTGGTAGCTTCGCACTCTGCCATTGCTTTGAGTCACTAACTTTCCAATGACAAAATGGTAGGCACACATTTTGCCACTGTTTTATAGTACACGTTGGGCCCAGTGACACTTTCGAGCATACCCAAACCGACAGTTTAAGAATGTAGTTACACATGTACCCTTTAATAGAAGCAATTACTGTATCCTTGACAAACTACAAGAAATACTCACTTCTATAGCACTAACCATACTTTTGGACATTCCATAAGAGCAATTGCCAAACTGACAATTTGTACAGCTCTAAGATTCATGTAACAGGGTTTTCATTTGAGCTCACTTTAAATACCATGTACATCATTTCTTTCAGAAGCCATTGTCACACTGACAATCCATGTAGCTTTGAAAGTCAAGGGGTCAAGGTAGGTTGCAAATCGAAGGCTTCAAGGTAAAGTGATAGCACAGTTGGTGACTCTGCAAGTTCACCTTCTTCCATCCACTTAGCATCCATTGGTGGATAGTTTCTGAACTTTACCAAGTAACGCCTAGCAACCTTGCCTTTCACTTTTCTTTCTTTTTGGCTGTTCGGGGACCAAGATCTCGTCAAGTTCCTCGACTTCCGGCTCATCTGCAACTGGCATATCCTCTGGAACATCACCCACATAGGGTCTGAGAAGACTCACATGAAACGCATTGTGAATCTTCCAACTCTCAGGCAATTTCAGCCTATATGCAACATCATTGATTATGTCGCATACTTGAAAAGGCCCATAGTAACGCATGCTGAGCTTTGGAAACAGTCTTTCCTTGCTTTAACCTTGCCTTTTCAAAGCGTAGAAGCACCCAATCACCAAGTGAAAATACCACTTCACGACGGTGACGATCAGCTGCTTTCTTTTGCTTTGCCTGAGTCTTTTCTAAGGCCACTTTGACCTTCTTGTACATTTCATCCATGTCTTGAACATACTTGTCTGCTTCAAATATCTTGTCCTTTGTATGCAGTATGGGAGGAACTTTCTTGCCACCTTCAACTATCTCAAAAGGTGCCTTGCCAATTGATGAATGCATTGTATTATTGTATGCATACTCCACCAATGGCAAATACTGCTCCCACTTTCCTTTATGTTCTGACACGTAGCACTTTAGTAGATCTAGGACAGTAGAATTTGCCTCTTCTGACTGCCCATCTGTTTGAGGATGAAATGACGAAGAGAATTTGAGCGTGGTGCCCATATTCTCAAACAAGCCTCTCCAGAACAAACTTTTCATGTGTGGATCACGGTCGCTAACAATCGACTGTGGCATGCCATGATACTTGAAAATATTGCTCATAAACAAGCGTGCCATCTGATCTAGCTTTATCTTCTTCCTGACAGGAATAAAATGAGCCTGTTTGCTGAATCTGCAAATGATGGTCCAAATACCATCGTTTCCTGTCTGCGTTCTCGGAAGATCAAAGATTAAATCCATAGCAATACTTTCCCATGGTTTATCTGGAATAGGTAGTGGTTGCAATAACCCTGGTGCCTTTTGCCTATCAAACTTGACCTTCTGGCAAATTAGGCATTCTCGCACAAAGGCATCCACATCTCTTCTCAATGTAGGCCAGTAGAAGAATGTCTCAACCGCTTTAACTGTAGCATCGATACCACGATGCCCTGCATACGGTGGGACATGACTCTCTTCCATAACTTTGCGTCGCGATGGCTTTGTGACACAATCTGCCATGCATCATCCGTTTGTGGTGGTCTTGAAGACTCACCCACTTCATGTGTCTGTTGACCTTGCGAAGAGGAAACCTCTTCAGTCACATCATCTGGTCTGTCAGCCATAATTGCAATTTCCTGAGTTTGGTCTATGATCCCCTGTGTCTTCAAGCCCAACCTGACCAAGGCTCACTTCTATGGGAAAAAGTGATTTAATCCCGGCGATGGAACCATGAAACCGGCCTGTACTCTCAGAAAGGGCGGTAGACTTTAGACTTAAACCTTATTTGCTTTCACCCATTTAATTTGTCGTCCACTTTACCTGTACTTTCAAGACACAACAAAGGGGAAAGGGATACAGGCTGCTAGATTGCACCTGTATGAGAAGACCGACACCAGATTGGCCCCTAACTTAGGCGCCCCTTTCGGTATTTCTTTATTGTTTAAAAGAGGGAATAAACGCTGTGGTTTCCTACAAGCTGCCCCGCACAAGCTTGGCTGAATTTCGACTGTTTTGGCTCGATTTCGGCAGCATAACTGTACTAGGACCCTTCACAGTTAGTATTCCCACGCATTGAATGACTTTCCCGACGCATACGGGCACTTTGCAAAACCTGGCGAGAATCTGCAGCACGCTGAATTCTCTGTTTTCAGCCCCGAAAATGCGCCAGATCACCTGTACAGCAGTTCCCTCGCGTCCCCAAACCTCTTGGGGGTATTAGGGACCGTTTAGGGCCAAAACCCTAAACCTGCAAAAATACACAGCAGGCTGTAATTTACTGTTTCGGGCTCCGTTTCGCGTGCCGGTCGCATCCGTAGCAAGTCCTCGAGCTCCCGCACCTGTAGGGCTACTTGCCCTTTGAATCGGATGAGATTTCTGGCGTGAAACCTCTCCGAATTCACCTGTACCTGCGGGGGATTAGCCGCTAGCTAATCCAGTACCTGTGCAAGAGGCTCTTGCCTCGGCAATCGCGCATGAACCCACACAACTGTACATTGGTCAATTGAAAAGCCCACTAGAGGGGCATAACATATTGCCATAGGGGAGAGAGAGAGCAGTGCGTAGCGTGTAGGGCATCACTCCTGGCACCGCACTGTACATGAGAGGGAAAGGAAGCACTCCATAGCTCTTAACCTGTGACAGACTCTCAAAGAAGCATTCTCCCAGCATAAATCAAGCGCCCCCTCTTCTGCCCTTAACCTGTAATGCATCTGTGAACAAATAGATGCAAAAAGGGGAAGATTTTCATGGCTGCCAAAACCTGCGTATCGCTGAAAACGCAGCAAAACAGCCCTGTAAACACGCATCTGATGCCTTTCAATGCTGAAAACGAGCTCCTTGGTCCTAGGTAATGTCATGGGAAGCTCAAAAATGGAGAGAAATGGCTGAAATCACAATTATCAGCCTCCAAAACTGCTCCAGAGAGTCACTTACGGATTCTCTTCTCCCAAACTTGGTAAATTGACCAAAAAGCGCCACTTGGCACTCATACTTGCAATTTCCCCGCATTGGGCTTCCTGCTTAAAAATCTCTCAATTGGTGCATCAATTGACTTTGCGGCAGAGTGATAAAATGTTCCCCTAGTCATTCCGGATGTAATGATGGGGACACATTTTCAGGTCCCAAAATAACAGTTCCCTAAATTTTAGGAGATGCTGCCATTGTATCTTTCTAGGTCATCCGACCCCCTTTGTACACTGCAGCCACACCCAGAACTGAAATGTAGCCTCTGTAGAAAAGGATTCCACTTTGGCTAGTCAATGACCCCACTTTGGCTAACCATAGTCCTTGTCCAACCTTAGTGCTCTCTTGCCCTCAGGCCTGGACTCCCTCTGGACAGTTCCACACTAGCTATGCAATGCAGGGCAGTTAGATTTCCCGAGGGGTGTTTCCAAAAAGTGAAAGTAAATAAATTATAAGAAAGAAATCAACAAAAAGGATAGATAGTAGTCACACGCTGGTGACAATTCCCCGCGTCAATCCGATTTGGTAGGTAGATGTGTGAAACAATTTCACCCAGAAACATAGCTGAAGTCAAGTTTAATAAATTATTTTAATGATTTATTTTATAACTTTGTCTTCAACTTTTGCCCTACCTAAGCCTTCAAAATTTCCTTAACGAGTATCTTAGCCTATAAAGGGAGACCTGAGCCTAGCGTTTCCAATCAGAGGAGCTGGCATTAGCAGAGCAGGAACCCTAGCGTTTTGCGTCAGCCCAGCTAGTGCCCTCTCTCCCTCTGTGGCATTTTTGCAGCTTGCAGATCAACTAAGCGTTTTTGCTCCATATCAGCCCGAGCGTTTTATTGCATTCCATCAATAGCACTTGCAGATCAGCTCCATCTCTTGCAATTTTCGGCCCATTCCCTCGCCGAAAGTGCGGTGAATCCAGTAGCGCTCATCATCTTGATGCAGCCCGGAGTTTTCGGCAGCCCATCGAGCCTCTCCTTGGCCATTCCCTTGCTGCATTGAGTGCTACCATTGCTGCCCATCATCGACATCATCAGCTGCGTTTTCAGCCCTGCTTTACGCGACAGATTGGCTGAGTTTTGCACGCCAGATCTGCGTTTTTGCAGCTAGCTTTCAGCCCTTGTTTCCTCTTACATCGGGAGTACAAAACTACCCCTTGGTGGCCATCCGCATGTCAGGTGCAGCTGAAGAGTTTAAGGACTTAGCTCGTATTTAGTACTTCGCACAAACACAAGGTTACTTTACTTCACTTGAAAAGAGAAATTGAACTAAACACAATGAAGGAGAGAGAGGTGGAGAGAGAGAAAAGAGAGATGACACGGCATCTCGCGTCCCAACCACCCTCAAGGGCCCCCTTGCTCTGTTGTCAGAGCAAGTACTTGCTTTATCACTTGCACAATGTTGTTACAATGATCCTAGATGATGAATGCTGATGGGTACTTGACAGGGATGCTGAAGGGTACTGCGGTAGATACTTGGTACTTGAGAGGCTAAGTGCTGAATTCTGAAAACGCTGATGTATGCGGGCTGAAATCTGCAACTTGATGCAATAAGGCTGAAAACTGATGCTGAAAAGCTGGTGCTTGTAGGTTGAAAGTCTGACACTTGTGAGGTTCAAAACACTGAAGTGCTGCTGGTCCTTATGCTTGAAAACGCTGGTTGAAAGGGCTGAAAATGTTGGACTGATGCTTGAAAACGCTGAGGAGGCTGATGGTGCTAGGTCTTGTACTGCTGGTTCTTTTTCTTCTTGCTTCTTGCCTCCTGAGAAGAAACCCCCAAGTCACATACATTCCAAGGAAAAGCTGGGTTGAGATGCATAAATGTAGCCCCAATGATTGTACTGTGCAAGAGAGGGTAATGCGACTACGACTATGACCTGCCTGAACATGCACGTCCTGCTAGAGGCTCACAAAGTGCTATGCTAGATCCTAAGCTAAACTAAGACTGACGCTAGACTGTAGCAGAAGCTTCATAGTTACAAGGAATGGCCATTTTCAGGTCCCCATCCCAATTTCCCGTTCCGGATCCCCGTTCCGTGTTTCAAACGTGAGTATCCGAACAAGGAATGGCATTTCATGCATGTTGTCGTTCCCCTTTCCGGTTTCCCATTCCGGGTAACTATGAGAAGCTTGTCCACGTGGCACAACTACAGTGCGCACGTGACACTGCAATCCCACATCGAGAAGGATGCAAAGGTGCATCAAATCAGCCCCGGAGGTGCTTCATCTTGAAGAGTTATCGAGGCGACATTCCCCATTTGTGAGTAGAGTTTGCACTTGAGGTATTGCATGTGTACATTCCATTTACGCAATCAAAAGCAAATAGCACATCGGCAACCGTGTGGGGGCCCTTAAAAGGGTTGGTTGGGCCCCCATCGGGTATCATTCTCCTCTTCTCTCTCTCTCTCTACCTCTCTCTCTCATTCCCTCTCTTTAGGGAAAGTATAAAGAACCATTATTCATGCTTAAGCAATCACTAATGCAAGGAAATTAGTCAAGATATGTGGAAGTGTAAAACCAAGATCTTCACTATTTCAATTACGTTGCACCTGACATTGGTATCAGAGTTTTGTGATTTGCACTAATCCACTAATTTTTGAAACTTTTTTTTCTCTCGAGTGTTTGAGTGTGTGTTGTAATGTTTTGCCCAAGGAGTCGGGACGCTTCTCTCACTTAGGGAACTACAGGACTTGCCATTCCGCGTAGGACCGTGCGTCTTGAGCGTAGGAAATACAAAAATTGTATACCGGGGGTTATAGGTCTAATGTGCTTGCGAGAGGGTAGTTGACTTGGTGTGCATGCTCGACCACCTCAACATAAAGAAATCCTAGCATGGATATTTGTAGTTATAACTTCTTCGACATGACAGATCACATCATTGAAGACATGCACTGGAAACATGAAGATGTTGATTGCGAGTATTAGGATTTGTTAGCGGCCTATGACGACAAAGGAAGGCGCCATCCACATCAGCCTATTAGCTTTAGAATGTTGACATTGTTTGCACAACCATCTCTCCCATCTGCTTGGAGAATTCAATCATTTGAGAAGAGGCATTGCATCGTCATGTATCTGTACACATCTTTGGTAGCATATCGGGTCCACACCTTCTGCATCTTCTCGAATTAGAACCCTTTGGCTATTCATTCAAGACCATCTAATGGCATGCATGGAATTTGGTACCCGTACCCCACCTTTAGCACGAGGGTATGTCATATGCACATGGCTGTGTGGCATGTGGACATGCTTCATCGACTTCCAGAGCCAATTCTGTACCTATCCCTAGATATGAGTGTCTAGAATCCTAGTAGGATTAGTATTGGCAATTTTGTGAGCCTGCTTTCAAGACTTGCATGCTCGGACGAGTTCATTATAAACCTGAATGACCTCTATATAAACCTGCACCTACTCTTGGGCACTGACGACGTGAGTAGGGATGTCATAGCTGTTGTCCAAGCTATGCATGATAAAGGTGATAATCTTTTTCTTCCTGTTTGGACAAGCAGTGAAGTTGATGTCAAGTTTGGTTCTTTGCTCTTCGTAGGTTTGTAGTAGTATTCATTTTTCGATTTCATATTTAGCTTACCTGAGGACTTAAGAATGTGTTCCGTTATAGGTTGTTGTGTGAAGTTTGATTTCGAGGATTAAGTTTTTAAGATGTCTTATCCTTTTTTTTGGCTTAAAGTTGAGTACTTGTTTTAAGCCAAGTAAGTTGCGTCAACTTATTTTACACATACCTTTTTTGAAAACATTTTTAAGTTAATAATGTTTTGTTTTATCTAGTTTTGTTTCAAAGCAATCAAAGTGATTTAGTTAGTTAGTTTGTTTGTTTTTGTTTTTCTTTTCTTTTCGTGTGTCCCTTGCTTTTATAGTTTTATGAGTGCTTTATTCCCTCTTATAATTCGTGAGTTCAGACTATTCTGAACTTATGAAGGTATATATATATATATATATATAGATTTTCCAGTTTTGGAACCCTCTTGCATAAATGGTTTGTACAAGCGTTTTGACATCTGTCATTTTGCTACGGTGGGCATCTGGCATGCCGTGCATGTAGTTTTAAGTTAGAGGAATCCAACACGCCATTCCTTTGGTCAATCGGATCCCAAGTGGGTAGATGTGCGACAGTTTCACCTAGAAACTTAGCCGAAGTCAAGCTTATTAATAAATTATTTGAGTGATTTATTTTTATAACTTTGTCTTCAACTTTTGCCCTACCTAAGCCTTAGAAAGTTCTCAACTAGTATCCTAGCCTATAGAGGGAGACCTCAGCCTAGCGTTTCCAATTGGAGGAGCTAGCGTTAGCAGAGTAGGAACCCTAGCATTTTGCATCAGTCCAGCTAGTTTCCTCTCTTTTGGCGTTTTTGCAGCTTTCAGATCAACTAAGTGTTTTTGCTCTAGATCAGCCCCAACGTTTTTGGACAGGATCAGCCAGCGTTTTTGCATTCCATCACTAGCGCTTGCAGATCAGCTCCATCGCTTGCAGTTTTCGGCCCATTCCCTTGCCGGAAGTGTGGTGAATCCGCTAGTGCTCATCATCTTGTTGTAGCCCGGAGTTTTTGGCAGCCCTTAGCCATCCCTCGCTGCATCGAGTGCTCCCATTGCTACCCATCATCGACATCATCAGCTGTGTTTTTTAGGCTTGCTTTACACGACAGATTGGTTGCATTTTGTGGCTAGATCTGCTTATTTGCAGCCAGCTTTCAGCCCTTGTTCTCTTATATCGGGAGCGCAAATCTACCCCTTGGTAGCCATCCGCAATCCCACATCTAGAAGGATCCAAAGGTGCATCAAATCAGCCCCGGAGGTGCTTCATCTTGAAGAGTTATACCGAGGCGACATTCCCCATTTGAGTGAGTAGAGTCTGCACTTGAGATATTGCATGTGTGTACGTTCCATTTACACAATCAAAAGAAAATAGCACATCGACAACGGTGTGGGAGGCCCTTGAGAGGGTTGGTTTGGACCCCATTGCGTATCATTCTCCCCCCCCCCTCCCCCTCCCCCTCCCCCCGCCCCTCCCCCCCCTCTCTCTCTGTCACAAACGGGAGCGCATAACAATATAAAATATACTCGGATAAATAGAATTTATCACTTAATACTGAAGCCAAAGGATATAGAGAGAAATAAATAAAGAGAGAGAGAGAGAGAGAGAGAGAGAGAGAGAGAGAGAGAGAGAGTGAGAAGATCAACACAGTACTAGGGACCAGAAGATGGGCTGGTCCCCCCCCCCCCCCTTAAAGAGAATCCTTTATTAGGGAGAATCTTTTTACAAGCACAAGAACCGGAGAAAACCCCTCCGTTCTAATTTTCTGACTCGATGGTTGTTCCTTCCCGTAAGGGAAATCCGAGAGACGAGCTCTCAATCCTTTTTCCGTCTGTACTCGGAGTCGAGACTCCACAATTTCCGAAGTCCGTTCTCGGAATTCCCAAGCGTAGGCCGAAGCCTTCTCGCTTCTCCTTCGCGATGAAGTACTGCAAACACACACGCAAACACGCGACAACAATTCGCATGGCGAATCCACAATAGATACCTGTCGCTCTTTCGCAGGAAAAGCGTCTTCCGTGCTTCGTAGTCTCGCGATCTCTTGCGTTATCTGGCGGTAGAGTCTTCTCTTGGTGACGTTGGTAACTCCTTTTTCAGTGAGGGGCATGTGGTGCTTTTATAGCTCCTTGGCCACGGCACGAATAGCTGCTCGCGTAGAGATCGCGGCCGGTTTTTTTTTTTTTTTTTGATGCGTCACATCGGATGGGTGACACGGAGAATCGGGAATAAGTATCCGACCATCCAGTAACGGACATCTCTGATGCATCACAGGATGGGCGACATAGAGCATCGTGAAGGAGATTGTACTGTAAGTTCGGTAGGAAAGGACTAGGTGATGGGTATTCCTGATGCGTCACAAGGTGGGTGACGGGTGCATCGGAAAGGGGATATCCATAGTCGAGAGGAAATCCGAACTGGAAAAGAGGAATACGCGTAAAGACATAAGCACAAGAATAAAGATGGGTTCTGAGAAGCTTTTCTTAAAAAGCGGAATATTTTAATGAGTTTTCCGGGAAGAGCAGACGCTTTCCCGCGAGGAATCTATGTTTGCATGGCATTCGTGCATGTGGTTGCACCAGGGACGCTTGGGAAGTGTTGTGAAAAGCATTGTTTTAAACTTGTAAGGTTTTATTGAGTTTTTGGGTAGGTTCAGATCAATTTTAAATATGCCGGCCGCCCACTTAATAAGCGGGCAGCCACTTAGAAAATAAAGCAACAAAACTAGCGAGCAAATTCTCTCTCCCTATTTCGGGTAGAGCAGCGCAAAAAAAAATAAAAATAAAAAAAATAAAATAAAAAAAATTGCTGCGATCTCTACGCGAGCAGCAATTCGTGCCGTGGCCAAGGAGCTATAAAAGCACCACATGCCCCTCACTGAAAAAGGAGTTACCAACGTCACCAAGAGAAGACTCTACCGCCAGATAACGCAAGAGATCGCGAGACTACGAAGCACGGAAGTCACTTTTCCCGCGAAAGAGCGAAAGGTATCTATTGTGGATTCGCTATACGAATTGTTGTCACGTGTTTGCGTGTGTGTTTGCAGTACTTCATCGCGAAGGAGAAGCGAGAAGGCTTCGGCCTACGCTTGGGAATTCCGGGAACGGAATTCGGAAATTGTCTGTGGAGTCTCGACTCCGAGTACAGACGGAAAAAGGATTGAGAGCTCATCTCTCGGATTTCCCTTACGGGAAGGAACAACCATCGAGTCAGAAAATTAGAACGGAGGGGTTTTCTCCGGTTCTTGTGCTTGTAAAAAGATTCTCCCTAATAAAGGATTCTCTTTAAGGGGGGGGGGGACCAGCCCATCTTCTGGTCCCCAGTAATGTGTTGATCTTCTCACTCTCTCTCTCTCTCTCTATTTATTTCTCTCTATATCCTTTGGCTTCAGTATTAAGTGATAAATTCTATTTATCCGAGTATATTTTATATTGTTATGCGCTCCCGTTTGTGACACTCTGTCACGTGCACATCTAACCCTATGTGTACGTGGACAAGCTACTTCATGACATGGGTTCAGTTCAGTCAGTTCAGTTAGATTAGGAAGTGATCTGGCATTTTTGTGAGTCTGTTCGCAGACCGTGCATGTCAAGACACTTAGAGTAGATGCATATCCTCTGGTTGCACACATCATGATCATCAGATTACCATCAGTAACCATCAGGAGCATTTTTACAGTGCATAGATCTATTTTCCCTATTTTTGACATTTTTCACTTATTCTTTTTAAGTGACTTTTGTTGGGAACTGGGTAGGGCAATTTGGCCAATGATATATATAAGGAAACCTAGCGCTAGCACTTTCTGGCAGAAGAGGTAGCAGGAACCTTGTGTTCATCAGGCACCTTCTCAGCAAGACCCCCCCCGGGGCGGAACTCCTAGCGTTTTCAGCCACAAGAACAACCAGCGTTTTTAGCTTTGCAGAGCCTCCAACGTTTTTGCATTGCAGATGCACCTGGCGATAGCAGGACCTAGCGTTTCCACAGCAGATCACAGATCAGCCGTAGCGTTAGCAAATTTGCATCAACAAGAGAAAAATCAGCCCTAGCATTTTTGCATCAGCAGAGCAACTCAGCGTTTTGCAGATTCATCGCGACAGAACCTCAGATAGCACCAGCGTTTTCAGTTTTCAGCATAGACACATCATAGTAGCCCCCCCAAACCTCGCAGATCTCACCTTCCCGCAATAGATCCTCGCTGCACGGTCAGATCCACCGAAGTTTGCAGTTTCAGCCCGGAAAACGCAGATTTCAGCATCTGCGTTTTCAGCGCGTCGTCGTCACATCGTCGTCATCGACATCGTCACCGACATAGAGTCAGAATTTAGTAGATAAAGATTTCCAGATTTCAACCATTAGCGTTTTTAGATTTCAACCCGTCTCGTCGTCATCCTCATCGTCATCGACATCGTCGGCAAGTCCATTGCATTGTAGAGATTTGTGCAATCAATAGTAGACCGCTCTCGCCATAGAGAGTGGGGCCTTCGGAGGAGGGTTTGACACTATTCTGGTGTCGTATTCTTCTCTCTCTATCTCTCAGTCTCAGCACCTTCATTCACAGTGTTTATCCACTTTGTTTGTGATCACTTGCACTCTCTCACTAAAGGAACGAAAGGCTCTCCCTTCCGTAAGTAAAAGGAACCTTGAGCACAGTTCAGAGCACTCATCTTGAGCAAAGTTCAACATTCACTTCCGCTGCACCTTACATTGGTATCAAAGCTTTGGCAGTGTTGTGTATCACTCAAGGAAAGAATCACATAATTTTTTTTGCTTGTTGCGGTCGCACGTAACCCAAGACCTCTTGGGCGTGTCGATTCCTAATTGTGTTTTTGAAGAGTGCAGGAAACCCAAGAAAGAAGGGCTTGTCCAGCCTCCCCTTGTTTCTCTTTTCACTCATTGAGAGGGGACCATACACTTAGCGGCCCGCCAATCGACGTGAGGTGGGAAAAAGCAACCTTGGTGTGAGCGCAAGGCCGCCAAGGGGTGCGCCCGCAGAAAAGAGAAGAGCTTGGGTAAAGAGAAGATCCTTCTCTAACACAGATTGCAAGCGAAAGAAGAACCTCAAGCACCTCAAGAACTCAAGAACCTCAAGACCCTCAAGAACCCAAGAACCAAGAACCACAAAGACCCCAAGTTCCTCGTGAACTTAAGAACCCAAGACTTTAGTGGATGGTCATCATCCGAAGCAGAATGGATACTTCGCATGGAGGTGGTGAGCATGGGAGTGGTTTGTGGGTTTGTGATGTTGAATTGTGAAAGGGGAGGTTCTTGTCTTCATATGCATTAGTCGTAAATCCATGCTTTGGCAGGGTTTTGCTCCTATGTGCTATGGTCCTTTGGGTAGGCGTGTGCTAATAAATTTCCTAGGGAGCATAGGCCTTTTGGTTGGGGTTTACTAAGAGTTGTTTTAGTATAATTTTTGGTACTGAGGTTGAGGTTAGAACGCTCTTGGGCTATAAAGCTATAGAGGTGTTCCACTTTTCCTTTTGCCCAACAGTGTATGATGTCTCAAGTCAAGATCTGAAAGTCCAATTGTACTTCTGACCACATAGGAGGTTTGAAAATGATGATTTAAGAGTTTTCCCCACTAGGAGGTTTTTCCTACCCTCCCCCTTCTCCATCTATGCAAAGGATTGCACTAACTCCTATGGAGGCTTTCGACAAGATGATGATGGACAGGAAGTTAGAAAGCGAAGAAAGAATAGCAGCCATAGAGCGCAAATATTAAGAAAGAATGGAAGCCATAGCGCGTGAGCACGAGCAAGCACGCTTGGAAGCCAAACCAAATTGGATCGTGAGCGCGAAGAAAGACAAGCAGAATTTGGTCACGAGAACAAAGAAAGACAAACAGAATTTGATTGCGAGAACAAAGCAAGAAAAGAGATGAGCGACTAACACATGAAAGAGTTGTTGCGACTTTTTTCTAATATGCAGGCGCAGTTTGAAAAGGAACAGGAGAAGGAGACTCTTTCAGTCTTTTCTTTTTCAAAGCATGACACACATGATTTGCATGATAATGATAAGCATGATGATTTGCATGATCAAGATGTGATTTCTCACGAGTATGATGATTTACATGATCAAGATATGATTACTCACAAGCATGATGATTTGCAGGAAAAAGATCTGATTGTTCACAAGGATGATGGTTTAGTTGATACTTTTTCTAGTGAAGCTAACCTCGTTGCAGATTCGATCAATCACGAAGAACCGATCTTGGCTTTCGAGTCGAGGTCCACAGAACCCCCACAGGAAGATTCGACAATCACGAAGAACCGATCTTGGCTCTCGAGTCGAGGTCCAAAGAACCCCCAGAGGAAGTACTATGTGTTCGAATGATTAGTTAGCACGCATTGTTCGAGTGTTTCATTCCTGATGCTTTCCTGTATTTTAGTCACCATCCTTATGTGATCCCTTTTCACAAGCATGACATATTGTACGATGAGCATGATTCACTCATGAATGTGCACGGATGTATGCGGATTACTCATGGAAAGATGAAATGTTTGCATTCAAGGATTTCACATTCCATGTCTCTTCCTTGGCATGACACAGTATCAGAAAGAGCACAAGAAGGATTGAGCATCAATCATCCGCATTTCCGTTGTGTTTTGCCACAGTTGATTGATTTAGATCAGAAAGTCAAGGTTCGAATCCGTTGTTTGCGTGTGTTAGATAGAAGGTTTGGCACTTTGTCTCTTTGTTCATCTATATTGCATGCACAGTTTTTTTGAAAGAAGACTAGAATTTGTCCAGTCACTTTACATGGAATGGGTATGTTCATGTTTTTGTGTTGGAAGTGGTTTCAGGAATTTTCATCCTCGGAGATTCTTGAAGAAGGTAGACGCATGACTATAGACGAAGTTGAAGCATTGAAGGCCACATATGACTTTGTGTCGCTTTCGGCGCAGTCCAAAGAAGCAAGCGTTGCAGACCTTTATGAAGTTCAAGTATCGCATGACCCACGCATCAGAGTGGGCCAGCGAAGAGTTCCTTCCAGGATTCAAGACGCTGTTGGCAAACTCCCTCGACGCCATATAGTTCGGTACCAGTATCTCACTTTGAAAAGAAGGGATGTCACATGCACATCTAACCCTATGTGTACGTGGACAAGCTACTTTATGACATGGGTTCAGTTCAGTCAGTCCAGTTAGATTAGGAAGTTATCTGGCACTTTTGTAAGTCTGTTTGCAGACCGTGCATGTCCAGACACCTAGAGTAGATGCATATCCTCTGGTTGCACACAACATGATCATCAGATTACCATCAGAAACCATCATGAGCATTTTTACAGTGCATAGACCTATTTTCCCTATTTTTGACATTTTTCACTTATTATTTTTAAGTGATTTTTGTTGGGAACTAGGTAGGGCAATTTAGCCAATGATATATATAAGGAAACCTAGCGCTAGCACTTTCTGGCATAAGAGGCAGCATGAACCTTGTGTTCATCAGGCACCTTCTCAGTAAGAAACCCTCTCCCCCGCCCCCCACAAAGCGGAACTCCTAGCGTTTTCAGCCACAAGAACAACCAGCGTTTTCAGCTTTGCAGAGCCTCCAACGTTTTTGCATTGCAGATACACGTGGCGACAACAGGACCTAGCGTTTCCACAACAGATCGCAAATCAGCCCTAGCGTTAGCAAATTTGCATCAGCAAGAGAGAAATCAGCCCTAGCGTTTTTGCATTAGCAGAGCAACTCAGCATTTTGCAGATTCATCGCGAGACAAAACCTCAGTTAGCACGAGCGTTTTCAGTTTTCAGCATAGACACATCATAGTAGCCCCCCCAAACCTCACAAATCTCACCTTCCCGCAACAGATCCTTCCCGCACGCTCAGATCCACCGAAGTTTGCAGTTCAGCCTGGAAAACACAGATTTCAGCATCTGCGTTTTCAGCGCGTCGTCGTCACATCGTCATCATCGACATCGTCACCGACATAGAGTCAGAATTCAGCAGATAAAGATTTCCAGATTTCAACCATTAGCGTTTTCAGATTTCAGCCCGTCTAGTCGTCGTCGACATCGTCGGCAAGTCCATTGCATTGTAGAGATTTGTGCAATCAATAGTAGACCGCTCTCGCCATAGAGAGTGGGGCCTTCGGAGGAGGGTTTGACAACATTCTGGTGTTGTATTCTTTTCTCTCTATCTTTCAATCTCAGCACCTTCATTCACAGTGTTTATCCACTTTGTTTGTGATCACTTGCACTCTCTCACTAAAGGAACGGAAGGCTCTCCCTTCCGTAAGTAAAAGGAACCTTGAGCACAGTTCCGAGCACTCACCTTAAGCAAAGTTCAACATTTGCTTCAACTGCACCTCTCTCTCTCTCTCCTTCTCTTGAGAGAAAGTAAAAGCAACCACCATTCATGTTTAAGCAATCGCTAATGCAAGGAAAGAAGTAAAGATTTGTGGAAGTGTGAAACCTAGGTCTTCACCATTTCAACTCCGTTGCACTTGACACTGCACCATTGAAAAATTTGCACAAGAGAACGAAATCGCCTACACAATACTGCCAACAATGGAAACGGAGGCCGAAATGAGCCTGAAGGTTGTATCACCAATTGTTGGAAATACGGTTGGAGGAACAAGCATGCACGCGAAGATGGAGAAGATCAAGGAGAAGCTGAAGAGCACACAACATAGGTAGTATTACTGAGTGTGCTAATACAAAGAGAAGGCTTGCCCTATAATTATTGGCGTATACACAAGCCGGGGAAAAAAACCTCTTAACGAAGGGAAAATGTCATGTGCGCGTCGCACTTGCGCCACGTGGACAAGCTTCTGATACAGTCTAGCTGTAACAATGTCAGACTTTGTAAATAATTATTTTATTTACGAGGAAATAATTATCTAATTAGTTGTGTACATCAAATAGATCTAGCAGTTCTAGGGCCTTAGGTGCGCCCAAATTTGGACTAGAGCACCTCAGGGAGATCCTAGCAGAAAATACCCTGAAGCCCTAGTGATTGGGAAATCGGGTCTTCAATAAAGGGGTAAATAGTAGCCTCAGATTTCAGGCTCAGAAACATACGCGCGTCAGTGCGAGCACAGAAATGAGATGGGGTCCTTAGAACACTAACCCTAAGGCCTGAATTATTGTTACGGCCTTAGGATAAGTTAATTAAAATATTTTAAATGGTTTGTGTTGGACCAAATGGCTGGACAAGTGCGAACAGGTAATGGCAGAGCGGTGCCGGTACGGCATTGTGAGCTGAGGAGCAGCTAACATTTTATTGGTTGCATCCATGTGTGCAGTTGTGGTTCAATTTGCACATCTCATTAATACCTTATGAACTTTTAAAGGTGAAAGTTGAAAGGTTTTTAAGTTATTAAGTAAGTGTGCCAAGTGGTACACTTACCAATGCAAACTAGCTCTCTCACTCTCACTCTCACCCTCTCTCTCTCTTCCTAGCGCCCCCTCTTCCTGCTGGCTTGATAAGAGCACCCTCTCCCCCACTTCTCAGGTTGGCAATGCTCCTATCCCCCTTATTGTGAGTATGCTCTACACATTGGAGCCCTCCATGGAAGCTTGAGAGCAGCTCCTTGCGACATATGTGGTGGCCTCGTGCTCCCATTGTCTAGAACAAGGGTTCTCATAGCCATAGCCAGCTTTTGGTGAAGTTTCATCGCGAGAAGTTGTACCAGGCACTCTCTTCATAGAGTGTGGTGGCTGTAAACTCTGTTTTCAGCCCTTAATTATCTCTTTTAGGGTGAATTTCAACAAAGTACACATAGAATCTAGTTCTTCTCTACCTACACTACGCATACACAAAATTTGGTGTAATTCCATTGCGAAAAAGGTCTCTTTTTCGGCATTGGAAGGTGCTCAAGTAACATTTTCAGGTTATGTGCAGAAAATTACAGCAAGCATGTGTGCGTGCATTTTGCGTGTTTCTCTCTTGTTTCTATTGCATGAATGATCATGCATAAGGGACACAGTTAGCAGAAGGTAGACTCTCATTTTCGAGAGCTTCCGTTGAGTTTTGTGGAAGATAAACTCTCGTTTTCGAGAGCTTCCCAAAATCTCATAGCAGAGGGAAAATCCTCTCAGTATTCAGAGAGTAGCTTTCGCACTCTCTCAGTTAGAAGCAGAAAAGAAAGAATAGAGGACGGGCTATTGCCCCATTCTGTGCTTGTAAAGATTCTCCCTTAGTAATAAAGATAATCACTTTATGGGGGGGGGACCAACCCATCTTCTGGTCCCCAATGAAGTGTCAAGCTCTCTCTCTCTCTCTCTCTCTCTCTTAGTAATAAAGATAATCACTTTATGGGGGGGGGACCAGGGAACTACCGTACCATTATGATAGGGCACACATTGGCACGGCTGTATGCATCCATTCTTGAACAGCAACTGAGTAAATGGGCAGAAAATGAGGGCATACGAGCAGCAGGGCAGGCTGGATTCAGGAGGGGTTTCTCTACTTTGGACCATATTCTTACACTCAGAGCCATTATTGAGGAGGGTCGGGCACATGGGAGACGGATGTATTGTTGCTTTGTGGACTTCCGCAAGGCATTTGACACAGTGCCGAGGGCCAGATTGATGCACAGGCTACTGAAGTTGGGAGTACCCACAGAGATCATATGGGGGATCATGGCTTTATACGGCTCAGTGACTGGCCAGGTACGCACTCCTGAGGGGATTTCTGACATTGTTCATTCCACTATTGGAGTGAAACAGGGGTGTCCTTTGTCCCCTACACTTTTTGGTATGTATGTAGATGAGGTCTATGACTACATTGACAGAGAGGGTGACAGAGGCGCTCAGCTGGCAGGGACATGGATCCCTTTATTATTATATGCTGATGATATTGTGTTAATGTTAGAGTCGCCAGAGGGCATGCAAAGACATTTGGATGCATTGCACAACTTTGCAGAGGATAGTGGACTGTCTGTGAACCTTGGTAAAACCAAGGTTATGGTGTTTAACACCACACCACAGTGGGTCAAGAGATCGGCACCTACACTCGTATATGACCAGGACACTGTGGAGTACACAGATGAATATACATATCTGGGGGTGGTATTTACGGGACCGAGGTTTACCCTGAGGAGAGCAGCAGAGACTAGACTATCCAGAGCCTATGCGGCATTAGGAGGGCTAGAGAGGATGTGTTCGCAGGTTCAGTTTCAAGAACCACGAACAAAACTATGGCTCTTTGATACTTTGGTTGCTTCAGCTATGCGTTATGGGGTCCAAGTTTGGGGACCATCTTTGAATCATGACAGTTGGAGGAACATGGAGAGACCCTTGGTATTTATGATATCCCGGATGATTAGAGCCAAGGCCTTTGTACCACATGCGATTATTCGAGCGGAGGTAGCCGCCCCTCCAATAGAGATTGAGGCTCTTACCAGATCAGTGTCCTTTATGCATAGTCTATGGGATACACATAGAGGTAGATATACTAGACTGGCTCTGGAGTCCTCTAGACAGTTAGCGATGCAGGGAGATGCATCATGTTGGTATGCACAGATGACCTCATGGTTTCAGCGGCATGGTCTCAGCACGGATAGATTGCCTCCCTTTCAGTATTCCCTGGATGCACCCTCCCTGTCAGTCACACGGACAGAGATCACTAGACTCATTCGTCAGGATCTTATACAGTTGGACACCAAGAGGACATGGGTAGAGCCGATACAGGAGTTGGGCACGAAGATGGCTTTCTACAAAGAGCACCTTCTCCAACTTTCAGGGGATGGGTTTGTGACTCGTCCGAACTACATGGACACTCATTTATCTCATGGTCTGCGATGTGCTATTGGTCAGATTCGCACATCCTCACACCAGCTGGAGATTGAGACGGGTAGATTCAGAGGGATACCACCAGAGTCTAGGATATGTCAACTATGCGGCAGAGAGCCAGAGACAGAGCTACACTACATATGCCACTGCACTGTGTATTATGAGATACGAGGGCGCTTCCATTGCTTATTCGGGGAGGGTTTTGGACCCCTAGATAGAGTCATGAGGTATCAGGACCAGAGATGCCTTGGCTTATATCTACTTGAGCTACACCGACATAGAGACAGTCTGTTGGGGAGACATGGAGTACGACAGTCGCAGAGACAGATCACAGATTTCTTTGGATCGAGGGAGCCAAGAGACCAACCACCAGCACAGGGTTGTACTCGCATTCATACCAGAGGCACCCTCATTGACAGGGCGATTGAGCTCGGGAGATCGAGACGACCACGACCGAGACACAGGAGCACACTACATCGACGGAGACTCCAGCAGAGGATCAGAGGCATTCTAGCACGACACCCAGATTGTCATTGAGGGCCTATTCTACATTTTCACATTTCACATTTCACACTTCATTTCAGTTTTCAGTTTTACTTTCAGTACTTTTTGTACTTGTACTTAAGACATTGTATTAGATTCACCACTTTGTATCTGATGGTCTCATAGGTCATTTTGGCCTATTGAAGACGTTAATATATAATTTCATTTCATTTCTCTCTCTCTCTCTCTCTCTCTCTCTCTCTCTCTCTCTCTCTAATTCTCTTGAGTATTTGAAGTACAATTAAAAGTCAGTTTACGCTTCCATATTTTTGTGACAGTGGTATCGGAGCAAGGTTATCTCTCTCTTTTTTAAGGGATTGACGACTCTTGGCAGACTGCAGAAATGGAAGGACGCGAGATAGAGTTCTCTATCCTTCAACAACAGGTGGCAGAGTTCCAAAAAGCTCTCTCCCATCCAGAAGTCCAAAAGATTCTCCATACTCTTGAGAAAGGAAAGGAGAAAGTGCGATGGGGCCGGGACAAATCCCATAGAACCCAAAGACGCAAGAACCAAAGAAAGATTCTTTAATTGGAATCTCCCGCATGCACGAGAGGCAGAGGAAACCTCCAGAATGTCATGTGCAATTTAATCCAAAGATTCAAGAGCAGGATCCTCCTAATTCTCCTCAGTTTTCTTTCGTGAAGGATCTGGATGACATAGTCGCTCCAGAAGACATGTTTCTTGACGATCAGTCGCAATAGGAAGTGCATTCAAGGGAAAGGACTCCCGTCCACAAGGATTCTAAGCATAGAAAGAAGGAACATCATAAGAGGAAGCACCACAAGGAGAAAACATTCAAGTCAGGTGACAAAGATGTAAAATTCGACACCTACACTGGACGGCATGATAATGACAAAGCTTTGGCTTTCATCCGCCAATTTGAAGTTGCATTTGCAGAAGGGAACTTTAAAGAAAGATCCAAGCTTCGCTATGTCAGTAACCGCCAGCAGTTGGTGGTTAACCCTAATCCTAGAAAAACGCAAACCCCAAGATTGGACTCCTTTCAAGAAGGAGTTCTATGCACGGTTCCTTCCTCCAGACTATGAGAAAGAGGTAAAGAAAGAATGGGTTCGATTCTCACAATTAGAGAACGAAACTGTTCCACGCTATGTGGATATGTTTTGAGACTTTCTCTTGAAAGTCACTTCATTCAAGAAGGTTGAAGATTCAGAGAAGATGCGCAAGTTTGAAGCAGGATTGCATGAAGCCAAAAGGCTATGAAGCTTTACCCTCGAGGTAACTTGTAGATACTTATGGAATCAACTCGCATAGTTGGGGGCCTAGACAAAAACAAGCTTTTGAAAAGCTTAAGTATCTACTCAGTCACGGACTTGTTCTCACCGTCCTTGATCTTCGCAAACCTTTCGAGGTGGATTGCGATGCATCTGGAGATTGTGTAGGAGCAGTTTTGAACTAAGAGTCACGCCATAGTCTATGAAAGTCGGCGCCTTAAAGATGCAGAGTTGCATGCTTCCATTTATGAGAGAGAGCTATTGGCAATAATCTTTCCATTTGGAAACATTATCTCTTAGAAGCTGATTTTATAATCAAGACAGATCATCAGAGTCTTCGCTACTTTCTCACAGAGAGAAAGTTATCAGAAAAGCAAATGAGATGGGCCAACTTTCTTTCAATGTTCCATTTTCAGATTTTACACACTTATGGAACAAAGAATGCGGTTGCAGATGCTCCCTCCTGGCGTCCAAAAATCAATGCGATGACAACAATTTATCATGAGGAACTAGAATCTCTTAGTGAGATGTATCCTCAAGATCCAGACTTCGCTACAATTTTGGGAAGATCTTCAAGCTGGACACTCAAGGCCACCTTATTCCATTCGGGATAATACGCTATATCGTCAACAAGCAATTTGCATAGCTCAGCCCTTACGACAGAAGGTGATGGATGAAGCACATAATTCTCCCTATGCCGGGCATCGGGGAATTGCTGCTACCACTAGTGCCCTCGAAAGATATTTCTTTTGGCCAACACTCTGTGTGGACATTGAAAAATATGTATGCGAATGTTTAATCTGGCAAAAAGTGAAACATGACAGACATAAAGTTTATAGCAAGCTTCAGCCACTCCCTGTGCCTAATACGCCATGGGATAGTATTGCCATGGATTTTATTACGGATCTTGCTAGATCCAAGAATGGAAATGATGCAATCTGGACTTTAGTAGACAGATTCAGTAAGCAAGCACATTTCCTTCCAGTTAAGAAGACCATCAAAGCTGATCACATGGCTAGAATATTTCTAGCTCAGATTTTTAAACATCATGGATTGCCAAAGACTATTGTCAGCGATAGAGATCCTCGCATGACTAGTCTATTTTGGCAAGCATTGTTCGAGAACTTGGGAACTAAGCTTGATTTTTCATCAGCTTATCATCCTCAAACAGATGGTCAAAGCGAAATCGCTAATTGCCACTGTTTTAGACCTCCTCAAGTATTATGTTTCGGAAAGACAATCGGAATGGGAACAATACTTACCGTTAGTTGAGCTTGCGTATAATAATACCATACATTCCTCAACTGGTAAAGCTCCCTTCAACATTATTTATGGGAAGCCACTCTTACTTCCTATTATGGTCACCAAAGAAAACATCTTTGCCGCAGATGAATTTACGCGCAATATTGATACTGCCTATCAACAAGTAAAGCAAGCGATTCTTCGTACTCAAGAGCAAGAGCAACAGAAGAGAAAAGCAGACAAGCACAAAAGGAATCTCAATCTTGAAAAAGGACAATATGTCCTGCTTAGGTTTGAGAAAGCTAGATTGAAAAAGCGGGTCGGAAAAGGGAAAGTTGTTAAACTTTCCCTTAGATTTTACGGCCCTTACAAGATTACAGATAAAGTCAATGAAGTGACTTTTAGATTAGATTTGCCTTCTCATTGGCGCATCCGTAATACTTTTCATGTAAGTCTCCTCCGACCATATGTTGGACTTCCTCCAGTGGCGACAGTACAAGAACATCGTCTAGAAGTCGAATAGAGGGAAATCTTTCAACCTGTACAAATAATACACCACTCTGAGAGACAACTAAAGTTCGGGAGCCTACATCGAAAGTATTTAGTCAAGTTCAAAAATTACACCCCTCTAAATGCAAAATGGATGACTGAGTCCGATCTTCAGGACTACCCAGACATCTTGCACAGTTATGTTGATGCTCTACAGCAGTTGAGGTCAACTGTTTAGAACCAAGAGGGATGTAACAATATCGGACTTTGTAAATAATCAATTCATTTACGAGGAAATAATTATCTAATTAGTTGTGTGCACATCAAAATAGATCTAGCAGTTCTAGGGCCTTAGGTGCGCCCAAATTTGGGCTAGAGCACCTGAGGGAGATTCTAGCAGAAAATACCCTGAAGCCCTAGTGATTGGGAAATCGGGTCCTCAATAAAGGGATAAATAGTAGCCTCAGATTTCAAGCTTAGAAACATACGCGCGTCAATGCGAGCACAGGAATGGGATGGGGTCCTTAGAACAGTAACCCAAAGGCCTGAATTATTTTTACGGCCTTAGGATAAGTTGATTAAAATATTTTAAATGGTTTGTGCTGGACCAAATAGCCCGACAAGTGCGAACAGGTAATGCCAGAGCGGTGCCGATACGGCATTGTGCTCGGGAGCAGCTAACATTTCATTGGTTGTATCCATGTGTGCAGTTGTGGTTCAATTTGCACATTTCATTAATAACTTATGAACTTTTAAAGGTGAAAGTTGAAAGGTTTTTAAGTTATTAAGTGTGCCAAGTGGCACACTTACAATGGAAACTAGCTCTCTCTCTCTCTCTCACTCTCACCCTCTCTCTCTTCCTAGTGGCCCCTCTTCCTCCTGGCTTGATAAGAGCACCCCCTCCCCCACTTCTCAGGTTGGCAGAGCTCCTACCTCCCACCCTCTCTCTCTTCCTAGCGCCCCCTCTTCCTGTTGGCTTGATAAGAGCACCCCCTCCCCCACTTCTCATTTTGGCAGAGCTCCTACCCGGGTACCCCCCCTATTGTGAGTATGCTCTACGCATTGGAGCCCTCCATGGAAGCTTGAGAGCAGTCCCTTGCGATAAATGTGGTGGCCTCATGCTCCCATTGTTTAGAACAAGGGTTCTCATAGCTATAGCCAGCTTTTGGTGAAGTTTCATCGCGAGAAGTTGCAGCAGGCACTCTCTTCGTAGAGTGTGGTGGCTGTAAATTCTCTGTTTTCAGCTCTTAATCATCTCTTTTAGGGTGAATTTCAGCAAAGTACACATAGAATCTAGTTCTTCTCTACCTACACTACGCATACACAAAATTTGGTTCGATTCCATCGCGGAAAAAGTCTCTATTTCGGCATTGGAAGATGCTCAGGTAACATTTTCAGGTTATGTGCAGAAAATTGCAGCAAGCATGTGTGCGTATTTCTCTCTTGTTTTTATTGCAGGAACGATCATGCATAAAGGGACAGTTAGCGGAAGGTAGATTCTCATTTTCGAGAGCTTCCGTTGAGTTTTGTGGAAGATAGAATCTCGTTTTTGAGAGCTTCCCAAAATCTCATAGCAGAGGGAAAATCCTCTCAGTATTCAGAGAGTAGCTTTCGCACTCTCTCATACAGAAGTAGAAAAGAAGGAATAGAGGATGGGCTATTACCCCGTTCCTGTGCTTGTAAAGATTCTCCCTTAGTAATACAGATAATCACTTTATGGGGGGGGGGGGGGGGGGGGGACCAGCCCATGTTTTGGTCCCCAATGAAGTGTCAAGGTCTCTCTCTCTCTCTCTCTCTCTCTCTCTCTCTAATTCTCTTGAGTATTTGAAGTACAATTAAAAGTCAGTTTACGCTTTCGTATTTCTGTGACACTAGCGTCAATCCTAGTTTAGCATAGGACCTAGCCTGGCACTTTGTGCTCCTGTAGCAGGACATGCATGATCAGGCAAGTCATAGTTGCATACCCTTTCTTGCACATTACATTGAGTTCGGCATATAGGCATACGAAGCACCTCTTATTATCGAGTCAACAACTTATTAATAAGTGACTTTTCAGCATTTTATTCCCAAGGTCGTGGGGCATTTTCAGCACTGCTCGACCCAGCTTTTCCTTGGTATTTAAGGGACATGAGGGGTCACTTCCAAAGGCATGAAGCAGTACCAGCAGCAGCCCATCAGCGTTTTTCAGCCTCAGCCAGTACCATCGATTTCAGCCCATCAACCTTTTTTTAGCCTCAGCCAGTACCATTGAATTCAACCATCGTCGCCAGCATCAGCCTAGCGTTTTCAGCACCATCAACGCCATCAGTTTTTAGCCTTGTCGCAGTAAAGTTGCAGAGTCCAGCCCTTCATCATTAGCATTTTCAGAATTCAGCAGTTAGCCTGACAATACCCAGCATCTACATCAAGTACCATCAGTACCCAACACCTATAGCAAGTACCTGTTAGTAGTACCCAGTAGATTCACCATCTACCCGTCAACATTCATCATTCAGCATCATTGTAATAACATTGTGTAAGTAATAAAAAGCAAGTACTCGCTCTGCCAACAGATCAAGGGGGCCCTTGAGGGTGGTTTGGACCCAACATGCCTCTCTCTCTCTCTCTCTCTCTCTCTCTCTCTCTCTCTCTCCCCCCTTCATTGTGTTTAGTTCAGTTTCTCTTTTCAAGTGAAGTAACCTTGTGTATGTGCGGAGTACTAGATCTGAGTTAAATCCTTAAACACTTTCCCTGCACGTGACATTGGTATCAGAGCTCTGTGCGTGCTTCAGCTTCACAAACTCAAGGGAAGAACCACCAAGAATCCAAGCAGAACAAAGAACCCAAAGAATCCAAAGAACCTCTCTTAGTTTTTTTTTTTCTCAAAGAATCTTTGTGTCCCGATTCCGGACTTATTAGCCACTCCCACCCTTAGTCCATTGCGCATCGGGCACGCTCCGTCTTTATGGCTATGTCTTTGAACGAAGATCGACATCAAATACACAAAAATCCAAATCGTGAATACCAAGATTAACTTGCCTTGTATGCGGATATGGAAGGGGTTGGAGCAAGGATTCCTAATCCTGTTCTGCATTCGCATTCGCATTCGCGTGTAGCGTGCATTCATCTGTCGACAAGTAACCATTGGAAATACCTCCGAGCACCCTTACCTTTCATCTTCACCCGCAATGTTTTCACGGCAGGACTATTCGAGTGGTAGTACTTGCTCGCAAGGTAGAGTCAGCATCAAGGATGGTAGTAACTCGGTTGGTCGGTGGTTACATTGTAACAGGCTTGGACACTCGTGAAATCAATAGCAACACACGGACATGAACTTCAAAATCACTGAACTTTAATTGATACGCACAGAGAGAGAGAGAGAGAGAGAGAGAGAGAGAGAGAGAGAGAGAGAGAGAGAGAGAGAGAGAGAGAGAGAGAGAGAGAGAGAGAGAGAGAGAGAGAGACCATCAATGCCACGCATTGCATCATGCATCTCTTGTAGTGAGAATGGAGCTAATAGAATCATGCTCATATCCGTTGTAACTACATGCTGCACATGAGACCAAACCTCCTCCTTGGCCTCTAGGATGGTAGGTGTAATTAGCTCCGTTGTAAATAAATGCTCATAATAGTCTGAAGCTAGAGCGAGCACTACATTTGGGTCTATATGTAGAGTGTCCTCGGTATTGCGCAATGTTCGTAAGGATGTCCCAAGCAGCCGCTCTCGAAAATGTGGAAAAAGTATTTGTTCATCCTATCAGCTTTAGAAATCCAAGATGAAGTCAAACTTTTCCAGCTGAAGCTGAGTGAGTGTCTCTCTAGTGTTTGTCTCTTTATCTCCCAGGAATACATTGCCTGGATAATCCTCAAGCAAACGCCGTATACAAGCAAGCCTATCTTGGAACTGCCGCTCACGTCGAAACAAATCTCTACCTCTCACCTACAACATGTCTACAGACACCAGATGATGCAGCAATGCAAGAAGCAAGCTGCTGAGCCGGACCACATGCATTAGGAACATCTGCAGACCAAATCAACTGTAGCGAGTGGGTCAACGAAGTATCCTGCAATACAGTATCGGGAATACGCGCTCCCCTGCGAGGCCTTGATAGTGTCTAGATTTGCAACAGGAGCATGATCTGACAAAACTGTGGCTGGCCAAATGGTAATCGTGCCCCCTGTGAGGATTAGTGGTGCTAATCCTATTAAGACTTAAAACTTCATACTTAAGATCAAACTGAGACTCAAGAGACTGAATGCGTGTTTGATTGCTTGAATGATTCTTGAAAACCGAGTACAATAGGCTCTTTATATAGGAGACGAAGAGGCACAAATGAAAAGACACGTCTCATGGTGAAGAAACACGACTTTAGACGTAAAGACACATCCTTTCGGCGAAGAGCTGCAACCATTGGACGAAGAGTCGCAACCGTAGAGCGAAGGGGTGTGACCAGTCGTTGAAACAGTGTGGCTTTTGGCAAAGAGGCATGTCTTTAGAGCGAAGAGTCGTGACCATCCAAGCGCAGGGGTTCTCCTTGGCATGTCACTTCTCGTATCTTCAACTAGGACAAGATGTAATACTGCAATTCAGTCACAATCGTGACATTCCCTCCCTCTTTAAAATAAAACCCAGGGTAGTTGTAGAAACTCCGAGAGAAGGAAATGTATTGTTGTTGTGCTTCTGCATCCAAAGCTCGAACTGTTAAATCCCATTTGTTATTGACCATGACTATTTTGCCAAACTGAAAACTGATCATATCTGCAACTTGTCTCATCTTTGTCAAAAGTATGAGTATCACATCTGCAACTTGATTAGTGCCTTTGTCAAAGTCATTTGTAACTTCGAGCTTTGTCCAAGAAAAGATTGTTTCTTTATCTACTTCAAGTGAAACTATTGATAAACTGACTTGAATTTTCTGTTGAGTGATGACCATTGATTGAAAATCTGCAAGGTTTTCCATTGGTTTGTCTGGAGCAGTAAGATCCTCGTGAAGGGATGTTGATAAACCGTTACAAATGGATATACCTCGTGAAGGTATATCCATCTGTAAAGGTTTATCAATAGAACAAGTTGTCTACGAAGATTCAATTGCAGCGAAGTCGTGCTGCAAGATTCTGCATCTGATTTATCCTTTGCATCGCTGAAGGTAAGGACTGGAGTCTTCAAGGTTGAAAGATTATCATTCACCACTGCATTGGGTATGTGTTCAAAGACAGAATTTATTTTGCAAGGGCGGTGATGAGGCGACTTTTTTTGGTTGGATCACGGCCATAGAAGGGGTTATGTGCTTGTGCGCTGTCACACAAGAACCGGAATCTTCTGAATCTTCAGCTGTTTCAGGCTTCAGCGGGTATTAAGGCTTCCAATTGAGAAGGGGGCGGTCGAGGGAGCTGTTGCCTCTTAGATCTCTGAAGGATCCTCTTGCACAAGGAAAGGATCAATAAATCTTCAACTTTACCGCCATCAGACAAGAACGACTTAAATGTAGGGCATGGCTCACGAGGGGGAACTTGTCCAGTGTCGCGGTGTTCACGATCGAGTACTCGACTAGGGTCGGATATATGTGCCACTAAGTCCGTCCATCTTGAGATGGGTGTTTTCATTTTGAAATGAGATCCTTTGAAAGCTTCATGTTGTTGCTTCTGTTGTTGATGATTCCAATAAGAAGTTGGCTGCTGAGAAGTGTAACTTTTCCAAGAATATTCATGCTGAGACTTTTGTTGCTCGCACAAAAATACTTTGTGTCTTGTTGTCTCTGAGAAACCATGCTTTGGGTGAGAAAATTTGAGTTCCGAAGGCTTTTGTTTGAGTGGTTCTTCCTGGTCGACCACTTAAGCGTCAAAAGAAGATGGCGGATAAGCAACAATGAGAAGCAGTAGGACGACTCCGAGAAGTTTTTTGCGTCTGCATCGGCTCTAAGCGAGTGTGAATTGATGCGAGGCTCTTGGAAAGTGCTGCCATCTGCGCTTTGAGAACTGCTATCAGTTCCTCGAGTGGAATAGTCGTTGCCATCTTGTAAGTTGGCCATGCTGACTGTCCAGAGAAAGTGATTGTTTCTTTGAATAAGCTTAAGAACTGATACTTTGGGAGCTAAAACAGGGAATTCCGGCACAGGTACCACCTCTAGAACAAGTTCCAACTTTGGGGTAGGAGAATCTGGAATAATTATCGCTTCTTGGCAAGAGGATTTGCTGGTAAAATCTCCGTCTTGAACCTCGTCTACGTACGAGAGATATGGGATAGGTACCCCGAACTCATCAACTGCCATGGGTGTGGTTTCGATAGCGCACAAAGGGCAACTAGAGGGCCAGCGTCAGAAGATGAGTGAGGGCCAGCGCTGGTTGTTATCGTTCTTTGTTTTTGTTTTTTTTTTAACGCAAGGTGCCCAAGAATGGGTTCACATGATATGAAGAGGGTGTCCGGCCAATTTAAACATATTTTTAACAAGGTAAATGGCAAATTATAAGTTGCTGGCTGCATTAAACCTCATCGTAAAAAATTTTGCAGCATAAAACCCTATGCACGATGAAAAGGCACGCACAAAGGGCAGCCAGCGAAAGGGCAACTTGAAGGGGCAGAGTTGGGAAAAATTGTCATGGTTGATGGATTGGCTATGTAGATTTTAACCTGTAGATGGGAATTGGGCCAAGCACACTAGAGAGTGTAGAAGCATGAGAGAGAGAGGCTACCAAGACATGCCGGGGGAGAGGACTCTTGCAAAGGGATCCGTGGTGTCCTTTCACGAAGAGATGTGCCGGTTGATGTGCAAGAGTCAGCAAAGGTATTCAGCCGTCGTCAGCAAAAGGGAGAGCCACACCCGTAAATAGGTACTCATGTATGTGAAAGGGTGCCAACAAGGTGAAGAGGTGCTGCCCTTTCACATGAATAGGTGTGAGCACGATCCCGAAGGGATGCCACCCGATGAAGAGACACAGGAGAGGGCACTAACAGAAGTTTGCCCGAAATTCACGGAGTACTTGGCACGCTGCACACACACATCTGCGTCTCTGTCTGTTATGTATGTAAGTGAAACAGAAAATTTCATGTTACGTTATACACGTATATGTGTGTACCACCTTTCTTCTGCTTCTATGCAACTCCAGGAAGGGGATAGAGTGTAGCAGCGAGGGTGAGAGGCTCACAACCTTCGGGTCTTGGGAATAAAATTTGCTCTGATACTACTGTGAGGATTAGTGCTGCTAATCCTATAATTAAGACTTAAAACTTCATACTTGAGATCAAACTGAGACTCAAGAGACTTAATGTGTGTTTGATTGCTTGAAAAATGAGTACAATAGGCTCTTTATATAGGAGATGAAGAGGCACAAATGAAAAGACACCTCATGGTGAAGAGACATGACTTTAGACGTAAAGACACATCCTTTCGGCGAAGAGCTACAACCATTGGACGAAGAGTCGCAACTGTAGAGCGAAGGGGTGTGACAAGTCGTCGAAGGAGTGTGGCTTTTGACAAAGAGGCATGTCTCTAGAGCGAAGAGTCGTGACCATCCAAGCGCAAGGGTTCTCCTTGGCATGTCACTTCTCGTATCTGCAACTAGGACAAAATGTAATACTGCAACATAGTCACAATCGTGACACTCCCAGTGAAGCAACCCATGCCCAGCATAAAATTGATCCAAGCGCTCAAGCAACCTGTCCCAAAACCCCAAGTAAAGTTTAAGGATTGGCAGGTGTGGCCAAAGGACGAAACATGCCACGCATCCTCCGCAGAAAGTGCAAACAATAATCGATCCCATGCATCACGCTCTGATCTCGCAATAGAAGGTAGAGCAGGGGTTTCAACAGACTGCCAATCCCTAGATGTCTCTACATTATTGAAGTCCCCTGCCAATGGGATTCTTCAGCAGGCCTCTCTAGGGTAGTAGAGAGGATACGACATCCGTTTCTTTGACTCTGGGTGCGTACTACAGTTTCTTTTCAGTATGGATAGAGGCACGATCACGTGGCATTATTCCCCTCCATGGTGGTTTATTCATCATTCTTCTTAGTTTCCAGCTTGATGTACATACAGCTTTGCCATGATCATCCACAATTTGTAATTCTTCTAGCAGATAGGCTCTCTTGAGCATCTCTAGAAGTCACTCAGTACTCAGTATATAGCAACTATTCTTTAAAGAAAGAGAGAGAGAGAGAGAGAGAGAGAGAGAGAGAGAGAGAGAGAGAGAGAGAGAGAGAGAGAGAGGCAAAGTTCCACGCCCAGAAGCACTGGCCCCAAAGATTGGTGCCCCTATCGGTATTTCTTTATTATTGATCACATCAAGGTACAACTACCGAGGGTCCTCTGCCCTCAGACTGTGCGTTTAGATGCTTTGCAGAGTGAGGCCCCAAGGGCTCTTTTAGACATTACAAGGGGTGCCCAAAAGCAGAGCCCCAAAAGCTTAGGTTTAAAGGGTAGCGCTAGGGCTGCCAGTGCAATAGGCGGAAATCCGTACGAGGGCCTGCCACATCAGCAACGTAAAACATGGGCGTCCTTACTGTTGCCACGTCATCGACATGATTCGCGGGCGTCTGTCCAAGTCTGTCCAACTGTTAGTCATTAGCCTTCATGGAGATCTTTTATCCCTCAGGCCCCATCGAATAAGACCCTTAAGCTGGTACAACTCATAAAAATTGGTGTCCTTTTATTTTTGGCCTCTCAGATTTATTCTGCACATTGATACAATTTCTTCTGCATCTTTCAGTAGGGCTCCGACTCCTCTCTGTCCGGAGTATGTCCTTTAGGTCATTTCACATCAGTTGATTCGCGGGCATCCGTACAACTGCCACGTAATCAATCTTCACGGAGTTCTTTTATCCCTTGGGCCTCATCGGATAGGACCCTGTAAGTTGATACATCTTATAAAAATTGGTGTCCTTTCATTTTTGGCCTCTCAGATTGATTCTGCAAGTTGATACAACTTCTTCTGCATCTTTCAGTAGGGCTCGGACTCCTCTGTCCGGAGTCTGTCCTTTAGGTCATGCCACATCATCACTTTGTGACGTACATCCCAACAGGACCAACATCCGCAATATCGACAAGTTTGAAGGAGTTTTCATCGGCTTATGCATCCACAAGCTTTCAACATTAGAAGTACAGGTAAAAGTTCGGCATTTGTGTCTCACCTTTAACAAGGGGATGTCACGTACGCACTGCACTTGTGCCACATGGACAACCACGTGGACCAGATTCTGCTACATTCTAGCATTAGTCCAAGTTTACCATAGGACCTAGCCTGACACTTTGTGCTCCTCTAGCAGGACGTGCATGATCAGGCAAGTCATAGTTGCATACCCCCTCTTGCACATTACAGTCAGTTTGGCATATAGGCATACGAAGCACCTCTTATTAGTGAGTCAACAACTTATTAATAAGTGACTTTTCAGCATTTTATTTCCAAGGTCGTGGGGGCATTTTCAGCATTGCCTAACCCAGCTTTTCCTTGGTATACAAGGGACATGGGGGGTCACCTCCAAAGGCAAGAAGCAGTACCAGCACCAGCAGCACCCGCAGCCCATCAGCATTTTTCAGCCTCAGCCAGTACTATCAATTTCAGCCCACCAGCATTTTTCAGCCTCAGCCAGTACCATCGAATTCAGCCATCATCGCCAGCATGAGCCTAATGTTTTCAGCACCATCAGCGCCATCCATTTTCAGCCTTGTTGCAATCAAGTTGCAGATTCCAGCCCTTCACCATTAGCGTTTTCAAAATTCAGCATTGAGCCTCACAATACCCAACATCTACATCTAGTACCATTAGTACCCAGCATCTATAGCAAGTACAGTCCGAGTCAACTCTGTCGTAGGCCTTTTCAAAGTCGAGAGGGAGCACCACAACATCTACATCGAGTACCATTAGTACCTAGCATCTATAGCAAGTACAGTCCGAGTCAACTCTGTCGTAGGCCTTTTCAAAGTCGAGAGGGAGCACCACAAGATCCTGTCCTTGCAGGCGGGCAAGGGTAGTCGCCTCCTAAAAGGTAAAGATGTTGTCAAGATGGCATCTCCTAGTGTGCAAAATGTGTTGGTATGCACTACATAGGTCTTGTCTAAGCACCTCCCAATACTCCAAGAAAAAGCTGGAGGTCAAACCATCCTCTCCAAGGAAACTACCACGAGGGAGTGCTCTAAGAGCCTCCTAAAGCTCCTCTGGCAAGAGTGGTCGCTCAAGCATCTGTCGCATCTCAGTGACGAGGCAAGGCATTTGTGCCCACACTTGCTCTTTGCATGCGTCCCTGCGCTCTGACTGCGGCTCAACTGAGAGCAACTCTCTGAAAAAGTCAGTAGCTACTGCCCGTATGTCCTCGGGCTCTTTCGCTATTGTCCCATTCTGTTTCCTCAACCGGCAGACGCTGGAGTGTGCATGGTGGGGACCCACTATCTCAAAGAACTCTCCAGTAACTCTATCGCCTGTTTGGGTCCGCTGAGATGCTTGTCGGTGGTAGGAAAACTCATGGCGCCGTCCTCAATGGTGATGAGCTCTTGTCGAGCCTGCTGCATCTGGTCCTCCATTCAGGGGCTACCTGGGTGTCGCTCCTGCATCCTCTGTAAGGAGCCAATGCCTCGATGAAGTCGCCTCTCCTCCTCTCGGATCGCAGCGAGTTGTGCTGTCAACTCCTAGAGATAGAAGCGATTAATCTCCCTGAGGACATTGACCACTCAGCAATGTCCCCATGAGTATCCAGACTCTCAATCCATAGCGTAGCTACTTGCTCTCTGAGCTCTGTATCTAGCAAGATCCTCTCAGGAATGCGTGACACTGCCACTTTGCTGCCTATCAGCTAGAGTAAGGACCAGTGGCACGTGGTCAAAGAAGGTAGTCCTTGCCAAAATGCAAAACTGAACCACCCAGGTCACAAAAGTGCTCACTAGCATAAAAGCAATCTATCCTGGATAGATTCACTCCCCTACTCTGCGGTCGGATCTGGAAAAAGACAGACTGTCCTAGGGCTGTGCAAAGCAAGCATGCTGCCAAACATCCGAAATCCTCAAGGCCATACATAGCCATTCCCAAGCAGCCAACTCAGCCCCATGTACAGTAGCATTACTGCCCCCAACCCTGTCTGAGGAGTCCTCAAGCATGTTGAAATCCCCCCAGTGCACCCTTGCTCTGCATGGGGTAGGGATTCCACCCATAGTTACCTGGAACGGGAAATCGGAACGGGGAACGGGGAACGGCAACATGCATGAAATGCCATTCCCTGTTTCGGATACTCACGTCTGAAACACGAAACGGGAATCCGGAACGGGAAATTGGGATGGGAACGGGGACCTGAAAATGGCCATTCCCTGTAACTATGATTCCACCAAATATGACCAAAACCCAGCCCGTGCACTCGCATGGTTGGGCACATAAATGTTCAGAAAACCCACAAGGCAGCCATGTATCTGCGTAGTGACCCACGACCACTCTGTCAGCAGGAGAATCCTGCATGTCTAAGCTCTCTATCCTAAGAGCCACAACTCGCTCTCTGAGCACAAAGTCCAGCAAAACCCTCTCAGGGATGCGTAGCATCGTGCTTCTCCCCCTTTGCCTATCTGTCACTGTGAGGATCACTGGTGCATGGTTCGAAAAGGAAGTCCCAGCCAGAATGCCAACTGTCCCACCCAAGTCACAGAAGTGGTCACTAGTGTAGAAGCGATCTATACGAGATGGATTCACTCCTCCCACTCTGCAATCCGAACGAGAGAAGGCCAGACTGTCTGGGGGCCTCACAAAGCTAGAATGCTGCCACACATCTGAAACCCGCAAAGTCATACAAAACCTCTCCCAAGCTGCCAACTCAACTCCATACACACTAGTATGGCTACCTCCAATCCTGTCAGAGGGGTCCTCCAACATGTTGAAGTCACCCCCAATGCACCAATTCTCTGCCTGCGGCAGAGACTGAACAATCTGAGACCAAAACTCTGCATGCGCACTCGCCACATTGGGCGCATAGATGTTTAGGAAGCCCACGAGGCAACCCTGAACCTGCATAGTGATCCACTGAGCCCTACTTGGCATGAGAGGATCCTCATGGGGAGCGAGAAAGAACTAATGCTGTAGCAGCAGCTAACCGTGCTATCTTCGAGGCAGGCTTGGATGGGGAGTAATCCGCATCCGAGCGTCCCCGAGATAGGCGTGACTGCAAAGAGTGTCTGGCCCAAGCCCAAGTAGAACGAGCCGTGCGCAAAGCAACCTCCTCTGTCCAAGAGTACTCATGTATGTGTACATAACATGGCGGGCTCTGCGTATCAGCAAAGAAGTGAACCACAATGTGTCCACATCATGAGGCGGAGGTGGAGATTGTGAGGCTGAGGTGGAGGCTGGAGGAGGGACCTCGTGTTGCTGAAGAGGGTCGAATCGGTTCCCCGTGGGAACCGCTTGCTGGGCAGGAGCCTCGGGACCACTCTGAGTGCCAGGCTGGCGCGGTGGCCGCTACCGACGTCGACCACGAACATGGTGCCATCCCTTCTCCGTTTGAGCCCCAGACTTGGAGGGTGGCTCTGCCTGCGTACTCTGTGACTGTCTGTTGCTGCTGGCCAGCCCTTGAGGGCTCACGTTGGGCCTGTGGTGTAGGTCGGGGTCTCCTTCGTGGACAGGCCTTCACAAGATGGCTCATCTGTCTACAAATGAAACATTGATTCGGGAGGCCCGAATACTCCACGCTCTGTCGAAACCACCCCCCACTCACCCGAGGAAGTAGGATGACCTTCCGGAGAGAGTGGGTGTCCCTAACCAGAACATGTACTGAGGGGATGCCGGCCGCCTTGGCAGCTACCGAGGCTGCCGTGCGAGGTGTCTCCAGGACACACTCAATCTTTGAGCCTATCCTGGACAAAAGTGGCAGGTACTCCCTCCTCAAACCAGGAAAGCAGACGGAGATCGGAAGGTCTACCTCCTCTACCAGAACATCTATAGTTGGATCAAAACCATGCCTCCATTGTCGAAAGTGGGCACGAACTGCTCGGATGGCCAAGGGGCTCATCACGATGACCTTGGACACCATCTCGGAAGTCTCGAACTCTGTCTGATAGTAGCCGCGTCCGAGGAACTGAACATCCAAGATCTTGCCCACCTTTGCGAGAAGGTAGGCCTGGAGAAGATCACGTAGCTCTCCTCTGCTGGGTTTGGTGCCGAGAATCTTGTAGATGACGGAAGTCACCTGAAGGCGTTCCACCTCTGCGGCTAGGCTCGCTTGCTTTATCGGTGAGAGAGCAAGTCGAATGGTGAGCTTAGTGGGGTCGGGCGAGGGGACTTCATTGGAGTCCTTTTGTGGCGAAACTTGAGCCTCCATCTGTGTTTTTTGCTGTAAAGAAAGGGCGAAGAGGCGTCGGTGAGTGGAAATCGGCGAGTGGAAACCTCCTCCTGGACCGAGCACGTCGAAAGTGCTGTCGAACCAGTCAAGCAATAAAGAAGAGGGCGAGGAGATGGACTAGGGGTAATGTGGAGGCGGGCGGGGCAGCGAGCAGCGGGAAGTGCAGGCAGGCGGCGGCAAGGCCGGCGGGTAGGCGAGTGAGCAACGGGCTGGGCTGGGCTGGGCTGGGCTGGGCTGGGCTGGGCTGGGCAGGTGGGTGGGTAGCGGGCAGGGCAGCGGTGAGCAGGTAGGGAGAGAGGGCGAAGGCGAGCAAGGGGGCACGATGGTGAGCAAGGGGCGGGGGGAAAATAGAAGCACCCCCAAGTCTTCTATGTGGTGAGAGAACTTTAGAGCTTGAACCTGAAGCCAATCCATCACTGTATCCATACTCCACTCAGTCTGATCCCTGCCACAAGTGGGAAGGAAAAACCAACCGCTGTGTCTAGGGCCTCTGCCCCTCTAGCTGCCAGAAACAATACATTGACTCTGAAGCAAGCCACCTGAAGGTTAGGAGAAGAGTCACTGAGGAATCGTGTGAAGTCATAGTCGAAAAATCCCACAGGCGATGAATGTCGAAACTGGTCAGTCCATGAGGGATTGCTGCAAAAGACGATGTGTGCGTCAATAGGGGAGATCGCAGGTATGTCTGCTCCTCCCGCGCCAAGCAGCTTGTGGCAAATGCATTGCCAAGAGACCTCCGAGCTGTCAAGGATGGAGGGGGACGGGTGTCTTGATGCCCTAAAATTACATACCCAGGCAATCTCACCCAATCAGGAATACTGAGTGGTTGGCACTCACAATGCAACACAAATGCTCACATATGCATGTTACAACGAACAGTGCCGCTAAGCACTTCCATGAGACAGACGGTTTGCGGTATGAAGCTACTCAATGACTACCTCATCACTACCCCCTGCAAATAACCTAAAAAGGTTCGGGCCATGACTTAGAGGAGTGATACAACCAAACGCTCCACAAGCCGCAACGTGCGTCACTTGGATGTTTGAAGCATACAACTAAACGCTCCCTAGACATCCTGTCTACGTCGTTCAGAGGTTCTGTAGCGTACAACGAAACGACCCCAGACATCCCATCCGCATCGTTTTGAGGTTTTCAAGCGTACAAAGAAATGCTCCCTAGACATCCCGTCTACGTCGTTTCGAGGTTCAGACAATACCAAAACATCATTTCTCACTACACCCGGGAGTAAATCACCATTATTGAAACCAGTATTAAAACCAGAGTCAAACAATTCAAATCGGCAGCAAGGCAGGTCTAAAGAGGTACCATCCATTTCAAACAAATTCCAAATCTCAAACAAAGTTCAAACTTAAAAAGCATTCTCGACATCACTCGAGCTCTAAAAGACGATTGGCTTTCCATCTTGGAACTTGCATCAAAATTAGGGTTAGTTTCCTTTCATCAGATTGTAGCCGACCGTACAATGGTCCATAAGCTCTTGAATAGTTGAAACAGGCTTGGACAAGTCTGTAGCAGTAATCATAGTCCAATGATATGACGGTCACATTGGGCCTCCAAGGTTATAAACTTGAAGAGAGACTTGAAAATAGATGTCTAGGAATTTCTGGTTGTAATTTGTCAGGGTGCCTGTGGCAAGCATTTCAGGGTGTCCCCCCACTCTTTCAGAAGCTGCTCTTTGGAGAAAGGTGTTATGTAACTTTTAAGGAAAAATTCTGCAGAAACCCTAAATTGCTGCTGGAAACCTTAATATTTCAAAATTGTTGGAATCAAAACCGGCTCGCGTCAATGCGTAGGGTTCGTCGAGACAAACTCCTTCTTTATCTCCTCCTACTCTTGCAAGTGGTCCTGGGTTCTTTATGGCTTATGCCCCTTAGAGCGATGAAGACGGGAGCGCCCCCGAAGGACTAAGGGTGGGAATGCCTAGTAAGTCCGAGGCAGGGACACGGAGATTCATTGATAAAAAAATCTAAGAAAGCTTCTTTAGGTTCTTTCTTGAGTTCTTTTATTCTTCATCCAACTTCATAGCTTCCATTTGTTCTCCTCTTTGGAAGGACCGGTATGCTTTCAAAAAAGCACACGACTAGAGCTCTGATACCACTGTAACGGGAGGGTACCACGTGCCAACGGAAAAGAACAGACGAGACAATCTTAAGCACTTCAAATAATGATTGAATTGAAAGAGATGTACAATACACGAGACGTGGAGTGGTGGAGTTCCACCCTAAGAAAGCAATGGCCCCAAACCGTGGCACCCCTTTCGGTATTTCTTTATATTGCTTCAAGTGAGTTGCCACATCGTCAGTTTTTACGCAAGGTCTTGTGAGTGTGTGTGTGTGGGTACTTTATTTTTAGGCCCCATCGGACGGGGTCCCGTAAGTTGGTAAGACTTTATTATAAGTTGTTGGTCCTACTTGGCAAGGATCCGTAAGTTGGTGAGAACCCTGCTTCTTCTATTGCTAGTAGGGTTTAGGCCCCTTGGCCAGGATCCGCAAGTCGGCTCGGGTCTTCAGTGGCTTGACACGTTAGTAGTTTGTGACAGACCTCCTACGTTTAGAGGTCTTCAAAGCCTTCTCCTCAACAGGCTTCTTAGCAATTTCTGCCAAAGAAGGGAAATGCTGCTCATAAGCTGAATCTATACCTTCAGAACTGCTGTTGATGTTCAAATCAGTCCCTTGAGGATAAGGTGGTGCTTCTGCAACCACATTCTTCTTTCCCGCAATGTGGAAAATCTGGTAATGACACCGTGTCAAAATTTTCCCTTCTCATCTGCATGCCGCTTAGCTTAGGGGGAGGGGGGGGGGCGGCGGCGCACACAAGAAATATAAAAAACTACAATGATCCTCCATGTGCAATGTAAAATCTGCACCAACCAAATAATGCTTCCATCAATGCAAAGCATGTGTTACAGCTAAGAGCTTTTTTTTGTAAACCAATCCAACCCTCTCAGACTTCAGGATCTCTCATAAGCTACCGCATGGCCATCCTGCATCAACATTGCTTCCACTTTGCTACCACGTTCATTGCAATGCATTTTGGCAAGCTTTTGAAGATTTGGAAGAATCAAAACATGTCATGTGTTTTATTTCTCCTTAAATCACTCTAATGCCATAATTTGAGAAGGTCCCCAAGTGAATCGAACCCCTTTCATAATTGCATGTAATGGTTAAGCAATCTATGTGAATCAGTCTCAACTGCTGTGCAACCATGCGCACACTCTACCTCCGAGTTAAGTGCTGCCATCTTCTGTTATACCAATGCAACCTGCCATCGACTGTGTCTACTAGGTGCTTCCTGCACGCCAAAACTTTATACATTTGACTTGCATCTCTCTTATATGCACCGCCTACTTTCCAATGCGTGCAACCATCATATGTCTCAAGAGAAGTTGTTTTTCTTGCCTCAAGCGAGTGTGAGAGCCAAGGTTGAACCAATTGACAATGCTACTGCAGTAGACACTGCTGATGTTATTGTTGATGCCTGTGAGTCACGACTATGCGGCCGACTCGTCTGCAACTGTTCTGCGTCCTTTAAGATGGAACGCCTCTGCATATTTTGTCTTCTCTCACAATTTCTTTTTCTCAGTATTCCATCCAGCTGCCCTTATCACTACTCATAGCCATGCTTCAAGATTGACCGACTAGCAGCTTAGCAGGCATTTGTCTACGAGTGCAGACAGAGCAGGGTGCGCTTTCAACTGTGCTTGGCCAGTTTAGGTGCTCCATCTGGCCTTGGTGTTTCTTCTTGCTCCTAGCTGTATGCAGAGTGTCACGATGCAGTCGTTCTTCATGTATTTTTACAGTTGAAACTTGAAGGTGCCGCTCTGTTGTGCCTTCCCATAGCCTCCTCGCACTTGGCTCCTTTGTCCCTCCTATTTGGTTTCCTCTTTTCCTTGCTATTTTTCTCTTTGTTTCAGTGGTCCTCTTTTATCAGGTTTTATTCTTTTTTTGTTTGTTTTCCTCGGTTGATGTGTGTTTCTGCATGTTTGTGCGTTCATTCAGGTGTATGTGTGGACGGGAGGGTATGCAAGTTGTGCACTCAATGCTGCTGTGTAGCCGTGGGTTGGCCACCAGGAGGGGTTGTGGGATGTGTCCTACCCTGACGGCGGCAGCCCGGGCACCTGTTGCGATGCCTCTGCAGCCAGGGTCCCAGGCTCGGAGGAAGTGCCCGCTTGAGTGTCCTAGGCCTTTGGCTGCTGTCCTGGTCAGCCCTGGGGGGCTGAGCCTGCGGTGGGGGTTGAGCCTGCAGTGGTTCGGAGGCCCGAATACTCCACACTCTGTTTGATCCAACTGCCACTCACTCGAGGCAATAGTACCACCTTCAGAAGGGTATGTGTATCATGAACAAGGACCCGCAGAGTAGGTAACCATGCAGCCTTGGCCATAACTCTACCTGCAATGCGTGGGGACTCGAGGTCGTCCCAAACATGGAGCCAATCCTGGAAAGTAAGGGGACGTACTCTTTCCTCAGGCCTAGGAAGCAGATCGAAATAGGTAAGTTGGCCTCCTCCTCAAGCACATCTGTAGTAGGGTCAAAGCCATGGTGCCATCTTCAGAAGTAGGTTCAAGCTGCTTGAATGTCACGTGATACATCCAACCCTATGTGTCCGTGGACAAGCTACACCAGGGTTCAGTTCAGTCAAGTCAGTCTAGAATAGGAAGTGATTTGGCACTTTTGTGAGTCTGTTCGCAGACCGTGCATGTCCAGACACTTAGAGTAGATGCATATCCTTTGGTTGCACACAGCTCGATCATCAGCACTACCATCAGAATCCATCAGAGTCCATCAGGAGCATTTTCCAGTGCATTAAACATATTTTCCCTATTTTTGACATTTTCACTTATTATTTTAAGTGACTTTGTTGGGAACTCGAGCAAGAACCAGCCCCTTCAGCCTGACGTTTTCCAGCACCTAAAGCCCAACGATTTTCAGCCATACACCTGGCGTTTCCAGCAGCCACGTTTCCTCACCAGCATCCCACTCATTAGCACCTGCAGCAACTCAGCGTTTTCAGCGTTTTCAAGACCTGCACACTCCAGCGTTTTTCAGCCCTGACTTCAGCAATTTCCCAGCATGCAGATCAGCGGTTTGCCACATCCAAGTCAGCGTTTTTGCTACAGCCAAATCAGCGTTTTGGGTGCAGCCAATTCAGCATTTTTGGGGACAGCAATTAAGCATTTATGACAGCGAGAGGGACAGCGTTTTTCAGCATACGAGGTCATAGCAGCATATAGCGTCGTTGTCATCTTCACCGTCGTCCTCGCAGCATACAGTTTTCAGCCATAGCATCACTTAGACTTGCATCAGCACTTGTACCAGATTGTGCAATCAATAGTAGACCACTCTTGCCATTGAGTTGTGGGGCCCTTCGAGGAGGGTTTGACAACTTCCCGGTGTCGTATTCTCTTCTCTCTCTATCTCTCAGTCTCAACACCTTCACGCACAGTGTCTATTCACTTTGTTTGTGATCACTTGCACTTTCTCATTAAAGGACGGAAGGGTCTCCCTTCCCTAAGTAAAAGGAACCCTTGAGCACAGTTCGGTGCACTCATCTTGAGCAAAGTTCAACATTCACTTTTGCTGCACCTTACATCGAATACCAAGCGGGCTCATCGATATCACCTTGGCCGTCATCTCTGGAGACTTGGAACGCTATTTGATAATACCCTCTCCCGAGTATCTGGTTATCGGTGATCTTGCCCACGTCGGTGAGGAGATGGGCCTGAAGTAAGTCCCGAACCTTGCCTCGGCTGGGTCGAGTGCCAATAATCTTACATATGACTGAGGTGGCTTGCAAGCGTTCCGCCCGGCCATCAAGCTTGCTTGCTCTTCTGGCGAAAGAGCAAGTCGAAGGGTCGGCTTCGTGGTGCTGGACGAGGCGGCTTTAGTGGAGTCCCTCTATGGTGGAGCAAGGGCAGCCATTTTGTGTCTGCTGTGGAGAAGGGGGCGTTGGTGTCAATGTGTTTACAAGGAGGCTGAAAAAGCAGCCCACAAGGGGGGGGGGGGGGGGGGGGGGGGGGGGGTTTGAATTTAGTGATTTTTGGGATTTTTGTAGCCATGGCGGGCGAGTAGGCAAGGTCGCCAAGGGGCGGGTGGACTGGGACACTAGTGGCAGGGGGCGGCTAGGCAAGCTGCAATGCTAACGGGGTTGCGTGCAGGGTAGAAGGCTACGCGAGGGCAAGCGATGGCAAGGGAAGCGAGCAACAGTAGCGAGCGTATATCGTCCTTTTGTGCATTAGATTTTTCTAATTTTTTTTTAATATTATGACGTAGATTGTATTGATTTAAGGTTTATGCCTTAATTATCATGATGTAGTGGTTTATGCCTTGATCATTACTATAGCAGGTCTACAGTGTCACTCACGGGACAAGCAGTTAGTCGTAGTTGGGCTGGAGATAATGTGTCGTGCTCTCTATAGTGGGTGGTCCTCAGTGCAATTTGCGTGAAAACACTGAAAACGATGAACAACAGAGCAAACATAGCGACTCAACCATAGACCCTGAACAGCATGGGACACGAGAGCAACATAATACCACACTACCCTGGTGATCACCAAGATAGAAGCAAAAGCCACAAGTAGCCAGCCTCCTTCGCTAAACTTGTATAGATTTGCTATGAAGTACATCATTTCCACAGTGCCGAAGACAACAAAGAAAGTATGACTAACATCCTGCTTCGAGGACATGGTTGATTGGTACGCCACAGATCCAGATTTTGCAAATGTATTCAGTCGAATACAGAATGGGGAGGTATAAGCGGGATATTCCATTCGGGATGACTACTTGATGAAGAAAACAATGTTGTGTGTTACACAGTCGTTGAGGGAAAAGGTTCTAACCGAATGCCACTGTCCACCATTTACGGGTCACGTGGCATTGACACCACCTTGAAAGGTGTGGAGTGATACTTCTTTTGGCCGAGACTCAAGAAGGATGTGGACGATTTTGTACGTAGATGCTTGGTATGCCAGAAGGTCAAGTTTGATAGGCATAAAGTACAGGGATTGTTACAGCCCTTACCCATTCCCACCCGCCCCTCGGAAAGTATTCAATGGATTTCATTTTTGATCTCCCGAAGACAGAGTAGGCATGATGGTATCTGGACCGTTATTGACAGATTTAGCAAGCAAGCCCATTTCATTCCAGTGAAGAAAATAGTCAAGCCGGATCACTTAGCGAGACCATTCATTGCCCAGATATTCAGATTACAGGGCATGCCTGAGACAATCGTCTCTGACAGAGATCCCCGAATTACAAGTTTGTTTTGGAAGGCTATTTGAGAGAACATTGGCACACGGTTGCACTTCTCGTCATCTTTCCACCCGCAGACAGATGGGCAATCTGAGATTGCAAATTCATTGGTACTCGGGTCTTACATCTCGGATTAGAAGACTCAATGGGAAAGGTTTTTACCTTTGGTGGAATTTGCCTACAATAACACAATTCACTCTTCGACGGGGAAGGCGCCGTTTGAGATTATTGAAGGTGCTCCGAAGGTTCCACCCTTCTTAAGCACGAAAGTAAGATTTTTGAAGCCGACCAGTACACGAGGGACTTGGACACTGCTTTTGCCAAGGTCCGGGAAGCTTTAGAGAAATCTCAGGAAAGACACAAAAAGGCAGCAGATCGACACCGTCACGATTTGAAATTAAAGGAGAACGATTGGGTGCTCTTACGTTTTGAGAAGGCACGCCTGAGAAAGACAAGGGACGGCTTTTTCCAAAGCTTAGCATGAGATACTATGGGTGATAAGGTGGTTCTTGGTTAAATTCAAGAACTATCCCGCATTGGATGCGAAGTGGATGGAGGAGGAGGACCTAACAGATACTCCTTAGATTGTGAAACTTTACCTTGAAGCATTCGGTTTAGCATAGTCTACTCTGATAGAACCCCGATTTCAGCATGGGCGAATCTAGTGCAACAGGTATGCACAAGAGGGGAGTCACTCCGCTCCTTTGTCGACAGATTGCCCCGATACTTTGATTTGATATAGAGTCACTGATGTCCCTTTGGGTTTCAAGGATACTGCTAAGCTGATTGTATTCTGCTATATGACTTTATGAACTGGAATCCCCGATAATGAAAATGATATCGATTGATTTGTACTTGACTTGTTTAAGTGCAGGAACTGATAGACGAAATGACTGCAGCATTTCGGTCTCATAAATCTCTATACACATGATTGCAATATGGATTAGTTAATCGGGCATCTGTGAGGTCCTGACTGGATCTAGATGTGATTGCTAAATACATTGCCGATTAATCATGGTCTGAGATTTGGAATGATTTTTGAATGTGATTTGTCATGTGATGTCAAGTGATGTCAAGTGATGTCTTGTGAT
The DNA here is from genome assembly GCF_014529385.1 of Adiantum capillus-veneris. Classification (NCBI taxonomy): domain Eukaryota; kingdom Viridiplantae; phylum Streptophyta; class Polypodiopsida; order Polypodiales; family Pteridaceae; genus Adiantum; species Adiantum capillus-veneris. Next base: position 119,567,910 of record NC_140941.1, read on the forward strand.
GTGACTGTCGATTGGTACATGTGCTAGATGTGTTGTTTCTAGTGTGTCGATACTAACTGTCAGAGTTTGCTAAGAGAGTTTATGGTCTGTGTCTGTTTTGCAGGCGTAATCGAGGGCGATTACAATGCTTTCAAGAAGGGGGTATGTCACAAACGGGTGACGTGGCATGTCTAGACACACTCACATCAGCTGGTAGTAAGTGGACAGGCTCGTAAAACGCGGAGACAGGCTGACGTGGTAGTCACGGATTTCCCGCCGCATTTCACGCTGACAGTGCTAACGTGGCCTGCCGTACGGATTTCTGTCTTTTACGCTGAAAGTGTACGGAATTCTTGCTTTAGTGCTGGCTGAAAATTATGATGGCTGATTTGGCAGCTTTGGGAACAAATTGCTTTATTTTGAAAAGCTTAAGAGGTTTTGATTTTGGGGCTCTGCTTTTGGGCATCCTTTGTAACCAATAAATAAGTGGGCAGGGCCTCACTTTTCAGAGCATCTGGACGCAGAGTCTGAGAGTGAGCACCCTCCCACTCTCTTGTACTTTGAACATAGATTAATACAAAAGGAAAGACCGGAAGGGGCGCCAGTCTTTGGGGCCAATATCTCTAGGCACAGAACTACACCGAGCCGTGTCGAATCAAGTGTGAATTGTGAACTGTTTTGAAGTGAATCTCTTCTGTGTCGCGGTAGAATCTTGACTCGGAGTGTCCAAGTTTGTTACATTAGGGCAGAGACTCTCTCTGAGTTTTTGTTGAGAACTCTTAGGAAGTGCCTTCTCTACCCACTTCTTGACCATAAATTCACCTAGTTGCTGAAGAAGCTTGGCGACTAGAGACTTGGTGCTGGTCATGAATTCTACAAAAGTCTCATTTGGCTGAAGCATCAGGTTGGCCAACTCATCCAGAACCTTCTCTTGGAAGTCCCTTGGCCTGAAAGCTTCACAGATTGTTGTCTTAATGTGGCCCAAGTCATAAAGTGGTTTTTTGCAAACTGACTGTACCATTTATCTGCTAAGCCATCCAAGGTGGATGGGAAGAGTACTAGGTAGGCATCTTCTCGGTTGAGGCCACGACCCCTCCAGAGGGATACAAATCTTCGAACATAGTCGTCGGCATCCACTGTGGACAGACATTTGAAAGTCGGAAATTCATGTTCACCTTAGCAAGAACGCTTGTCAGTGACCTCTTGACCAGCAGACCCAGGAGCAGATAGCCATGGAAGAGCTGTGGTTGAGAACTGTACTGGGGAAGGTGACCTTGGAGGTGAAGAACTAGTTGAGGGAATGTAGGGAGCTACGTAGGAGGGTAGAAGTAACGGGGCTGGGGATTGTACTTGGCACGAAAGGTTGACGCTTTCTGTGGTAGTACTTCAAAGGGCTCAATAGTGGGACTTTGTCGATCTTTAGACTTCCTTGTATGTGTTATGCAGTAGAAGCAACCGACCCAACAAGATCTCGGCGTCGAGATCCTCGAACTTGCTGGATAGTCTAGACCCGCTAGACCAGACCCCACTAGACCCTAGACCACTCTTGCTGAATAGGGGCGAGAGAGACTAGACCAGCTATACCAAGCTGGACGAGGTGAAGCTGGTCTAGGGTGAGGCCGAAGCTGGTCTAGGGCGAATAAGCTTGTCTAGACTAAGCTGGTCTAGGGCGAAGAAGCTGGTCTAGACCAAGCTGGTCTAGGGCGAGGCGAAGTTGGACGAGACGAGTCGAAACAAGCAGATTAGCACAGACGCCTTGATTCGACTCTCGACAGGGTGAGACTTCAGTTGAGGTCCCACAGGGTGCCAAGTGAGAGCACCTGTAGCGGAGATAATGTGTTGTGCTCTCTACTGTGGGTGCTCCTCAATGCAATGTGCGTGAAATCTCACTCCAACAGAACGAAAACACTGAAAATGATGAACAACAGAGCAAACACAGCAACTCAGCAGTAGACCCTGAACACTAAACAACATGGGACTTGACTAATTGAAATGAACAATACAGAATCTGGCATGGCAGCACACTCAGCTCCAAGCCCACGGGTACAATGGGGGTGTCGAGGCTCAAATGTGCAGGGCTCAAATGTGTAGGGATGGTGCAGACGTGTTGTGCCCGAACTCAAGATGCTAGACTCGACGCTCAACCACACAAAGTAGATAATGATAATAGAGTCCCTGACGACGCGAACCAACCACACATAGGTATCTCCTAAAGAGCCACCAACGGCCAGCAAATATCCCAATCCAGCTTAGCTTGTGGTGGTGCTCTGGGCACGGTGTCCACTAGACCACAAATCCGTATCACTTGCCACGTGTCACTGCCCAGGCGAGAGTACGTCCAGTGTGAACTCCAGCCCAACTGCAACTAACTACTTGTCTTGTGCCAGTGACACTGTAGCCCTGCTACAATTACGAAAAAGAAAAACAAAATCGATCCATCATAGATTGATTCAGCTCCCCAAACCCTCATTCAAAAGATTTGACATATCTTTGTGCATTCTTATATCCACACTATGATAATCTTTCCTTCCGGTTGAAGCATGGTTAAATCTTATAGAATGCAAAATCAGACTGTCCAATGAGAAAATTTCTTTAGTCGAGTTGTTGAAACTAAGAGGTCCAAAAAGAATGAAATTGAGAAATCCAAAAGATTTGACATATCTTTGTTCGTTCTTATATCCAAAGTGTGAGAATCTTTCCTTGTGCAACATGGTTAAATTCTTCCAAACTGCAGAATTGAATCGTCTAATGAGAATTTTTTTTTGGTCGAGTTGTTGAAACTAGGAAGCCCAAAAGATTCGACATATCTTTGTCGTTGAAGCATCCACACTGTGATTATCTTTCCTTGTTGTTGAAGCATATGGTTAATTTCTTCCAAAATCAAGCCATCCAATGAGAAAATTCATGTGGTCAAGCTCTTGAAACCAAGAAGTCACTAGGAATCTTCACTAATTATTCTTCGAAGCAAGAGCATCAAAAAATTGCAATTGAACAAACGCGAAATGTTTTGCAAAAACCCTAGCTGAAAATCTAAATTTTGAAGGTGGTTGAAATTGACATCCGCTCTTGTCAGCTTGAGGATCAAGTTTGTGGTTTCTTCAAATACTCAATTATTTGAGAAAGGTTTAGAATGTCCTGAAGGACAAAAAGCAAAAAAAAGCTTGCTTTCTAACCCTTTTAGACCAAGATGATCATATTTAATGAAGGAAATGACCTGTAGATGATTTTCCATGTTTGTAGACTGTTATGTCCCCCTCTTGGGAGAGGGGATCTAGCCCAGACGCCGTTGGGATGGGCGTCCAGTGTCGGGCGGCATAGTGTGAACACGGTCAGTGTGGCCGGCCATTATTATAAAAGGGAGGCCAAGGCCTCATTTGCAGTTATCGACCTCCACTGGCAGAGTGCTAGTGGTTAGCCCACGAGGCTAGGAGTGCGCGAGGTCACCTCGAGGAGGTGAGGCCTGGTGGTATGGAGCGCTCGGTCTTACAGGTGCACGCCTACGTCCTCGGACGTTGGCCCCAGCACGGGGGAGGTGCCGGATGGTGGCTATGGTCGGGTGGTTCGTCCGACGCATGTCTGTAGGCGGCGGACCGTGTACCCGGGAGATCCACTCGCTCTGTTCGGTTCATGGTATCAGAGCCGGCTTGGCTGCACGAAGGATTGTGTCACACCTATAGCGTGGTTAGAGTCGGATAATTACCATTTGATGCCTTTTTTGATGATATAAATGTTTAATCAATTGTTTTCTTCTCATGAGCATGTTTGCAGGTAAAATTGAAGGTACTTCCGCTGATTTTTTTTAAAATTCAGCAATCTAGCAGGTGCAATTGCTGAGAATCAGAGGATTTTTGTCAACCTTACTGATTTTCGACGAAAATCAGTCATTTAATTATTGATTTGCTGATTCTGGACTGCAATTTCAGCATACTATTTTTTTTACTCTCTCTGTGCGCAATACACACACACAGAGAGAGAGAGAGAGAGAGAGAGAGAGAGAGAGAGACCTCTCTCTGTAGCGTGAGCTCTTGTGCAGCGAATATTGACTGTTGGCGTGGAGTCCACCTTCCAGCGCTGGCTTCTCACTGGCGGCCCTTTCGCGTGCTGGCCGTAGGTAACCACACGCCCGATTCTTTTCCTTAGTGATCTCCACGCGGCAGTTTCAGCGCACAGTTTCTTTTCCTCGCTGCAAGGTCTACATTGATTTTTTTTTAAAGGGGGTACCCATTATAAAATGGGCGGGCTCTTTAAATGTGGACTTTTTGAGTTTTTTTAAAAAGTACGGTCTGAAACCTGTACTTCATTAAAACTCACTTACAGAAACTTGTAGAGTTTACAAAGAACTCAATTTTGGCCTCTGCTCCTCTCTCAAGCTTGCTCTCTCTCACTAGCTCGCACTCCCGTGCTCCCGCCATCACCTGCTCGTCTTCAGACACTCACGCCGACGCGTAGAGCTACTCACAGTATAACTTTTCGCAATTGAAAAGTGCAAGAAAAGTCCCAGTTTCGCGTGAAACCTTCAGTTTTTCACAGATTTCGCCATGGATTCCTCCAGTTCAGATGTGCACCATGACGACGCGCCAGGTAATGTTCAAATTCCATTCACGCATGCTCTCTATATATGGATTACAAGTACTCTCCAGAGTTTTGACCAGCGTGCTACTGCTCTAGAAAACGCAAACGTTCAGACGAACATTTGCTTGGCCTCTCTCGAAGGGGTCGTGCAAGGGCTCAGTTCCCGACTTTCTACTCTCGAAAATATGGCTCAGTCGACGACTGCGCGTATTTCTGAGGGCGAAACCCATCTTCAGCAATTGCGGATGCAGATTGCTGCTTTTGGGCGTTCACAAGGTGGTCCGACTGCCACGTTTCCGTACAAAACTACAAATTTCTCAGGGGAAGAGAAGAAGTGTACGGAACTCGCCATAAATAACTGGCTGCATCAGTGGACCACGTATTTTGATCGCCATGGGGAGCATGATGAACGGGGGATTCAGACGATTCCTCTCTGTTTGCGTAGTAAGGCGCTTACCGGGTGGCGCGACATGACAGAGAAGCCTACAACGTGGGTTGATTTTTGTGTGAAATTCAAGAGGGATTTCGCCAAAATGGACGCTTTGAAAGCTTATGCCAAATTGCAGAGTCTTTCGATGAAAACTCTGTCTATTGATAAGTATAGGACAGCTTTCAAAGAGGCGCTCACCTTCTGCAAGGTGGATTCTACGCACGCTGTGCACATGTACCTGCTAAGATTGCATGAGGATTACCGTTGGGCCTTAATCAAGGACAAAGCCCCGACTGACGTCGAGGATGCGGTGGCAAAGGCCAGGACGTTCCATTTGATAAATGGAGCGAACTATGAGAAGAAAAGTACTGCAGACCATCAATCCAGTGAGGGTGCTTCGAGGAAGCGATCCCGATTACAGTATAAGCAGAGTTACCGGGGAACGCCCCCTAGTCCCCGTTCCGGCGTTCTGGGGGGCAGCTCCCTTCTCGAACGTTCCGGAACGTCCCGGAACGTCTGGACGTTCCAGGTGGTCAATGCAAACCGGAACGGCCGTTCCGGATTGTTCCGAAACGGCCAACGGCTACAAACAAATTTGGCAAAAATTGAAAAAATTGAGGTAGTGTTTTGGCTTCTTTTTGAAGTGTGCAAGGCCTCAAGGACTCATGAAATGCACCCCCCTCCCCCTTTCTCTCCACAAGCTAATCCTCAAGGCTCAAGCTCTCTCCCTCTCACACTCTCAAGACTCACTCTCTCAAGGCTGAAGGCTTCAAGCCTTCAAGCTCTCTTCCTCTCCCTCCCACTCTCTCAAATCTCTCCCTCTCCCTCTCACTCTCTGGAGTCTCTCCATCTCACGCTCTCAAGCTCTCTCTCCCTCTCCCTCTCTCTCTCTCTCTCTCTCATTCTCTCATCATCTAGTCATAGTAAGGTTGAATGGTCTTCAAAACGAGTTTTTTGTGAGTATTAGAGTCGAAGGACTCTAATACTCCTTGTATTTCAACACAAGGAGCTAAAAAATGCACTATTTGGGTGTTTTTTATACCTCCCGTTCCGCGCCGTTCCCATTCCGGACCCCTAGCCGTTCCCCGTTGTGCGGGGATCCCCTTGCCGTTCCCGTTCCGCGTTCCGGGTAACTATGAGTATAAGTCCAAATCACCGCCGAGATCTTCTCAGGAGAAGAAGAAAGTTAAAAATGCGTCAGTTGCTGATGTAGTGAAGAAGGGGGACTTGCTTCGGATGTGGGCAGACGGGTCACCAAATCAAGGATTGCCCCAAGAAGAAGAAGACACAGAAACCGCAAGGTCGTCCTTCGGTTCAGATTCACAAGATCTCAGGTAACTCTGATATTGTTCAAGTTGAAATCCATCATATTTCGCACAATTCATGCACTAACTGTACTTTCAGCACCAAAGTGTTTGATAAGCACGATCTTCTCCGTTTCCCCGGGAAGATCAATGGTCACGACGTGACGGTACTCCTTGATAATGGAAGCGCACACAATTTTGTGGATGCAAAATTGGTGCAGAAACTGAGCCTGCGGACGTGGGACAGTGACCATTAGTATCGCGTGAAGATGGCTCGTGGCGAGGAGACGGATGTATGGAATTGGATGGTTCCAGATTTGTCGCTCGAGCTAGCTGATTACAAAGAGAACCTGGATTTCCACATCATGCGCTTGGATAGAGTAGATGTTATTTTAGGAATTTCATGGTTTTATGATAAACAAGACTCATTGTATATAGACTATGTACATCACTCTCTTGTTTTTGTTAAGCAAGACATGCCTCATGTATCTGTGTCGCTTTGTAATCAGAAGTCTGTAAATAACGGTCTTGCAATACCAGTTGTTATTGCTTTGGAAATGTATAAAGAAACAAAGTCTTCTGATGTTGACTTTTATCAATGTGTACCATCTGCTTGGTTTGATTCGTTAGTGCTTGGTACTTTTGCCACTAAATTTCGTGAAAATATTTCATGTCTTTTGTTCAACTTGGGGATTCTGACGAATCCAACCTTATCCGAGAAATCATGACTGATTTCAAGGATGTTTTTCCTGATGATCTACCTCCTGGCTTGCCGCCTTCGAGAGGAGTAGATCTTGGCATTGAGTTGGTGGCTGGTAGTTAGCCCTTGTGAATGCAACCTTATCGGTGTAGTAAAATCGAGGAGGACGAGATTCAGCGACAACTGAAAGATTATCTCGACAGGGGTTTTGTTCGGCCAAGTAAATCCCCGTGGGGAGCGCCAGTGTTACTTTCTCGAAAGAAGGATAACACTATTCGCTTCTGCGTGGATTATAAAGGGTTGAATAAGCTCACTGTCAAGAATATGTATCCGCTCCCACGCATGGACGATTTGATAGATCGGCTCCATGGAGCGATGTACTTTACAAAGTTAGACCTACGATTAGGCTATCATCAGATATGGATCAAACTAGAAGATATTCCTAAGACAGGTTTCCATACGCGTTATGGTCACTATGAGTTTTTGGTCTTGCCTTTTGGTTTGACCAATGCTCCAGCTACGTTTCAGCAGATGATGAATGATCTGCTGAGACCATTTTTAGACAGCTTCGTTGTTGTATTTCTTGATGATATCTTGATCTACAGCCGAAGTTTGTTTGAGCACTTAGCGTATATACGCACTGTTCTCGAAGCACTGAGAACTGAGAAGCTTTACGCCAAGGCTTCTAAGTGTGAATTCTTTAAGAAAGAGCTTCTATACTTGGGTCACATCATTACTCGTGACGGAATTCGCGTCGACCGTGAAAAATTGGTGCCCATTCTGAAGAATGTGCGCAAGTTTAGGCTTTACAAGACTCTTTTGCAAATTTATCAAGGATTACTCTAAAGTTGTTGCTCCGCTTACACAACTATTAAAAAGAGGGGTGACAGGGCCGAAGACTTCGGGTCCTCACGGTAAGGGTAATCCCCCTGTTGTCTAGAATGAGCGTCTCGACGAGAGCTTTAGTGACTACTGCGCCAATATTGCACATTGTGGACCCTAGCAAACTGTTTGTGGTTGAAACGGATGCTAGCGATTATGCTATTGGTGTGGCATTATACCAGAATGGACGTCTTGTTGCGTTTGAAAGTAAGAATATTTCTAACGCTAAGACGCGTTATCCAACGTATGAGAAGGAGCTTTACGCCGTAGTCCACGCCTTGATGACGGCACTACTTGTATGGCTCTACGTTTGTTGCATGGACAGATCATCACTCCTTGCGCTATATCTGTGATCAGGGTGATCTTTGAGGTTGGAAGGTAGATGGGTTGAGCTTATGCAAGAGTTACTTTGAGATCCGTTATAGAAAAGGATCCAGCAATCGAGTTACCGATACGCTCAGCAGGATTCCTGAGGTCAATGTCTTGTCTATGGTTGAAATCTCGACGGATTTCTATCTCTCTCTCTCCGAGGGCTATGTCGTTCCGATGGCCATTTTGGCAAGATATGGAACGAGTTCGAAGCGGGGCATGACTCGCGTACAGGCTTGGGTGATCCGGAGACCCAAGTGAGTCGTGCCGGAGAGACGAGACAGCGACAATATTCCATTAGAGGTGGACTATTGTTCAGAAATGGTAAAGTCTACGTGCCGGAAATCGATGAGGTTCGACAAAGGATTTTGTGCGAATGCCACGATGTTCCTAGCGGGCACCCAGGCATCTAGAGAACTTTGGCTTTGGTCAAGCGATATTTCTATTGGCCAAGAATGCGCTCTTACATAGAGAGCTATGTGAAGAGATGCGCTCAGTGTCAGGTCAATAAGGCAGAGCGTCTTAGGAAAGCTGGCCTGCTACATCCATTGGAAATCCTTGATGCCAAGTGGCAGAGTATTTCCATGGACTTTATTGTTGGTTTGCCAAATACTAGTAGGGCAATGACGCTATTTGGGTTGTGGTTGATAGACTGACAAAAATGGCGAAGTTTATACCAATGAAGTCGATAGTAAAAAGCCATGAGTTGGCAGTTTTATTTGTCGATTAGCTTTAAAAGCTGTATGGTCTGCCAGAGGATATCGTCAGTGATCGGGATACTAAGTTCATTGGCCGATTTTGGCGAGATGTGTTTCCTCATCTTTAGACGAAGTTGAGTATGTCGTCTTCTGACCATCCTGAGTCCGACGGACAAACTGAGAGGACGAATCAGACATTAGAGGACATGTCGAGGGCCTATGTCTCTCACAGGCAGTCTGATTGGGAAAGGTACCTTCCACAGTTAGAGTTTGCCTATAATAGTAGCAAGCATTCTGCTACTGGATTTTAGCCTGTTCATATTGATGTATGGGTTTGAGCCTAAATCCCCAAATGCTATTGGCTTAGAGAAAGTCAAGGAACGCCAAGCTCGTGATTTCCTGTATGACATGGAGGAAATGCTCGAATTGGCTAAAGATAGTATAAGAACAGCTCGTGATCGGGTCACTACTTATGCTAATCAAAAGAGATCTCCAAGGACTCTTGACGTGGGACAATGGGTCTATCTGAAGATACCCAAGGATTCCAAGACTATGCGAACAAGAAAGCATTATAAGCTTTCAGCTAGATATTGTGGTCCATTCTTGATCACAAAGAAAATTGGCCAAGTTGCTTATAAACTGACTCTTCCTTCGGATGTTAGTGTACATCCAGTGTTCCATGTCAGCTGCCTTAAAGTAAAATTAGGCGAAGCCGACGTTGTTGTGCCTATCGAGGAAAATGTATGGCAAGATATGAAAACTAAGTATATTCCTCGAGAACCAAAGGCAGTTTTGGATCATTGTACCCATTATTTGCACCAAAAGACTTATGACGAGTACTTAATTAAACGGAAGGGTCAATCTGAAAGGTTTGCTACTTGGGAACGAGTTAGAGCTCTAAAAGCTCAGTATCCCCACTTCATTGATGAGGACATCAATGGTTCTTAAGGGGGGAAGTATGTTATATCCCGCTCTTGGGAGAGGGGATCTAGCCCAGACGTCGTCGGGATGGGCGTCCAATGTCCGGGCGAACGTAGTGTGAACACGGCCAGTGTGGCCAACCATTATTATAAAAGGGAGGCCAAGGCCTCATTTACAGTTATTGACCCCCACTGGCAGAGTGCCAGTGGTTAGCACGTGAGGCTAGGAGTGTGCGAGGTCACCTCGAGGAGGTGAGGCCGGGTGGTATGGGACGCTCGGTGTTACAGGTGCATGCCTACGTCCTCGGACGCGGGCCCGAGCACGAGGGAGCTGCCGGATGGTGGCTACAGTCGGGTGGTTCGTCCGACACGTGTCTGTGGGCGGTCTGTGTAGCCGGGAGATCCACTCGCTCTGTTCGTTTCATAGACGCTTTCCCATGCACTTTGACACCTGTTAGTCAAACCTGTCAAAAAAGTGGTCAAACTTCCTCATTCTCTTCCTTCATCATCGGTTGTCAAATATATGGATCAAATCTTCTGCTCTAGTCTCTTCATCCACTACTATCTTCTTTTTCTGCAAATTCTGGATTATGATTATCCACTATGAAATTTTTTCATCTTGTTGAGTAAAGTTATCTTTGAAGCTGTCTGTCAGATTTGTCATTGCTTCCTTCGTTCCTCTTGTGAGAACAAGTGAAGTACTGGGTCAGCACAGGGGCAGAGGGGTGAAAGAGGCAGTACAGGAAAAAGACTCTGACAATGAGTCATATTCCACTTAATCTGGCATTTGTATTTTGTTAGCTGTGCAAGTTGAACATGTGCTTGTTTAATTTTTCAAATGCCCTCTTTTTTCTGGTGCATTTCTTTTATTTGAGTGTTTGTGTCCTTTTAACTTTCAATTCACGCCACTTCTTGCCCGCCTTTAGAGACTCGTGGACGTGACTCACCCTCTGCATTGCATTTTTTAGGTATCTATGCCCATCCATCTGGGCGAATGCCAAATACAGGCGTGCCTTAGAGCTAACATTGGTTTACAAGCTATCAAGAACTTTAAAGAAACAAAATAACATAAGTGGGTCTCATGGAGTTCTTAATATGAATTTGCAGACAACCTGATATGACAACAGCAAAAACGGTCAAATGGGCATACAGCACTCGTCCTGTTTATGGGTGGGGTGATACTGATAAAACGCAGAGAGCTACGGCAGGCTGGTTGGCTGCACTTCCTGTCTTTGAGCCCCATTGGCAAATATGCATGGCTGGTGGTTTATCATCAGGTATTCTCTCTCTGTTTTCTCTCGAGTCGTTGTTCCTTAGATTTGAGAATATTGCCTTTTCAGGTCTATTGGCTGCTTAAAGCTATTAACTTGATAATGTGCTGTGTCCCATCGTTTCTACCTTCAGTGAGTTGAAATTACAGTTTTGATTGGCTAATGCAGGCTGGATTGAATGGGACGGTCGCAAGTTTGAGTTTGAGAATGCACCATCTTATTCAGAAAAGAACTGGGGGGGATCGTTTCCCAAAAAATGGTTTTGGGTCTGTTCTACTCTTCTGCCCCTGTACATTCCGTGCTTGTCCTAACTACATTATCATGGCCTCAGAAACATTGTGCATGCATATGTTGGCTTCTGGAAAGTATATAAGCATGTCAGAAACTTTCCTGCTGTTGTGTTTTAGAAGTCGTTCTGTGTGGTAAATGGCTCCTGGTTGCTAAGGTGATTGCAAGTCATGCTTAACCGTGTTTTTTCCTGTTTATCTGCTAATACCCTGGTACAGGTGCAATGCAATGTTTTTGAAGGAGGTGTTGGGGAGATAGCCTTGACTGCGGGTGGAGGGCGAAGGTACCTTCCCCTCACCGGTCTTTATGAAGAAGTGGCCATGGTGAGCAGCCTTTACTCTGTGACATTGGGGGGATTATTTGGACAGAGCATTGAAGGGCCAACCTAAAATTTGACAGGTAGGTGTTCATTATAATGGGAAACTCTATGAGTTTGTACCCTGGTATGGCCCAGTGGAATGGGAGATAAGCTCTTGGGGTTTGTGGCGTATGAAGGCTAGTACTCCGCTCTATGAGGTAGGCAACATGTACATGTCTGCTCATGCATTTGGTCCTTTATATTGTTCATGGTTTTGATGTGGTTACTATAAAAATTTCAAAGGTTGAACTTGAGGCCATTGCGAGACAGCAAGGGACAATCTTAAAAGCGCCAACAGACGAAGCTGGTCTGGCTCCTTTTTGCAAAGATACCTTCTATGGTGAACTTCGGCTTGAGATTTGGGAGCGGAATCCTAAGGGGGACCGGGGAAAGGTGAGACATTCCATTTCAATTCTGTGACGTGTGGTGTCTAAAGGGAATAGTTAAGTTTCAGCTTATGGAGGGCTGTTCCTTCCCCCCCCCCCCCCCCCCCCCCCCCCCCGCCAACACACACACACATACGTGCATGCGCGCACACACACACACACACACACACACACACACACACACACACACACACACACACACACACACACACACACACACACACACACACACACAAAAAAAAAACAAGAAAAAGAAAGAACCACCACCAAAACATAGTCACACGCCCACACATGCATGCATGTACCATTAGGCAAGAGATTTTCCAGCTAGTGATGGCAGTGTGAATAGATCATGTAACCATAGATGCACCTTTCTAACTGGTGATTGCAGTGTAAACAGATCAAGTAACCATAAGTGGGCAGAGGGAACTTGAATCTCACAAATTTCAGTTACACCTCCAAAAAAGAAATAATAATATTGATAGACAATGGTTGTTTTGACCTTCTGTTTGTTTGCACTGTCAGGTAATCTTGAGTGTAACAAGTGACATGGCAGCATTGGAGGTTGGTGGTGGACCTTGGTATAGTGACTGGAAGGGGAGAAGCGAGACGGATAATGCCATCAGCCCGATCGTTGGACTTCCTGTAGATGTAGAATCACTCTTTTCTGTGGCTCCAATTCTAAAACCACCCGGGCTCTGATTTGTTCCCTTCTCCCCTTCTGTCTGCTTTGGATCATGGATCAGATAAGCTGAGCCGGCTCATTTTATGCTCTTGTTTTGGTTAGCCACTTGGGCTTCCTTCGTTCTTTCAGCCTTCATTTCATTTTTCCATAAAGTTGTCTCACTTATGAATTGATTCTAAGCTTTGGTGTCTGTTGTAGATGGTGTCTACTTTTTATTTTGCGATCCTCTCTCTCTCTCTCTCTCTCTCTCTCTCTCTCTACCAGAAGGTATGCAACGACATTTGGATGCACTACGCAGTTTTGCAGAGGATAGTGGATTGTGTGTAAACCTAGGTAAAACCAAGGTTATGGTGTTTAACACCACACCGCAATGGGTCAGGAGATTAGTACCTACTTTCAAATATGGTCAGGAGATTGTGGAGTATACAGATGCATACACTTACCTGGGGGTAGTCTTTACTGGGCCGAGATTTTCTTTGAGAAGAGCAGCAGAGACTAGACTAACTAGAGTTGGTGCGGCTCTAGGAGGAATATCATTCGAGCGGAATTAGCTACCCCCCCTATGGAGATTGAGGCGCTTACCAGATTAGTCTTCTTTGTACACAGTTTGTGGGATACTACCAGAGACAGATATGCCAGGGTGGCTCTAGAGTCCTCCAGACAATTAGCTCTTAATGGGGATACATCATGCTGGTATGCACAGATGGCATCATGGTTTTAGACACATGGTTTCACCATGGACAGGTTGCCTCCTTTTCAATACTCTCTACAGGCACCCTTGAGGTCTTTGACGCGGGTAGAGATTAATAGACTCATTCGTCAGGATCTGATCCAGCTGGACACGAGGAGGACATGGATAGAGCCGATATAGGAGTTGGGCACAAAGATGGCTTTCTATAGAGAGAGCATCTTCTCCACCTCACGAAGGATGGGTTTGTGATTCGACCTAGCTATATGGACACGCATCTTTCTCATGGTTTGCATTGTGCCATTGGCCAGATACGCACGTCCTCACATCAGCTCGAGATTGAGACTGGCAGATTCAGAGGGACACCAGCAGATAGCGGGATATGCCGCTTATGCCATCTAGAGTTAGAGACAGAGGTACATTACATATGTCATTGCACAGTGTACTATGAGATACGAGGCTGTTTTCATTGTCTATTCAGAGAAGGTTTTGGGCCTCTATCTAGGGTCATGAGTTATGAGGATTAGAGATGTCTTGGGCTATGTCTACTTGAGTTACACAGGCATAGAGAAACTTTACTGAGGAGATCTGAAGAGAGACAACCCCAAAGACAGAACACAGATTTCTTTCCACTAGATATTGTACACCCAGAAGAACAGACAGAGGAGCAGCCAACAGTGGAGAGGTCTGCCCGCACTACTGGCATTCTCATAGACCGAGCATTGGAGCTAGGCAGATCTAGACGACCCCGATGGAGAAGAGGAGCTACACAGTTTCGAAGGAGGCTATAAGGATTCGAGCCTTACTTTCTCGTCGTCCAGAGTGCAGATGAAGATGGATCTCTATGAAGATGGATCTCTACTTCCCTCCCATATTGTCTACACATTGTACTGCTTAGTTCACACATTTCACGCCTTTCACCTTTCACACCTATCAGCTTAGTTTAGGATTCCGCAGTATTTATATCTTGTTATCCTAGCTTAATTTATTTTGTTAATCTGACTTTGTATCAGATACACCGCATTGTAACTTTCTGGTCTCATAGGTCACTTTGGCCTTTTGAAGACGTTAATATAACATTTCATTTCATTTCATCTCTCTCTCTCTCTCTCTCTCTCTCTCTCTCTCTCTCTCTCTCTCTGTGTGTGTGTGTGTGTGTGTGTGTGTGTGTGTGTGTGTGTGGGAAACCAGGCGAGGGCGAGGGCGAGGCCCACAGCCAGCAGGTGAGGGCGAGGCCGGGGCAGCAAGCGAGGGCAAGGGCGAGGCCCGCAGCTAGCAGGCGAGGGCGAGACCAGCCAGGGCGAGGGCGAGACCTCAGGGCGAGACCAAAGGTCAGCAAGGGCGAGAGCGAGGGTGAGGCCAGCCAGGGCGAGGGCGAGACCTCAGCAAGACAGATACTCTCGATGGGTCATGTCTCGATGCAGAGGCCATGTCCTGCTTTGGATATGCGTCAGCCCATCTCCTCTCTCTAGAGAAGACCTGTGTTGGGTATTCAGTGAAAAAGCTCTTTAACTCTCTCTCTCTCTCTCTCGCTCGCTGCTCGGTGTGTTCTTCTCTCTCGGATGGACCAACCAGCCGAGGATGGTGATACAGGTAGCTTCATCACCCCACAAAAAATGAAAGCGACATCCAAACGGAGGAACAAAGATAGTGTACTCTCGCCAAGCTCTCTACGGGCAGGGAAAACCGTCAGAGTCCAGGATGATTTAATGATGGAGAGGGTTCAAGTGATGATTAAATCGGAGCTCAGCTTTATGAGAGATGACATCAGGAAAGAGATGTACACAAACGCAGAGAGTTATAAGAATTCTATGTATGCAGATATGAGGAAAGAATTGGATAAAGCGATGCTTGGTAAGCATGATGAGATGTATCTATCTGTGAAAGGGGAGATGCAGGCTCTAATGCGGGCATAAGTGAATGTAATGGAATGTATTATGCAAAAAAAGTTGGATGAGGCAATTGCAAGCTTTGAATCTTGGAAAACCATTGTGGAAAATTACATGAAGGAAAAGGATGCAGTGATTGAAGAGCTTAAAGGGGAACTTGCAGCTTGCAAAATTATGCCCAAAATGGAGGGGGAAAATCAGCCCTCGATGTTAAAGGAGCTCGAAGAAATTAAGGAGCAGGTGAAGACTCTGCACGAAGGGGAAGAACAAAACTCGAAAGCGGGGGCGGAGCGCCTTTTTAAAACACAGGAGAAGGTTGACGAAGCAGAAAAATGGATTGAGGGTGCAAAGAAAGGGAAGGTCCGGATGCCAGAAGCTGCACAGACTTCTACCATCATCAATATGATCATTGAGGAGGAACAGAAGAGGAGGAATAGAGCCCTCCATGTGCGTATTACAGGTATCAAAGACACCGAAAATGTAGAAGAAGAAGTGAAGGAACTCTTGTCGCGCATGGGCATCCCGGAACCTATGCACATAGGTGCTTGGAGAGTAGGAAAGAGAAGGGAGTGGATGAGAAGGGAAACGTCAAAGAGAGAGCACTTGTTTTGCGTTTCCCGACTTTGGAAACAAAGAAGGAATTCCTGAAGAAGAGACCAGCACTTAAGAAAACTGGGATATTTATGGGGGATGACCTTACTTTAGCACAAATAGCACATATGCAAGAGTTGATGCCAGAGATCAAGGTAGCAAGGGAGAAGGGAAAAATTGCCTTTTATAGAGGAGGGAAAGTAGTGGTTTTGGAAAGACGCACAACATGACGGTGCAAGACATATGGGACCACACTCAGGATGGCGGCATGGAATTGTAATGAATCATATAGGCTGGATGTGGGTGCCTTTGAGGATAGCTTCAAAGATAGAGACATTGTCTTTTACTCAGAGACACATCAGAAATCTTTTACTCAGAGACACATCAGAAATCTGGACAGTTGATGCCACGTGTGACTGGTTATTCATGGGAGACAGCCTGTCGGCTAGACACTAGATCCCAGCATGGGAGTCGAGGTTCAGGAGGGGTAGCAGTCTTATTCAGGGAGGAGTTGCAACCGCTATTACAGATTGTCTGGAGAGATGACCAGGCGAGATACATGTGGGTGAGATTGAGAGCTGAGATGGGCAGATTCTTATACATTGCTAAATGTTACTTTCCCTCTAGCACATCAGTCTATACCTCACCTAGAGGGCAGTCCCCTTTCTCTATACTTGATGATGACATATGGGAGTTCTCTAGAGATGGAGATATCATTCTGTTCGGAGACTTTAATGCCAGGACGGCCAACTCCCAAACGGTATTTTATGATACCTCGGAGGAGATGCTTAGAGAGATGGATATATCGGAGATGGGGCTTGATAGACACTCACAGGATAGAGAGCACAGAGAGTATGGGAGATATCTCCTGGAGATGACGACTACGCATGGTTTGGCCATACTTAATGGTCTAGAGATTTTTCCTTTGTCTGGGGGATTCACATGCTTTCCACACAGACATGGGGCCAGCACAGTGGACTATGTCATGACTTCACCGAGCTTCATCTCTAGTATTCAGGTTCTCAGTGTGGGACCTAGACCTGTTGGAGTAGCAGTGGACCATGCTCTCTTGACTTTTTCAGTCTCTTTCCAGTACAATGCTTCTCAGACACCACGGAGGATTGCACACACACGGTATACTTTTACACTAGAGACGGACTCAGTTTATGCGGAGGAGATTTACAATCGGATGTGGGCAGTCGATCCTGTATATACCGTGGAGGAGATCACCGCTCTATTGACGGAGATCTTTTATGGGGCAGCAGCAGAGGCATACCCACACACTCAACCAGATCAGAGAAGACATTCTGGGAACATGCCTCAGAATAGTTGGTATGATGAGGAGTGCAGACAGATGAGAGTTCAGATTCAAAGCGAGCTTATACTTGGAGTCATTACATATAGACAGTCTCGGATTGCCCTTCGGCGTTTAGTGCGACGGAAGAAGCGGGCATTTTTAGCCCAGATGGAACATGGTTTTTATCAGCTCTTTTTGAGTCGAGAATCAGGTGAGACCTGGCGTCTCTTCCATGAGCACTCACCTCCTCCAGTGATTACTTCTCCCGAGATTTGGGGTCAGTATGCAATACATTATATACAGTACCTGGGCAACCACCATTACCAGACCCTCTAGAGCCATGTCCAGCCACTAGTACCTTCTTTACCACTGAGATGGTGAAGAACGCCATTGACAGGATGAGGACTAGGAGAGCATATGATCATGATGGTTTGGTGGCAGAGCACTTGATACATGCTAGAGATTTACTGTCAGAGGTTCTTGCGTGGTTGTTTAACTGTGTCATGTGTGAGGGACTACCCGAGTCTTGGAGATTATCTACTATTGTACCTCTCTTCAAGGCAGGGGACCCCACGGTGCCAGGGAACTACCGCACTATTATGATAGGGCACACATTGGCACGGTTGTATGCATCCATTCTTGAACAGCAACCGAGTAAATGGGCAGAAAATGAGGGCATACGAGGAGCAGGACAAGCTGGATTTAGGAGGGGTTTCTCCACTTTAGACCATATTCTTACACTCAGAGCCATTATTGAGGAGGGTCGGGCACATGGGAGACGGATGTATTGTTGCTTTGTGGACTTCCGCAAAGCATTTGACACTGTGCCGAGGGCCAGATTGATGCGTAGGCTACTGAAGTTGGGAGTACCCACAGAGATCATATGGGGGATCATGGCTTTATACGGCTCAGTGATTGGCCATGTACGCACTCTTGAGGGGATTTCTGACATTGTTCATTCCACTATTGGAGTGAAACAGGGGTGTCCTTTGTCCCCTACACTATTTGGTATGTATGTAGATGAGGTTTCTGACTACATTGACAGAGAGGGCGACAGAGGCGCTCAGCTAGCAGGGACATGGATCCCTTTGTTATTATATGCTGATGATATTGTGTTGATATCAGAGTCACCAGAGGGCAGTTGGATGCATTGCACAGCTTTGCAGAGGATAGTGGATTGTCTGTGAACCTTGGTAAAACCAAGGTTATGGTGTTTAACACCACACCACAGTGGGTCAAGAGATCGGCACCTACACTTGTATAGGGTCAGGACACTGTGGAGTACACAGATGCATATACATATCTGGGGGTGGTATTCATGGGACCGAGGTTTACTATGAGGAGAGCAGCAGAGACTAGACTGTCCAGAGCCTATGCGGCATTGGGAGGGCTAGAGAGGATGTGTTCGCAGGTTCAATTTCAAGAACCACGAACAAAGCTATCGCTCTTTGATACTTTGGTTGCTTCAGCTATGCTTTATGGGGTCCAGGTTTGGGGACCATCTGTGAATCATGACAGTTGGAGGAGCATGGAGAGACCCTTGGTATTTATGATATCCCGGATGATTAGAGCCAAGGCCTCCGTACCACATGCGATTATTCGAGCGGAGGTAGCCGCCCCTCCTGTAGAGATTGAGGCTCTTACCAGATTAGTGTCCTTATGCACAGTCTATGGGATACACATAGAGGCAGATATACTAGATTGGCTCTTGAGTCCTCTAGACAATTAGCGATGCAGGGAGACACATCATGTTGGTATGCGCAGATGACCTCATGGTTTCAGCATGGATAGACTACCTCCTTTTCAATATTCCCTGGATGCACCCTCACTGCCAGTCACACGGACGGAGATCACTAGACTCATTCGTCAGGATCTTATACAGTTGGACATAAGGAGGACATGGGTAGAGCCGATGCAGGAGTTGGGCACGAAGATGGCTTTCTACAAAGAGCATCTTCTCCAACTTTCGGGAGATGGGTTTGTGATTCGTCCAAGCTACATGGACACTCATTTGTCTCATGGTCTGCGATGTGCTATTGGTCAGATTCGCACGTCCTCACATCAGTTGGAGATTGAGATGGGTAGATTGAGAGGGATACCACCGGAGTATAGGATATACCAACTATGCAATAGAGAGCTAGAGACAAAGCTACACTACCTATGCCGCTGCACTGTGTATTATGAGATATGAGGGCGCTTTCATTGCTTATTTAGGGAGGGTTTTGGACCCCTAGATAGAGTCATGAGGTATCAGGATCAGAGATGCCTTGGCTTATATCTACTTGAGCTACATTGACATAGAGATAGTCTGCTGAGGAGACATGGAGTACGACAGTCACAGAGACAGATCACAGATTTCTTTGGATCGAGGGAGCCAGGAGACCAACCACCAACACAGAGTTGTACCCACATTCAACCAGAGACACCCTCATTGACAGGGCGGCTGAGCTCGGGAGATCGAGACGACCACGACCGAGACACAGGAGCACACTCCATCGACGGAGACTCCAACAGAGGATCAGAGGCATTCTAGCACGACGCCCAGAGTGTCGTTGAGGGCCTATTCTACATTTCACATTTCATATTTCACATTTCATATTTCACACTTCATTTTTCATTTTCCACATTTTACATTCAGTACTTTTTGTACTTGTACTTCAGACATTGTATTAGATTCACCACTTTGTATCTGATGGTCGCATAGGTCGTTTTGGCCTTTTGAAGACGTTAATATATCATTCATTTCATTCTCATTGTTTCTCTCTCTCTCTCTCTCTCTCTCTCTCTCTCTCTCTCTCTCTCTCTCTCTCTCTCTCTCTCTTTGTTATGAAAGGAACCTAGGTGTTAGGTTTAGGTCACGTAGATTCATCAGACCTAAGGTTCGTCTTATTCCATTCTTTCAGGATTTCACGGTGGGCACTAGGCCAGTTGGAGTAGTAGTTGATCATGCTATCTTGTCTTTCACTCTTACATTTCAATTCAGCACAGCTCCATTAGGAGAAGTCCCCATGCACACTCGGTATACCTTCATGAGGGAGACAGATTCTGTGTATATGGATGAGATATATAGGCAGCTATGTACTCAGGAGCCGGGACGGCCACTAGATGAACTCACTCAGATATTGACAGAGACGCTCCATGATGCAGCATGAGAGGCATACCTCCACAGCCAGCCTACACGGAGAGGATCTGGGAGCATGCCCCAGAACAGTTGGTATGATGAGGAGTGTAGAGAGACGAGGATCAAATTACAGAGGAAAGTGCTCCTGGGTATTACCACAGATAGAAAGCCACGGATTATCTTTCGCCGCCTAGTGCGACGAAAGAAAAGGGCTTATCTATCTCAGCTAGAGCAGGATTTGTATCAGCTATTTATGAGTCAAGACTCAGGCAAAGCATGGAGGCTATTCCACGAGCATTCACCACCACCAGCGATCACCTCCACAGAGACGGGGGAATATGCCACATCTCTCTACACAGCATTAGGGCAACCACCTTTGCCGGACCCACTAGAGACATGCCTTGAGACATGTATTCTTTACCGCCGAGAGGGTAAAGAAAGCCATTGACAGGATGAAGACAAGGAGAGCACATGCTCATGATGGTCTGGTAGCACAATACTTTATCCATGCTAGAGATATGCTAACTTCTTGCAATGATGTTTAATCGAGCCGTGTATGAAGGCTTTCTTGAGACTTGGAGTATTTGTACGATTGTGCCTATTTTCAATTTAGGAGATCCCATGTTTCCAGGAAATTATTGCAACATCATGGTTGGTCACACATTGGCTAGGCTGTATGCATTGTTCTTGAGCAAGAGCTGAGTAGATGGGCAAAGCGAGAAGGCATACGAGCACCAGGGCAAGCAGGATTCAGAAGAGGTTTCTCCACTCTTGACCAAATTCTCACACTCAGAGCTATTATTGAGGAGGGTAGACACCATGGCAAGAGGATCTATTGTAGCTTTGTGGATTCCCGCAAAGCTTTTGACACAGTGCCGAGAGCCAGACTTATACGCAGACTAGAGGACATGGGTCTGCCTATAGAGCTGATATGGGGTATTCTGGCTTTATACAGGACAGTGATTGGGGCGGGTACGCACTACTGAGGGAATGTTTGACATGATCCACTCCACTATTGGAGTGAAGCAGGGATGCCCCCTATCTCCGACTCTTTTTGGGATGTATGTAGATGAGTTTTCAGACTATGTAGAACGTCAGGGAGACAGAGGGGCTGATTTCTGACTCTCGAGAGGGGATGCAGTGTCATTTAGATGCTTTGCATACATTTGCTAGCGACAATGGATTGTCGGTCAACCTTGGAAAAACCAAGGTTATGGTGTTCAACACCACACCACAGTGGGTCAGGAGGTCAGCACCCGCATTTACGCATGGCCAGGAGAATGTGGAGTACACATATGCACATACTTATCTTGGGTAGTTTTCGATGGATCGGTGTTTTTAATGAAGAGAGCATCAGAAACTAGACTGACAAGAGCATATGCAGCCTTGGGAGGACAGCAGAGGAGATGTTCGCATTTTCAGTTCCAGGAACCTCGAACAAAGCTCTGGCTTTTTGACACTCTAGTGACTTCAGCTATGCTCTACGGAGTTCAGGTATGGGGACCCTCAGTAGACCATCATGGGAGATCTGGCAACACAGATGGATGGAGATATATGGAGAGGCCTTTGGTCTCTATGATCGCTCGGATGATTCGGGCTAAGGCCTCAGCGCCGCATGAGATTAACCCCCCCCCCCCCCCCCCCCCCCCCTTCTCGTGGTTGAGGCACTAACTAGATCAATATCCTTTATACGCAGTTTATGGGACCTCCCGGATAGATATGCTCGGCTTGTCCTCGAGTCATCTCGAAGCATGTTGGTGTGGACAGAGACAACATAGTTCCAATCGCATGGTTTCAACATGGATAGATTGCCTCCGTTTAAATACTCCCTGGATGCACCCTCCCTGTCTCTCACACGGACAGAGATCACCAGACTCATAGGCTAGGATCTGATTCAGCTAGATAACAAGAGCACATGGATACAGTCGACACAGGAGTTGGGAACGAAGATGGCCTTCTACAGAGAGCATCTTCTCCAACCCACAGAGGACGGTTTTGTGACTACGCTTGCATACATGGATACACACTTATCCCATGGGATACGATGCGCTATTGGACAGATCGAGATCGAGATCGAGATTGGCCGATTTCGAGGGGTACTAGCAGGGGCCAGGATATGTCACGTATGTCACTAGTAAGCTTCTTCCTCATTACAAATTTTCAAACCAAATTAACACATAAATAACCACATTAGAACAATTGGCTATCAAGAGACCCTTGAAAAGCATTGATACCTCTAACCAAGAGGTAGAGACTCCTATAATAACCAACTTTCATGGCATGTGGAGGTAAATAGAGGCTTCCTTGAGAAAATAGATAAACTGTTTCATGAAAATAATACATTAAACCCCATGAATTTCCTTAAAAAATCTAGACTATGAAAGCAAAAAGACTACCAAAACAATACAAGTGACTCCATAGACATGAATTCATGAAGCCAATGTGCTATCATATCTCCTACTATTTGTTTCCATGAGAAAGATTTTTTGCAAGAAAGAGGAGAATTTGCTACACCTCTCTTATCACAAGAGAAACCTTCTATAAACTACTCTATTAGCAAAAGAAGCAATCTCTACTACAATATGCCACATGAACAAGGCCTTTTACCATGACATTGCAATCTATCACAATCAACCTATGACTCGTGAATCAGCCATGACAAAGTAGCAAGGCATCGTAAACATATCTACTACACATGAAAATATCATGAGTAGATATACCTTCTATAGCCATACGTAAAAAAAAACTAGTCCAGAACGATAATCCAACAAGTCTTGCATGCTCAAAGGAAGAAGAAATGAAGGACCAACCATTTACTTCATTTTTTGAATCAAATTGAAGATGGAAAGTATACTACGGTTAATCACAAAAAACATATCCAAAAGAAGAGAAATGACTTACACAATGATTTACCTTATCTTTGGGTTACTCTTGACTACACATTACAGACAAAGTCAACAATGGCTCTAGCATGGCAACCCTTGAAGCAACAGTTGAAAATTTTGGAGGTCATTTGGAGGGCCTTATAAGAAATTCTATTTCTTTCTCTACAAAGTTTTCTTAAAATACACTCGCACTTATTTAGTACGTCCAAAAGGACAACTACACATTTTGAAAAGTGAACCAAACTTTCCACCAATTTTAAAAATGGTCACATTTTTATTCAATACAAGTTTCTTTTTCATGATGTAGACGCCGCTCATTTAAAATTGTTGTTGTCATCACTGGAATGAAATAAAAAAATCACAAAACTGTCACCTAGAGGTAGAATTTTTGACACCCCCGGTGAATCTGGAGCACCCAAAAACCTAAAAAAGGAATATTTGCATGTCTCATTCTGACACTTGAAGAGAGAGAAAAGCTCGAAAAATCACTAAAAAGTGGTTTTTGGAGAACGGCGCACAGAGGCCATTCCAATTTTTGTTGGATTGTCATTTGCACACCGTGATTTTTGGAGAACGACATGTAGAGGCCATTCCAATTTTTGTTTGAAATGGCCTTTGTGTGCCAATCTTCAAAAACCACTTTTTAGTGTTTTATTGGGCTTTTGTCCGTCTTTGGGTGTTAGAACAAGGCATCTAGATATTTGTTTTTTAGGTTTCTAGGTGTTCCGGACGCACCAAAGGTGCCAAAAGCTTCAAATTCTACCTCTAGATGATATTTTTGTGTTTTGTTTTTTCATTCTAGTGATGACAAAAGTAATTTCAAATGAGTGGCGTCCAGGTCATGAAAAAGACAACTGCATTGAATAAAAAAGGTGATTGTTTTCAACGATAGATTACTAAATGAGTGGGTGGCACCTTTTTTTAATTCTTGTTAATATGAATCTATTTTTCTACGTAACGTTGGTTCTTCTCTCATTGGAAGAGCTCTTTTCTCTCTCTTTTAAAAGTCCCTACAAAACCTCCTGATGAGATCTAATTGCATCATCTTCTTGCGCTTACCAACAACCCTATTTGGTGGAAGACTATTTAGATCTATAAACTTCCTCATGCTCAAAGATGAGCTTCTTTATTTTAGAAAAACAACAACACATCATTGACTTGCCCCAAATGAACGCACACATGAAAGTTCTCTTTGTAGGCATCACAATCACATGCCTCTTGTGTGCATAAGCTCCAAAAGCATTATTCTTTAACTCATCATCCATATGAAGTATAAACTCAAACCTAGACAAATCCTTCTTAACATACAAATCTTCCGAATCGTCTAGTAAATTTCAACGCTAAGGTCCATTAGACCCCAATAACCAACATGACACCGTTTAAAACCATGAATTGTAGTTTTCTAACTATATCCACTCCCAAACACCATAGCTTTAAACTAGCCTTACATTGATTGTACACAACAACAATATCAAGGCACATGCAACCTCTGGCCATTACCAATCACTCATTCACATCACATTTTCCCAATCAAGAGCAAGTAGAGGCACCAAAATATCTAGTTCAACTCTATGCATGATCATGCAACAAGTTATTGCTTGGGGTAGTATGCCAACTTACAAGAACCCCAAGCGTACTTATCTAAATGCAACATTTTCATGTCAAGAAAATAACTCATTATTTCATAACTACACACTTCACTTCTCAATTGGTTCAAATGCTTCAAAGATATAAAAAGACTATAAAAAAAACACATGGTGCCCTTTTTGAGAACTCAACACTTGCATGTTATCTCATAAATTTAAAAGCAAATCTTTAACATATAGTGAAGTCACACAAAATTCAAACTACATATACATTACTAGTCCATAATGGTTTGAAAAATGTGATTCAACCTCTCTTCCAATTTCAGAGTTTTCCATAGATTACATTCTCTACATCCCCTAAGGAGCCTTTGTGCATCATGAACTCGTGGAATTTAGTTCAAGTTTTTACATTTGTAACAAAAATAAGCATAGCTACAAAGCTGGTAGCCAAATAAGAAGGTAACGCTGTTATGTTTTCCAAAATCTTGAAAGCAAGACTAGATTATGAAAATTCCATGATTACAAGGGTAGAGATCTTTTCTACGGCACTTGTTATCCACCAGCACAAGGTTGGAAAATATGATCTAGGAGCTCATGGAGTTCAATTTAGCCATGCATGCACTAAATCCTTTTTGGCAAGGATATTGACATGGATGGGCGAGATATCAACATCATTATATGGGACATATTTGACATTTAGAGGGTATGAGTTCTCATGAACTATGGCACTAATACCATTTTTTCATATGTGTCACGAGAGGTCTTAAGGTGTGTTGATCACTCTCATTCTATGAGTATCATGAAGAAAATTGTTTTTAAGACAACTATATGGCCAAGGTTTTGTATATAGATATGATTAAGACCTTGCCTACAAAAGTGGCAAGAATAAGAAGTATGACAACCTTATGATGGGTTATATTATAGAACCTAGGGATGGCATTATGTACTACCTTGTTATGGTTCTTTGAAGAGAATGAACAGTACATATTTTGATAATATTTACCTAATACTCTTTTTAATAGGGGCATCAAGATGTTCCACTTATAAAATGTTTATGGTACAAGCATTATGATTTACTATTACATGTTTATGATATTCAAAACATTTTAGGCCAAGTGGAAGGACAGAGAGAAGGTTCCACTTGGAAGAATGTCAATTTGATTAATAAACAAATTTTCACTTTTATTTTTAAGGACAGAACCTCTTCTCCAAGGGGAGAGTAGTGTGAGGAAAAGGGTCCTATATAGGGCAATGAGCCCGCATATCATGTAACTAGGAATTGGAAGGCTAGGAGGAGATGAGTACACCATAATTTTTTCCTGAAATTCTAGATTGGAGCAAGACTTTAATGCACAAGAACTCAAATGGACAATCAGTAAACTCCCTAATGACAAGACACTAGGTATGTGTGGTCTCTCTAAGGAATTTATGCATACATTGTGGAAACAATTGAAACCTCTTGTTACTAATCTGGTAAACTATATTGGATTTCTCAAAATAAATGGAATCTTCACTTAAACAAGGCACCATTAAGCTCATTCCCTAGTAGATGTTCTACACCTATTTAGCTCACCAATGTCATCAAATGGATACATTGTACAAAATTTTGATTAAAACCATTGCTATTAAGCTCAACTCATTCTTGAGGAAATGTGACCATGTATGTGGTAATGATGTGTGTGAACACACTCAGGACCGTTGGGGCATTTTTTCCTCACTAGGAGGTTTTTCCCTTTGCATTGTATATGTACGCCCATCCTACTAGGTCTAGCATATCTTTCTATTTGTGCACTAATAAATACACTATCTTTTGTGTGTCTTGAGATTGTTCATCTTCTTCAAGTTGTCTATGCATCCCTACAACCCTAATTCCAACAGTTGGTATTTGAGCAGGTTTTGTCCTTCCCAGCATAACCCCCTACTCACTTTTTCCAAATTGGGTGAGCTTTCGTGAGCGTTAATAGGTCGAGTAATACTTCAGGACAACTCAAAGAGCTATATGTGCTCAAAAGTTTGTTCGGGTTCATTTTGGCCTTCATTTCCACTATAGGTAGTACTGTGCAGACAATCTTGTCCTTTTGTGTAGGATTTTTGTCAATGTATTTTTTTGCAAAATAGGTCCTTAGAGTCCTCTTCATGTTGTTCTATATAGCACATGTTAGTTCTACTTTGTTTTTCCTCTTTCATTTCATTTCACAACAAGTGCAGTCATTCATCATGGCCGAAAACAACACAGATGTTTTCAAGATGTTTGTTATTGCTGAGAAAAAAAATGGATAACAACCTTATGTGGGTTTACATGATGACACATATTCTTGTTTCAAAGTATGTTTGGAATGCTTGTGTAGGGCACTGATGTAGGTGTGCCTTCTATGGATACAGGCTCTTTTGAGGATGTTGCAGGTTCTAGGAGGTCTCTTGCGAGCAAAGTTATTTTTTCTATGACTAAGAAATATCGTTGAGATTTTAGAGATGCACAAGCTCATGCATTGATTGTATTATTTGTGGAGCGCATTATTACTCCTTACATTTGCTCTTAAAAGTCAAAAAAGTTGGCTTGGGATACTTTGAGGTGATCTTCATGCAAGTTGCCGATCATTTAGGGCTAACTTATCTTTCTATTCAATGTGCACTACACAATGAACTTTGTAATGTGTGCCTTGAACTTATTTATCTTCTTCAAATTTTGTGTGCGTCCATGCACCCCTAATACCAACAATTGGTATCAGAGCAGGCTGCATTCTCTCAAGCATAGCCACCAGTGTCGCCAACAACTCCTTTGTCACTCAAAATTTTGGTTCGATATCATTTTGGCCTGTATTTCCTCTATAGGCAATACTGCACATGCAATTTTGTCCTTCCGTGCAAAGTTGTTTCAGTGTGATTTTTTGTAGAACAGGTCCCATACAATCCTCTTTGGGTTGTGCTAAATAGTGCATGTTATTCATACTTTGTTTTTCCTCTTTTCCTGGAATTTTCACATAGTTTAGTCATTTGCTAACAACATAGATGTTCTCGATATGCTTGCTACTGAGGAAAAATTGGATGGGGATAACTACCCAATGTGGGATTACATGATGACACATGTTTTTATGTCAAAAGTGTGTTTGGAATGTTGTGTAGGGCATTGGTCTACATTCCCGTTTTGTGGATACATGCTATATTAAGGATGTTGCAATTTCTAATAGGTCTATTGTTGTTAGAGTTGTTTTGCCTACGACTGAGAACTCTAGTTAATATGTTAGAGATGTGCAATCTCATGCATTGAGATTGCATAGCCTGTGAAGTGCATTATTACTCCCCACATTTGTTCAGTAAAATTTGTCTTGGGACAATTTGATTGGTCTTTATGAAAGTCACAATAAGGCTAAAATTGTATTGTTGCATAAAGAGCTGGAGTTGAAAATTATGCAAAAGAAAGATGATAGGGAAACATTCCTTGTTGGTATCAAGGATATCAATGAGAAACTCATTTTTGCAGGTGAAGTTATTTTTAATAGTTTGCTTGTGTAGGCTATTCTCGATGCATTTCTAGACCCTTACAAGAATTTTTCTAGTAGTTGGAGACTTATGAACCACGAAAACCCTTAACAAATCAAGTTTGATACATTATGCACATAGAAGTCACCTTTAAGAAAGAGCAATAGATCAACTTGGTGTAGCACAACTGTAGTATCATTGGCGAAGATATGCGTATCCACCAAGGCAAGCCAAGAGTCATCCATGTTGGGCCTGACATCTCAACACTCCCCCTGAAGCTCAATGACATCTCCCATATGCCAAGATTGCTCAAAATCACCGTAGCTTCTCTGCTCCAAGGGCCTTCATGAAGATAAATACAACTTGTTCATCCGTCGCCACATGCTCAAGGTTGATGTCACTTGCTAAGACCCTCTCTCTGATAAAGTGGTAGTGTACCTCAATGTGCTTTGTCCTGTCAGTGTTTCATGCCAACTATAAGCTACTGAGGTTCTCACAATAGATGACAACCGTCCTCTGTACCTATATTCCAAGTTCTTGAAGTAGCAATCCCAACCATGCCACTGCAACACCCCTGTACTCTTGTCTCTATACTCAAAAGAGGAATTGTAGGTTACTTCTTGCTGCTCCATGTGATAGAATCACTCCTAAGAAGAAACAAGAATCCGCTAGTAGACCTTCGATCGTATGTGCTAACAGCCCAATCCTCATCCGTGTAACCATAGAATTGCCATTCCACATCAGCCCTATAAAAGAGTGCATAATCCAAAGTAACAGTCACATAGTGCAATGTGCACCTCACTACATCCAAGTGGGGTTTCCTAAGAGACTGCATAAATTGACTTACCAATCCAATCGTGTAGCTCAAGTCGGGATGTGTGAGATAGTCAAGTAGATCAAGCTACCCACAATCTTCTTGTACATGGTAGCATTCTCAAGTACTTGACCTACATTATTCCTCAACTTTAAATTCTGATCTAAGGGCATCTTAATCGGCTTACAGTCATCCATACCATACTTCTTTCAACATGTCCAACGCATATTGTCTTTGTCACAACCATAAACTGTCTTTTGTGTGAATAATTTCAATGCCCAAGAAATATTGCAAGTCTTCCAATTTTTTCCATCTCAAAATCTTGCATAAATAGAGCCTACTTCAGCCACATTATCACTGGCAACAATCAAGTTATGCACATTGATGCATATCACCACAATTTGTACCATACAATGAATGATTTGCATCAAATATTTGAAAGCCCAACGAAATGAGAAATGCCACAATCCTCTCGTTCCAGGCTCTAGGTGCTTGCTTTAACCCATACAATTCTTTTGTTAACTTTCATACAAGGTCACGTAGCTTCATATTTGCATAATCTTGTGGCTACTCCTTATACACAACTTCCTCTAAGTCTCCATTTAAAAGCATTCTTCACATCCATTTGTTTCAACACCCATTTAAAGGTTGCAACAACCACTGTAATTAGCACATGAACAATAGCCATTTTTGGCTACGGGGATGAGTGTCTTCTCATAATTAATTTGCTACATTTGTGCATAACCTTTGGCTACAAGCATGGCTTTGTTTCCACTCACACTACCATCAACATTATGGTTTATTTTGTAAATCCACTTACATCCAGTTGCCTTCTTTTCCTTTGGTAATGGCACTAACTCCCATGTCCTATTTGCATCAAGGAAATCCATCTCTTTGTCCATAGAGTGCCATTATTTTTCTCCTCTAATAGCATCTCAAGACATGTGGGCTCTACCTCCTCTATAATCTTTACCATATATGCACAATGACGAGCCACATAATTGTCATAAGTCCACCTTTGCACATGCTTTCTTACTCTTTCAAACCTCTATGGTCTAGGATCACTTCTAGGTTCCCTTTTTCCTATTTTCATCCTTCTTGCACCGGAAGTTTTCACAGAGGGTATGCCAAACTCCTCATCTAAACTCTGCTCAGAACCACTACAATCACCATCATCATGACCAACACTCAAATTTGGTAGCTTAGGGGCATCATCAATCTTTTCCTTCCCTTAGCTTGATATATTTGAAGAGCTAGGAGGACTCACTCTTTCACACAACTTGTCACTCCATGGATTCTCACCATGGTCTGCATTAGGTGACCCTTGCGGTCTACTCAAAACCTACAATTGTGCACCTATATTTTTGCAGCCACATTCTCTCTTGCATCAGCCCCTAAACCATCTCACATTAGCATACCAACTTGCCATTTCATCAAGAAGAACATATTTTCTCACCCTTACTTTACCTGTGGTATGATTGTAATATTTGTACTCTTTTTTCTGAAGGGACTAGCCAATAAACGCACAATTTTTTGCTTTTCGATCAAGATTACTTCTTAGTTCATCCGGCACATGCACATAATCAGTACATCTGAACACTTGAAAATTTGAAACATACAATTTTTCACCACAAAATTTCTCTTTTGGTGTCATATCATGTATTATAGCAGTAGGGGTCCTGCTCATAATGTAAACGCCTATAGCAACAGCCTCACCCCAATAACAATGAGGCATGCTCTTCTCATTCATCAATGCTCTAGCAACTTTTGCAATGTTTCCGTTCTTTCGCTCAACAACACCATTTTGTTGTGGAGTATACCTGCATGAAAATTGCCTCTGAATTCCATGCTTTTTGAGAAAGAAATTGAATTCATCAGAGAAATGTTCTCCCCCTCCATTTGATCTTCGGCAATTTACATGTTTTCCAATTTTTTTTTTCAATCATAACTTTGAAACTGAATAAAATCCTCACTTTTCTAGTTCATGAAATAGACCCATATCTTCCTCGTATGGTCATCAATGGGACTCACATAGCATCTACATCCACCCATAGATGCAATCTTTGCCAGATCCCATACATTTGTATGCACTAAATCCAATGCATTCCTACCTACATGCTTACCATGAGAAAATGATGTTTAGACTGCATGCTTTCCAAACTAACGAGCTTAACAATTTTTTTTTGCATTTCAATAACTTTAAGTGATGGCAAATGTGTAACCATCTCTTTGGTTTGCATAGTCTTCAACTTTTGCAAATTTACATGATTGATACTTTCATAATAGTGCCAAATCTCAATATCTACAACAACTCATGCGCCTTGTGTAAAAATGGCAACATTCAACTTCCGCACATTTACATCCAAAGTAAACATTCTGCCCACTTTCTTTCCTTGTGAAACCCACCTTCCATTCTTCTTATGCTTGTCGACAAAGAGACCATTAGAGTTGAACTTGACTTGCAAGCCCATCTGCCCAACAAAAAGCAAGTTCTTTGTAATATTGGATACACACAATCCATCAGTCAGGTACTTTACTTTACCATCACTCATAGAAAATGGTAACTTTCTTGTATGCATAATGGGATGTGCAGTATCATCCACATTCTCTACATAATGAGGACTTTGCAAAGTATATATTTCCTTAAACCACTCACCATGACTAGTCATGTGATTTGATGCACCGAAATCCACATACCATACATTATCAGTAATTTTTTCCACATTAGTAGATATAGTGTTTAGCATGTGCTACACCACAAATAGCCTCTCAGGCTCATCAACAACCCTGCTAGTGATTGCACAATTATTTTCTTGCCTCTTGTCTAGATAGTCACGTTCAAATTGACCATGTCTTTCACAAACCCAACATACTACATATTTGTGTTGACTTGTATTGGTATGCTACACATTTCTAAGACCTCTCCAAATCCCCATTGTTGGGGTATAAAGCCCAATGTGGTCGGCCAGGTAAGTGGGCGGGCCGCCAGGTATGTACACATATTCTTTTGTAAAAACCTAATAAGAACTCACTATGCTCTACACATTACAGTAGAGCGAGTTCACCATATCGTTGTGCTCTTCTTCTCGCACTCTCTCTCGCGTCGTACTTCCGCTCGTACTCCTTCAACTGGTATCAGAGCTCAGATCGAGGCTCGGGGCAGCACTACGGGAGGCTAGAGTCACCAACTGAGATTGGAGTGAAATTCGACAGGCGAAGACACGGCCCCAAATCCTGTGGGCGAGCCCGAAGGACTCGGTGTTCTCAAAATTTCATTCTGAGGTCATCTCGGCCACCGTTCGGCTTCGACAAAGGTCTGCGCAGGCCATTTTTGACTACGTGGTCTCGACGGGTGCATATCCGACTCTGCAAATTTGGGGTTTTCGGCCTACGACTGCAGGTGCTGAAGATATCGACACTCCCAGAGTGTTGATTTGTGGCTGTCTACACATCGAAGGACGGCTCACAGTTCTTGGAGGCGTGTCACATACGACACGGACGCATCTACACACAGACTGTAGGCGACATCCACTAGTTCATCAGGTAGCTTGTGTTTGCTGCTTGATATTCCAGATTTCATCCTGACATTGCAGGTACTTCCACATGGGATGTATTGTCAGAGATGATATATGTCTGTTGAGGGTTTGCTGGCTGCGAGTCACGCAGCAAAAAACCGCCGCAACGGTTACATCATACAGTGGGAAATTTGTGGATGTATGACTTTGTGGGAAGTCTATGTACTGTCAGATTTACTGCAGCCTTTGTTGAGGGTCGAGTGAGGTTTTATTGAGCTGGGGGATTCTCGAATGTTGAGATCCTTTCGGTGATACAGGTCTTGGAGCGATCCCTCGAGCACCCTTAGATAGGTAGCTAGGATGTATTGACTGTGAGTTAGACAGTTGGGATTGCATCTTTGCTTTACTGCCGTTGAGGCATTGTCGCAGTCTATGATTATAGGATAGTGGCAGGACAATGAGAGACAGTACAGGTGCAGGACAGGTTTACCCGCAGCTTACAGTGTCAGAGAGACAGTGTTTTTGGAGCTGTTTTTTGGTCTATTTTTAGTACACCAGAGCCATTTTACAAAGGAGACTCTGCCAAAATTTCTGTAGAATCTGAAGCTTTCTTGGTTCATTTGACAGGTTGATATTGGTTCAGAGGTCAGTTTACAGGGGAAACTCTGCCAAATTTTTCCCAGAAAAGTAAACTACTGTGAAGCGTAGCTATGGCTGGATCACAGGACACTGCTCTTTACAATATCAAGAAGCTGGATGGAACCAATTTCCCATTGTGGAAGAAGCAGATTTGGCACGTGTTGGTACAAAAGAAGTAGATAAAACCTATAAAGCTCAAGGGGATAAAACCAAAAGATATGGACGAAGATGAACGGAGCGAAATGGATGAATTGGCACTTTCTACCATTATGCTGACTTTGGCAGAAAGCGTTTACTTCAATGTAGCAGACAAGATGTCGGCTTATCAAGCATGGTTAAAGCTGAGTGATCTTTATGAGAAGCAGAGTGCAGCTTCACAGGTATACTGGCTTAAGAAGCTTGTTGACTTGAAGATGAAAGAAGGGACACCTATGTCCAATCATCTGAATGAATTCAACACAATCTATAGTCAGTTGTCAGCTCAAGGTGTCAAGTTTGATGAACCTGTTAGAGCTAGGTTCCTGTTGATCACATTGCCGGAAAGTTGGGACACTTTTCGCACAGCTTTGAGTTATTCTGCACCTCCAGATGGTTTGAACATAGCAGGTGTAGAAGGAAGTCTGCTTACTGAAGAAACCAATAGAAAGACAATGGACAAAGGCAAAGGAACAGCCTTAGTTGTCAGGGGAAGGACCAAAGAAAAGTACAAAGGTGGAAAGAGGAATCAGTCTCGTAGCAAGTCCCGCAGTGCTGAAGGCAAGAGTGACATAGAATGCTACCATTGTGGCAAGAAGGGTCACATGAAAAGAGACTGCAGAGAATGGAAAGCAGAAAAAGGCAAAGAGAAAGCTGAAGACCATGGTGAGAAGAACAAGTCCTCAGTGAAGATTCAAGAAATAAATGTGACAAACACTGTTGCAGAGGATGACAGTCTAGTGTCAGGAGACATCTACTTCTTGAAGAATACAATGGACTCAGCTCTTCTTATAGCATCTGATGGAAATGCACTGAGTGACTGGATTATAGACTTAGGGGCATCACTTCATGTGTCTCCAAACAAGGAGTGGTTTACTTCTTATGTGACCACTAAAGATCATGTTCGGCTAGGCAATGGGCAGACATGTGAGATCTTAGGTGTTGGAGATGTTCAGTTGAAGTTTCAGAATGGCTCTTCTTTCACGCTGAAGAATGTGAGACATGTTCCCGCAATTGCAAAGAGCTTGATCAACATTGGTTTACTTGATGATGCTGGCTACGTCACCATTTTTAGATAGAACATGTGGAAGATATCCAAGGGTTCTATGACAGTAGCACACAGAGTAAAGTCTGGAGGACTTTACATGATTTATGTATCAAATGTCTCTAAAAATGTAATCAATGTCACCGAGCAACCGAACGTTTCTTTGTGGCATAGCCGGTTAGGACATATGTCCAAGAAGGGAATGAAAATCTTGTCTCGTTCTGGTTATTTGCCTGGATTTTCATTTAATGATTTTGAATTCTGTGAACATTGTCTGTATGGTAAGCAAACACAGCAGCCACATAAGCATAGAAGAAGTAGAAGAGATACACAGTTGGAACTTGTTCATAATGATTTGTGTGGACCTATGCCTAACCTATCTCTAGGGGCAGCTTCTTACTTTATGACATTTATAGATGATTACTCGAGGAAAGTATGGGTTTACTTTCTCAAGCACAAGGATGAAGCGTTTAGTGTTTTCAAAACGTTTGTGACACTTGTGGAGAATCAGAGTGGCAAGAAGCTTAAATGCTTATGCACTGACAATGGTGGAGAGTATGTTTCAAAGGCCTTTCAGGACTTTTGTGAGTCAAAAGGTATAAAACGTGAACTTACTGCTCCTTACAATCCTCCTCAAAATGGTGTTGCTGAGAGGATGAATAGGACCATACAAGAGAAGGTCAGAAGTATGTTGTCTAATGCACAACTGCCAAATGGGTTTTGGGCTGAAGCTGTATCAACAGCTGTTCATCTTGTAAATAGATCTCCTAGCAAGGTTTTGCAGAAGGATTCAGTGCCAGAGATGGTATGGTCAGGCAAAATGACCTCATACAAGCATCTCAGAGTCTTTGGCTGTGAGGCATATACTCACGTTCCAAAGGAATTTAGGAACAAACTTGAGCCAAAGAGTAGAAAGTGCATCTTTCTAGGCTATGGCAATTCTGGTGAGATGGGGTACAGACTTTGGGATCCCGAATCCAGAAAGGTTGTCCGCAGCAATGATGTTCACTTTAATGAATCCAAATATCATTCTAAACCAGAGAGGGTTGAGGAGATTAGAGAGTTGTCTTCCAAGAAGATGGACCTGCACGTGCAAGACAAAATGTCAGGGCTCAAGAGGAGCAAGGACAGGATAGAGTGGAACCATAGGTTGTGGCTGAGCCTGAGCCACCTATTGTGCGTAGATCTGGACGTGTCACGCGACCTCCTAATAGGTTTGTTCCATCTATGAATTATGTCATGTTGACTGATTGCAATGACCCTTCATGTTACAAGGAAGCAGTGCAAATGAAGGACTCCGGGAATTGGCAATTGGCCATGCAGTCAGAGATGACAGCTCTGCATAAAAACCAGACATGGAAGCTAGTTAAATTATCACGGGGCAAAAATGCTCTACCCTGTAAATGGGTTTACAGGTATAAGATCACCGCTCATGATAGTCAGCCAAAGTACAAAGCAAGGCTTGTTGCCAAGGGCTTTAAGAAAGAACAAGGCATTGACTTTGATGAAGTCTTCTCTCCGGTGGTCAAGATGACTACATTGAGATGCTTTCTTGCATTGGTTGCCATATTAGATTTGGTGTTGCACCAAATGGATGTCAAGACAGCGTTCTTGCATGGTGATTTAGATGTGGAAATTTACATGCAGCAGCCAGAAAGGTTTTTTGAGAAAGGCAAGGAAGATTGGGTATGCCAGTTGTTAAAGAGTCTTTATGGCTTAAAACAATCACCGAGGGCATGGTACCATAAATTCCACAAGTTTATGCTTTCTCAAGGCTACAAACGTAGTGAGTTCGATCACTGTCTATATACAAAGAAGGCTAAGGATGGCAGTTGGATGATCCTTATTTTGTATGTGGATGACATGTTGATTGCTGGCAAGCACTTGGAAGAAATTTCAGCTTTGAAGTCAAAGATGGCAAAATCGTTTGACATGAAAGAGATGGGTGAGGCAAGTCATATACTTGGTATGCGCATTGAGAGAGACAGATCAAAGAAGTTGATTTGGTTATCTCAAACAGAGTATATTGACAAGGTTTTGCAACGTTTCAATATGGAGAAGGGAAAGGCATTGAGTGTTCCATTGCCACCATATGTGAAACTTAGCAAACAAGATTTTCCTGTGTCTGAGGAAGAACAGGCTGAAATGGATAAGATTCCATATGCGTTTGCAGTGGGTAGTTTGATGTATGCAATGATTGCTACTCGCCCAGACATTGCATTTGCAGTGGGAGTAGTAAGTCGATACATGTCAAACCAAGGCAAGAAACATTGGGAGGCAGTGAAAGGAATATTGAGATACCTGAAAGATACAAAGAGTATGCGTATATGCTATGGGAGTCAGGAGCTAAGTGTAAAGGGTTTTACAGACTCAGATTATGCAGGTGACTTAGACAACCTAAGGTCTACGTCAGGGTATGTCTTTACATTGGCTGGTGGAGCAGTATCATGGCGTTCTAGATTACAAGATTGTGTTACTCAGTCTACTACAGAGGCTGAATATGTTGCAACATCAGAGGCATGCAAAGAATCAATTTGGCTTAATCGACTAGTAACAGATTTGGGAATCAAAGAAGAGATGCCTATGTTATATTGTGATAGTCAAAGTGCTATACAATTGGCTCGCAATCCAGTTTATCACTCAAAGACAAAGCATGTGGATGTGAAGTATCATTTCATCAGGGAAATGCTCGAGGATAAGCAACTTCAGCTTCTCAAAGTTCACACCACAGAAAATCCTGCTGATCTACTTACAAAAGGACTTCCCTCAGAGAGCTTTGCGCATTTTCGCAAGCAGTTAGGTGTAGGGTAGTACATCACTTCTCTACATCTCTTGTATATTAGCTTGTATAGTAGCTTCTCTCACACTTAAAGTACCACATTGGACTTTAAGTGGGAGGTTGTTGGGGTATAAAGCCCAATGTGGTCGCCCTGGTAAGTGGGCGGGCCGCCAGGTATGTACACATATTCTTTTGTAAAAACCTAATAAGAACTCACTATGCTCTACACATTACAGTAGAGCGAGTTCACCATATTGTCGTGCTCTTCTTCTCGCACTCTCTCTCGCGTCGTACTTTCGCTCGTACTCCTTCACCCATGCCTCAAAAGTTTCCTTGACCACCTATATTATTCTGTCATTGTGCTTGGTATTTGCCTCTTCCTTGTCCTCCTCCATAACTTATATCACATCACATCTTCTTTCTCTTCCTGTGTTGTTGAAAAGGACCTATTCAGAATTTTTTATACCTTGTGTAGAGGAGTATTCGTCAAGTTCCTTCTCTTCCACAAGCACTAAGGACAATAAATCTATAAAAGAGGGAATGTTCTCTATAAGATGGATACCAATTTTAAAATGTGTGTATTTTGGACCCAAACCCTTCAAACCGTACTTACACTTTATTGTCATCATTGACTGTAACACCAATCGATGCAAGTGATTCATATATGTTCTTTATTTTCAATGAATAGTCATTAATAGACGGGTTTTTCTTCTACATTATATTCAGGTCAACCTTCAAATATAGACTCCTTGCCTTTGTGTTTGTAACATCCAATGACAATATAAGGTGTCACAAGCCTCCTTAGGGGTGTGAGCATCTTGTATGTGCCCAATCATAGTGTCTTGCACCCTCACAAAAAGTGAGTACATGACCTTCTGAGATCCCTGGTTCCAATTTTAATTATACATCTTTATCTACATAGCATTTGCACCTTCCTCTAGTAACAGTGGTGCTAGTCATGCTCTCCATCAATGTACTCCCAATAACCTTTACTCTTGAGGAAGTTTGACATTCTAAACTTCCAAGAATAGAAGTTGTTCTTGGAATTTGGTTAAGTCCATCATTGTTGGATGACATGTTTTGAATCCTTCACAAAGTCTCTGATCTACTTGTAATCTAGATGTCAGACAAGAGACCGTCTGGTGGGAAGCAGCCATCACATTCTTCTTTTGGTTGATTCACGTCTAGATGGGATCCCATCCAGGGTGGACGTCGCCTCCAGTGGACCCGAGTCTTGAGGCGGTAAGTCCAAGCATTGAAATTAAGCTTATTTGTAGCTATTTTTCCATGAGCATGAGTGTAGGTTTTCTATATTATTTGTAGGCATGGACCTCTTACACCTATGGAGGTGCCATTCCATCTACCTAGGTTCTTCCAATGGCTATTGATCAGACCTGCAACGGGAACTCTCTTTGCGGGGCGATACCTCCGTTTTATGGAGGGACTGTTTGGATGCTACACTCCATAGCAGCTTGCAGTCTACAGTCTTTCTCAGCAAAGCATGACATGGGGGAGCCAGGGAGGGACTCCCTATGTCCAGAGCCTCGCATCGACGGCATACCCTTCTACGGTCCCTTCTTATCAACCTACTCCTCTTCCATCGTAGGGCCCCATGCCACTCCATTCCACTCCTGCTTCATTCAAGAATCCTCAACGTGCTTCTTCTGGTAGTGCGCACAGACATTCACTTCAGGGAAGTGAGCATTGAGAGAGGTGGATCGATGAGTGATCCTATGGCTTCTCTTGTTTTGGTATTTGGGGGGGGGGGAGGGGAGGAGGAACGAAGTCCCCTAATCTCGGAGCATGTTGTCCCAGACACAAAGGACAAGGATACTGATGCACCCACTCTAGATACGCATGGACGCTACTATAACATAAAGTACGATGGCCGAATTGTGGACTTTGTTACAGCACATGGTAGGGTGTTTTGATGCCATTTTCAAATTCTTATACACTCGACGTATAAGAATTGTTTTGTAAATTTCAGAGACCAACAACCGGATCATGCGCGCTACATCGAGGAAGTATTGCATGCTCGATTCCAAAATGCCCCCAACAAGCATTTTTCAACACAATGGTTGGAGGGCTACATTAAAATATTTTTTTAAAACAAGAAATCAAGTGTATGGTGTGCAACGGCCAACCAGGTTAGAGATCTAGACAGGAGCTATTACGGAGGCAACATGGTAGATGTGGAGTGGGAGTGGGCAATGCACAAAAAGGGCTAACAAGCTGCAACGTGCTCATCCCATAGATAACAGCCCGAAGCTTAGGCTAGACAAACTCCCACACACTATGGTTCGGGAGGCAAAGCATCTTGGTTTGGTTAAATTGGAACCTAAACCGGTTTAAAAAAAGTTCTTGTTAATGAATTGCTTTTGCTATTGCTAACTTAGGAAAATATCACCCGAAGTCGACTAACCAAAGAGATGGTCAAATATCGAGAGCAGCACAGAGAATTTGAAACTTGACAATGGTTGTTGGAGAGCCATTACATCTCTCACGAGAAATTCGACTCAGCGGTCGGATCTCTATAGGCGGAAAGTCTAGAAAAATCATATTGTATTAATTATTTTGAGTTGTTAATTTGTTTAATTTGGTTTTGGTTAATGTGGAGTCATGGCAATCAGACATATGAGCCTATGGACGAGGAGAAGGAGGAAGAGGAGGACTTGGATAGATAGAAAATTATTTGTAGTCCTCTCTTAAAGTCCCAATGTGGCACAAGAAAAGCTCTATGAGCATATGTATATACAACTGAACTAAAATTTCCACCTTATTTGTAATGGTTTTTGAATTATTGGTCTTTTGCACTTTAAATTGTCAACGTCACGTATATTCAAACTCTATTGTTTATTTTTTTATGTACACTTTTTCAAAAATTGATGCTTCATATGTTTTATGAAGGTAAAAAATAAAGGTGCTCATTTTGGGTAGCCCAAATGAGCACCTTTATTTTTGAAAATGCGTTTAGCAATAATAATCACAATAATGGTCATGGCAATAATTGTGGTAATAAGCGTGGGTACATATCCACGACTATTACCATGCATATTCTTGACAAACCGCATCTATTATCACGAGAATTACCGCCATCACAATTTTTATTTTTATTTTCTCTCTCTCTTTTCATTTGTTATTAGATGGTAATAGGAGCGGTTCTCAATTTTTCCTCTTATAGTGTTGAATTTATGTAGACTACACAATAAAAGGACCACACTCAGATAGCTTCCACTCAGAAAAGAGGGTCTAGAGGCACTGTATTGGGAATCCATCATCCTTCACAATTAATAGAGCTTCCCTACGGATAGGGACCAACTAAATCGCAGCCCCTCCCACTCACCCCTACAATTGCACAACTATCACACTCTATGCAAGTGGATCAGCTATAGATAAAACCCCTATGGAGTACTCTCCAAGACATGCAAGGAGAAGTCATAACGGTGGAGACTTCAATACGATCGAATCTCTCTTTGATAGATACAAAATTCAAGGGAAATTTGTGGAAGGCAGATGAAAAGTCACCTTGGAGGCCCTCAAGGATCATCTTGATCAGTGGTATGCTAAGAAATAGGGTCAATCATCTTGCCAGATTTACTTCTTTGGTCATCTCGCAAGAAAGGCTAGGTTGGATACGTGCTACATCTCCATCTCATTGGCCAAATCCTTTACTAGAGTCACAAAGTGGACACAACTCTTGCTTGTGAGACAACTATCCCTTGGTAGTTAGGCTTGATGAAAAACCAAAGAAATTAGGAATCAATGGTTTCACATTGACCCCTCATTCTCTACCCTACCTCTAGCTCATGACTTGATAAAAGAAATCTAGGTATCACAATTCTCTCTGAACTGTAGTCCCACCTTAGCCTGGTCCAATAGTGTTAAGGAAACTCAAGCAGCTCTAGTCAAATTTAGAAAAGAGGTTTCAAATATAAGGAGAAAGAGAAAATAGAACTTATTATAATAGACCCTTTCTGAACTAGAGTCTTCCCTCTCAGTTGACCCCTTAACTCAAGCCCAAATCATTGAGACCAGAAGGAAGATATAAAATGAAGAAGACTTGGTTTCCAAGCAATCCTTGATGTTCTTAGGCAAGCCTTCTAAGCATATGTTCAAAATTTTGAGAAGAAGAAAACTAGAGATTCCATTGCTCTCCTCATCAACCCCAAGAAAAGAGCCTCCAGGCCCAAATGGAGAATTTGGAATCCATAAAAGATCACTTTCAAAGCTTGTTTAGCCCTCCAAAGAACATCACCTTGGAAACTAAGGAAGCCAGAAACATCATGTGGACCTACAAAAAATTAGTAACTCCCCCTTGAATTCAAACAACTCGCATAAACTCCCTTGTCCCTAAAAGACATATATCTCATGACTCACAGCCTGAAACAAAAAAAAGACTCTAGAGATTCATGGTCTCTTGATAGAATTCTTCTCCACTTTCAAAGACATCCTCGTTCCAATGCTTCTATTGGTTTGGGAGGAATCACTAAGATATCAAGCCCTACAAATCTCCATTGACATAAGACATCATAGAGCTACTTCATAAGAAGAGAGACAAGGACAATGATCACCATAGGCTATATAATATTTGCTAATTAAGAAAATAGCCAACCTGATCACCCATTCTCATGCACTGGATCAATGTTAAACAAAAGGGATTCATCAAAGGTAGAAGACTTCTTAAAGCATTCATTGCTCTCTTGGAGGGTATAAAGCATGTAGAAAAAATAGGATTCAACTATGTATATGTTAAGATTGATTTTGACAAGGTTTATGATCTATTGGAGCGGTCGTTCATTCTACAAATCAAAGCATAGGAAAAATGAGGTTTGGCCCAAACTTGCTACAGTTTGTGACCACACTCTTTGGGAATGCCGGAGCTAAAGTTTCCCTAAATGGTGCTCTCTCATGAAATTTTGAAGTGAACATGTCTATAAGAGAAGTCTGGCCCTTGGCTCTCCTCTTGTTTGCAGTAGGAGCAGATAGACTTATAAACTATCTTATTAAAGGGAAAATGGACTAGGGTCTAATTAAAGGAATTCCCTTACCAAATCAGAGAGGCTAACATTGCCTTTTCCCATTTATAGATAGCACAAAAGACTTTCTAGCAAACAAAGAAATCACTCTCAGATAGTTCTAGAGGGCCATATAGACATTTTGCACAGCCTTGGTATCAAAGATCGACCAGAGTAAAATTGGAATGAAGTCATGTGGAGCCCCTCTTTATGGCTGGAAATCACAAAAATGTTGTAAAGCGATCAAAGAGGCTAGGGAAAGCTTTTCAGACTATTGGGAATGCCTTTTGAATTCAATGTCACTCTGAAGAAGCAGAGATGGGACTGGATTCTTGATCAATTTAAAGAAAAGATCCATGACGGGTCCAACTCTCATTGGCTAGAAGAGTTATGGTAATCAATCAAATTCCAACTTCATACATCCTATTCTTCCTCTTTTGTTGGAGGCCACCAAATTCCCATATTCAACAAATTATTAGACATTGCTGAAACTTCCTTTGGTCTGATGGCCCTTTCAAAAAGTTAGCAGCCAAATTCAGTTGGGACACATGTTGTCTTCCTAAAGAGAAAGGGGGGACTTAAAATCAGAATCATTACTACCTAGCTTGTTGAGTTTACTACCAAGTTGATAATTAGAGCCATCAATCACCCCACTGAGGAGCAGATGATCTCCCTCCCATTTAGACACATGAAGGGTTTCTCCTTAGAGACACGCACAGATTGGAAAAGGTTTACGTGGATCACCATCCTATTTAGTCATTATTCCTTCAAAACCAAGGGCTTAGATCTCATCAAATCTCTCTCTCTCTCTCTCTCTCAGTTGCTGATTATGTTTTCATCTAAGCCTTTGGATGTGTTGGCGATACCCTACTTACCTACTGTGAACCCTGTATGCTAGCCTCCTCCCCCTCACTCCACACCATCCTTAATAGAAGGCGGAAGGTCTTGCTGACAGAACACAATGGTACTTCAAGTTTTCCAAAATCTAATATGTAGCCATTTACCCAAAAAAGTCCATTCTTTTCTGTGGTTGATAGTCTATAAGGCCAAAATTGATAACATAGTGAGCATTTCATTAAGAACAAGACCTAATGAGCATAGAGAGAGTACTTAATTTGAGAAATCAACATAGCAATTTACACCTAGCTAATTTGGCATTGACAATACTTGAAAAAAGTAGAGAAATAGAACAATTGACAATAGTTCAGGACCGGATTTACATGGAGCCGGTCCCTCCTCCGTAAAGGCCTTGTATTATAGCTTCTCCCATCAAAGGAGACTTTTGTACACTACAATTTTTGTGTTCCTTGACAAAACTGATCATTGGTGCAATGAAGATGGAAGCTTCATGCACCAAATTATGCTTGAAAAACACACCTAGTGTCCCTAGCCTCAGCCCCAAGACCTCACACACCTTCAAAAATAGTGAGAGCTAACAGGGAATGATGATAGATTGAGAGGAAGAAAATGTATCTTATAAGAAAGAAGTATTCTCCTCACATAATCACTCTAGAGCATAGATTAGCTTAGTAATTAGCATGGTAGATGAGATGAGCATGCCATTGAAGCTTGGCTCTTGGTTGGATTTGCATTCCATAGCCAAGAGTTGTTGGTGTAGGCCGCAACTTCCCAATGCGTGGAGAAGGAGATGGAGTTCTTCTTGCACACATGAGTTGTGTGTGTGTGTGTGTGTGTGTGTGTGTGTGTGTGTGTAGCAATGAGTTAGACTAAAATGCAGCCCTCTCTCTCTTCTTGGTCGACCCCTCTTGCTAATTACTCATGCTGGATTCCCGTTGGCTCGTGCAAAGCTAAGCCAATCACACTTTAGAATTATAATTGATGGACTTGTGACATGTGTTCCCCTTTCCACTTTTGTGAGAGCTTTAGGTAATTAAATAATTCATGTAAACTCCAATTGGACCTTTTAGTCTTTTGGCCGATAGGAATCAGGCAAGTCATTGGGCTATTGTATGCTCATTGGACCCCTTGGTAGACTGTCCAATAGTCTTCTAGGGAGCTTAATTTTTCTATTGGTTCTTTTATCAAGCATTTTTTAATTGATTAGAATAATTATACTCTAGCCTAATTCTCATTGGTCCACCTCTATGGCCATCCAATAGGATTTGAGAGGAAATTGGGGGCAACTGGCCTAGGAGTCTGCCATGTGTCCATTCTTCCCTTTGGGGAGAGCTT
The DNA here is from genome assembly GCF_014529385.1 of Adiantum capillus-veneris. NCBI lineage: Eukaryota > Viridiplantae > Streptophyta > Polypodiopsida > Polypodiales > Pteridaceae > Adiantum > Adiantum capillus-veneris. The sequence goes on from NC_140941.1 coordinate 119,612,484, forward strand.
GGGAGTGTGTGTGTGTGTGTGTGTGTGTGTGTGTTTCTCTCTCATCTCCTACTATTACGGCTCACCCACTCCTTCCTAGGGATGTGGGAAGAATTTTTAGTCTTCCCATGACCATCCAATTTTCCCCTACTTTGGCTATTAGACAATTGAATTAAATTTGGGAACTTTAGCCTATGGAAGTCTTAATGGAGCTCGACCTTAGGTCTTTTAAGCCCCACTAAAGCACATTGCTCTTTTGCAGACTGTCCCCCTTTGGATCCCTATTTTCCCTCCTTTCTATTCCTGACAGAGATCGGTCTGGTAGCCTTACCAATCTGTATCAATGCTCCATAGTAGAGTGACAAACTCTACATTAGGAAGAGGATGGGCTGTAGGAGGGCCTCTTTATTTTCCATGAGCTTATTGAGGTGATTAACATTTTGACAAATGTGCAAGAATGGTGGGTGTGTAAGAGTGGTCAAAGGATGCACTTTTCCTCCCAAAAAGGAGATGGAAAGTTTTATGATTTTTGGCCTTTCATAACTCCCACATATGATCTCTGATTTTAGTGGAAATCATAGATCTACAATTTATGCGTCAAGCTCTTTCCATAGATATGCCACATGATATGGTTTTACCCGCTATATTTTAAATTCCATTTTGGGGGGAAACTTTGAATTCAAATAAACTATCCATTTTGCCTGTTTGAATTCAAAAGGTGTTCTTTGATTACTTTAATAATACAAAAGGTTTGACTTCCTTAAACTGCCAAATAAAGAGGCCCTCCTTGACCCCATTCTCTTCCTAATGCTTGGTGTTTGGGAGACCTCGTCTCCACAAACATGATCCTAGGCTTGCATACTTATTATCATTTGTGCACAATAAAGAAAAAGAGAGTCTTATAAGACAAAAACTTTGTTCATTTAAACATATTTACATTTGCTTACTCTAGGGAATCATTGTAAACATTGACAAGGTTTTGGTTATCCTTTAATCATATGCCTTGTATCCATCTAGCATCTTCAAAAGGATAATTTTTAAACTTGAAGATATCATCGAATAGTCTTACCGCCTCGTAATTTGTCTTCATGTCGAAGAATGGACTCAGGCTGTAGCACCTCTTCTTGGTCCTCGATCTCTGGTGGGTCTTTAATGATTGCTTCTTGAGGTGGATCTCCTTTGTAAGGCTTTAGTAGGCTCACGTGGAAAGCATTGTGTATGAGCCAATGGTTGGGCAACTTGAGTTGATAGGTCATCTCATTGAGTGGACTAAGAATCTAAAAGGGACCATAGTACCTTTTTGATAACTTAGCATAGTACTTTTGGTGTCCTGTAGGATTCTTGCTCGTCGTGTGCCTTAATCGAGCCTTGGGAACTTAAGCAAGACCTAATCATTTTTTTAAAAGTCTAGGGCTCTTTTGTGCTTATTAGCAGAAGCTTTTTGCCTTTGCTGAGAGATGGATATAGCATCCTTAATCTTTTGAAAAGATTCTTGTAGGTGCCGGCTATATTCGGCTATATTCATTTGCAACAAAGATCTTCCCATGTACCTTGAGTAGCTGGGGACTTTTTAATCTTCCTCTATCACCTCAAAAGGTGATTTTCCCGTGGAAGTATGTACAATGTTATTGTAAGCATACTCCACTAAAGGTAAGTATTTCTTCCATTGGAACTTTTGATCTACTTCTGTGACATAAGCTTTTGGTAGATCAGGAATTTCTAGGTTAGCTACACTACAAGAGGTACTTTACATTAGCGATGCTCGCAGTGCGACGCTCAAACGTTAAAATCCATGGCGTCACTATTTTCTTTGTTGCATAGCGATGCCGACATGGTATAAAAATAAATGAAGAGCGCTAAAAACTCAGATCTCAGATCTGAGCTTTGGCTCTCTAGCGAAACAGGTAAACCCGCATCTCTCCCTCTCTCTCTCTCTCTCTCTTCCCCCCCCCCCCCCCCCCCCCCCCCCCCCCCCCACACACACACACACACACACACGAGGAGAAGAAGGAGAGCCAGGTATGCTCCTTCCCTCTCCTCCCTCTCATGTTCCCTTCCCCTCTTTCTCTCTCTCCCTGTCAATCTTACACACACACACACACACACACACACACATTGTGTCTTTGAGAGAGAGAGAGATAAAGAGAGAGAGAATGTACACACATGCATAGAAAAAACACATACACACACATTGAATGTACAAAAAACTACACACATATGCATAAACAAAGAATGCATACACACACATTGGAAAAAGAAGAGAGAGAGAGAGAGAGAGAGAGAGAGAGAGAGAGAGAGAGAGAGAGAGAGAGAGAGAGAGGGAGAGAAGAAAACAAAGAGAGAGAGAGGGGGAGAAGACAAAAAGAGATAGGTAAGGGGAGAGAGAGAGAGTGATAGATAAAAAAAGTAGAGAAAATATGAATTAATGAAATGTTATATTAAGATTAGGATTAGGTTAGATTTAAACTTAGGTTAGATTAAGGTCGAAGATTAGGTTAGATTACATTTAACTTATATTTAAAATTTATGCTAAAATTAAAATTAGGGTAGACTTAAGATTATGTTAGATTACATTTAGGTTTAGGTTAAATTAGATTTAGGTTTATGTTGAGTTTAAGTTTAGATTAGATTATAACTCGACTTGTTGCCAATTATAACTCGTCGGACTCTGACACTGGCCAACGTGCAGCAATCTTGCAACCCAATAGACGTATTCGCAGGCACCATGTTTGTTGGTGATGCATCGGTTGAGGTCCAGGGAGGTTGAGATATGAGAGGGTGATTTGGGGGCTATGCAAGAGGCGGAGAGAATGGGACTGTCTTGTAGGCTGATGCTAGAGCAGGAGTGAGAAAACTCGCAACGTTTCATGAGCGCATTGAAGGGCCCACCCTTGCAGTTGTGACAGACGATCTCTCTCTCTCTCTCTCTCTCTCTCTCTTTCTCTCTCTCTCTCTCTCTCTCTCTCTCTCTCTCTCTCAGCATGACTGCACTAGCATAACTCACCTCTACTACAGGTTAGAGCTACACGAAATGCAAGCGTCAAACTGCATTACATTTAGGTTTAGGTTAGATTAGATTTACGCTTATGTTGACTTTAAGATTAGATTAGATTTAGATTTATGTTAGATTTAAGATTAGGGCAAGATTTAAGATTAGCTAGGTTAGATTTAAGATTAGATTAGATTTAGATTTAGGTTAGATTTTAGGGCATGTCAATGAAGGGGGAGTTCCAATTAAGCTCAAGGCTTTGCCCAAAGAGCAAACACTAGGTACACAACAATATGTATATTCCCATCAGAATCTAACACCTATTAACTCACCCACTAACCATGTTCAATTAGCTCAAAATCACCATATATTCAATTATGTTAAATTTAAGATTAGATTTTGGATTTAGTTTTTATATTAAAGTCTACCTTCGGGATTATGGAAAAAAAAATAGAGATAGGAAAACGGTGATCCCTCTCTTCCTCTCTATGGATGCGACCTTAAGTTGGAAAGCTTTCAACGGAATGATACTCAGATTGGAGGCCAACATGTAATGTGCTATAAGTAATCCCTCGAACAAGGATCTGCTGTGAAGAGATTTTAAGATGTTGTGAATTGCTACAGCTAGAGAAGAGGCAAAGGGGTTTTGTCCACTACATGCACTGTCATGTAGACGTGGGTGTGTAGATTTCTTGTAACCACAAATATAGGCATTGACCATTAAAGACGAGATTACAACCCGGTGGTTTTGATCTCCATGCACCTCTAGACCGAGGTGTGCGGGGATCGGACATGACTAGAGAACGTGAGGTAGATTACAATGTGAACAGAGAGAGAGAGAGAGAGAGAGAGAGAGAGAGAGAGAGAGAGAGAGAGAGAGAGAGAGAGAGAGAGAGAGAGAGAGAGAGAGAGAGAGGATGCCGATAGAAGATTAAATTTATGTCCAAGTTATAAAGTTTTTACATTCATTATGAGTAGCGACGACGATGTGGGGCCGTCCAACCGAAACACCTATCTCTCAACAAGGATCTTATGTCCTTGTAATCAATACAAACATGATGTGCGACGAACAAGACGCGTTTCTTTGCAGCACGTTTGTGAATTTGGCGAGTTTTATCCATCTATTACAGATCGAGTTGTTGCCAATTATAACTCATCGCACTCTAATGCTGGCCAATAGGCGGCAATCTTGCAACCCAATAGACGTTGTTGGGTGCCACCGTTTTTTGTAAATTTGTACATATGGATATGACACCCGATGTCAAAAGGGTGTGTGGGATTTCTTTTTGTGGGTTTTTTAGCTTGCTTTAGCAAGCACATGTACATGCACTGCAAGTCGCTAGTCTAGTGACAGCTGTCGGGCTACTGTAAGTGCCCGTGAGTGAGTTTTTTGAAGTGAGCCTTGTATATAACTTAAACTCATGTACAAACAAAAACAATTTCAGCCAAATATCAGAAATTTACAGGTTTTAGCTCGTTCTGTCTCCTTGGTGCTCTTGGATGCAGTTTTTTGCCCCGACTAGCCTTCTCTACATGTAGTCGTGCTGGGACAGCTCTCTGTTCGCGTCAATTTTGCTCATGGGGGCGTATGGAATCAATTTTAGTCATCTTCAGATTTCTCGCCAGTCATTTTTCAAGCTTTCTCTCAAGCTTTAAAGTGCCCCAATTGGAGTTGTGCTCATCAGGTTACGACTAGTTCTCTGTAGGGTTATGGCTATGGCAGCCTAGTGGCAAAGTGTGTGTAGACAGATTCGGAGGGCATGTATCTATGAATTGTGGAATTGATGTTGAAGTTGTGGGTTTGTGATGTTTTATTGTGAAAGGAGAGGCTCTTGTCTTCATATGCATTGGTCGGCGTGTGCTGTAAATCCGTGCTTTGACAGGATTTTGCTCCTATGTGACATAGTCTCTTAGGTGGGCGACGGCTAGTAAATTCCCAAGGGTCTACTCCTATTGGACTTGTGGTGTTTCAAAAGGATTTTGCGAAGATTTTGGTGTCTTTTAGTTCTCTTTCAACGCTCTTGGGTGACATCGCTATAGAGGTGTTCCAGTTTGCTTGTTTCCCAACAGTGTTTTGGTGCCCGCCACCGAGGAATCGCTTCAAGTTACTTTCAGTTTACAGGTTTTGAAGACATGGAGTTTAATTTTCCGGAGTTTAGTGGTAAATCAAATGAAATTTCTAAAGCTTTCATTGAGAGAATGGAGTTTGCTTGCCTTCTTGCTGACAAGCAAGACCCAGCGTTGGTGCTACTTCTGTTTGAAGGGAGATGCTAGGGAATGGTTGGAAGGCTACGAAAAGGATCTACAATCAGCCCAACCTCCTCAAGTTATGACTTATGAAATGGTAAGGCATGCTTTTCTTACACACTTTCAACAGGTGGAAGACCCACAAAAGGTATGGTAATCTATTCAAGGCTTAATACAAGATGAAGGCCAAACCATAGAAGACTTTGTCAAGGCATTGAATGCGTTATGGGCAAAGTGGTGTACATCTTTGGGGGTTGAAATTCCTCCAGCCATGTTGAAGAAGGACAGGTTTCTTGCAAGCTTGAGGAGTAACCTACACTTGAAGGTAGAGCTTAAGCAACCAAGGACCTTTGAGGAGGCAGTTGAAATTGCAAAGAATAAAGAGTGGAAAGCACATCGTCTTCATCAACTTGGAATCAATGTCGAGCCAAAGCTTGAAGTGAAAGCGGTAGAGCAACCAAGGGTCCTCATTAGGGAGCCAAGTTATGATCAACAAGCTTCTCATGATGTGAATGCCTTTCGCAAGGAGATGCAAGAGGTTGTAGGTCTTATGAAGAATCTTAGTGTGCATATGATGGGAGGTGGAAGAGGTCAGAGTTATGGATATGGACATGGTTATGGAAGCAATGAGGGTTATACAGGTGGTAGAGGAAGAGGCATGGCTGGAAGAGGGGATATGTTTCAATGCTACAATTGTGGTGAATGGGGTCATAAAAGCCCTCAATGTGACAAGCCAAAGAGAATGGGTGGCGACATGTTTCCTCTTCCTCCACAAATTCCTTCTCGAGCTCAAGATTATGGTATTGAGATTAAAGGGGAAGCAGGACCAAGTGGATTGACAGCAGAAGAGAAGGGCAAAACAAAAGTGGTAAGCATAATCCGTTTGGAGAAGAAAGAGGATGATTTGGGAGCTATGGTCATGCCTGTAGGTAAGAGGGTTACAAGAGATCATGACATGAGTGATGCAAGTCCCAACCATAAAAGAGGGAAACAGGTTGAAACAGGTACAAGTAAAGAGAAGAAGAAGAGAAAGCCCATGAAACATTACAATGCATCTGACTTTCCTTTGGGAGAAGGGCAACCAAATTATAGTTTAAGGGCTGACTTGGTGGGTAGAAAGGCTGATGTTACCTTTGGGCAACTCATGGAGATGTGTCCCAAGTTAAAGAGGCAATGGAAGCACGTAGTCAATCCCATCAAGAAGGAGCCTGCAAGGGGGTCAGTGAGAGTCTTGTCTTTGAATGAGCTACCTGATATATGTCCTACTATGGATGCATGGCATAAGAGGAAGTGCATTGGAGAGGCTTATATTGATGGAGGTGCACAGGTATGTGTTATTACTCAAGCTTGTGTATCAAAGTTGGGACTCAACATGGTGAAGAATTCAGGTTTTCGCATAAAGCTTGCCAACCAATCAAGTGTGAGGTGCTTGGGAGTTGTAAAGGACTTGGAGGTGGATGTATTTGATGTTAAAGTGCTGGTCAATTGCCATGTTATGCCCGCGGGTATTGGTGCTTTCCTTCTCATCCTTGGAAGACCATGGTTACATGCAACCAAAGCTATACATGATTGGGGACATGGTACTATCACTCTCTACAATAGAAGGGGTGATAAGAAGAGGTTTGACATGGCTAGCAAGCAATCTTTGGATGCTGATTTTGATGAGAAAAGTGATGAAGAAGAGTACTCAAGTGAAGAAGAAGACAATGGGGATGAAGGCAGTGAAGTGGAAGATAGCAGCAATAGTGATCTAAATGTTTCCTCCTTGTTTCTTGAAGAAGAGCATGATGAGAAACAAAGATTTCTTGGCCTTATGGAGAATGAGGATATCTCTGGTCCTTATGAGCATATTGAAGATCTGATGCAACCCAAAGTTCAACCTAATGTCAAACAGGAGCTGATACAAGGTATGTTGTCTCCCGACTTGACTAGTCATGAGAAGAGTGAGTACCTACATATGATACAACAATTTCCCCATTTATTCATCAATTCTTATGAGGAAATTAGAGGCTTTAAGGGAGAGGAAATCCACATTCCAATCAAGGAAGGAGCTCAGCCCGTACACCAAAAGCTAAGGAGAATGGGACAGGTAAAACTTAATGCTTTAAAGGAAGAGGTAGACAAGCTTCTTGAAGCAGGTTTCATATGTCCTGTGAGCACTGCAGAATGGGTGAGTCCTGTTGTTGTCACACCCAAGAAGGATGGAAAGTGGAGGATATGTGTTGATTTTAAGCCTCTAAACACAGCCATGAAGAGGGATCCATACCCTCTTCCTTTCATAGATGACATACTTGATTCTATTGCAGGGCATGAGAGGTATATCGTATGTGATGGATTCTCTGGATATTTTCAGCTCACCTTGGCTTTGGAAGATCGAAATAAGACCACATTTATCATGCCATGGGGATGCTTTTGTTATTGTGTGCTTCCTTTGGTCTTATGAATGGCTGTGCGTGGTATCAAAAGCGCGTCAACAAGGTGTTTTCTCCCTTTCTTGGCAAGTTTATGAAGGATCTTATTGATGACTTTTGTGTTTATAGCTCTAGAAAGGATCATTGTGCAAAGCTTGGGATGGCATTGAAGCAATATGATGAAAGTGGAGGTCAACTCAACCCAAAGAAATGCCATCTTGCTCAACCAAGAGTGATGTTTTTGGGGCATATGATCTCAGAGAATGGGATTGAAGCGGATCCTGACAAAGTGAAGGCTTTGGTGCTCCTCCCATCACCTAAAGATAAAAAGCAACTTTCTTCTTTTATTCAAAAGGTGAAGTATATGGCAAGGTTCATTCCTTTGTCCTCTCAACTTCTTTATCCTCTACAACAAGTAGCAAGGTTGGATCCTCTACAATGGACAAATGAATGTGAAGAGGTTTTTCAAGGTATCAAAGAGGTTCTTGGTTCTCTTCCTGCTATGCAAGCTCCTAATTGGGATAAGGAGTTTTATGTGAATCCATCAGTAGGTGAGGATGCTATTGGAGCTATGCTTCTTCAACGAGGTAACAATTCCCACTACATGAAGCCTATCTATTGTGCTAGCAGGATGAAGCTAGAGGTGGAGAGAGGCTATACTGAGGTGGAGCTCATTATGGTGAGTGTGATTTATGCATGTAGAAGGTTTAGGCACTACCTTCTCCCTAAAACATTCACATTCCTCACTAGCTACACTCTTCTACCTCAATTGGTGAATAGCCCTACTTTGTCAAAGAGGCTCATGAAGTGGATTGTGGAGCTACAGGAATTCCAATTCTCTTTTCTTGTTGAGGAGAGTACAAGGGCTACATTGACTGATTTTCTTACCTATAAGGAAAGCCCTCTTCTTCTTAAGGAGGATGCAGTGAAGAAGCAACACATGGAAGCTCCTGACATAGACAATGCCTATCTATTGTTTTTTGATGGCTCTTACAGGAAAGCGCATGGTGAAGCTTCAGGAGGTGTGGTAGTTTATGATCCTCAAGGTGCTTTGGTAACTAAAAGGATTTTGAAGCTTACATCACAAAGCAACAATGAAGCTGAGTATGCTACTTTGGAGAAAGGTCTCAACCTTTGCCTTGAGCTTGGCATCCGTCGTGTGAGGGTAAGAGGTGATGCTCTTTTGGTGGTGAAGCAAGTACTTGGGGTGTGGAAAATTAAGAATCCAAGGCCGAAAAATATGTGTTTTCAAGTGAAGAATCTGCTTAAGCATTTTGAAGCTTGGAGTTTAAGGCATGTGGACAGGTCTCAAAATGAAGAAGCACATGGTGCAACGCAAGCTTCAATTGGGCAATTGTATGTGATAAGGGCTGATTCTCCTCTTTATTTGGGAAGGGAAGCTTTAGAGAAGGAGGAAGAGTTTCTACAAACAGGTATGCTTCCATCAGAGTTGGAAAAGCCAAAAAAGTACGCCTTCCTACGTCGTGCCAAAAGGTATGTGCTACTTGGTGATGCCTTGTATATGAAGGGGGCTGATCTTGTGATGAGAAAAGTGCCTTGGAAAGAGGAAATTTACAAAATTTTAGAGGAGAATCATGAGGGTTCTTGTGGCGGTCACTTTGCTGCAAAGATCACTTTGCATAAAGTCTTGCAGGAGGGTTATGTGTGGCCAAGTGTTCAACGTGATGTTCATCATTGGTGCAAGTCTTGTAAAGAGTGTCAAAGCATGGAAAATAGGGTTCTCAAATCAGAAATTAGAGGCACCATTGTGGCTTATGATGTGTTTGAGAAGTGGGGTATTGATGCAATAGGTCCTCTACCTATCACAGCTAGAGGCAAATGTTACATACTTACTGCTGTTGACTATCTATCCAGGTGGGCTGAAGCCAAAGCTGTCAAGCACATCACGAGTAAAGATGTTTCCTTATTTATATATGAAGATATTTGCTGCAAATTTGGCATGCCATTGGAGTTACTTTCTGAAAAGGGTCCAGGTTTCAGGGGAGAGTTGGTGGATTATTTATGTGAGAAGCTTCATGTGCATCGCAGGTTTACTACTCCATATTATCCCCAATGCAATGGCATGAATGAAAGGTTTAATGGAGAGCTCATAAGGATGCTTACAAAGATGACAAGAAACAATGTGAAGACTTGGGATTTAGAGCTACCTTGTGATCTATGGGCTTATAGGACTGCCATCAAATCAGGTACTGGTTTTTCTCCCTTCCATCTAGTTTTTGGCAAAGAGGCTTTACTTCCTATTGAGGTGGATATACCATCCTTGAAGATGATGCTAAAGCTTGAAGAAGAGCCCAAGGATGCATTCAAGGAAAGACTTTTATATTTGCAATGTGTACAATTGGATAGGGTGTTAGCTTTTGAGCATTATGAGCAGGTCTTGAAGAAGAGTCAAGCAAAGGCAAATGAGAAGGTAAAGAACAAGGACATCAAGAAGGGTGACATGGTGCTTCGTTACAATAGTAAGCTTGATAGAACTTTTCAAAAGAAATTTCAAATCAAGTGGCAAGGTCCTTTCTTGGTCTTAAACAGGTTTCCGAATGGCACATATTAGCTTGCTGACTTGGATGGTACCCCGCATAAAGCACGTGTGAATGGCTACAGGTTGAAGAAGTATATTGCAAGGTTGATGACTGTGATTGAGGATGAGCCTTCTTTTGAAGAATTTGCTGATCATGTGGTTAATGATGAAGATGAGTTGAAGACTCCCTCATGTGGTTTATAGGATCTCTTTTGTGCTGCTGATCATGAATGATCTAGCAGGTTGGGGTGTGGCAAACTATGTTGGGCGCATTTCTGATACCCCGTTTTTTGTAAATTTGTACATATGGACATGATGCCCGATGTCAAAAGGGTGTGTGGGATTTCTTTTTGTGGGTTTTTTTAGCTTGCTTTAGCAAGCACATGTACATGCACTGCAAGTCTCTAGTCTAGTGACAGCTGTCGGGCTACTATAAGTGCCCGTGAGTGAGTTTTTTGAAGTGAGCCTTGTATATAACTTAAACTCATGTACAAACAAAAAAAAGTTCAGCCAAAGATCAGAAATTTTCAGGTTTTAGCTCGTTCTGTCTCCTTGGTGCTCTTGGATGCAATTTTTTGCCCCGACTAGCCTTCTCTAGATGTAGTCGTGCTGGGACAACTCTCTGTTCGCATCAATTTTTCTCATGGGGGCGTATGGAATCAATTTTAGTCATCTTCAGATTTCTCGCCAGTCATTTTTCAAGCTTTCTCTCAAGCTTTAAAGTTCTCCAATTGGAGTTGTGCTCATCAGGTTACGACTAGTTCTCTGCAGGGTTATGGCTATGGCAGCCTAGTGGCAAATTGTGTGTAGACAGATTCGGAGGGCATGTATCTATGAATTGTGGAATTGATGTTGAAGTTGTGGGTTTGTGATGTTTTATTGTGAAAGGAGAGGATCTTGTCTTCATATGCATTGGTCGGCGTGTGCTGTAAATCCGTGCTTTGGCAGGATTTTGCTCCTATGTGACATAGTCTCTTGGGTGGGCGACGGCTAGTAAATTCCCAAGGGTCTACTCCTATTGGACTTGTGGTGTTTCAAAAGGATTTTGCGAAGATTTTGGTGTCTTTTAGTTCTCTTTCAACGCTCTTGGGTGACATCGCTATAGAGGTGTTCCAGTTTGCTTGTTTCCCAACAACGTGTTCGCAGGCACTTTGGTCAAACAATAGACGTGAGGCCACAAGATGTAGCCTCTGACAGCTCGGAGGATAATCATGCAGACCAAATCCCCAATGAGGCTATGTTTGAGCCCGAGATCGATGAAATGATCGAGACGATCATGGATTCAGAAAGGCTTATCTATGATGATATAAAAAGTGAAGCCGATACGCCATTGTACGATGGAGCATGTATGTCTAGATTGAAGGCGCTCCTGGTTCTTCTCAACATGCAGGCAAAGTTTGGATGGAGTGACACTAGCCTCACAACACTTTTCAGGTGATCTATCACAATGTGTTTACTTCAATAAAAAACTCTAGATGTATAATGATCTGATAGATTACTTAAACAAGTGTACCGCATTTTTTTCGTCGTGTAGATTGCTCAAAGAGCACATACTGTCAGCTGATAATGTGATGCCAGATTCCAAAGAGGAAGCAAGAAATATCTTACAAAACTTGGGGATGGATTAACAATTTGATTCACGCTTGTCCTAACGACTGCATTCTCTTCAGAGGGGAATACATAGACATGGAGAAGTGTCCGAAATGTGATTCTTAGAGATATCGAGTAGATCTCCATGGACAAGAAATTCCACAAAAGGTTTTGCAACATTTTTCTCTACTTCCTCGCATCAGGAATTTCTTCCAATGTAGGTCCATGGCCGCCCTAGCATCATGGCATGAGGAGAATAGATCTTTGGATGGTGTGCTACGGATTCCTGCAGATTATGAAACCTAGAAACAGATAGACAATACATGGCCGGATTTTGCCAGGGAAGCTCAAAATTTGCGCATAGGCTTGGATATGGATGGCATAAATCCATTTGGTCAGAGATCAAGATCTTACAGTGTATGGCTCGTTGTCATCGTCAACTACAACATTCCCCCGTGGTTGACTACCAAGAAGGGGCACCTGTTTCTAAGCTTGATTGTGATGGGGTGGTATAAAGTAAAGAATATGGATGTGTATCTTCGTCCACTATTGGAAGAGCTACAACAATTGTGGATTGGCATAGAAGTGGTGGATATGAGACGACACACAGGTCGATGAAATACTTTGATAAGAGGCATTCTAATGTGGATCATGCATGACTATCCTGGACTAACAGATTGCTCAGGTGATTTATACTCAAACTCAAACACTATAAATCTTGGTTTTTATCAAGCTTATATATTGTCATGTGTATACATACAGGGATTCAAACAAGCAGATATAGAGCATGTATCACATGTGGACCTAGACTTAATGCACATCGGGCGCCCTCACTGAAGAAGCAAATCGACGAAGGTCATCAAGCATATCTTCTAGAGAATCATGAGTTACGCAATGGGTTTTTGGGAAGAGAGCCACCACGGATGTCTGCACAAGCATAGTTAGAGTAGAAGGAGATGTGTGATGACGGTTTGCCCCCAGGATGAAGAGACTCTCTCTAATGGTATGAGTGACCATATTGGCCCAGACTCATGATCAATCACTTGTTCGATCCAATGCACATATTCAAGAATGTGGGTAATCTGCTGTGGGACCATCTGACCGGCAAGAAAGATACTTTGGGAGCCATAGTTGACCTTAGAAATGTGGATCGTATGGAGAAATATTGGCCGCAAACAGCACCTGATGGATCGATAAAACTTTCTAAAGCGCCATGGATTTTGAGAGGAGCCCAAGAACACAAAGTGAAAGAGAACATTCACCACCCACTGGCGTAATGCAATTGCTCCAACCGTGTTTCACTAAAGAAGGGAAGCTTACTGGCTTAAAGTCACACGACTGGCATAAAATGTGTCAGGTATGTTTGAAGTGGAATATATCATAGTGGAAATTGTGCAACAAATTCATGTGTGGACTTTAGTATCATTGCTAGACGTGTTTTGAAGTTTATTTTACCGATGGCCATTGAGGGATGTTTGTCTTCTGACATCCGTAACATAATCTACAAACTTGCAAAGTTGGTGCAATGGATCTTACAAAAGGAGATCAATGTAGACTCCATACCATTTTCCAAACTAAACACTGTGGAGGTTGTCTGCATGTTTGAGAAACACGTTCCTACTAACATGCTAACCATTCAGGTGCATCTTCTTGTTCGCATAGTTGACGAGGTGGAAATAGTTGGCATAGTACATTCCAGATGGATGTTCTTTTTAGAACGTTTCATGAAAACGCTCAAGAGATAGAAGGCACGTCTAGAGGGTAGCATGGTAGAAGGTTGGCTGGTATCAAAGTCCCTAGTTTACATTGGAGAGTGGCTAGACGGATTTGATAAAGCCCGAGACACGCTATGGAGAACCATAGATGATGAGCGCATATCTGGGATTTTCATGTGCAATCTCGATGTTGAGAAGAAGATGACGGAAGATCTAGAGGCTAAAATCAACCGATTTTGCATGCTTCACAATCCAGGGATGCAAAAGTGGATTTCACAATACGAGGATGCAAAGCAAGAGCGATAAAGGGCACGAATCGAGTGGAGACGAGGAAGACAACCACCGATGCATTATTCGAAGGGTATGGAGATCCTACCAACATTCATGAGCTTAAGATGGTTGCACAACCAATTGAAAATTGCACGATAGTGCGGTGAAGAAGTGACTGAGGAGGAGTGGGAGTACTCTTGGGGTTGCGCAACCAAGGTAAGTTTGCAATGTACAACTCGCGACTTTCTAGATGTTTGAACGGCGACTCATAATCTTTATTGGTTGTAGTATAAGTCATACACATCAGCATGGTGTAAAGGTCAACATTTTAGGGTGGATCAGATCGACAAAAAGCGTTTTACACAAGGTTGTGGAATCATGGCAAAATTTGAACAGTCTAGTCGAAGACGATCCTCTGATGCAGATCCTGTGGTGGTGGAACTCACTTACTTCGGCACGCTACAAGAGATTTTGAGGATCGATTATAGAGGATTTTTTGTGGACTTGTTCGACGTGCAATGGTTTAAGATAAACATGGAGGGTTGCAATGCTACTATGTGCAAAAGAGAGTCTGGTTTCCTTAAGGTGGATTCAACTAAAAGATGGACCAATCTAAGAGACACTTTCATACTACCCGAGCATTGTGAACAAGTAAGTCTGTAAATATTTAACATCCAATTTTAGAAGCTATGTGCATGGAAGCACTCATGTAAGTTATGTGGCTCTGGCAGGTGATCTTTCATCCTACAAAGTCTGCATCAAACTGGTGGTACGTCATAGAAGTAGCCCCTTGTAGTGCACAGACACATGTGGGCTACCATGTGCCAATCACAACGGCATCAGTGGAGGAGATCAGAGAGTATGGTCAGTTAGAAGTCATTGAGGTGGTGCCAGATAAGCATCAAGCTCCTACTCTCTATGGGGTGCATGCAGAAGATCTACAAAATGAATTGGAGGACATCTGCCTAAACAGAGAGCTCTATATAGACATAGGGAGTTATGCTGAGCTATGAGAGGATGAGAGAGACCTCTTAAAGCCATAAACATTGTATTTGAACAGTTTTTCTCCGTTTTATAATATTATATTGTATTCATATGCCTTTTTCTCCATCCTTGTCTATATGCTATACTTGAGAAATTTAAATTGTGTTTAATCGTCATTGCTTCCTCTCTCTGAGTCTCTCTCTTGTCCATATAACTTGTCCATATGACTTTGTTTAATCTGTTTAATAGTATAGATTATAACTTGTCCATGTTTTCTTCTCCATTCAATATTAAGATTAAATGTTTGTGTGTCTAATGCAGGTATGGATGATGACGAGTTTCTTTCTTCTTTGCCACCCCAGCAAAGGAGGTGGTACAAGGAGTGTCATCACTCTAGAGCACCATCACGTCGTTCCACTCCTTCAGAGTCTCCCTCTATTTTGGAGCATTCAACACGCTTCAAAGCTTTGGTGTCAACAAGACAATCTTCACACTCGTTTAGGCACCGAAGCTCTAGTGGCGGCGGCGGCGGTTGCTGTGGGGATGCCACCAGTGATGCCTCAACACCACCTCGTGTTTGACGAGGCTCCTTACCTTCCCCTTCTTTGCCCACCCCCACATCAACCACGACATCACTATCTAGGCTAGGTTTTGCGTGGCTATCGGCCGTTCCTGGCTACACACCACTAGCTACTCCTCTGGGAGTCATCCCAGTCCACTCCTCGCTTTGGGGCCCAGACTCCAGTGGAGACACCTAACATCCGTACCCCCATCAAGATGCCGCTAGAGACACCACTTGAGACCCGTGCCGAGCCACCCAGGTTCACGCGTCACAAGTGAGAGGGCTTGCCGTACTCGGTCGACATCAACGACGGCATCATCTTGGATGATGAAGGCAAGAAGGTGATGTCACGCAGGCACGGTCTTTTCTCTTAGGTGTTTCGACACTACATACTAAACACCTAGAGTGAAGTGCCAAATGGATTTAAAGCTAGAGTCATCAGCATGCTGCAATACGAGTTTCCCATGTCAAGTTGGGATGAGCGCTTCAAAGAAGACCCGATGAAGGTTCAAATGCGCGAATACTGCAAGCACAAGTGTTCTGAAGTACAAAAGAAATAAACCATGGGTGGAATAGACGAGATGGGCTAGCCAAAGAAGATTGGAAGAATGCAAAGCGAGCAGCATGTGAGAATCTTAACAAGTGGAAGCAACAAAAGGAGGCAGCCAAAGCGCGAGTAGAGGCAGGGAGCTCGTATCACTTGGGGAGCAGCGGGTGGGCATCATTTGACGCCGATTTTGTAAGTGTTTTTGCATTTCTCTTTAGTTTTGGTAGTTATGTCTATTTGTACTTTTAAATTCTAACATAATAGATTCTTTGTATGTTTTGAACAGTGGTCGATGCCCAAGACGTGACCCCACACCGTACGAGCACAAGTACGTAGACAGAAAGGGCTTAAACGCCTTGATGTGGACATTCTTAGTTCTCGTGGCGGCATGGTTAGTATCACTTTACTCTTTTACATTTGTTGTATTTTAATGATGAGCTAAGAAAATAGATGTTTTGTAATTATATGTTTATACTTACAAAAAGTCTTATTGTTTTTTTCTGTAGAATTCGACAGATACGTCGCTTGGACGCGATGAGACGGTTGATTAGATGACGTCAGTCTAGCCGTAGCCAGATAGCATTAGTTTTCTTTTGTGATAGCATGTATAATGAGATGACGTGTATACATCTTTTTGTAACTATTGGAAAACCATGTATTTTCTCAATAATGACAATTGTAATGTAACTATTACATTTGCAAAGCGTAACAATCAAGTGATTTTGCCTATGATGTGTAGAATTGTCATTGATTTACTTTCATCAATTTAATTTTGTCCAATTACTTTTGTCAGTTTTGTATCTTTATTCAATAAACAATAATATTCATGATGGAGTTAATGGTTATATTGTCTTGTGGGTGACTACTTTGGGTCTATACCTTGCACTTTCTTTCAAAGGTGAATCTGTGTTTATCTTCGATTCATTTAGGTATACTATATTCTGGAAACATTCAATATGGTTGATGGGTGAATGCCCTGCCACCCAAAATTTTTAACCCTCTGACATCGCTATAAGCGTCTCTATATAAGTTTTTGCAATGTTGCTATAAGCGTCGCTACAGAAGGACTGCAATCGTCGCTATAATAGTCACCATACGTGTTGCTATATAGTGACGTATATAGCGATGGTTATAGCAACGTTCTTGTAGCGACGCTTTTAGCGACGGTCTTGGTGACATCACAGAGTATAAAAACCCAATGTATTTTTTTTGCTAAAAGCGTCACAAGTGCACATAACCTCTTGTAGTGCTATTTCACTTTGGCCATCCGTTTGGGGATGATAGCCCGATGAGAAGTGTAGCCTTGTACCTAAATTCTCAAAGAGACCCATCCAAAAATTACTGGTCATTCTAGGATTTCTATCCAACATTATAGACATTGGCAAGCCATGGTATATGAAGATTTGTGATATAAATAGGGCTGCAATTAGTTTTCTTTTGTGATAGCATGTATAATGAGATGACGTGTATACATCTTTTTGTAACTATTGGAAAACCATGTATTTTCTCAATAATGACAATTGTATTGTAACTATTACATTTGCAAAGCGTAACAATCAAGTGATTTTGCCTATGATGTGTAGAATTGTCATTGATTTACTTTCATCAATTTAATTTTGTCCAATTACTTTTGTCAGTTTTGTATCTTTATTCAATAAACAATAATATTCATGATGGAGTTAATGGTTATATTGTCTTGTGGGTGACTACTTTGGGTCTATACCTTGCACTTTCTTTCAAAGGTGAATCTGTGTTTATCTTCGATTCATTTAGGTATACTATATTCTGGAAACATTCAATATGGTTGATGGGTGAATGCCCTGCCACCCAAAATTTTTAACCCTCTGACATCGCTATAAGCGTCTCTATATAAGTTTTTGCAATGTTGCTATAAGCGTCGCTACAGAAGGACTGCAATCGTCGCTATAACAGTCACCATACGTGTTGCTATATAGTGACGTATATAGCGATGGTTATAGCAACGTTCTTGTAGCGACGCTTTTAGCGACGGTCTTGGTGACATCACAGAGTATAAAAACCCAATGTATTTTTTTTGCTAAAAGCGTCACAAGTGCACATAACCTCTTGTAGTGCTATTTCACTTTGGCCATCCGTTTGGGGATGATAGCCCGATGAGAAGTGTAGCCTTGTACCTAAATTCTCAAAGAGACCCATCCAAAAATTACTGGTCATTCTAGGATTTCTATCCAACATTATAGACATTGGCAAGCCATGGTATATGAAGATTTGTGATATAAATAGGGCTGCAATTTGATGGGCCTTGATAGTATTTTTGACACGTGTGAAATGTGCTTGTTTGCTAAACATGTCTAGTATCCATGGATATGCTCTCCCATGTTGAATTAAGGATTAGCAAAGGTTGAAGCAATCCAGGTTGCTTCCGTCCTATCAAACTTTGTCTTTTGGAATATCACACATTTTGAAACATACTATTGTATGTTTGCTTTCATGGCAAGCCAATAGAAATATGTTTTCTATCCCTTTTACGGTAGATTGAATCCCTTTATGCCCCGCATAAGGAGGAGCATGAGATTCATACATACTTTCTCACCACGTAGTCTATTTCCATAGAGAAGATAACCATCTTGGAGGGTAAATGGTTCTTCCTTCTTCCCCAGTGTAAGGGATGAAATCACATATCTAAAATCGGGATCGATAGCGTACTCATCTATCATAGAGGATAGATCATTGTGAGTTGCTATGGATACCGCATTCACTCTCGATTGTCTTGAGAGTGCATCGGCCACTTGATTATGCTTTCCAACAACGTGAGCAATATGAAAATGAAATTGCGAAAGGAAATTTTCCCACCTCATTTGTTTGTGGGAGAGCTTGGTCTGCGCCACGAAGTACTTAAGGCCTTGTTGATCCGTTTGAAGAATGAAAGGAGCCCCCAGTAAGTAGTGCTTCCATGAATCTAGAGCATCTAGAACTGCTAAGAGTTCCTTCTCATATATGCCTAGAGCTTGCTCAACAGGGTCGAGCCTTCGACTTTCATAGGCTATCGCATGCCCTTCTTGTAGCAAAACAGCTCCAAGGCAACTACCACAAGCGTCACATTGGACCTCAAATTGCTTTGAGAGATCCGATAATGTAAGCACAGGTTGAGAGATAAGCTTCTCTTTAAGCTTTATGAGAGCATTGTTCTCCTTGGTGGACCATATATACCTAACATTTTTCTTTGTTAGGTCATGTAATGGTCCTGCGATTTGTGAGAACTTTTCTATAAAGCGTCTATAGTATGCACACATACCTATAAATCTTTTTAGTTCATGCAGATTCGTTGGATTATGCCATCCTTTTATCAACTCTAACTTTGATGGATCCATTTGGATGCCATTTTGAGAGATAATGTGACCTAAATACTGAATCTCTTGTAAGAAAAAATCACTTTTAAGAAAAAATCACTTTTCTTTCAATTAATATAAAGTTTATTCTCTCGTAAACCTTGAAATATTACCTAGAGTTTTTGGTTGTGTTCATCTAATGAATTAGAGTAGATGATTATATCATCAAAGAACTCTCTAGTAAAGGTTCGATGAGGACTGAATAGCTTCTCCATCAAGCGGTTATATGTGGCTGGTGCATTGGTCAAGCCAAAATGCATGACAATGTACTCGTAAAGACCTGTCTATCTATTACCTCTACCTCTCTCGCCAGGATTAGGGGATAGAGAGAGTATAGAGAGGGTAAGATAGAAATTAGGTAGAGAGTAGATAGATAAGGTTAGGATTTAGAAAGAGACTCAGAGTGTAAAGAGGTGTACATAAAGTAGATGAAGTGGGGTTAGAGATTAGGTGGATTAGGTAGAGAGGGAGAATGCGTAGAGAGCAGCAATAGAGAGGGTCAAGATTAGGAGGTAGAGAGAGACTTAGAGAGAGGGTAGATATAGAGATTAGATGGATAAGATTAGGATTTAGGAAAATATTAGGGTGTAGAGAGGGGTGTGGAATAGAATAGATAGAGAGGTTGTATAGATTAAGTAGTTTGTAGAGAGAGAGAGAGGTGTGGATAGAGGTTAGGATGTAGAGGGAAAGTAGAGAGAGGCTAGGATGTAGATAGAGGGAGTAGATAGAGAGATGCAGGATACATAGAGTGTAGAGATAGAAAGAGGGACTAGAGAGAATTAGAGATTTAGCGTAAATACTACCTCCTCAAAGAGGCCCGATCTAATTTATTAGTTTGAGAATAATATTTTAAGTCGTGACACAATACTTTCTCACACATGCTTAAAAGGCAATAATAATAAAAGGCTAAAATAATGATCGATAAATAGGTCAAGTTAATGTTGTTAATTTTCAACACTTTCTAGAAAGTTATATTTTCAATAATCTTGCTAGGCCTCTCTCTCTCTCTCTCTCTCTCTCTCTCTCTCTCTCTCTCTCTCATACACACATGTACACACTCACACACACACAAAGAGCCAAGTTCTTTAGAAGAACGATAGAGCAAAAGTGTTGTGGTGAGATGCATTTTTTAGTATAATGATCCAAGTAGAGCAAGAGTGCTGAGGTGTGCATGTATGTGTGTGGGGAGATTATATAACTATAAGAGAAAAACTCCAAAACCGCCAATATTGTCGCAGTTTAACAAAGAAAAATGGAGAGAGAATTTTTTGCATGTGTGGTATTAGCAGCAGTCACTGGTGCGGTAATGGATATTTGGTAATATCCTAATCCTTGCCGTCCTCATCCTCGTCCTTGTCCTCACCTGTATTCATTAATTTGCCTTGACTCTACACTAATAAAAAACAAATTAGATTAATCAATAACCCAAATTAAACTTTAGTATAACATTTATTGTCTACACTTACCATTTGTAGCATCCCGATTGCTTTTACACTTAATCAGGTTGATGACATGAGTATTCTGCGTTATATGCTCTTGAGTCAATATTGTTAGAGCTATATATGGCTCACTCTACTCAACTTGGTCTCACCTATATATTTTATCTTGTCCTCAATATGAATCAGTCTTTGGGAGCATACATTTGTCTCTCTCTCTTTCTCTCTACGTCTCAACATAGTATCAGAGCAATAATGATCACGCGACGATTCAATTCATGCTACAAAACGGAGTATGTGTATGTCATTTGCATGTAAGATTCATAATTGCTACAAATTTTATTTTTGAGGATTGATTCTTGTTAATTGTGGTTGTTTTGTGTTAAGAAGAACAAATTAGTGTTTTGTGTGGCATTTATTGTTAATCAATATGGTGAATTGTTGATTATGTTTTCTTGTTGATTTGTCTTTTAACACCCTCAACTTCGACTCAAATTTTGGGGGTCTCTTGCTGAAAATTTGGAGAAACGGAAAATGTGCAATGGCATTTTTCATCCAAAACTTGTTCGTCTCCTCGTGCTCTTCTATTTGAGTCTGGGGTTTGTATCAATCAAAGTTCGCAACAAAAAGTTATGCTCTTTTTACTACAATCGAGGTTGATGTAGGTTTCGTCTTCATGCGTCTTCGTGAAGCTTCCACGATCGTTTTTCTAATTTTGGCATCAACTTTTGTGAGAAAATTTAGTGTTTTTGCTATTCATATTGCGGCCGTTAATCTTGAGTCTCACGTCGCGTCTCACGTCACTCTATTTTGAGGAATCTTTTATTATTATCATCTTGTTTTCTCTGCTATTTTGGGTGACGCCCCTCACATCTTTGGACGTTTATTGAGCCTTCTTCTTGCGTTTATCATTGGCAAAACACAATTGTCATATTTCTCTTTTCCTCAATTACAATCTTCACCATATATGGTGTGTAGATTTTGGGATCTTATCTTATACGTCTTCTCTCAACCAGATATGGCTATGACTATTATTGTCAACGGTTTTCCTTTTGGGAAGCATTCTGTTCCTCCTTTCCAAGGCCAAGGATCTCCTGGTTGGAAAGCAGAGATGTTGTTAATTCTTGAAGGCGATCATGATAGAGGTATGATTTCACAAGAGGAGACTGAGTCACAACAGATGGAACGTGATTTTTATGCTCGAATGCGTCCATTTCAACCAGGAAATTGCAGAAGTGGCTGTTGTGGTAATATTTTCTCTCACCTCAAATTTCCTAATAAGCAATGTTCTTACTGCAACAAAAATGGCCTTACTGAAGATGATTGCTGGGCACATCAATATGATGAAGAACACAATATTACCACTAAACAACCACGTTTATTTAGAGATTCTTCTTGTTCTTGTGAATATTGTGGACGATTTGATCATCCCAATCACATGTGCTATGTCATAAAAAATAATATCTAATACTCCCAAATGAGTTTCTCATGTTAAACTGATTTTTTCATATGGGGAAGTGCCACGGGAGTAAAAGCTAGAATATTGGTAAGGGTGCCAACAGACCGGTCTCTGCTAGGGATCCAAAGGGATACAGCCAGCAAAAGAGAAATGTGCTTCAATGGGGCTTAAAAGACCTAACGTTCAGCTCCATTAAGACTTCCATAGGCAAAGGTTCCAAAAATTAAATCTTTTATCCAATGGCCAAAGCTTGACCAATGCACTAGCCACATTTAACCTCTTGATGGAGAAGCTATTCAAGCCTCACCGAACCTTTACTGGAGTGTTCTTTGATATTATAATCATCTACTCTAATTCATTAGATGAAGACAAGAAACACCTCCATGTAATATTTCAAGTTTTACGAGAGAATAAAGTTTATATTAATCGAAAGAAAAGTGAATTTTTCTTACAAGAGATTGAGTATTTAAGCCACATTATCTCTTGAGATGGCATCCAAATGGATCCATCAAAGCTAGAGGTAATAAAAGAATGGTCTAATCCAAGGAAGCATGAACTAAGAAGCTTTATTTCAAGTTTTACGAGAGAATAAAGTTTATATTAATAGAAAGAAAAGTGAATTTTTCTTACAAGAGATTCAATATTTAAGCCACATTATCTCTTGAGATGGCATCCAAATGGATCCATCAAAGCTAGAGGTAATAAAAGGATGGCCTAATCCAAGGAAGCATGAACTAAGAAGCTTTATAGGTATGTGCACATCATTAGGAAGAGAATGGGGTCTAAGTCAAAACTTTTGTATTAAGAAAGTAATCAAAGGATAGCTTTTGACTCTTCAAATAGGAAAAACGGCTAGTTTATTTGAATTCAAAGTTCCCCCCCAAAATGAAATTTAAAATCTACCGGGTAAAACCATATCATGTAGCATATCTATGGAAAGAGCTCGACACGTAGATTATAGATCTATGATCTCCACTCAAATCAGAATCATATGTGGGTGCTGTGGAAGGCCGAAAATCATAAAATTGTCCACCTCCTTTTTGGGGGGGAAAAGTGCATCCTTTGAAACCTCTTACACATCTCTTGCACACATGGCATATACCTATTTGTCAAAATCTTAATCACCTCCATAACCACCAAGGAGAACAATGCTTTTGAAAACCTTAAAGAAAAGATTATCTCTCAACCTATGCTTACACTACCGGATCTCTCAAAGCCATTTGAAGTCCACTGTGATGCTTGTGGTGATTGCCTTGGAGCTATTTTGCTCCAAGAAGGGCACGCCATAGCCTATGAAAGTCAAAGGCTCGACCCTGTTGAGAAATCTCTAGGCATATATGAGAAGGAACTCTTAGCAATTCTACATGCTCTAGATTTGTGGAAGTACTATTTATTGGGGACTCCTTTCATTCTGCCACACGGATCTGTTAGGAAATAAGACGTAGATAAATAGATAATTGAGTAGATTACTTAATGGAGAGAGACAGATTTACATACACGAGATTATAGAGTAGAGAGAGAGAGAGAGAGTACACACGATATACGTGGTTCACCCAATGTGGGCTACGTCCACGAGAAAGCAGCCACTCAATGGCTTTAGTACTTCAAAACAAGAAGTAGTTTACAAAGGGATTATACCCTTAATGGAGCTCCCGCCTTGCTTCACTCTCACCACCTCACACTCACCTTGTTGCATCAACTTCACACTATATAATGTGTGTAGAAATGGCCTCCTTTTATAGGCCAAAAGGGCTGCCCTCTCTAATGAGAGACAGCCATGTGTAGCCGCCCTTATGCGAATAAGTCCAAATCGGACCCTCTAATCCGCCCATGTGTGGCCGCCCTTGAGAAGTCAAGTCCGCTTTTGAATTCGGTCACCGGCCACCGGCCATTGACTTCCGACCACAGGCCACCGGCCATTGACTTCTGACCACCGGCCATCGGCCATTGACTACCGGCCACTGGCCAACCGACCGGTTGTTTTCCGACCACTTTCCGGCCGCCGTCCGACCATAATATTCCGGCGAAAAGGAATATTCCGCCCCTGAGGCCTTTAAAGTTGCCCCTGATTCTTGTCCGTGAAAATTTTGGTTTCCGGTGAGTGATTTTCCTTCACGCACGATGGCTTCTCCTCATAATGGGGGCCTTACAAATGTACGCTTTCACCACAGAAAATTACAAGGGTAAATCAGGCTCCATACTTAACAATCTCCCACTTGGAGACTGATCTCCAAACCAAACCTGTGACTGCTTTCCATTCTGGCTTCTTATCCTTGAATGCCAATTGAAGATGAGCAAAAGCTCAACTTCTCCTTGTTGACCACCTTTGTAAACATGTTTGCAGGATTTTCACTTGTATGCACCTTTCCTAGCTTTAGTTGTCCCTCTTCCAAAAGAGTGCGTATGAAGTGATATCTCACCTCAATGTGCTTTGTCCTTGAATGAAAGGCCGAGTTCTTCGCAAGATGGATAGCGCTTTGGCTATCACTGTACAAGACACAATTGTCTTGTTTGAATCCAAGCTCTTCTAAGAATCTGTGAAGCCATAGAATTTCTTTGCTTGCCTCCGTCATTGCTACATACTCTGCTTCCGTGGTAGAAAGTGAAACCACTTTCTACAGCTTTGAAGCCCAGCTTAGTGCTGTGCCTCCAACCGTGAACACATAGCCAGTAGTGCTCCTTCGAGTATCTTTGTCACCTGCCATATCTGCATCAGCATACCCTTCTAGAAAAATATCAGTTACTCCAAAATACAAAGCATTTGTTGTTGTCCCTTTTAGATACCTAAGTATCCACTTCACAGCTTGCCAATGCTCTTTACCTGGGTTGTCCATGAACCTACTCACAACTCCCACTGCATGTGCAATGTCTGGCCTTGTCCAGACCATAGCATACATTAGAGAACCTACCGCTGCAGCATATGGAACTTTAGACATATAGGCTATCTCCTCTTGTGTCTTTGGACACATATCCTTCGTTAGTTTAAAATGACCAGCCAAAGGTGTAGAAACTGGTTTTGCATTTTGCATTGCAAACCTTTCTAGTACCTTCTTGATGTAATCTTCTTGAGATAGCTTTATTGTCTTCTTCGTCCTGTCCCTTGATATTTTCATACCAAGTATCCTCTTTGCAGCACCTAAATCTTTCATTGAAAAAGATTTGGACAGCTCCTCTTTTAGGTCTTTGGTGTCCTGCATGTTAGCACTTGCAATCAACATGTCATCAACATACAACATTAGGATGATGAATTTCCCATCTCCCAAATTCTTCGTGTAGACGCAGTGATCCGAGTTGCATCTTGTGAATCCATGATCCAACATCCATCGATCAAACTTCAAGTACCATTGTCTTGATGCTTGCTTTAAACCATACAAGCTCTTCTTTAATCTGCAAACCATTTTCTCCTTACCTTTTACTTCATACCCCTTTGGTTGAAGCATGTAGATTTCCTCCTCTAAGTCACCGTGAGGGAATGCCGTATTTACATCCATTTGCTCGAGATTTAGATCATGAGCAGCCACAAGGCTTAAGACAAGCCTAATTGAGTTCATTTTTACAACAGGAGAAAATATTTCATTGAAGTCAATACCTTTCTTTTGAGAAAAACCTTTTACCACAAGCCTAGACTTGTACCTTTTCTTCCCACCCTCTTCTTCCTTTAGCTTGTACACCCATTTGTTTTGAAGTGCCCGCTTACCTTTAGGCAACTCAACCAACTCCCATGTTTGGTTGCGATGTAGTGAGTCCATCTCCACTTGCATCCTCTTTGTCCATTCTTCTTTGGATTCATGTTGCATAGCTTCTTCATATGATTCCGGATCTCCAGAATCTGAGATCAAGAGATGGTTGAAGGAAGGAACAAACCTTTCTGGAGGTCTACTTGCTCTTGTAGATCTTCGGGGAATAGGTTGAGGCTCCTCATTTGGTTGACGTTGTTGCACATTGTCACCGCTTGCAGTCCTTGATTCTTCACTGTCCTCAAGCTCCATGTACTCATCACCTGTTTCTTTTGTTTGTTTTCTTTCCAAGTAATCTTTGTACATATTTTGTTCGTTAAAAATTACATCCCTACTCCTTAAGATTTTACCATCTTCAGGATTCCATAGGCGATACCCAAAGTCTCCTTCTCCATAGCCAATGAAGAAACACTTTTTGGACTTTGCATCTAACTTTGATCTTAGGCTTCTATCTATGTGCATGAAAGCCTCACACCCAAACACTTTGAGAAATGCATAATTCACCGGTTTACCTGTCCATGCCTCTTCTGGAACTCCCCCATCCAATGCCGTTGACGGTGACCGATTGATTAAGTACACAGACGTACTTACAGCTTCCGCCCAAAGCTCAAGCGGTAGGCCTGCATGTAGCCGCATGCTTCGTGCTCGTTCCATGATTGTCCTGTTCATCCTTTCCGAAATCCCATTTTGTTGAGGTGTCCTTGGGGTTGTCCTTTTCCTCCGAATGCCATTGCTAGCACAAAAGCTTTCAAAAGCTTGGCTGCAATATTCGCCTCCATTGTCGGATCTAAGGCATTTAACCTTGGTACCTGTTTCATTCTCCACAAAGGCTTTCCACCTTTGAAATATGGAAAATACATCGGATTTATTCTTCATGACATAAACCCATGTTTTTCTAGTCGCATCGTCTATGAATGTTACATAGTACAATGAGCCACCAAGTGATGGTGTACTTGCAGGACCCCAAACATCAGAATGAACCAACTCAAGTTTTTTATTTTTTCTTTCATTTCCTGATTTTTGAAATTTTACCCTCTTTTGTTTACCATAAACACAATCTTCACAGAACTCTGAGTCCACTTCTTTCAATCCTGGTAGAAGCTTCTTTTTTTGAAGGATTTGCATTCCTTTGGCACTCATATGCCCAAGTCGGTAGTGCCACACCGCACTGTCAACTTCTGTAGTTGCTGCACAAGCTGAAGGTTGCGTGCTAACAGTACACAAGTAAAGTGTACCGACTTTTTCACCCTTGGCAACCACCAAAGATCCCTTTGAGATCTTCCACCGTTTGTTTCCGAATGCAATGTTGTGACCTTCATCGTCCAATTGTCCTGTAGAGATCAAATTTTTGCGAAGAGAAGGAACATGCCTAACATCTTTAAGCTTCCATTCATTTCCGTTAGCAGTTTTGACAGAAACTGTACCTTTGCCGACAATCTCACAAGCTTCATCATCTCCCAAGTATACATACCCAAAATTACCTTTGGTGTAGTCTTGGAAATGTTTCTTGTGTGGTGTCGCATGGAATGAAGCCCCGGAATCTACTATCCAGGAATTAGACACATTGTCTAATGAGAGAATTAGAGCATCTTGCTCTACTTTACCTGCCACATTGGCCTCCGATGTTGGCTTGTTGTCTTGAGACTCTGTCTCCTTCTTCTTCTTGGACCAGCAATCCTTCTTGACGTGGCCCTTCTTGCCGCAGTTCCAACATTCAAGAATTGACTTTGTGCGTGACTTGCTCCGCCTTGAGCGATCACGACCCTTTTGGTTTTTGAACCTCTCCTTAAGCCTTCCTCTTGTTTTCACTGATAGTGCAGCACTTGATGATTCTCCTGTGCTTCTCCTTCGCATTTCCTCGCTTAGAAGAACACCCACAACATCATCAAACTTAAGAGTATTTGTGCCAGAGATAGAATTACTTACAGCCATCACAAGGCTGTCCCAACTATCCGGTAGAGATGATAGTATAAGGAGAGCTCGCACTTCGTCATCGAAATTGATTTTCACTGATCGAAGCTGACTTATGTTTGTGTTAAAGTCATTTAGGTGTTCTGCAACTGAACCATTCTCTGCCATCTTTAGATTGAACAAGCGCTTCATAAGAAATACCTTATTGGATGCCGATGGTTTCTCGTAGAAGTCGTCAAGTGACTTCATCAAGTCCTCCGTGGTCTTCATCTCCGAAACATTGAAGGCCACCGTTGACGCCAAGCTTAACCGGATTGTTCCTAGTGCCTTTCGATCAAGGACAATCCATGCTTCATCTGCCATTGTTGCGGGCTTCTTCGCAAGACCGCCTAGTGGCAAATAGAGGTCCTTCTGGTAGAGATAGTCTTCAATCTGCATCTTCCAATGTTGGTAGTTTTTGCCGTTGAACTTCTCAATCTTGAGCTTCCCTTCCTCCGCCATAACTCCCACTCAATTCAAGGAATCCTTTCCTTGAGATAATTTAGCTACGAGCAAACCTTGCTCTGATACCAGTTGTTAGGAAATAAGACGTAGATAAATAGATAATTTAGTAGATTACTTAATGGAGAGAGACAGATTTACATACACGAGATTATAGAGTAGAGAGAGAGAGAGAGAGAGTACACACGATATACGTGGTTCACCCAATGTGGGCTACGTCCACGGGAAAGCAGCCACTCAATGGCTTTAGTACTTCAAAACAAGAAGTAGTTTACAAAGGGATTATACCCTTAATGGAGCTCCCGCCTTGCTTCACTCTCACCACCTCACACTCACCTTGTTGCATCAACTTCACACTATGAAATGTGTGTAGAAATGGCCTCCTTTTATAGGCCAAAAGGGCTGCCCTCTCTAATGAGAGACAGCCATGTGTAGCCGCCCTTATGCGAATAAGTCCAAATCGGACCCTCCAATCCGCCCATGTGTGGCCGCCCTTGAGAAGTCAAGTCCGCTTTTGAATTCGGTCACCGGCCACCGGCCATTGACTTCCGACCACAGGCCACCGGCCATTGACTTCTGACCACCGGCCATCGGCCATTGACTACCGGCCACCGGCCAACCGACCGGTTGTTTTCCGACCACTTTCCGGCCGCCGTCCGGCCATAATATTCCGGCGAAAAAAAGTCTCGGGGGCCTCCGCCCCTGAGGCCTTTAAAGTTGCCCCTGATTCTTGTCCGTGAAAATTTTGGTTTCCGGTGAGTGATTTTCCTTCACGCACGATGGCTTCTCCTCATAATGGGGGCCTTACAAATGTACGCTTTCACAACAGAAAATTACAAGGGTAAATCAGGCTCCATACTTAACAGGATCACCAAAGCCTTAAGTATTTCATGATGCAGACCAACAAATGAGGTGGGAAAATTTCCTTTTGCAATTTCATTTTCATATTTCTCACATTGCTGACAAGCATAATCAAGTAGCCGATGCACTCTCAAGACGACCGAGAGTAAATGCACTATCCATAGCAGCTCACAATGATTTATCTTCTATGATAGATGAGTATGCTATTGATCCCGATTTAAAAGATGTTATTTCAGCCCTTGCACTAGAGAAGAAGGAAGAACCATTTACACTACAAGATGATTATCTTGTCTATGGCAATAGACTATGAGTTACTAACTCACTACGTGAGAAAGTAACGTATGAATCTCATGCTCCTCCTTATGTTGGGCATAGAGGGATTTATTTTACCCTAAAAGTGATAGAAACATATTTCTATTGGCCTGCCATGAAAACAAACATACAAGAGTATGTTTCAAAATGTGTGGTATGCCAAAAGACGAAGTTTGATAGAGGGAAGCAACCTGGATTGCTTCAACTTTTGCCAATCCCTAATTCACCATGGGAGAGCATATTGTTAAGTATGGAGCTTGATTTACCCTTGTAATTTTCTGTGGTAAAAACGCACATTTGTAAGGCCCCCATTATGAGGAGAAGTCATCGTGCGTGAAGAAAAATCACTCAACGGAAACCAAAATTTTTACGGCCAAGAATCAGGGGCAACTTTAGGGGCCTCCGGGGCGGAAGCCCCCGAGACTTTTTTTCACCTCGCTGGAATATTCCTTTTTGCCGGAATATTATGGCCGGACGACGGCCGAAAAGTGGTCGGAAAACAACCGTCGATTGGCCGGTGGCCGGTAGTCAATGGCCGGTGGTTGGTGGTCGGAAGTCAATGGCCGGTGGCCGAATTCAAAAGCGGACTTGTCTTCTCAAGGGCGGCCACACATGGGCGGATTGAAGGGTCCGATTTGGACTTATCTACACAAGGGCGGCTACACATGGCTGCCTCTCATGACAGAGGGCAGCCCTTTTGGCCTATAAAAGGAGGCCATTTCTACACACATTTCATAGTGTGAAGTTGATGCAACAAGGTGAGTGTGAGGTGGTGAGACTGAAGTAAGGCGTGAGCTCCATTAAGGGTATAATCCCTGTAAACTACTTCTTGTTTTGAAGTACTAAAGCCATTGAGTGGTTGCTTTCCCGTGAACGTAGCCCACATTGGGTGAACCACGTATATCGTGTGTACTCTCTCTCTCTCTCTCTCTCTACTCTATGATCTCGTGTATGTAAATTTGTCTCTCTCCATTAAGTAATCTACTCAATTATCTATTTAGCTACGTCTTATTTCCTAACACATATCCATGGATTTTATCTTTGGGTTGTCCAAGTCTATCCATGGGAATACAGGAATATGGACGATAGTAGACAGGTTTAGCAAACAAGCACATTTCATACCTATCAAAAAGACTATCAAAGCCCATCAAATGGCAACGCTCTTTATATCACAAATCTTCAAGTACCACGGCTTGCCAATGTCCATAGTGTTGGATAGAAATCCTAGAATGACCAATAATTTTTGGAAGGGTCTCTTTGAGAATTTAGGTACAAGGCTAAACTTCTCTTTGGCCTATCATCCCAAACGGATGGCCAAAGTGAGATAGCTAACCTAACCATTCTTGATTTACTAAAAGCTTATGTCACAAAAGAATATGAAAGTCCCAATGGTAGAAGCACTTAACCTTAGTGGAGTATGCTTGCAATAACACTGTACATACTTCCACGGGAATAGCCCCTTTTGAGGTGATAGAGGGAAGATCAAAAAGTCCCTTCCTACTCAAGGTACATGGGAAGATCTTCGCTCGCTGCAGATGAATATAGCCTAGACCTACAAGAATCTTTCCAAAAGATTAAGGATGCTATATCTATCTCTCAGCAAAGGCAAAAGGCTGTTGTTGATAAGCATAGAAGATCCCTAGCCGTTCAACAAAATGATTGGGACTTGCTAAAGTTTCCCAAGGCTTGATTAAGGCACACAATGGACAAGAGTCCTACGGGACACCAAAAGTACTATGCTAAGTTAGCAAAAAGGTACTATGGTCCATTCCAGATTCTTAGACCAATCAATGAGATGGCCTATCAACTCAAGTGGCCCAGCCATTGGCTCATACACAATGCTTTCCACGTGAGCCTACTAAACCCTTAATAGGAGAGCCACCTCAAGAAGCAATTATTGAAGACCCACCAGAGATCAAGGACCAAGAAGAGGTGCTGCAGCCCGAGTCCATTCTCCAACACGAAGACAAGGTATTACGAGGTGGTAAGACTATCCGATGATATCTTATCAAGTTTAAAAATTATCCTTTTGAAGATGCTAGATGGATGCAAGGCACACAATTACAGGATAACTTAAACCTTTTCAATGCTTAGAATGATTCCCTAGAGTAAGCAAATGTAAATATGTATATGAACAAAGTTTTTGTCTTATAAGACTCTCTTTTCCTTATTGTGCACAAATTTTAATAAGTATGCATGCTTAGGATCATGTTTGTGGAGACGACGTCTCCCGAACACCAAGTAGAGCTTATCATTCTACTATGGAAGATTGATACGGACTAATGTGCATACATGATTGCGATAGCTAAGGCTCTCAAGCACCAAATGGACTAGTCATCCATTCAGGGATGATGTCTTAGGGTAAAATAGGGGTCCTCTACCCGCTAGCAAACGGACTAATGACTAGGCTTTATCTTCTCTACTTTATAGTTGAGGACGACTACGATTTCAAGAGAGAGGTAATGTCATAAAAACTAATATCTAATACTCCCAAATGATTTTCTCATGTTAAACTGATCATTTAATAAGGGGAAGTACCAGGGAAGTAAAATCTAGAATATTGGTAAGGCTGCCAGACTGGTCTGTGTCAGGGATCCAAAGGAGGGAAAATAGGGATCACAACCTGGTAAAGAGAAATGTCCTTCAATGGGGCTTAAAAGACCTAAGGTTAAGATCCATTAAGACTTCCATAGGCTAAGGTTCCAAAAATTAAATCTTTTATCCAATGGCCAAAGCAAGGGGAAATTGGATGGACTAAAAAGTCTTCCCACATCCCTAGGAAGGAAGGGGCGAGCCCATATTGTAGGGGATGAGAGAGAAACACACACACACTCACTCCAAGGCTCCCCCTTAACACAAAGGGAATACTGGACACATGTCAAGCTCCTAGCCCAATTGCCCCCAACCTCCCCTCAAATCCTATTGGATGGACATAGAGGTGGACCAATGAGAATTAGGCTAGGGTAAATTTAGTCTAATCAACTTAAAAATGCTTGATAAAAGAGCCAATAGAAATTAAGCTCCCTAGAAGACTATTGGATAGTCTACCAAGGGGTCCAATGAGCATTCAACAGCCCAATGGCTTGCCTGATTGCTATTGGCCAAAAAACTAAGAGGTCCAATGAGAGTTTAATTGAGTTTTTTAAATACCTAAAGCTCTCACAAAAGGGGAAAGGGGGACACATGTCACAAGGCTAGCAATTATGCTTCTAATTTGTGATTGGCTAAGCTATACTGGAGGCAATGGGATGCTAGCATGAGCAATTAGCAAGAGGGGTTGACCAAGATGAGAGCGAAGGTTGAATTTTACTCTAACACAATGCTACACACACACACACACACACACACACACACACACACACACACACACACACACACACACACACACACACACAACTCGTGTGTGCAAGAAGAACTCCATCTCATATGTTGGGATCTGATGTAGCTAGATACCAAGAGCACATGGATACAAGTGACACAAGATTTGGACACGCAGATAGCTTTCTATAGAGAGCATCTTCTCCAACTAACAGAGGATGGATATGTGATCAGACCGGCCTATGTGGACACTCATTTATCCCATGGTATACTTTGTGCTATTGGTCAGATGCGCACATCATCGCATCAGTTAGATTTAGGAGAGTTACTAAGGCCAAGATTTTCTTGTTGTTTCATATAGAGCAAGAAACAGAGTTACATCACATTTGTCATTGTCCAGTATACTATGAGATACTAGGCCGCTTTCATTGGCTATTCAGAGAGGGCTTTGGACCGTTGGCTAGAGTCATGAGATATCAAAATCAGAAATGCCTTGGGTTGTTTTTGCTAGAGATGCACAGACACAAGGAGAGTCTCTTGAGGAGTTTAGCTAGTGGGAGACATTCACAGAGGGAGATCACTGACTTCTTTAGAACAGGGATTCCAGAGTTAGATGAGCAAGCTTCACATCAAACTTTAGAGCCCACCTATACCAGAGGTATATTAGTTGACAGATCCATTGAGCTCAAGAGAGCTAGATGCCCACTTCTATGCACGACATCAATGGAGGATCCATCATCAGATCACGACTATTCTAGCACGACTGGGAGACATCTAGTACGACTATTTACAGAGGTGGACATTGATGATGCTCTTCAAACTGATGCAATACTTTCTCGATAGCACCCAATGTTGGGCATTCTCGGGCATTGATGATGATGATGATGGTGATGAGTTTAGTTTTTTACTTTATTTCATTTTTATTTTGTACCCAAACATTGTATTAAATCCACCAAGATTGTATTAGTTTGGTCTCATAGGTCATTTTGGCCTTTTGAAAACGTTTAATATAACATTTCATTATAGGCCTTGGGTTCAACTCTCCTCGTCAGGTAGATCTTTGAGGTCGCTTGGGATAGTTTCCTACAACGTTAAAACAAACTTCTTCTTCTTCTTCTCTTTCTCTCTCTCTCTCTCTCTCTCTCTCTCTCACACACACACACACACACACACACACACACACACACACACACACACACACACACACACACACACACACACGCACACAATTTTGTAGAAGGTTACTAGAGAACATTGTATCCCTTGGCTCATCAAGAGCATGAAAAGAGTTAAGAATTAAGATGATATGGTCTATGAAATAATGGTTTGCTATGATCTAGTATTGAATGTTTTGAAGCTAGACATGACAAAGGAAAATCATGTTGCAAGGGAACTTTGAAACAATGCCATGTACAATCATGCAAAATATTAATGACATGCGAAAAAGGGTTTATGAAACATGCAACAACTAGAGGTAAACCGCAACCTCTTTTGACAAGCGAGGTGAATGTATTAATACTAGGTTAATAAATCAGCATGATTTATAAGCGTTCTATTGAGGGTCTAGGGAAAGCTAGTACACATATTAATTTACAAAAATCCTCCCTTGCTGAACGACAAGAATCATATGCATAACAGGAAAACATTGCGGATGCCAAATCTACCCTTGTTATGCACTAATAGGCTTAGAAAGTTGACATATTGTTGCACAACTTGGAAAGTAGGGAAGTAGATTAGTATATCTCAAGGTTCTCCCATGAAAAACATACTCTCAATATTTTTGGGACATCTTCCATAACATATGGCTTGACACGTGATTAAGATTGGAAAGCCATGTAACAATACAACTATTTGGAGAAGAATGAAATGGAGGTCATCATCAACATATACATAGTTCTTGTTTTCATTTATGGAATATAATTTGATAACAACAGCTCTAAATTCATTTGAATCTATATCCCCACGCTTACCTATACCTCTAGGAAGATAGACTCTAGGCAATGCCCTAAATCTATCATACAAAAAGGGCCTAAGTAATCACTGCATTTTGCAAAAATAGCAGTTCAAAAAAAAATAATTATAGAATTGACATTATAATAGAAAAGTTGAAGCTCATGCACCATAAATAGCATAACTACCTAAAATGGTTGCCAATTATGACCGAGAATTGTTTCATGTTTCACCCACCTAAAAAGAACGAAATAGCATTTTGTTCTAAGAATTGCAACAAGATACCCACAAAATTTAACGATAAATTCAAAATTCATCATTTTTTAGACTATAAATTCACAATCCAAATCACTAAGATTGATAACACATCATCCATGTCCACTTGTAATACAACAATGAAAGTAATTTTATACTCTTTGGTCTCATTACACATTCATAAAAAGGCGGCCTTTAGAATAAACATAGTAATCCAACACACTTATACTGATAGCACACCATCTATATACCACTTGTAACACAACAATGAAAATAATATTGTAAGATTCGACCTCAATGCACATTATTATCTAGACTTACAATCTAGCTCACTAGCATTGAGTATATACTATCCATATCAACAAAGTAATAAAAGTAAGCTTCTTCCTCAATGTTACAAATTTTCAAACCAAATTAGCACATAAATAACCACATTAGAACAATTGGCTATCAAGAGACCCTTGCAAAGCATTGATTACCTCTAACCAAGAGGTAGAGACTCCTATAATAACCAACTTTCATGACATGTGGAGGTAAATAGAGGCTTCCTTGAGAAAATAGATAAATTGTACCATGAAAATAATACATAAAACCCCATGAATTTCCTTAAAAAATCTAGATTATGAAAGAAAAAAGACTACCAAAATAATACTAGTGACTCCATAGACATGAATTCATGAAGCCAAAGTGCTATCATATCTCCTACTATTTGTTTCCATGAGAAAAGGAATATCTACATGTCTCGTTCTGACACTTGAAGAGAGAGAAAAGCCCAAAAAAACACTAAAAAGTGATTTTTGGAGAACGGCGCGCAGAGGCCAATCCAATTTTTTTTGGAATTCCTTTGGACACCATGATTTTTGGAGAACGACGTGTAGAGGCCATTTTAATTTCTTTTTGAAATGGCCTTTGTGTGCTAATCTTCAAAAACCACCTTTTAGTGTTTTATTGGGCTTTTGTCCGTCTTCGGGTGTTAGAACAAGGCATGTAGATATTTGTTTTTTAGGTTTCTAGGTGTTTTGGACGCACCAAAGGTGCCAAAAGATTCAAATTCTACCTCTAAATTCAAATGAAAAAGACAGCTCCATTGAATAAATAAGGTGATTGTTTTCAACGATAGATAACTAAATGGTGGGTGGCACCTTTTTTTAATTCTTGTTAATATGAGTCTATTTTTCTACGTAACGTTGGCTCTTCTCTCATTGGAAGAGATCTTTTTTCTCTCTTTTGAATGTTCCTACAAAACTTCCTAATGAGATCTAATTGCCTCATCTTCTTGCGCTTACCACAATCCTATTTGGTGGGAGACTATTTAGATCTGTAAACTTCCTCATGCTCAAAGATGAGCTTCTTTATTTTAGAAACACAAGAACACATCATGGACTTGCCCCGAATGAACGCACACATGAAAGTTCTCTTTGTAGGCATCACAATCACATGCCTCTTGTGTACATAAGCTCCAAAAGCATTATTTTTTAACACATCATCCATATGAAGTATAAACTCAAACCTAGATAAGTCCTTCTTAACATACAAATCTTCCGAATCGTCCAGTAAATTTCAACGCTAAGGTCCATTTGTCATAATAATCAATATCTAATTCTCTTAAATGATTTTCTCATGTTAAATTGGTCATTTAATATGGGGAAGTGCCAGGGGAGAAAAATTAGCTAGAATATTGGTTAAGCTAGCAGACTGGCCACAATAGGGATCCAAAGGAGGGAAAGTAAGGATCCAAACGGGGTGCCATCTCCAAAAGAGCAATGTGCACCAATGGGATTAAAAGACCCTAAGGTTCAGCCCATTAAGACTTCCAAAATGCTAAGGTTCCAAAATTCAAAGGTTCTGTCCAAAGGTCAAAAGCCTAGGGAAATTGGATGCTTTGTGTGTGTCCCAAAAGTATTCAACCATCCCTACATAGGAGGGGGCGAGCCCTAGAAGTAGGAGATGAGACAGAAACTCACTCACACACACACAAGCTACCTTTACACAAAGGGAATGAGGGACACATGTCAGCTCCCTAGCCCATATGCCCACAAGGTGTACTCAGTTCCTATTGGATGGCCTTGGAGGTGGACCAATGAGAATTAAGCTAGATTAAATCTTGTTTAATTAATTTAAAAACACTTAATAAAAGAACCAATAAGAATTAAGCTCTCTGGAAGACTATTGGACACTCTCCCAAGGGATCCAATAAGCATTCAACAACCCAATGGCTTGCCTGATTCCTATTGACTAGGAGGCAAAGGGAGTTTAGTTGAATTAAGTAATTACCTAAAGCTCTATAAAAAGGGGAAAGGGGGACACATGTCAGAAGATTATTACTTATGCTGCTTAATTTCCCATTGGCTAGGCATGGGGAGGTCCAATGAGGTGGGAGGATGAGAAAATAGCAAGAGGGGTCAACCAAGAGAGAGAGGGGGCTGATTTTTGCAAGGATTATCACACACACACTAACACAATCTGATTTGTGAAGCAAAGAAGACTCTCTCTCTCCTTCTCAAGCTTTAATGGAAAGCTTACCACCTACTCCAAGCTTGTGAGACGGGAGGCCTAAACCAACAACTCTTGGCTTTGGGATGCAAATCCAACCAAGAGCCAAGATTCAATTCATGCTCATCTCCTCTACCATGCTAATTATTAAGCTAAGATATGATAATATGAGTGATTATGTGAGGAGATGTACATCTTTCTCGTAAGAATACTCCTTCCTCTCAATCTACTCTTATACCCCGCTAGCTCTCACCATCTTTGAAGGTGTGTGAGGTCTTGGTTCTGAGACCCTGAGGGAATTGATGTTGTGTCTCATAAGTGTTTTGCTTAGTGCATAAAGTTTCCATCTTCATTGCACTAGCTAGTATTGAAGGAACACAAAGAATTGTATTGTAAAATGTCTCTCTTGATGGAAGAAACCATAATACAAAGCCTTTTGGAGTGGGCACCGGCTCCATGCAAATTGGGTCCTCAACTGTTGTCAATTGCTTAATTTCTCTCTCTTTTGAAGTATTTTTCATGCTATCTAACTAGGTGTTATACTTTTTGTTGCTCTCTCCACCCAAGCACTCTTGTTATTCTCATTACAAAGCTATTCTAATGAAATGCTCACTATGTTCATGCTATTTTCCACTACACACAAGTTACTAGAACATTAAATGTTACATTCATATCAGAGCACAAGGTTTCTCTTTTATTGCTCAAAAAGGGAGGTACTCAAGCTAGCTATAAATGGTGGTTACTATTAATTGCATGTGAGTAAGTAGAATAGGGATTTTTCAGCCTTGCAGTGCGCCTGCCTCATTAGGAGAAATATGAACCTTGCATGGGCCTTGTAAGGAATCCTAATTTTTAGGGATTAAGGCTAATGTTGTGTGGGGTTTAGGGGGCAAGGGCATTGAAGAAAGTAGTTTTGAGTAGGCTTTTCTAGCCTTTTTTTTAGACAAATGTACGATGTGGACCTAAAGGGTTACTTTCTCTCTCTAGCTTTTTTAAAAGTGAAGGAAGCATAGGGGTGTGTCCACATTAGCAAAAACGTGGGTCACAAAGAGTCAAAATTTGACTTTTAAAAAAAAATCATTTTTACTTGTTTTTACTTAAAACTCTCTCCCAACATATATACATATCCAAAAATCATTTTTTGACCCAGTTTTTAACCCACAAGCTTAGAAAGTCCATTTTTCCAGAAATCTTTTCCCCCAAAAAGTAATAAACATTTTGTTCTCTCCTCCTCCTCCCTCCTCTCTCCCTCTCCCTCTCCTCTCCCTCCATGCCCCTACCTTCCTCCTCCTCCCCAATCTCTCCCTCCCCCCCCTCCCTCCTTCTCTCCTCCCATCTTCCTCAACCTCTCTACCCTTCCCCCTCTATCTTTTCATCATTTGCTTCCTCACGCAACAGCTTCCATGGTGCTCACAGACATCACAAATGGTTTTCTTCCACCACCACGTACTCCGCACACCAAAAGCATACATATTCGCTTACCCACGGAATTTGCACCGAAGACCACTAGTGAAGGTGATCAAAGGTCATCACAGGAACGTCGCACCGCTTGTGAGACCAATGTTGACATTTGGGTGGATGGCCATTTGTACCCTTATGATCCTATAAGCCGCTTCCATCCACCGTTTAATAGACTTTCCACATTTATTCAATTTCTTGGGAGGGGAGAAGTAGGCTTGTTAGGCTATTGCAAGCGGTTGTGTATGGGTGCAGGTGCTTCTTTGCATATGTGGATGCACGAATGTCAAGCTCTTCACCTCAAGACGACGGCATTACAAGAGAGTGTTGCCTCTTTGGAGAGGGTAGTTAAAACTCTTGAACAACAAATGCAAGAAAAGGAGTCCCACATCCAGAAGCTTACCAACACCATCACATACTTGAAAGAAACACCCCTTGGTGCAAGGGAACGCAAACGCACATATTCATCCATTGAAACTCTTGCACATTCGGGAGGAGCATGCAAACGACGAGTTACAGCCACAAGGTGATTTGGTCTTTACTTGGCATGATGCATTCTTACTTCAAACTATTTTCTAACATTTATGTTTATTTGTTGCTAGAAACTTCATCCAGGAGGCATGCGGTGGAACAAGCCAAGCTGATCGATATCGAGTCAACCTTCTCACTAGTTGTCTCAATACCCAGGACGTGATTTCTATCTTACAATCACCTGGAGGTAAGCACATTAAGGATGCAATCACCAAGGACCTTATCCGTAAATTAAGAAATGTGGTTAGTGATAATGACGTTCAACAAGCTTGTGATGAGGTTGGAATCAACACCAAAGCCTATCAGGCTATTTTCCAACTCCTAAAGGATGCCCTCAAAGAACATGGCATTGTGAAAAACCTATTTCCCGTTCCTCACAAGGTCAAGCTCGCAAAGAAGGCCACAAACGAAGATGTGTTCTCCCGCATTGGGACATACCTACACATTGAGGACACAATGCCAACTTCCCTTTATGCTTCGGGTGCAACAAAGACAAGGGGAAAAGGTAAGAAACAATCCATAAGACCTTCGGAGAAGGGCTTTCCTTACACAATGTGGAACAATATTTTCGTGGATCTTAGAAGGCTTCAAGAAGCCATGCTTAGATTTTAAGAGTTACCTGAAGAAGGTGACACACTTTACTTTTTACTTTGGTATTATTCTTATCATAGACACTGAAGTTTAAGGTCTTAGCACTATTTATTTTGTAGTGCTTGGCACAAAAGTCGCTTTTGTGCTGAAACTCGATGAGTGTCAAATAGTGAAAGGCCAAAGGTTAGAGAGGCTAAGTGTCACTCTAATGAACGAGGCCCTTCTGCAAACCAAGCGAAGGGATTCAGTTGACACCCCATCTTTTAGCGTGCAATCAGAGAAAGACATTTGGTGGTTGGGTGCTATTGAGGTGCCCAAAGATACCAATGGAGTACTTTCATGGATTTTTGAGAGAACTCCATGGATCACAGAAGTAATACACTCCCAAATTGCAGGTCAGAAGTTGGAGATTGAGGGTTTTGGTAGTTATAATGTGGAGTGGCACTTATGTGGGGATTTGAAGACCATAAAGTGTTTGCTTCGCTACAAACAAGGGGCTTCTTCTCTCATGCCTTGTCCATTTTGCACTCGAGGGTACAAACCTAATGGACAAAAATCACATAAGAGCACTGCAAAGGCCGGTTCCATGCTTCCATGGCAAGGGCATGGAGAACAAGGGTTAGATTGTCGTGATGTCGGAGATGAAGGTAGAGAATGGAAAGCATCTATTCTGAAATGTCCCATGCTCAATTCCCCAGACCGTGATCAAAAGGACCATGCTTGGAATCCAATATTTCGATTTCCTCTATCGAATGTACATTTTTGTAGATTACACGCATTCATGCGCATTTTTGATAGGCTATTGAAGCTCCACATTGACTATGCTTTCACAATGAAACCGTTGGAAAAGTCCCAGGAAGCGATCGAAAGAGTGGAGCTACTCTTGAATTCCATTGGCTGTCACGGTGGAAATGTGTCAATCGTTGCTGCAAAGAACACAGGGGAGGCCCATGAAATTGCTCAACAAGTTTCAATGAGTGGACAAAAAGCTAGACACTTTTTGAAGAAAGTTTCCCAAGGAAAGCCAAGTCGATATGATGCTCAAAACAGCTCCAACTAGCAGGCAGGTAACCTTTGGGAGCTTTGGAAGGAGTTATGCAAAGCTACTACCGACAATGATTCAAATGGCGAGCTTGCAAACAAGTGCAAGCAAGTTTGGGCACATTTTGATAAAATGGTCAAGCTTATGGGCCTTAACGGCACAACAGAAGAACAACGCCAATCATTTCAAGAAGCCTTGGCGGATTTTACCAAGGTCTTCACCCTTTCTTGGGGTGAAAATAACATCACACATTAGATGGTAAGTCATTTTACGTGGTGTATTCATTACAAGGGATTGTTTTTATTTAATAATGTGGATCGTTTACTCATGTGAACAACATATCTTGTTTGCGCATGGTGCATTTTTTATGCACAAGTATGGATTGCTTGAAATTTTTAGCACTCAAGGCATGGAGAAGTCCCATTATCGAGCAAGGGGAGTGTACTTCAAAAATACTCGACATGGTGGTGGAATGGTGCAATCCAATTATTTGGAGGAGATGTTCAACTGGTTTTTTTGCACAACATTTGCTCGTAAGCTCACAATGGAGTGTGCGTGACAATCCAAGATTGCTATTGAAGTGCGGAAATGGAGTCGTCAAGAGCATAGCAACAAGTGGCAAATGTCGCAAGGTCCCACCAAGCATGCTGCATGGCGGCAATGTAGAGTGCGACAAGGATCAAACTGGATACTGCGTGAGTCACTAAACGTGAACGCAGGGTCCAACTCTTAGCGACATGTTTATTTAAAAAATAATACTTTTTTTAAAAAATTAGTGTGAACAGGG
This sequence comes from Adiantum capillus-veneris, assembly GCF_014529385.1. Taxonomy (NCBI): domain Eukaryota; kingdom Viridiplantae; phylum Streptophyta; class Polypodiopsida; order Polypodiales; family Pteridaceae; genus Adiantum; species Adiantum capillus-veneris. The sequence goes on from NC_140941.1 coordinate 119,654,327, forward strand.
CCCTTTTTAAATGGGCCCTTATAAATATTGCATGCTCTCATAAACCACTCATTTCTTAAGAACAGGTGAGCTTCTACCAACGAAATGGCGCGCACCAAACAAACCGCGAAAGAGCATCCACGTGCCAACAAAAACACCCTCCAAGGATGTGAGAAGCCGTCATGGCTAAAAGGCACAAGAAAACGGCCACGAACGCTTGGCCGTTCCAGGAACTCATCTGGTAGTGGGCATGGTGGTAGGGCACGAGAGTCATCTAGGACTGTTGAATCTCCACCTCCTCAAGATATAACACCTAGAAGGAGAATGAAGCAACGTGCCCAACGCTGGAGAGAAGAAGAGGGCCAGGAAACAACAGAGTCCGATAGGGAGCAACCGTCGCTCCACCAATCACAAGCAGGACCATCCACGACTCGGGTGGTCCATACAGACACTAAATCAGAGAGTGAGACATCATGGCTGCGAGATAAAATACCACGCACACATCGGGTGGCCGTTGGGGGGAAGACATTGCCTCGAGGCCAGGGAGCTCTCCCCACACGACAAGATCGGCAGCCAAGGGAAGAGGAAGAATCAGAAGAGGCTGCAGAACTAGCCCCTAAGCATGTAAATAGGCGCAAGTCTAAGTTTTTCAAGAAGCCTAAACGCCACCCGCCAGAAAATGTGCAAGTGCCCCCAAGACAATCGCAGCGGCACCGAAAATAGCAAGGGCATTTACAGAAATCCGCCACTACCAGAAGACGACGGAGCTTTTGATTCGACGCGCCCCCTTTGCTTGCACTGTGAAGGAGGTGCTTCAAAGCTATGGAAATCAATATAGAATGCAAGCAATAGCGCTAGAGGCTATTCAAGAAGCTGCAGAGGCCCACATCATTTCGGTGTTGGAGGATACCAACCTATGCGCCATTCATGCAAAGAGAGTGACAATACAACCAAAAGATATACAGCTTGCACGTCGATTGCGACGAGACTTCGAGAATTAGCCGAAGTTACCCCTCTTTTTGTATTGCACACCCTTATCTTTGTAATGATTTGACTTTCCAATGACAATATGATCAACAGTTGTGTCTACTGTGTCTATTATCTTTGTAATGAAATGACTTTGTAATTTCAAGTTCTGTATGTAATTTCAGTAATTTTAGTAAATTTGTGCTTTTTAAGTACACTTGGGGGTAGATAAGCCTATAAGGGGCAAAAAAAAAGCCTGGCCACAAGGACGCGCAAATGGCTCATCCATCAGTTTTGGATGGGCCATTTGCGTGCCCTTGTGGGCAGGCTTTTTTTTGCCCCTTGTAGGTTTATCTACCCCCAAGTGTACTTAAAAAGCACAAATTTACTAAAACCTATTGGTTTTGCAACATTATTTTACATGGATCCTTGTGGACACCCTTTTTTGGCCATTTCAAGCTTTGAATTCCCTATATAGGATATCAACAAAAATAACATATTGTGAAACCAAGTGTCTATGCAACATTAATTTGGATTTTTCAAATGTCCAATGTAATTGGACTTTTTGGTGCAGGGGTGTACTAGGTAGAGCTAAAGCAGGTGATAGTGTGTTGGAAACTTCATTTCATAATTGATTTCACCTTTTCTAGTGTCCTATGCTGGAATTGCCATAAAAAGGGTGCATCTAAATTAATGATGCCATACCAATTCATTTCAATAAATTTGTGCTTTGTAAGTATCCTAGGGGGTAGATAAGCCTACCAGGGGCAAAATAAAGCCTGGCCACAAGGATGCGCAAATGGCCCATCCAAAACTGATGGATGGGCCATTTGCGCGCCCTTGTGGCCAGGCTTTTTTTGGCCCTTGGTAGGCTTATCTATCCCCTAGGGAACATAAAATACCTAAATTTACTGAAATTGACTTAAATTACATACAGAACTTGAAATTACAAAGTCACCAATCAAAAAAAATTTCATATCACCAATTGAAACAATTTTCAAGATTGATCACATTCAAAAGAATTTGCAAGATAGAGAGACAATTTCTAATATTTTTTATTACTTCCAAAACGGTGATTTTACATCATGTATCTGAGGAGTTCATAATTTTTTTGACCATTTCCTGGCGCCTATTTTGCGCGTAAGGCAACTCCCCAGTCAAGAGGGACTGCGCTATGCCCTTTGGGTCAGTTGAGCCAATGGAAGCATGTATCCCTATCTGGGAAAGCACTTTACCACAAAAGCCAGTGCCAAACGCTGTGCATACAAGGGATCTACGCACTAGGAACACTTGATGCACAGTTTGAGCAATGGTGCTCAAACACAAAAACTTGCTCAAAGGTTTTAACGAGACCAAGTCATAAAATGGGCTTGGGGATTAAATTCATTATGGATAATGGCCACATCGCCAGGGGGGAGTTGTCCTAGGTAATGCGCAAGGGAAGCTTGAGGTCCAAAGCCCGTCCGCTTGCCACCCGTCCTTGCAGCAAAATCATCAACCTCCACGACATCCTGTCATAAACCAATGAAGGTTGAGAAAAAAGACAATGAAAGATAAAATAGTAACATGAAAATTAGGAGAAAGTTTACCTCCTGCTCCTTGTCGTCCTCCTCCCTATTGCCCTTTGCACCCAAGTCAATGCTCCCATGCACCATAGATACGAGCTTTGGATCATCAGATGGGAGGTTGCATAATGGCATAGGAATCCTAGCAGCCTCAACCTTGGCTTGCGTGGCTTGGAATTCTTCATCATCCACGTGCAACTACTTTGCTGCGAGGACCTCCGCACATACAACTGCAATAGTGTCAGCAACAGAGTCTCCATCTGGCAAGAGCTTTCTTTCTAGGGCATCTGGCGTATTGTCTAAGGGACATTTGGTGCTATTGCATAGCACGCTCAAGAATTCATCCATGCGCAGGCCAAATGCTTTCTCCAAATCATGCAGGAACACATACTCCTCCCCATCCACTAACACTGAGGAGAAGCGGCTGATTTCTACCTCTGGGATAGCCACATCCGTCAGTGGTAGTGGCACTGGAGTGTCACTAGGGCCAGCCGCAACTATGGATTTCTCAACCACTTCCTCAAGACCCCTAGGGTACTCGAGCCGGTGTGCCTTTCCTTCTGCTGCTGCAGGGTTCATGGGGATAACCTGCTGCTCCTTGGTGTCGTTGATAAAGGACCCAACCTGAAGGTGTGGTAAGCGGAGCTCCTCCAAATCAGGTTCCTCACTCACCAAGAAGATAAATGTTGCGAGCCAAGAAAGGTACTACACCCCCAACTTGCACTTCTTGAGCGCTGACACCCCTGGGGCTTGCTCGTCGGTTGCAATTTCTTGGAATCGTTGCAACCGCTTGGAGAATGGGCGATCACCTTTGTGTATGTAGCGCAAAAGATCACAAGGCACCCAGATCCCTACATGTGGGGGGATAGATACAGAATATTTTATGATGCGCTCCTCCATGAACGCAAAAATCTCGGTAAATGCATCCATGTGAAGGGCAACTGTGGCGTCAAGGTGAGGGAGACGAGTAAAAAAGGTGTGGAGGTCCAACTTCCCTTTGTATTTGGTGTCCTCGAGGAAGAGGATGAAGCATGACAAAGGGGTGGATGTGGCTGCAGATGCAGAGGCTGTGGAAGCATCCATGTCTAGCTTGGGGTGTAGATAGAGAGTGGAGGAGCTCAAGAGTTGCAAAAGTGAAAATAGTGAATGAGTTAGGTGGCCCCCCTTTTATGATGGACCCTTTTTTTAAGACATTAAAAAGAAAGGCACTTTCACCAAAAAATAATTTCTCATCCCAATGCAAAAAATTATATTCAAAAGCATGATTTGCGGAAGCAAATCATGTTGATTACAGCGGGGATCAGTTTGAAAATTGCAAGAGTTACAAAGTTATAAGATCGATAGCATAGTTCCATCCATCTCCCAGTCCTCCTCGACCTTCAATTTGTCTTCCATTCTCTTCCCAATCTGTGGACATTCATTACAATAAGCATCCAATGATCGACAAACCATGATGTGTTGAAAATGTGGTGAAAGGATTCTCACCTTGTGACCTTGTAAAAGAAATTGTGCTTGTTGAAGGGCCTCAAAACCCATAATAACCAAATGTTCTCGAACATTACTGAGAGTCCAATGCTTGTTCACTTGGACTGCCTCCAAAGCATCGTTGGGCATCTTCACTGCAATGTCAAAGCTTGCAATAGCGCCGTCTACACTCTGTAAGGGAGTCCACATTCCAAGCTTGCATATCCAACGATCATAGTGAAATCGTATGTATAAGGAGGTGCGGGATTTCAAATAGCGCATTCCAATACCTGAAGCTCCAACCTTACAACGGTACCGGTCCCCGTTGTTCATGCCCTCCACAAAATCCCAGTCCTCTTCTAAAAGCCTTCCTAATTCCTCGTAATGCGCATCTTTACATACAAGCATTGTCGTAGTCTCCACAAATCCAAACTCTTTAAAAATGTGCACAAAACAATGAATAGGCAAACACCAACTCAAGCCCACAGACCTAGAAGCTTTAGAGTATTTCAAAGAGTTTTGGACATCCATTATCATCTTTTGCTTGAAAGATGCTACCGACCACAAATCTGGCACCGGCCACTCCATACTTAATAAGAAAGTTACTTTGATGGGTTCAAGCGTTCCAAACGCTTGTGTAGAAGTAGGGACAATATAGGAGTGAGAATAGAAGAAAATCCTTCTTTGAACCAGTTTGGTTGGGCAAAGATGTGGGAACATTATTGCTCCAATAATGTGGGAACATTATTGCTCCAATATCCGCATGTATAGCATTGAATGTGCCAGAGAGCTATGTAGTGGCTGCTCCTCCACCAACATGGATGGAAATATGACTATAAATGCATGACAAATCTTAAGTAAGAATCCATAATAACATTACGCTGTGATTTCATACCTGGCTTTGTATTCTCAAAACATGTACTTACAATGTGTTGGAAATCGAGGTGGTTGTTGCAAATGCATGGTTGACATTGAGAAAACATGTTGCACAATGGCTACGGTCCCCTTGTCTTTGCGGTTCTTGAAGCCAAGGAGCTTTCCTTTCCAATGAAGATCGTAGTTTGCACGATTCCGCACACGATGCGGGCCAATAGCAGATGGTTGCATGTATACCCAAGCACCTTTGGTGAACTCTTGTGGCACCCACTCATTATCTACACCTCTAGTGTTGTGGAATGCAAGTGCTGTGACCTCATCCTTTGTCCGCCTTTGCGAAGTAGAGTTGGCCATGGTTGAGAAAAGAAAACTAGGAGGAGGAGAAGGACCTTGCTTGTTGCTACAATGTAGGTGGGATAAAGTGATATGAGAAGGTGGTTAACCCTTGTGGCAATGGGAGGAGAAGGTGGGTAACCCTTGCTTGGTGTGGCAATGGAAGGTGGTAGGGGAGGAGAGAGGAGCTTCCTTGCTGCAGCAATGGAGATGGTGTAGAGAGAGAGAGAGTGTTGGAGTAGAGGATGAGTGTGATGGTTGCAACCAAGGAGGGGTTGGAAAAGGGGTTCTAGAGAGAGAAAATCACTTTTTGCCTAAGAACTACTTTTGGGGGAGCTCTGGATATCAAAAAAGATTTTTCAAAAGTTTTTTTAAAAATTTGAATTTTAGGATTTTTGGGTGCACGTTTTGACTTTTTGAGGTCAAAAAATGCTTTTTTGACCATAAAATAGTTTTAGGGGGGGTTTTAAGAAGATGAAATTTGAGTTTTGAAAATTTTGAAAATTTTCAAATTTTTGGGATTTTTTCAAAACCGGATCAAAAAGGAGGGAAGTTGGATGTTCCATATGCCCCCCCACCCCACCTTCTCCATCTTCTTCATCCTCTTCCTCTTATGAAAGTGATGGTGAAGACAAAGAAGATCAAGGAAAGAAAAAGGCAAGAAAGAGGTCACCCTCTTCTCCATCTTCCTCAAATTCTTCATCTTCTAAAGAATGTGATGGTGCAACCTTTGAACCATCAAAAAGAAGTGGCCATAGGAAATCCTATGCTGTGTGGAAGAGTTGTCCAAGCTCAAGAAATTCAAAGAGGGAGGGAAGAGCATCTCTTTTCTTACCTATGATGCCACTTTTGGTGCTACGAACAAAGGCTTGGCCTTTATCCAACAATTCGATGCAGCGTTTGGAGATGAGGGCTTCACGAAGTCCTCTAAGCTATACCGTGTAGCTATGCACTTTCAAAAGTCCCCCAGGCAATGGTGGTCTAGCCTACGGGCCAACGGTGAAGCTCCACGAACATGGAAAGATTTAAGAGCTTCCATTATGAAGCAGTTTTTGGCCACCGATGCCAAAGACAAAGTACTCACCAAATGGTGAAGCTTGAAGCTCTCTCCCTACGAATCCATTCAAAAATATGTAGACAAGTTTTGGGATTTACAACTCTAAGCCACTTTCTTCAAGAAGTTGGATTTTGGAGAGCAAAAGCAACAATTTTGTGCGGGCTTAACTAAAGAAATGGCGGAGTATGTCAACTCCCAAAGGCCAAGCGCCATATCGGCGGTTATACACCATACTATGGTGGCCTCTTGAATCAATTTCCAAACGAGGGCTAGAAGAAATTCTAAGCCCACGGAAAACAAGGGTTCCAATTAGCCTAAGGGGAAGAACAATGTACAAAAGTCTCCTAAGGGCAACTCAAACAAAGCCAAAGAGAAGGGAGATTATAAAGGCAAAAATAAACTCTCTCCTGAAGAGCTTGAGCATTATTGCAAGGATAACTGCTGTTTCAAGTGCGGAGAGCAAGGGCATGCGTACCGTGCTTGTCCCCAAAAGAACACCCGCCATGAACCTCCTAGAGCTACCTTGGTCAAAATCCAAGAGGAGGAAATTCACCACAAAGGATCTGCTCTATGCCATGCTTGGGGAAAGGTAAGAGAACATGATGATTTTATTCTCTTTGACCCTGGTTCTACTCACAATTTTATATCTATAGAGTTGGCCACCAAGCTAGGCATACAAGCCTACGAGATGGGAGATGTCCTACCCACAAATGGTGCTTTCAAGGGGCAAGAAGCTTCAGTGACTCCCTTAATCAGGAATTTGAGGCTCCATGTCCAAAGCTATGTGGACAAAGAGGAGTTATTTATCTCTCCTTGCAAGCATGAGGATGTAATCCTAGGGGCACCATGGTTTGATCGCATGGTTGCCAATGTTAAATTCCCTGAAAGGAGAATCTCTTTTAAGTTTAGGGAAAAAGATATGTATATAGATGCTAAGGAAATGGGTAACACTATACCCATTGTACATACACAAGCTTTCAACAAGTCAATAAAGAGCTCTATTTCCGTGTACATGATTTTTGTTAAAGATTCTCAAAATGAACCTAATGTTTTAGAAAAAGAAAATATACATAATCAAAAGGATTTAGAGTTATCCAATTTTCTCAAGGGCTTTCAAGATGTCTTTATTGATGACATCCCTTGTGAGCTACCTCCTAAACGAGGCAATGATGACCATGCAGTTGAACTTCTTCCAGGAAGTTCACCACCTAACAAACCTCCTTACAGAGTTTCTCAAGCTTAACAAGAGGAGATTATGCGGCAAGCGCACGAGCTAGTTGAGAAGGGCATGGTTAGGCCTAGCTCATCTCCATTGTGTTCTCCTGTGCTGCTAGTGCAAAAGAAAGACGACACATAACGTATGTGTGTCCACTATAGAGCACTAAATAGGATCACTATGAAGAATAGGTTTCCCGTTCCACGGGTAGAAGACCTATTTGATAATCTAGAAGGATCCACCTACTTCAGTAGGATTGACCTAAAAAGTGGCTATAATCAAATAAGGATAGTTGATCAAGACATTGTAAAGACCGCGTTTTGCACCACATTTGGTATTTACGAATACATTATCATGCCTTTTGGCTTGCCCAATGCGCCAGCCACATTCAACCGCTTGATGGAGAAGCTATTCAGGCCTCACGGAACCTTTACTGGAGTGTTCTTTGATGATATCATCATCTACTCTAATTCATTAGACTAACACAAGTAACACCTCTAGGTAATATTTAAAGCTCTAAGAGAGAATAAACTTTATGTTAATTGAAAGAAAAGTGAAATTTTCTTACAAGAGATTCAATATTTAGGTCACATTATCTCTCAAGATGGCATCCAAATGGATCCATCAAAGTTAGAGGTAATAAAAGGATGGCCTAAACCAAGGAATCTTCATGAATTAAGAAGCTTTATAGGTATTTGCGCATACTATAGATGCTTCATAGAAAAGTTCTCACTAATAGCAGGACCATTACATGACCTAACAAAGAAAAATGTTAGGTATACATGGTCTGCCAGGAGAACAATATTTAGGTCACAAGAGATTCAATATTTATGTCACATTATCTCTCAAGATGGCATCCAAATGGATCCATCAAAGTTAGAGGTAATAAAAGGATGGCCTAAACCAAGGAATCTTCATGAATTAAGAAGCTTTATAGGTATTTGCGCATACTATAGATGCTTCATAGAAAAGTTCTCACTAATAGCAGGACCATTACATGACCTAACAAAGAAAAATGTTAGGTACACATGGTCTGCCAGGAGAACAATGCTTTCGAAAAGATTATCTCTCAACTTGTGCTTACACTACCGGATCTCTCAAAGCCATTTGAGGTCCAATGTGATGCTTGTGGTGATTGCCTTGGAGCTGTTTTGCTTCAAGAAGGGTAGGCCATAGGCTATGAAAGTCGAAGGCTTGACCCTGTTGAGCATGCTCTAGGCATATATGAAAAGGAACTCCTAGAAATTCTACATGCCATAGACTCATGGAAGCACTATTTGTTGGGGAATCTTTTCATTCTGTGAACGGATCACCAAAGTCTTAAGTACTTCATGACGTAGACCAATCTCTCCGACAAACAAATGAGGTGGGCAAACTTTCTTTCGCAATTTCATTTTCATATTGCTCACATTGCTGGCAAGCATAATCAAGTAGCCATTGTACTCTCAAGATGGCCGAGAGTGAATGCGGTTCCCATAGCAACTCACAATGATCTATCTTCCATGATAGATGAGTATGCTATTGATCCCGATTTTAGAGATGTGATTTCAGCCCTTGCACTAGGGAAGAAAGAGGAACCATTTACTTTACAAGATGGTTATCTTCTCTATGGCAATAGACTATGTGTTACTAGCTCACTACGTGAGAAAGTAATGTATAATGAATACGGGAATATGGACGATAGTAGACAGGTTTAGTAAACAAGCTCATTTTATACCTGCCAAAAATACTATTAAAGCCCATCAAATGGAAACCCTTTTCATTTCACAAATCTTCATGTACCATGGCTTGCCAATGTCCATAGTGTTGGATAGAGATCCTAGAATGACCAATAATTCATGGAAGGGTCTCTTTGAGAATTTAGGAAGAAGGCTAAACTTCTCTTCGGCCTATCACCCGCAAACGGATGGCCAAAGAGAAATATCTAACCTAACAATCCTCGATCTACTAAAAGCCTATGTAACGAAAGTAGATCAAAGATCCCAAAGGGAGAATTACTTACCCTTAGTGGAGTATTCCTACAATAACACTGTACATACTTCCACGGAGAAAGCACCTTTTGAGGTAATTGAGGGAAGATAAAAAATTCCCTTGCTACGTAGGTACACGAGAAGATCTTCCCTGCAGATGAATATAGCCGAGACCTACAAGAATCTTTCCAAAAGATTAAGGATGCTCTCTCTATCTCACAGCAAAGGAAAAAGGCTACTGTTGACAAGCACATAAGAGCCCAAGCCTTTAAAGAAACTGATTGGATCTTACTCAAATTTATCAAGGCTCGATTAAGGCACACGACGGGCAAGACACCTACGGGACACCAAACGTACTATGCTAAGTTAGCAAAAAGGTACTATGGTCCCTTCCAAATTCTTAGACCATTCAATGAGATGGCCTATCAACTCAAGTTTCCCAACCATTGGCTCATACACAATGCTTTCCATGCGAGCCTATTAAAGCCTTACAAAGGAGAGCCACTTCAAGAACCAACTATTGAAGACCCACCGGAGATCGAGGACCAAGAAGAGGTGCTGCAGCCTGAGTCCATTCTCCGACATGAAGACAAGGTACTAAGAGGCAGTGAGACTATCCGACGATATCTTATTAAGTCTAAGAATTATCCTTTTGAAGATGCTAGATGGATGCAAGGCATACAATTAAAGGATAACCTAAACCTTGTCAATGTTTACAATGCTTCCCTAGAGTAAGCAAATGTACAAATGTTAAAAATGAACAAAGTTTTTGTATTATAAGACTCTCTTTTTCTTTATTGTGCACAAAAATGAAGTAGTATGCATGATTATATCAAGTTTGCAGAGACAACGTCTCCCAAACACCAAGTAGAGATTGTCACTCTAGTATGGAAGATTGATAGGACTAATGTGCAGACATGCTTGCGGAAGCTTAGGCTCTCAAGCGCCAAATGGACTAGTCATCCATTTTGGAACAATGTCGTAGGGTAACATAGGGATCCTCTACCTGCTAGGAAAAAGGACTGATGAATATGCTTTATCTTCTCTACCCCATATTCGAGGATGACTATGATTTCAAGAGAGAGGTAATGTCATAATAATGAATATCTAATTCTCCTAAATGATTTCTCATGTTAAACTGATCATTTAATATGGGGAAGTGCCATTGGAGAAAAAGCTAGAATATTGGTTAAGCTAGCAAACCAGCCACAATAGGGATCCAAAAGGGGGGCCATCTACAAAAGAGCAATGTGCACCAATGGGGCTTAAAAGACCCTAAGGTTCAGCCCAGTAAGACTTCCAAAATGCTAAGGTTCCAAAATTCAAAGGTTTTGTCCAAAGGTCAAAAGCCTAGGGAAATTGGATGCTTTGTGTGTGTCCCAAAAGTCTTCAACCATCCCTACATAGGAGGGGGCGAGCCCTAGAAGTAGGAGATGAGAGAGAAACTCACTCACACACACACAAGCTACCTTTACACAAAGGGAATGAGGGACACATGTCAGCTCCCTAGCCCATATGCCCACAAGGTGTACTCAATTCCTATCGGATGGTCTTGGAGGTGGACCAATGAGAATTAAGCTAGATTAAATCTAGTTTAATTAATTTAAAAACAATTAATAAAAGAAACAATAAGAATTAAGCTCTCTAGAAGACTATTGGACAGTCTCCCAAGGGATCCAATGAGCATTCAACAACCCAATGGCTTGCCTGATTCCTATTGGCTAGGAGGCAAAGGGGTCCAATGAGAGTTTAGTTGAATTAAGTAATTACCTAAAGCTCTATAAAAAGGGGAAAGGGGGATACATGTCAGAAGACTATCACTTATGCTGCTTAATTTCCATTGGCTAGGCTTGGGGAGGTCCAATGAGGTGGGAGGATGAGAAAATAGCAAGAGGGGTCGACCAAGAGAGAGGGGGCTGATTTTTGCAAGGATTATCACACACACACTCTCACAATGTGATGTCTAAAGCAAATAAGACTCTATCTATCTCCTTCTCAAGCTTTAATGGAAAGCTTACCACCTACTCCAAGCTTGTGAGAAGGGAGGCCTACACCAACAACTCTTGGCTTTGTGATGAAAATCCAACCAAGAGCCAAGCTTCAATGCATGCTCATCTCCTCTACCATGCTAATTACTAAGCTAAGCTATGCTAATATGAGTGATTATGTGAGGAGATGTACATCTTTCTCGTAAGAATACTCCTTCTTCCTCTCAATCTACTCTCATACCCCGCTAGCTCTCACCATCTTCGAAGGTGTGTGACGCCTTGGGTCTGAGACCGTGAGGGAATTGATGTTGTGTTTGATAAGTGTTTTGTTTAGTGCATGAAGTGTCCGTCTTCATTGCACTAGCTAGTATTGAAGGAACACAAAGAATTGTATTGTAAAATGTCTCTCTTGATGGGAGAAACCATAATACAAAGCCTTTTGGAGGGGGTACCGGCTCCATGCAAATTGGGTCCTCAACTGTTGTCAATTGCTTAATTTCTCTCTCTTTTGAAGTATTGTTCATGCTATCTAACTAGGTGTTATACTTTTTGTTGCTCTCTCCACCCAAGCACTCTTGTTATTCTCATTAGGAAGATACTCTAATGAAATGCTCACTATGTTCATGCTATTATCCACTACACACAAGTTACTAGACCATTAAATGTTACACATTAGACCCAATAACCAACATGACACCGTTTAAAACCATGTATTTTAGTTTTCTAACGATATCCACTTCCAAACACCATAGCTTTAAACTAGCCTTACATTGATTGTACACAACAACAATATCAAGGCACATGCAACCTCTAGCCATTACCAATCACTCATTCACATCACATTTTTCCAATGAAGAGCAATTAGAGGCACCAAGATATCTAGTTCAACTCTATGCATGATCATGCAACAAGTTATCGCTTGGGGTTGTATGCCAACTTACAAGAACCCCAAGCGTACTTATCTAAATGCAACATTTTCATGTCAAGAAAATAACTCATATTTCTTTCATAACTACACACTTCACTTCTCAATTGGTTCAGATGCTTCAAAGATATAAAAATACTATTAAAAAAACACATGGTGCCCTTTTTGGCAACTCCACACTTGCATGTTAACTCATAAATTTAAAAGCAAACCTATAACATATAGTGAAGTCACACAAAATTCAAACTACATATACATTACTAGTCCATAACGGTTTGAAAAATGCGATTCAACCTCTCTTCCAACTTAAGAGTTTGCCATAGATTACATTCTCTACATCCCCTAAGGAGCCTTTGTGCATCATAAACCCGTGGACAAGGTTCCAATGAATTTAATTCAAGTTTTTACATGATGAAAGTTTCTTTATTTGTAACAAAAATAACCATAGCTACAAAGCTAGTAACCTAATAAGAAGGTAACACTTTTATGTTTTCCAAAATCTTGAAAGCAAGACTGGATTATGAAGATTCTGTGATTACAAGGGTAGAGATATTTTCTACGGCACTTGTTCTACACCATCACAAGGTTGGAAAATATGATCTAGGAGCTCATGGAGTTCAATTTAGCCATGCATACACTAAATCCTTTTTGGCAAGGAGATTGACATGGATGGGCGAGATATCAACATCATTATATGGTGTCTTCTCATAATTAATTTGCTACATTTGTGCATAACCTTTGGCTACAAGCATGGCCTTCTTTCCACTCACACTACCATCAACATTATGGTTATTTTTGTAAACCCACTTACATCCAATTGCCTTCTTTCCCTTTGGTAATGGCACTAACTCCCATGTCCTATTTTCATCAAGGATATCCATCTCTTTGTCCATAGCGTGCCATCATTTTTCTCCTCTAATAGCATCCTCAAGACATGTGGGTTCTACCTCCCCCATTATCTTTTCCATATATGCACAATGACGACCACATAATTGTCATAAGTCCACCTTTGCACATGCTTTCTTACTCTTTCAAACCTATATGGTCTAGGATCACTTCTAGGTGCCCTTTTTCCTCTTTTCATCCTTCTTGTACCGGAAGTTTTTGTAGAAGGTATGAAAAACTCCTCATCTAAACTCTACTTAGAACCACTACAGTCACCATCATTATGACCAACACTCAAATTTGGCAGATTAGGGGCATCATCAATCTTTTCCTTCCCTTGTCTTGATATATTTGAAGAGCTAGTAGGACTCACTCTTTCACACAATTGGTCACTCCATGGATTCTCACCATGATCTGCACTAGGGACCCTTGCGGCCTACTCAAAACCTACAATTGTGCACCTATATTCTCTGCAGCCACATTCTCTCTTGCATCAGCCCCTAAACCATCTCACATTAGCATACCAACTTGCCATTTCATCATGAAGAACATCTTTTCTCACCCTTACTTTACCTGTGGTATGATTGTAATATTTGCCCTTTTTGCTCAAGGGAATAGCCAATAAACACACAATTTTTTGCTTTTAGATCAAGATTACTTCTTAGTTCATCTGGAACATGCACATAATCAATACATCTGAACACTTGAAAATTTTAAACATACAAATTTTCACCATAAAATTTCTCTTTTGGTGTCATATCATGTATTGTAGCAGTAGGGGTGCTGCTCATAATGTAAACACCTATAGCATCAGCTTCATCCCAATAACAATGAGGCATGCTCTTCTCATTCATTAATGATCGAGCAACTTTTACAATGTTTCTGTTCTTCCGCTCAACAACACCATTTTGTGGTGGAGTATACCTGCATGAAAATTGCCTCTAAATTCCATGCTTTTTGAGAAAGAAATTGAATTCATCAGAGAAATATTCTCCCCTCCATTTGACCTTAGGCAATTTACATGTTTTCCAAAAAAAATTCAATCATAACTTTGAAATTTTGAAAGTGAATTAACACCTCACTTTTCTAGTTCATGAAATAGACCCATATCTTCCTCATATGGTCATCAATGGGACTCACATAGCATCTACATCCACCCATAGATGCAGTCTTTGCCAGATCCCATACATTTGTATGCACTAAATCCAATGCATTCCTACCTACATGCTTACCATGAGAAAATGATGTTTAGACTGCATGCTTTCCAAACTGATGAGCTTAATTTTTTTTTTTTGCATTTCAATAACTTTAAGTGATGGGAAACGTGTAACCATCTCTTTAGTTTGCATCGTCCTTAACTTGTGCAAATTTACATGCTCGATACTTCTGTAACAGTGCCAAATCTCAATATCTACAACAACTCTTGCACCTTGTGTAAAAATGGCAGCATTCATGTTGGGGTTCTTCAACACAAACAGAACTAAAGTGTTGACAATATGTCACACACACTAAAGACAGAGTAAAACAAAGGCAAATACATTCAACTCATCAGCATTTCATTATTCACCAACTTTTGACACAGCAGATTGCAGAACAAGCATGAAGCATAGAGCAAGAGACTACACAGTTGATTCATCTTGGTCCACAGATAACTTCCATTTCCACCCAAAAATTACATTCTCGCGTGAACCGGCATGACCTTTAAATAGGAACTTCTGACAGTTATAACTGTTACATCCGATTGACCAAAATCCGACTTATCAAATTCCGACTAACTAAGATCCGACTGACTTAGAGTTGATTGATTAAACATAAGTACAAGTACTGATCTGGTGTAGGTTCAACACCTGGCACAGCCCGGTGGTGGATTTCCTTGAAATCCGACTTGGATTCACAATCCCTTGATCTGCATATTCTCCACCACCAACATTACTCTCTACACTGGTTTAGCTTCATTCTGAGCCTCCACATCTGGCTCAGCCATACCCTGCCAACAGGTACAGTTTCCACTGCTTCAAGCACTTCAACATGTTGTTCAACCTGCTGATTCATCTCTGCATCATCCTTCAATTCTTGACCTTTCTCAATCTGTTCCTCCAACTAAACATCAGCCATATCCCCTTGCAATTCTTTCATCTTTAAATCCTGAGCTAATTTGAACCACATGTCTCTGTCCTTTTTGACATCCTCTAACTCGTGCAGTAAATCACCCTCATGCTCACTTACAAATCCCTACTTCATTGTCTCATATGGATGCTTTATTGCTGCAGCAATTCTTTTCTTCATAGACTTCCACACTTCCTGAACTGCTTGCAACAGCTGTTCTTTCAAGACATAAATTTCTCCCTCTGACATAAGCACTGCATTGACATCCACATCCTCACCTTTTACTTGCTTCTCCAATTCGTGCAAAGGAATCAATCTCTGATGTAACATTTGAACCTGAACCTGCAACTCAGCATTAGTCTTTGACAAATGCTCCATTTCCTCATTCAATCTGGCATCTAACTTCATTGTCCAATCTCTGAACAGTCCCAAAGACATTTTTATTTTTGAAACTTCTGCATGATGCTTTTTCACCATATCCTCTAACTCCTTCTGATGTACTTCCTAAATCTGTGCCAACTGCAAAGTTATAGCTTCCAACTCCATGTCCTTCTGCTTTACTTGCACTTTACTACTGCTGAATATGCAACCTGTTTCAGTTGCTCCTCCATTTGTACCTGCTGACCCAACACAAATTCTTGCACCAACTTAAGCATCCTTATAGCACTGCCAACATCTTCACATCTGCCTTCAGTTTTAAAAGATATACTTGGAGTAGCAAATTCAAAATCTAAAGCTTTAGCAACACCCTGTTCACCAACACTCACCTTTCTCTTCTTGGACAAAGTAAATGTTTTGCCCAACCTTACTGGTGTTTGAACATCTGCACGGACTTTTTGTGAGAAAACAGATAACTCACCAAAGTCTTGGAAGAAATCTGGGCTATCCACAACTTCTCTAGCCTCCTCCTCCATCAAATCTTGAAACTGCTTTCTCTTTGCTGGTTCTCCATCAAAAAGCTTATCCAATTCATCAACCTGCTCTTTACTTTTGTTCTTCTGAAGTTCCGACTCAGCAGTGGTAACAGAGATATTTGGCACCATTGTTTCTCTTGCTTTCACCATCCCAGCATACTTGAATAATGCAGCTAGGAATGGAGCCAATCTACTGCTGCACTGACGCTTCCTCCTATCTGGAGTAAACACTTCTGCATGAATTTTTTCATGGACCCAATGTGCCCAACTGAAACAACCTCCCTGCTCAACAAATGCCAATGGAGCATAATTCTCTTTTGACATATAGTCAAATTTAGCCAGAAAACACACCCTCTCAAGATACCACTTTAAATGTTCCCTGCGGCCATACTCCACATTTTTGAGCATGTAAGACAACCTTGATCCTCCTCTAGACCCCAAATCATTCTTTAAACAATCATCTGAACACTTAGGTGGAACAACTACTGTTGTGAATGGTAACTTGAAAACTGCAGCAATCACCTGTGGGCACAACACAATCTTATCAGATATTGCTCCTCTGGTCTTCCTCACCAACTCTGCCTGTGACTTTGCATAAAAATTTCCTTTCCATTCTTTGCATGGCAACATTGCATACTCATAAATCCCCAACTATCTGATCCACTTCTCATTCTTCTCTGTATCAGCTTCCATCTCAATCTTGAGATCTGTGTACGGATCCATCAAACTCTGCAGCATTTTATTTGACGACAAAGGTGGCGGTTCTTCCTCTGAGAACTTTTCTTCTTCCTCATCGCTTACATCCACCCTCGGGTTAATTCCCTTTCTCCTCAGCCTTGTTGCGACAGGCTCTGCCAACTCAGTTTCAGCCTCGGGTCTCATGGCTACTGCTACAAGCTTTGCTTTAGGGGCCATAGTGCTTGATGAAGGAGTAGATGAAAAAGGCGATTGCAAGAAGTAATCAGCAGCTAAGTACTTGCACGGCGAAGAGACTAACATTTCATGCAAATGACACTGCATGCATCCGTTGAATGACCTCTTTGACAACTCTTGCGCCCCAATAATTACCTCTAGCGGCGAATAATCTCCCCGCAAACCCAAATATTGTTGATCATTAAACCGTTTACTTCCAGGTTTAAAAATTCCGATCCAGTAAATGCTGATGGACCAAATTCTGATCAACCAACATCTGATGAACCACACTATATGACTACATACTGGATTATGTTTATGTGAATTGAATCTCCACTCATCAGAACCTTGCCAAGCACTCCTCCTGCCTTCCTTCATAACTTGTTCTCTGTTGAAACCCTTATCAACATCACTTCTAATACCATAGTCACCTGATAGCAATGCTTGCTGACTCTGAAAATCTGTTAACTCAACTGCCTCACACAAAGCAGCTTCTACCACTTTTGGTGTCAACCAGTCAAGGTGAGGTGGTTTACCTTGAAATTTCTTTAACCTGAATCCATTAACTAGTTTGTCCACTCTAGTTCCAAACACATCAGCAGCTATAAATGTGCCTTGGCCTAAATCTTCAACAATCTGATAAGGACCCTTATACCTCAAAGTAAATTTCCCTGGGAATGGACCAAGCCTAGAATTATACAGCATCACCCAATATCCCACTTTAAACAGTTTGAACTTGACATTCATAGCTACCCAGGCTTGTCTTCTCCTCTGGATAATCTCAGTGATCTAAGAACTCACCAGCCTGTCCTCTTCTAGCTGCATCAAATAATTACTTCTATGCTTTACTGACAATGCAGGAGACATTTTCTCAGCAAAAATTCTCAAGCTAGGTACCACAAATTCCATAGGTACTACAGCTTCCAACCCATAGACCAACCTGAATGGTGTCATCCCTGTGGTGACTTTGAAAGCAGCTCTGAATGACCACAGAGGTTGACCAAGCTTCTGACACACCACACATCTTTTGGCATACTCATGTGCATCTTTTAACAAAGTAGGCCACCACAAACCTGCCTGCAAAATTTTCTTTCCTGTAATGTCTCCTGAAAAATGTCCACCAACTTGTCCATAATGAGCTTCCTGTAGAACTGCTAAATTCTGGAACACACCTTCTTATCACTTGATCAATA